>NC_088851.1:2463104-3158104 GCF_904066995.2 Poecilia reticulata
ACGGAGCAGCCCTCTCCCATGACTTCGCCACTCAGCTCCTTCAGACTAGCCAGCAGCAATTAGCCAACACCTGGTGGAACTGCGCACCTGCTGGGGTCATTATACGGGTTACTTCTCAATGCAACACTGCTAAAACTGTTGTTAAAGGGTTAATAGAGGAGCAATGCTCTGATGAGTTTCAGAAAGAGCAGGAGGATTTTAAAGACTCAAAGTCCTAATTTTAAGGCGTCAAATTACACTGTAAATGTTATTTTTGTTATATTATTAATATAGCATTCTTTAACAACTGAGGTTAACATTTTCTATCTCAACTGATTGTGCTATAAAACTGCACTATGTTCCTGGAAACACATAATACTTCCCCTTTAATAATATCATTTCCAAGAGAGTAGAGGCTAAAAGGATAAAAGGAAAACTCCTGCTTGGCCTGAAAGTTGCCACTTGTCTCTGGATTCTAAACTTCCTGACTGAGAGACCATGCTGAGGACTGGGTCTCCATGAGGCTGTGTGTTCAGTCTGCAATCAGGGAAACCTGATTGTTAAATTTTCGCATGATGCAGTAGTAGTGGAACACATCACTAGGAATGCTGAATCAGCGTACAGAGAGAAGATCAAACCGCAGGCGGTCTGAAGCAGAGACAGCAACCTGGAGCTCAATGCGCAGAAAATGTGAAGCGAGTTGAGGAGGTCACTGGAATGTTCAGACCTGTGATCTGCTTCAGGAGCACAGCTCAACACGTACAAGAATAAAACAGAGATCAGCAGATGATGTATCTGTCAACCTCTAAAACAATTATGAATATGGAGAAGATATCTACACGGCTGTACATCGACAAGCTGTTTTTTTCTGTTGGAGCACGGTCTCTCCCTGAGGTCGGGTCACTATGACGACTCATGGTTGTAGAGCACTAACCTGCAACACCAGGGCCGCCTGTCTCTGGCATCAAGCAGCCTGATTAACAGATCTCTGGGGATGATTTCCAATAGTCATCTTTTATTTAATAGAACTGATTATTTAACTAAATATATTTGTAAACATAATCAATACAATACAGACAAATAGTCAAAAAAATGATCTTGACTAATTGGTCTATTTAAGATTTTTAAAACATCCATTTATTGTTAGTGTTTCCTTTTGGTTTACCGATCCAGATAGGGAACATAATGGCTTGACCTGTACATTTTATTAAATGAGAAGATGGAAAACATCAACTGCTGAAAAAACAGTTGGAAACTTCCTCTCTTTTAACAAGTTCATCTGAAATAATAGCAATATAATATTTTTGCTATAATAGCACCGTAAGGCCACAAAACTTAAGGTAAACCAATTTTTGTTGCAACTTGAGTTTTTTGAAAATAATTGTTTCATTAATTTGTTCTTCTTGTCTGTTTGACAGAGGACAAAAGCATTTAAGTATAGTGGATATTTTCACAAATTGTAACAACTGTTTTGTCTTTGAAACATTAAAACCAACAAAAAGCATTTATGCACCACATGTTCTGCGGGTTCCTATGGTTACTCCTCTGTCCAACTATATAACATGGTTGTTTGTCCTGTGTGTCCAGTGTATACCCCACCTCTTGCCCAATGAATACGTACCAGATACGTACCACCAAACCTTCCCCTCTGATGGATGCAGAGTCCACTTAACACCACCTTCCACCACATCACGACCCATCCAAAGTTGACCAGCTGTGAGGTTGAGTGTATTACATGGTGGCATTCACAGACAGGCTCTGTTTAATTCACTTCTTGGAACTCAGTTCACTACTTGCCGTAAAATTTTTGAAGGTTCCCCCATCAGACTTTTCCAGCGGTGCTGTTTTACACTTTTTAGTAGTTTTATCTTTTTAGAGCTAGTTGCTATTTAAGCTCTCTTTTTTTACCCAGTCTTGTGAGTTTGCAAGGTATCAACAGGTTTAATCCAGAACATGATGGTGTTTATACACTGCACTACCATGCAGTCAGTGGGAGTGGCAATTTCAAGCAAAAGAAAGGAGGAGTAAATCTAGTAACTTACTATTACACTATTATGTATTTTCCAAGCATGTAGTGCCATTGTGTAACCCAATCAAGTAACTTGTTATAAAAATGCTGCATATATCAAATATGACTTAAAGGAAATTTGCCTTTGTAATTTGATGCCTGAAAATTGGGACTCTTTCTCTTTAAGAAGCTCCTGCTCTGTCCAACTCTCACCTTCAGCATGTCATCACAACAATGCTCTGCTGATTACAACTGTTGGACTGAGATGTAGGTCATATGATGAGCTCAGCAGTCATGCAGCTCCACCAGTTGTTTGCTGATTGCTGCTGCTGCTAGTCTGGAGGAGCTGAGTGGCTGTGTGTTGTGGGAGGGCTGATCTGTGAAGAGGAAGATCGGCTGAGGTTCCTCAGCTAAGCTTCATGAGAGCAAGCATTTAGGCCACCATGAACAGTTATCATTGGAGATTCAAGATACATGAAAGAGTCAAAGCAACACTTCAGGTATGTTTTGATGAGTAAGTAACAAAAAAATGCTCAAAAAAGTTAATTTTACATTATACCCCTCTTTAAATGTCAACATACATTTTCTGCTTTAGACACGAATGACAAAATAAAAACACAGGTGACAGGTTCAGATAAAGAAAGAAAGAAAGGAAGGAAACATCATCAATGAATACACTATTTTTTTTTTATTTACTATTTTTGTGTTATACTATACTATACTTGTGTTAATAAAATAAGCAACTTTTCATCATTTTGCCCTTCTGATCATGCCTTTTCATAATAAAGAAGCAGTAACTTTAGTTTTACAAAATTATGCTCTATTAATTGTTAAAACTGGAAGCTAAATGTGTAATTGTTTATGATTTATAAAGTTAATTTATACAACAAAAAGTATCCGATTAATTTATAAAACTTTGTTTTCTAATGATAACTTGGACTTAAAATTAGAGTCAGATAAAAAATTAATTTCATTTATGCTTTTTTAGTCCAGCTGTTATCAAACGAAAGCCCAGAGAATGTCTTCTGTTTTACATTAATTGTTTTGACAGTTTGTCTAAAACAGATCTGTCTGGGAAATAAGACGTGTGTCTCAGTGAGTTCAGCTGAGTGCTTTAAAAAAGATTGAAATCTATAAAATTAGAAAAAAGAAGAGTAGAAAAAGGCAGTGATACTTGGGGTTTTGATTATTTTTGGTTAAGCAAATCAAACTAAAAAGAAAAAATGCAGTTTCTTTGTGCAGTGAAAAATGTCAACTCTTTTGTCTCTTCTTTGCTTCTCTTTTCAAATAAAGAACCATAAAAAATGATAATACATCAAGTTGACTTCCATCAGCCTCAAGTTATTCAAAACATAAAACTAAAATATTTGGTGGTTTTCTCTTCTACAGAACAGAGTTCATTGAGTTCTCATGCTTACATACCAGGTATTTGACGTCATGACCTCTCTGTAAAACATTGTCACTCCACAGAAATCTTCTGTACCTTCCTCCAAAACCACAAAGGAAATAAACTTCTCCTGCTCCTGTCCGTTTGACAGCAGCAGGACAAACGTTTGTAAGAGCCACCAGCGTCCAGTGAGAGGTCCAGCAAACAACGGAGCTCCTGACTGCACAGTTGTCTTCATCAAGGTGCGGTTCATCATGTCACCCTAGAAACACATCTTTATTAAAGACATTTGTACCAGACAGTTGCAACGGAAAACAACAAGGCAAGTTGTGCTTCCAAAATATAATAATATTTGTTAGAAGGTAGAGCAAAATTTTAAAGGTTAGAATTAGATCCAGATTGGTTCAGCAGGAGGACAGGGACTTTGTCCGGTGGGCAGGTCTGACCTCAGGCCTGGTTTCTTCCCCGCTTTTATTTCCCAGCATGTAACTGATGGGTTAACCAACCTGCTACTGCTATACAGCTTATTTTATGATAAAACTGCCTGCCATGACTGCTGTGCCTAAACCCCGTACGCCTCCTCCTGCAGCTCTCAGTTTTTTTGTTTTTGTCTTTGAAGACATGGAATGTAGAAAGAGTAAGAAAAAGATGCAGCTGAATGTACAAAACTTGACAACTTTTTCTCAAAAACAAGCTTGCGGTTAGTTACATCTAACTGCAAGCCACTGTTCAATCAAGTCAGTGAATTGTGTGGCATTGTGTCATGTTTTTATATTTTTATGATGCGATGTCCCATAGCTGGACCTCTTAGTCTTATTGACCCTCAGTCAGAAAAAAATATATCACCAAGCAGCAGCCATGAGTCACATGTCCAGAGTGGAGGTAGGATTACTTATTGAGTGAATATTATAATAATTAATTTAATGTGTAGGCCTGTAGTGAGGCACTGATTTTTATGAAAAGTGCCCTGAGATGTTAAATAAATCAGTTCATTACAACAGACCTTTGTAAAAATATAAGATTTCTGCTGAATTATGATCATTTTAAAAATGTGATTTAGTGTCAGAATTCTGATGTCTTTAGAAAATAACTGCATTAAAGACACAGAGACCAGCTGCATGTTAATGTTTCAGTTTCTTTAAAACTACTCATGTGCAGAGGGAAAAACACAATAAGATCATTAGAAAGCTATGTAACACTGTGAAGAACAAACTTGCACAGAACAATCTAATACTTCCTTAAATCTTAAATTATAAGGATCACATGTCTATGAAAACTATTCTGCTTGATATTTGATATTAAACAGGCATTCTGATTTTGTAAAGAATAGTGTTGGAAATCTGCTCTTTAGCTCAAGTTCTCATGTTTGTGAAATCATATGCAGAACCATTTCCTTTTAGAGGAAAAAGGAGATGACTAGAACATAAGAAAGAACAAAAAAATATTGAAATTTAATATTTTTATTTACTCTTCTTCATTTTTAAGGTTTGTACATCTCTGAACATTTATTTGAACAAAGTATAGATTGTGACACTGTTGAAACATTTATTGTTGTGAAATAAATGTGCATTGTGAAGCCACCGTTCTTTGTTTTGAAATGGAAATATTTTAGAAAGATACAGTGGATAACAAGGCTTTGCAAAACACTGCGCTATTGTAGCTCACTATTCTGCAGTGCGCACTTATATTCTTGTATGTAAATATATTCTTATATGTAAGAATATCATTATTTTGGTTTGGGCCAGTCTGAGATCTGTAACTCCAGAGAGGGAAATAAATTCCACTCCAGCACTGGTTAGAAGAATCACTCTGAGGTTTAAGAAAATTCTGCTGTTCAAGGCCATATTCATTTAGTGTCTAACAGCAGGAAAGAATTAATAAGTATTACTGACTGTAATTCCAACAACATAAGGTTTCATGGTCAAATGAAGTTGAACTCTAAAAACAATGCTACTAAATGTTCAGTTTAGAATTTTCTGACAATGAAATGAACTGATGGGAATCACTGTTCAGTTCATTATTAGCTGCACAGTGATCTCTGTTAGGATCTTTCCTCCAACTCTGTTGTGGCAAGTTAATTATCCACTAGATCAACTGTAAAACTTGTCTGACAAGAAAACAGCAACCAAGAGAACTTTATAAAAAACTGTTAGCTCTTGCAATAAGTTTTATATTACAATAAAATATAAGGGCACTTTAAGCTCTCCACTTTCAACGACTAAGGACTAACATATAATAACACTAACTGACACTTAAAGTTATTATATTCTTTATGTTCAACCCTGTGAACTGTTCCCTCAGCCCAAGAGTTACATTTCTTCCATTTTTACCAATATGCTGATTATTATTTGATCCCTTTAAATTAATAACTTTGTCCTTAACCATAGGCTCACTGCCTGATGGCCTCAGATCATTTCTATATTTGGTGATACCATTCCATATCTCCATGTAAAATATAATTGCAAGTTATATAACTAAGCCAGAAACGTATTAGATTATGGTATACATTTTAAGAAATAAAATTGCAAATTGGAATGAGGTTGTAAAAAAAAGTGAAGCACTTTCCAGATGCACTGCATCTCAACCAGTTTTGCTGATAAGAGACTCAGATTTTGCCATTATTATTATTTGCAAAACAGCTGAAGCTCAGTCACATTGGATCAACAGCCTCTGTGAACATCAGCTCTGAAGTTTTTCCACAGATTCTCAATTGAATTCAGGTCTGGATTTTGACTTTGTCCTGATAGAAGTATTTGGCAGTGTTTACACACTATGAAACGTAGCTCCCTGTCAGCAGCATCCCTGCCCCTGTTGAAGAAAAGCACACAAAGTCAACATGGATCTAGCCTGGCTATTGCCTCCTGTTGTCGATCAGCATCTCTCTCCCTTCACAGACAGTCTGGGCTTTCTCCCATTTACAAGGATTGCCACTGGAAGAATTTAGTCTGGCCAATCAGTGAACAGAAAGAGAAGTTGTGAATTATGACAGTGATTTTCTTTGCTGTTTTAGTTATGTAGTGTGCCTGTAGTTTTCACAATGAAGTGAACGAAGCCATTCTGTCCCTGTTGGCCACGCTTCCAAACATTGAATCAGCAGTAACAGCCGATCCTCCTCATCTTCGTTACTTCTTGTTATTTCTACATTCCCATCTATTTCAATGCGCTCTGATTTAAATTGAAAAGGTTTAATGTTACTCATTACTGTTTAGGTTGGATAGAGGTAGTTGGACTTAGCATATGTTATTTACAAAGAATGCAGTGCAGTGTAAGCAACATGTGAGGCAACATTTTATTTAAACTTATAAAAACCGAACAGCCTACAGTATTTTTATTGTACTGTTTTCATATCTAGAACAAGTATTTCTCAAATAAAGTCTTGTAACTAATCATGGATCTTTTTACAGTACTACTGGCACAGGCTCAGTCTTCAGTGCTTCATTTGTTTACCGTCTGAAGACTTACTTCAAAATATTTGGAAATTGACATGTCTCCTATGGTTCATTATTTTATTAACTTTCATTGAGTAACTTAAATAAAGATGCTTAGCAGCCAACTTCACTTATTTTTTACATAAATTAACATTTTTTATTCTTTCATTGTTCACTTCTTTTTGTAAACAAAAACTGTGTAGTCAGGGGTCAGGAGCTGTTTCCTTTCTACCATTGTCTCTGAATTGATTTTTCACTAGGATACATTTGCAGATGATAAAACACACACTACCAAACTCCTCTTGTATGTTCTTTTCTTACAAAGCACCTCCTAGTTCTCCATCAAGCAGCCTGAAGGTTTCTTCTTTGTTCGAGCCCTGGCTTGGCCTGCTCCCTCTCCTCCAGCTCCACTCCTCTCCCCTGCCGGGATAAGCTTTTAGCTGCATCCTAGCTGTGGCGGCTAACTGCCACATAGCAGCTGTCTGCAGCTCCTCACTGTTACAGCAAAAAGCCACCACACAACACCATATAATTAAGAGCTCCGGATGAGAGCAGGCAAATGTAAAGCAATTTGCAATGAGGCGAGAGGCAGAGGGTGGGATGGGGTGGTGAGCCAACGGCACCTTCAATCTAATTGGGCCATATCAATTTATTTCGCATTTCAGAAATGTCACGTCTTGACGTGGAGCAAAGTGGATTTGCATATGTGCAGCAGAATGTTTTTACTTCGGGAGCGGTGTGGCGGAAATAAATAAACAGGAATAAATAAGAGGAGAAGAAAGGTTGTTGGAAATGCCAGGGCCTTTTCCATCCTTTCAGGGTGTGGAAAACTCTCCAAAACAACTAGACAACGCAATATCTCTGGCTTTTCCTCAGAAAATGGAAAGAGCATTTTAAAACAGGTGGCAAGATGGAAGATGGGGGGGAGGAAACATTACAATAGTCATAGCAACAAGGGAAACACAAAACTCATGAGCAATCACTTGGACTAACAGTCCGCCATTAATGCTAAAACAACTGGATTCACAGGCAAATGCAGCCTAGTTTATGAACATGGTTGGCTTGTATGTTTTAATTTTTAACCAGGTAATGGTTTATGGATTCTGCCTAAAACCACATGAATAAATCTTTTTTGTGGAGCTGTTTAGAATAGCCATTTAGTAATTAGACATTTTATGTGTTTTCATGCTGTTTTTCAATTTAATTCAGATCTACCATCCATCCATTTTCTGTACACTCTTGTTCCTAGTGGGGTCAGGAGGGTTCATGGTGCCGATCTCCAGCAAGACATTTCAGGCGAGAGGCGGGGTCACCCTGGACACATCACCAGTCTGTCACATGGCAGCACAGACACAGACAGGATAAACAACCATGCACACACACACTCACACCTAAGGAGAATTTAGAGACACCAATTAACCTGACAATCATGTTTTTGGACAGTGGGAGGAAGCTGGAGTACCTGGAGAAAACCCACAGGGAGAACATGCAAACTCCATGCAGAAAGACCCCATGCCAGGAATCAAACCCAGGACCTTCTTGCTGCAAGACAACAGTGCTACCAACTGTGCAGCCTCAATCCAGAAATACTTCATCTAAAATAGAACTTTTAGATCAGGGATGCTGGACTGTATTCAAGGTTCTTCAAAGAGTTGCTGTAAATGCTGATGGCTGTGGGCAAGAAAGGATCTACTGTAGCTGGTAGCATTACAGCGGCTATGAAGAAGCCTCTGACTGAAGACTCTGTTGTATGACAGTTTCATGATAGGTTCTCTGTAATGTTCTTCATTTCTACAACAGATGATTGCAGAGCGGAAGCAGAATACATTTCATCACCAGTCTGAAGCTGCTATAATGGGGGACATAGTACATGAATTTTCATTCCCTGTCAAATAAAGCAAAAAGTATAATGCAGAAATGTTATACAGACACACACAGGCAAACAAGCTTCTAAATGTGTTGGCTTATGTGAGCAGTCCTCCTCCAAGCTGCAGGCTCACAGTTCCACCAGCTGTTTGCTAAGTGCTGCTGCTGCTGCTAGTCTCGTGGAGCTGAGTTGGGGGTGTGGGGGGGCATGGTGGTGTGCAGGGAACGGGAGCAGGAAACTGACTCATGTCATCCACTGGTGTTGCTCCACTCTGTTCATGTCAAAACTCAGTGTGGCCATTTACCCAGAAAAGAAGCAAATCAAATGATTTGTGTTGTTCATTTGCAAAGTCCACCAGCAACCCTCCCGACCCCACTAGGGACAAGGGTGTGAAGAAAATGGATGGATGGATGGATGGATGGATGGATGGATGGATGGATGGATGGATGGATGGATGGATGGATGGATGGATGGATGGATGGATGGATGGATGGATGGATGGATGGATGGATGGATGGATGGATGGATGGATGGATGGATTTGCAAAGTCCTATAGATTCCATCCATTTCTCCATTGTTTTTATCTGCTTCACTGTGGAGGGTCAGAGGAGAGCTGGTGCTTATATCCAGCAATCATTGGGCGAGAGGCAGGGCACAGTAACTCAGAGACACACAGGATAGACAACCTAAGATCAATTTAAACAGACCTTTCAATCTAACAGTAATGCTTTTGGAGGAAGCCGGAGTACCTGGGGAGAACCCATGCATGCACAGAGAAAACATGCTGTGGGAATTATCAACCTGGAGATCAGCCTATTCTTCACTAGTCCACTAAGTGGTTGATTGCAGAGCTGCAGTGAAGCTTTCTAAAGAAGTTATACAAAATTGGACTGAGTCAGTTCATACATTCAGAAAATGTATGCAGTGTGCAGGATCTTCTTGTTGCAAAGCAACAGTGCTACCATTTAGAGTCCACTGTGATTTGGACTTGACTGTGTTACGCTTGCTAGATTTAGAAAATACCCATTAATAAGTATTATTATAGTTTGTGAGTGAGTTGAAACCATCTGAATAAACCTATGTTCAATAACCCTAAAAACATTTGCTTTCTTCCACTTTGTATGGATCCAGTGTGAATATGTTGCTAACCAAGGCCCAACTCATTTTGTCATCGTGCTATGTCTTTGAAGTGGAGGTAGAAAGCTGAGCCTGGCATTAGTCGTCTTGCTCACCCCGGGGCCCGACACTAATATGTGAATGCTGCTGAAATGAACAATACAGCCTTTACATTCATTACACAGAGCCGTCAGTCACTGGTTAAAGTGAATGAGTGAATGTGTCTATATGTGGGAGGAAGGGTTGACATAATGATCACACAAACACACTCATGGACAACTTGATACTTGTGGATACATACATACATATGTACTTATTGTTCTTGACATCTCTGTATGATACAGACACATTCTTTAGCATAACAGTGTCATTCTGTATTCAGTTAAGGGTTTCATGCTGACATGTGATATGTGATAAAGTGTGATTTGTACTTTATCTTATTCATTGAAAAATGATTGTATAGAATTATTGTTCCAAGAAATTACTTTATAGAAAAATGGAGTGGACTAGAAAATAGTACATTTCCTCATGGCAGTAATTCAAAATATCGTATAGTTCAGAAATGAATATATTTAAAATGATTGTTCTGATAAATGAACCAGGCAGTGGTAGGACTGTCGCCCTGTCCGTCTGCAAGGAGTTTCAATCTTCTCCTCTGTGCATGAGGCGTGGGTTACTCCAGCTTCCTCCCATACTCCCTAAAACATGACTATCAGGTCAAATGGTTACTCTCAATTTCTGTTAGGTGCAAGCGTGTGTGTGTGTGTGTGCGTGTGTGCGTGCGTGTGTGTGTGTGTATGCGTGCGTGCGTGCGTGTGTGTGTGTGTGCGTGCGTGTGTGTGTGTGTGTGTGCGCGTGCGTGCGTGCGTGCGTGCGTGCGTGCGTGCGTGTGTGTGTGCGTGCGTGCGTGTGTGTGTGTGTGTGTGTGTGTGCATGCGCGTGTGTGTGTGTGTGTGTGTGTGTGTGTGTGTGTGTGTGTGTGTGTGTGTGTGTGTGTGTGTGTGCGTGGATGCTTGTCCTGTGTGTCTCTGTGTTGCCCGGAGAGTACCCCTGTCCATGGTGTGTCCCCCCTAGTATCTGGACCATGAAAAAGCAGGTTGATTCCCAGTGACCTGCAGGCACCTGTGACTGACAAGGAACCACTCTAAGATCATCTGTATCTATAAAACCACTGCATTGCAGTCATTCAGCTCTAAGACTTCTTCTAATTAGAGACACTGAGGTTGTACCTGAAGAATGGTGGCAGGACTTTGCAGCCACTATGATCTCCATTATGATCTCCAGGGTAATGAATATGTTGAACTTTCAGAAAAACAAAAAAAAGCAAATATGTAGAAGAGAGAAGCAAATAGGCCTCTTACAATAGGCATCATGGAGTAACACCATTTTCTCCACTGCAACCACAAGATTCAGATTTTCAATACAATGGAATTAAATAACTGGTTCAACTATGTATGAATCCTAATCTAAACTTCAGCTAGATAATATATTGTTACCTTGGCTACGTCAATAAAAACCGTAAAGTTTAGCACAGTCTAAGGTTATCTCTGTTTTCATTTTCCTTTGCTTGTTTTTTGTTTCTTTGTTGGTATTTATTTAGATTTAAACCATGTCAGCTTCCCGACTGTCATCCTGAAATTAATTCTGAGTTACACTTATTTTATATTGCTGAGGTTTGTTTTACACTAAATTGGATTTCAGTTTTAAAAATGTTTTGTTGTGGTGGTGCAGGGGTTAAGCACAACCCACATATGGAGGCCTTAGTCCTCGACGCAGCTGTCGCAGGTGCGATTCCTAACCTTGGCGATCTTTGCTGCATGTCTTCCCTCTTCTCTCATTACCCACTTTCCTGTCAATCAAATAAAGGCCACTAGAGCCAAAAAAATCTTTAAAAAAAAATAAATAAATTTCTCCTAATTCCTCAATGTAATGTATGTTCAATAAAACGCTTGAGCTTTTTAGGATAACTTTCTGAAAAAAAATAAAAAAGCATATGAGCAAAGAAACTCACCTGAACCTGACACTTGTGCCCATCAACAAGCACATGCTCATCTTTGAAAATTCCAACTCATGAATGCACACACACACACATGCACACACACGCAGACACCTGCTTGGATGGATCAGGTTCGGGTCTTCAGAAAGTCGACATGCCGACTCATTCTTTCTCCTCCCTAAAATTTATCCTTCACCTCCTTTGTTGTCTAACTTTTCTCCCCTGTGAAAAGACTTTAGTCCACACAAACAGCGTACACACACTCTTACACACACTCTTTCTGCCTTTTTAGTCGGTGTAAGATGTCACCTGAGTCGCTGTAATTACACAGAAGGTGCTGATAGCATTTCTCTCACCTCTTTTCACAAAAAGGTCTGTGCGTGTTGTGAGGGGGGAGAGGCAGGTAGATAATGGGGTTAGTGTTGTTTGGCTGTGAGCTACTCCTTTTGTTGCTCGTCAGTTGACTGAACTTTTTATGCAGGACCACGGCAGGCAGGGCGGGCAGGGCGGTGGAGCTGAGGACGGGTCTACATAAGGTAAACCCTTTCAGTAGGAGGAAATATTTAAGCTAAACATTAAAACAGTTTTATACAATAAAGTAGGCAAAATAAAACATTCTTGATATTGATATTAATATTTGTGTTTTTTAATCAACATTACTGGTGTGTGCAGTATGTTTAACTTGACCTGAAACTTGTGTGGGTAGAACTGGAACTTAAAACCATAACAGAGGAAGCAAGCAAAACAAGTTTTACATTATTATTTATTCATTTTCTGTATACATATGGGACTTCTGTACAAACACACACAAATTAAAGTGGATTACAAAAAACTGAAAAGTTCACGAACCTCAATATGTACAAAAAAACATTGGCACACGATAATAAGATAAAAAATATTGCTGTTCAAGGTTAAAAATTAAATCTGTATTATGAACTATATTATGAAAACTAGCGTTGTTTTAACACTAGCTCTATTTTGGACTGTTTGTCAGTTTTATTTTCCCTTTGCTGTGGCGCACTGTCATCTTTAAAACCAATAAACAACAAAAACTGGACTAACTATTTGTAGAATGTGTTGATATTCTTAACACTCATCAGATTGTATGAAATATCTCATTAAGTATAGAAGCAGTTTGTTACATTTTTACAAACTAATTTTAACGACTGCACTTATATAAAATTTAATTATTGACCAATATAAAATAAAAATTTGCTTAGTCCTCTCTTGCATTTTGGATGAACTGACACAAATCAAACTGTTCATAAATTTATATCCCGCAGGGACAAGAACACGTATTGTACATATTAAAACATCAGCAATTCTCTCAGCCGTAATATAATCAGCTGAAAATGTAACAAATGTTGCAGTTCTGGTCTGCAAACAAACCGAGTCCACCGGACTATCAGCTGTGGAAACACCCTGAAATTCATCAGTAAAGTGTCATCCTTCTTTCGGGGGAGCATGCGAAAACTTATATGTCATCCTGAGTTTCTTTATCAGCCATTTCTCTAGCCTGGCTTAATTCAGCCAGGATATCCGGAAAACCAGGATAACGGCCAAATCCGCTTTCCTGGATTTGTGAAACAGACCTCTGCTCTATGAAAACCAAATGTATTGTGGAATCAGGCAGAGAAAAGGGAACAAATAGACTGTTTCTTCTTACAATGTGTAAAGATTAAAAGGAGGCAGAGAGCTTGTCACATATTCTCTGCCCAAAACAAAACTGGGTATATGTTCAGATTTATGGGATTCAGCAGACAATTCAGCTTCATCTGAGTGGTTGACTGAACTGTATCAGTAAACTGCGATAGCAATCTTCATGCATATCCCAAAGCTGAGGGTCAAATATATCAATCCACTGAAATTAAAATATATTACTGAATCAAAGCCATGTTTTTTTTATTTAAAAGTAAAAAATAATTCTTGACATTGTGTCTGCATTACAAGTTCCACTGCCACATTTGGATGAACCATCCATCCATCCATCCATTTTCTTTACACCCTTGTCACTTAGTGCAGTCGGGAGTGGTGCTGGTGCCTCTCCAGCTGACGTTCCGGGCGAGAGGCGGGGTCACCCTGGACAGGTCGCCAGTCTGTCACAGGGCAACTCAGAGACACACAGGACAAACAACCATGCACACACACACACACACACACTCACACTCACACCTAGGGGCAATTTGGAGAGGCCAATTAACCTGACAGTCATGTTTTTGGACTGTGGGAGGAAACCGGAGTACCCGGAGAAAACCCACGCATGCACAGGGAGAACATGCAAACTCCATGCAGAAAGACCAGGGCCGGGAATCGAACCCAGAACCTTCTTGCTGCAAGGCAACAGCTCTACCAACTGCACCACTGTGCAGCCCCATTTGAATGAACCATGGGAAAGAAATAGAAAGTGTCTATTTCCAAGTGTCTAAATACAATTTTCAACAATGTATTTAGTTTAATTTTATGCAAATCTGTATATCTGAAAAACCAACTTTGGTACACTCTCAATACATTTCCTGTGGTCTAAAAGGATTTTTTTGAAAATCTTGCATTTGTCAATTTTGAAGGATACAGCTGTGAATGAAAAGAAAGTGAAAGGAAAAAACTTTTCAGTTTCTCCTCATGAACTCATGAGGCGTTATTACATAGATATGATTAAAACTTGCAGTAAATGGGTTACACTGATGTTGAAAGCAAGTTGAAAAACTCCAAAAATGCCACAACTAATGATGTATAAGTAAAACCTAGAATTCTTGTTCTATGATCTTTGAAGGATGAGTTATTAATTTATTTGTTTATGTTTTCATGACAGGCTAAGTGAAAAGGTTTTGAGAGGATCAGTCCAGTATCCCTGACAGGGCCCACTTCTTCAGCACAGGTTTTTTACTGAGTGTAATTTCATTATGATTGCTTGGAAATTTGTACAGAATTATTATTACAAATCTATACTCATTGTTTCATTTAATCATGGTGAACAGGTCTTTGGGAAGACGTTCTCATTCCTTCCTTCCTTCTCCTTTCCTGTCCTCCCTCGTCCTTTTCATCTCTTCACTTGTTTTTCATTTCTCAGTCTTTTGCCTCTCCACCTGTGTCAGCTGACCTTTCACCTCTGTCTTCTCGCCCTAAGTGTGTGTGAGTTTTGCTGGCTGACGCTGGCATATTGGTTTCACAGCAGTAATTTTTTTTCACTCCTTCAATGCTGTGATGCACGGTCAGTAGATCTGGGAAAATAACTATTGTTCTTTGACTAAGAAACGCAGCAAATGTTGTGTTTGTGTTTTCACACTTTATCAGCTTCCTCTGTTTGTTTTGGTTGGTGCTGTGTTTTCCTTCCCTTTCAGAACAACAAACAAATGCAGCAAGCATGTTTCACTTTTTTTGTCTATTTTAATAATGTGTTGCCCTCAGTGCAAAGCTTTCTCCTTAGTAAACAAGTGAAAATCAAGTAGGGCCAGTATTATCAGATGTTATTGTTGCCTCATACATAAACTAAACAAACCTCTAAATCATCCTCTAAGAAACACGGAACAAGCTGTTCTTTATCTGACTGTCTTCTTTTTCTGCTCTATCTCAATAAGTCTTGTAGGTTAAAGGTTGCAGTGATTTTAGTTATTTTATGGAAACATAATAATTACAACCTACTCAACAATAAAATAAGGTAATATAAGACATAACTCAAGTTACACAAAACAAACTCAGAACGACACGTAAAACAGATTAATTTTAATTTGATAATTTAGTTGAACCTTTTCAACTAAAATTAGTTGTTGTTTTTTTTCATCTTTGTTGTAACTATTAAATAGAAAGAATAGCAATCCTTACGCGTCACATTCAGTATAAAAGCAACATTTTTAGACTAATGAAGGAAAAACCTGTCAGTCAACAGGTGAGGTCGTCAGGATTGGGCTCAGAAACTCAGTGACTCTTTAATTTAATGTTTCAAAGGTCAAAAACAAATTTCTTGATTAGGTTCATAACAACCAGAAGTGAGAAAATCCTGAAAATTACAATTGCTTACATCTTACAAGCAGAAACAGTGTCACCTTATGTCTACAGCTGGTATTTTATGACTCTCAGCTCCTCTCACTCCTGACTGTGGAATGCGATGAGTGCTTTAACTTTATAAGAAACGCAAAATTAAACTTGACCAACAAAATTACTTTTCACGCCTCAACAAATTAAAGCCACATTATACACAAGAATAAGAAAAATGATTACACTTAACCAAACTTTAAGTGTAGCTTAAAGAGTCTGTAACACGAGGAACTACTCAATGTTAAAATGATATATTAAGACTGAATGTGGAAAAAATAATCCAAGTTTTATAGCATATCATTGTTTTAATAGGTTAATATTAAGTATTACCTTAAAGACATATATAAAAGCTGTTAAATTACGGGAAAAAATCTGTTAAATTACGGAAAAAAATCAGCTGGAAATTCCGTAAAAAAACAGGAAAATGTACTGGCAGAAAATTACCAGTAC
The DNA here is from genome assembly GCF_904066995.2 of Poecilia reticulata. NCBI lineage: Eukaryota > Metazoa > Chordata > Actinopteri > Cyprinodontiformes > Poeciliidae > Poecilia > Poecilia reticulata. The sequence continues at coordinate 2,479,368 of NC_088851.1, forward strand.
ATTTTCCTGTTTTTTTACGGAATTTTTTTTTACTGTGTAGGCTTAACAACATAATGTTTGTGATTTATATATTTATTTACACATATGTATATGTTATGGCTGTTAATCTGTTAATACATTTGAATAATCAGATCATTTTAATGCCTTAGCTTTACATAATACAATGCAGATTAATTGAACCTATTTTGAGCTAAAAGCCTCTCGCCCATTAGTTCACAGCAGTGTTATGGACTCAACATATGGGAAGCAGCAAAAGATGACAGGTTTCCGTGACAACAACAGCAACAAAAGTTTAACATTTCTTAACTCTTCTGTTGCGTCACTAGCCTCTGTGTGCTTAAAACTTTCACATCCACCATTTACCGTATGTCAGTTGTTCAGCAACTTTGATGGTTTACACTTCTTGTTGCCACTATGAAGGGCAAAACCAATGATTAGGTTTAAAAAACAGCTTGGTTAATATGGCTTTTTTGTAATCATTGAAGTCATTATTTCAATTCTGTAATATTTCATGTAGTTAATCATTTTTGAGGGGATTGCCTGGATTCTTGCTTTATTTACTATCCTTGTGTCTGCTGGTCAGTAGACACAACACAGTTTATTAACGGATGATCTTATGCTTTCTGTTGAAGTAATGAAGACATTCCAGCAAAGCTCCATGGCGACCTGCCCACACTCTGTTTCTACAAACTTGGCTGAAACTCAACCCCAGCTTGGTTGTTTACATATTTAATGCCTAAGTATGTGTGTGTTGTTCTTTAGCAGCTACAACAAACCAAGCGCTCCCTTCTTCTCTCTGTCTGTTGACACACTTCCTACCTCTAAATTACCTGGGCCTGGTTGTAAACCTTTCTCTGTCTTCACAACACAAACCCAGAGCTCCCTCCCATACTTGACACCCTGGACCAGCTTGTTTACATACTTTGTGGCTCTAAGTACATGTGTATGTTTTCACAGCGCTTCCTTTCTTTGACTACAACAAAACAAGCGCTCTTCTCTTGAACATGACAGCTCACTCAAAAGCTGGTGGTGCCCTCTGAGGCCGGGGAGGGAGGAAGAGATGATTCATAACGACCTGTCATTCTGTCAACACGCACACACACGCGTACACGCAAACACACACACACACACACACAAGGAGAGAGTCTCAGCCTGAGGGGACAGTAATGCTCCTGCTTTTAAGAGTCCAACCTCGATCAGCTTACATTCTCTTGCTCTCCCTCTTTTTTGTTTCTCTCCAAGTCATTTGTACTCTCCCCTCTTCCTCCCCTCTCTGCTTCTTCACCATTAACAGCTAAAGTTACTCTTCCTCACTCCACACCTCAGCTCCCACGCCTAGTCCAGGAGATCCTCCTCCCTCAAAGCTAAAATGTTCAGTTTTCAGCGAGCGTTCATAGGTGTTTGTAACTTTGAAAATCTTTGAGGACAACAAAAAAAATGTTTAGAATTTCAGAACTAGGGTTGGGGGAGGGTACGACACCTTAAACTGGCATAGATGAAATCAAAATTTCAAAGCAGCAGTTTTATGTAATTATAACTGTATTGACTTCAATTCACTTTAGTAACTGCTTTTATGCTTAACCCAGACATTTTCCCTCAAATCGTTAATGGAGTACTGCAGAAATTTATATAGGTACTCCATAAACTACCATCAACACTTTAGTTCTCCTTAACAAAGGAAGCGTAAACATGTTACCTCAGGATTTGGAGTGTTTGCTGTCCGTTATGTATCAGACATTAACACATTATTAGACATTTCTGATCTTGAAATCCGTAAGTTTGTCTACAAGTTCAGCCAAAAGAGCAGGGACATACTGGACTTGGAATGCATTACGTACATGGGAAACAACCAACAGTATTCCCTTCATGTTGGATGCACTTTCACTCCTTGCAACGCCAACACCACAGTTTTTTGGTCTGGGGCTGGCATCCATGCACGTGGATGTCAGAGCAAAGCTCCAAACATGCCGGTTTGGAGCTTTGCTCCAAACGTGTCAATATGCACACTCAATATGCATCGAGTGTGCATATTGACACACTCGATGCGCGGGTATGTCAATATGCAGAACAGCCTTTGACACCATGGAACTTGACTCTTGGTCCCCTCCTTAGAGAACTTACTATCATTTCTGAGAAGTTGACCTTTGTTCAATTGTACTTCAGCAGCCCCCATGTCTACTGCCTATCCACTTTCAGGCGTCCTGTGACTAGCCTCGCCATCACCTGTGGACTGACCCACCCAAACTACAGAAGTGCAAAGAACAAATGGGCAAAAGAGTACTACTAGCAGATGGATGACATGGCTATGGAGTCCATATGCAAGATCTGTTGGTCTTGTTGTATCAACCTGCCAGACCACTCAGGTCTTCTGGTTCTGGTTCTGCTCTGCATCCCAACCATGTTCAGCTCTGCACTTTTCTTGTGACAGTAGAGGATTATTATTTAGAGCACAGGCAATTTCCAGCAAGCTTCACAGAGTCAAACTTCAGCATTACATACGTCACGGAAAATGTTAAAATTTCAACAGTCTACAACTCCAGCATTCAATCATTTCTCAATAGACTCTCTGTATGAACCAAAGTTTGGAAAAATGGGATGGTTTCTATCATTCTAGGATTTGTGTTCATTTCATGTGTTAAAACTTTGTGGTGTCTTGCTGTCTCCATATGTCCTGGTAGGGGAATGTCATCTGTCAGCAGCCTGGAAGCACAGAACCGAGTCGAGGGTTAAGATGTTGTGATGATGTTATGTCTTTAGAAACTTCTTATAAGTAAACTGACACATTTGAGTTCATTAGTCACACCTGGAACACGGTGATTTCTTGTTTGACACAATGAAAAATCAAAAGAGGGGACAGAATTGTGGAGCTGCACAAGTTCAACCTTGGAAATGATTTCCAAAAGATTTATGGTGCCAAATTAATTTGTTCCAACAATTGCGTGCCACTATAGATGTAACAGGAATCACACCGCTCAGGAAAGAGACCAGTTCTTTGGCCCAGAGATGAACCTGGACATGGACAATGATCCTCAGCAGCCTAAGTGGTTACAAAGTGGATTAAGGACAACAAAGTCAATGTTTTGGCCTGGTCTTCACAAAACCCTGATTTCAGTCTTATGGAGAAGTTGTGGGCAGATCGGAACACACTTGGAAAGATCAGTATGATTAGAATGTTGCTAAATAAATTCAATTCATTTATCATGAGCAAAGTATTAGCTCAAGGGTGCGGGGATGTGTGCAGAGTTATTGCAGTTGTTTTGCAATTTACTTTTAATAGATGTTTTTTTTCCTGTCTTGTGCTCAATCTGTGTATCACATCATTGATGGGGAAACAATTTGAAAATGATTTGTTATGATCTGTTTACATAACAAAGCCCTGGCATTTTAACAAAGTAGTCTAGATTTATATAATTATTCCTCGTTTTATGTTTGTTTTTTATGTGATGTGATCCTTAACCAAAAAATGACACAAGAACGTCTTTATTAAGAATTACAGGTACTGTAAAATGAAATGTCAGTAGCATGTTTGTCTATATTTACAGAGATAACAAAACGGAGAAGTTCTTCAGTCTTCAATTTTAAGGAATTTTAATTAGAATATGATGTTTTTGATCACATTTTTTAAGAAATTGAGATTTCCTAGTTTCTGCAGAGTCATACCGCTGAAGAATTCACTTCCTCTCTCCTTGATTAGGTTTTGTTCCTATCTTTTTCTCTCCTCCTCACAACAGAACAAAGCAGACAAAACTCACACACACTCACAGAGAAGGCTGAAGCAGCAGGAAAGAAGATATTTACAGAGGGGGGGCGGGGGGGAAAAGGGGGGGCTTTTTGCCTGGAGGTTAAAGGTCAGGGGCCCTTAAACCAACACTTGGCCCTCCAAAGCTCAAAGCAATTACCTCTCATGGGGAGAATGGGCTCAGTTCACCAACAGCTCCAATTAATGGTGCTGGACATGGCTGAAAGAGAGAGGCCACAGACACAATCACAGACACTTATTGAGGGGCCCCGGACCCTTCACTCACTTTCTCACCTAAATAGAGAGAGAAAGAGACAGAAAGAGAGAATACGAAGGAAGAAGAATTAAAAGTGCAAATTAACTCTTTTTTTACGTTTTTTTCTCTGTGTTGGGGCAAGTCGTCCTTTCAGTCGGATAATGAGGCTGTCTTTACTTGGCAGATCAACCACATAATACACACATTCATGCCACATGACACACTTGTCTCACCTTTGCTGCACTGGCCACCAGTAATTGGCTGTTGCACATGCAAACGGATGTTGATGGCTGCTTGTTTTAACACAGGATTCTGCTGCTGCTCTGGATGCTTCTACTTTGAGGCAGAAAGATAAATATTTACAGAATTATCAGCCGTATCTCATCTGCACTGATTTTTGATGCTGCTACATGCAGTTATTGCTGTTCGTTTAAAAAAAAAAAAAAAAAAAAAAAACGCACATTGATTTGTTGTTGGACCTCCAGAGAGGTCTTTCCAGAGCTGTAAAAAAAAAACAGATTAATGCTGATACTTAATGACTGTAATCAATAGGTCTGGAAAGTAAATGAGCAACCTGGACATCAGCAGTAATAGTCATTCTTCTCTCGGTGAGGAAGTGAAGGAAAACACCTGCCTCTGGATCGGGTCTCAGTTTGCACTCACCAGCTCTCAGCTCCACTTGTTGAAATCCTTCTTCTTGAATGTAACCCTCAGTCCCTCAGGGCCACAAGATGTCAACAATGAGGTGGTTCAGTGCAGGATACTCAGTAGGAGGACTACATCTGCATCCTACCTCTGGTCTTTCATCACTTCAGTGTATGAAAGCATGTGAGACTGTCACAAACAACACAGAGATATCTGTATGTAAATAAAGGAATACATCTTCAAAACAATGATGAGGCTTGGAGTCTTTCCATCGTTCTCTGTCAGCCGTTTGGGTTTGGAGACCCGGAGGAGGAGCCTGCTGCTTGGTCATAGTCTGGGCTGGCGGTTTGCCTCTCTCCAAGGAACCCTGTGGTGGCTCCAGGAGCTGTTGCCCTTTTGGGATGTCGGCACCAGGAAAAATAAAGGATGTGTGGGGAGTGCAAGCAGGTGCATGGCACCCATTTTAGTGTGTCCTTATATTGTGTGTGTGCATGTATCAGGTTGTGATGGCATGATTGTGTGTGTGGGCCTGTTTATATCTCAGATTGTGTCTTAAGCTTCTCCCTCAAGCAGACCTAGAGCCACAGTCTCTGCCAGTGGTTGGTGCCACTACACACAAGTGTATTGGTGCTTCTGTGGGTCCAGGGCTGGGTGCTTGAGTGTCCAGCTCACTCCTAGTGGCTGCTTGGCACAACTTGGGCCCATGACTCTGTCTGGCCTCTGTTGGGGTTGGTGTGCCCTTTGGGTTTTGGGTGTGTGGCCAGATCTGCCAGCGGCACCTGCAGGCTTGCTGCTTGGTAGTGGGTTAGATGTCCACTTTACACATTAGGGTACGATATTCCCTTCCATTCCATGCAACAAATGAGTGGACTGTACCTCCTATATCACAGCCAGGAGGCTCCTGTGTTTAAAGTGCTATATAAATAAATTTGACATTGACATTGGCAGAGCCCAATCGCCCGTTCTTATGAACAAACACACACACAGACACATTCATACACTGATTGTTATTGTATGCATGTGTGTATGAATTAGACAACTTAGGGTTTAGTCTCTAGCCTAGGAGCAAATCAACATGTACAGGAGAAATCTGAAATAAAATGTTCCTAAGATGACCATCTGCCACTGTGCCACCATCACTGACTGATTTTTGGGGGCTTATCTGTGAGGTAAAGCAAACCAAAAAGACTCAATTCAAAGTTCAAAGTCTTTGATTGGCTTAGTCAAAATCTTTGCTTAAATGTGATTGATGTTCTGTGGCGTAAATTAAATCAGGTCATCCACAAATTCCCATAGATCCTCCAGCGTGAGGATCTCAAGAATTAGATATGAGAAAATGTTCAATCAGAATAATTCTTAAGGGAGTAAATACTTTCTCAGAGCAATGGACAGTGGATTTTTTCAAACCAATCATTTCAATTTGCTGTTTAGTTTGTGTTTGTAATTAACATGTTAACATTGATGTTGACACTTCACAAAGTGTACAGGCCATTATGATGGAAATTAAAGTCTTTGAAATGCATCCTCATTCAGTTTTTCCCCCCATTTTTATTTATGAATTTTGACATGTCGTTTAACACATCAGACTCAACAGGTTCAAGTGGTATTCACCAAAAATACAAAACAGCCCAATTCAAGTCATCAGTGTGAAACATCAACTTACAACCAAACTCGGTCCCAAATAGAAATAAGACAAAAAACAAACAAACTAGTTTTAAGGCAGACTTCAGCCAGAGTGTTGCCACTGGAGGCTGAGCTGCTTTCCAAATCAATAAAATTCTGCATCATGCCAACAACGAGGTAATGGTAATTCTCATTCAATCTGATTAAATAAAGTCCACATCCCTCACATTCAGTTATTTCCACTATTACAAATATTTCCAAGGTAAACACAGTTAAATTCAGCTACTCACTTTGCAACTCCACACTGTAAAAGTGTCTTGTTAGCACATTCTGTTCTCTAATATTTTACAGTTATTTCTAAATAAGATACAGACATTTTCAGAAGTTCGGACTTTACATATCAGGGTGTTTTTCCAAAAGGTTTGCACACCTTTTTTTCACAGTTCTCTTTGGACTTTATAGCAGCATTTCAGTCATGTTTAGATCAGGACTTTGAGCTGTTGTAATAGGTTTACCTCTTTCTTCTTCAGACATTCTGTTTTCTTGTTGCAGCAGTTTGGATTCTTGTCTTGTTCCAGCACCTAAATTTTGGCAAATCTTTGTTGCACATACCTTCAAAACTTTTAAAGGTTGCCGATTTCTCCATTGGGTTTACCTGGTTAAAAAAGGAAAGAAAACAATGTTCACTGAACAAATAAAAACATGAGTTCATCCATTTAAGATCTGTATACATTTTAGGTTAGATTTTAATAATTCTAAGTCTCATGTAAAACCTTAGAATAAAGGAGAACATGCCAGAATTTTACAATAATTGTTTATCTGCCCTTCTGTTTACATTTATGAATCAAAAACAAAAATAAAAAACCTAGTGAAAACAATGTAATGAATTGCCAAATCCAGATTTGTTTATTCTAAAGCTTACATCATCAGTTAATTCACATCACATTGTCCGGTCTATAGCATCTTATGAAATTAAGATGGGTGCAGTGTTGGTCAAACATCTGTGAAACATGTTATCTGAAATATTCCAAAGAATCATGATAAATGTCTCCTTTGGGTAAAGCATGGAACGGCCTGTTTGTCAGCAAAATGCTCCTTACACAAAAAACTGAAAATAATTTGCATATCTTTTCCCTTTACAGTGCATAACAATATAAAAGCTGTTAAGGGTTTTAAGGAAATTTTAGTACAAATATGAAGAGTGAAGGTCTGCCGCTGGTTTAACACGAGCAGTGAGGTGTTTGTGCTCCATATGCCCTGCAGAAGTGCTGCATCACAGCTGCATCTGCATATTCACACTCCTGACATTTTGTTGCAGTGGGGCTGCAGCACACCTGCTGCCTGCATACAGAAAGTGATTTAACCATCATATACCAACTGTGGTATATGATGGTTTTAGATACATATAATGTACAAGCCTTAGAGCTTGCCTCCATTTCCCTTTCTGTAGCTGTAGTTTAAATATCTGAAGGATGATGTCAGATCCAGTTTCACCACATCTTCTGGGGCTGAGGAACGTTGTATGTTTACAGCATTTGTGTGTCTTCTGTCTGTGAGAGTCCAGGTTTACGCTCTGTCCATCCCCTCCAACAGAAACCCATAAAATCCCATCAGGTTTAGTTGAAGACACAAAAATGTTTGGATTTATGGTCAGTAACTCCTTGTTTTGGAGTTCCAGAAAACTTTCACTGGCTCTGGATTTGGTTCATGTGGAGCAAGACTCATGGTATTCACCATCAGTGATAATCATGCCACAGAACAGTTAACACTGAGGTTAGAAAGAGGGGAATGTGATTAACAATCATCCTAGAACCACAATGACATTTCATGATTTAATTAGATTTAATTTGATGCTTGGCTGGAGACACAAAGCCTTCAGTGATACAGAGTAAGTGCAACCAAAGTCTGATGTTCCCAGTGTTTAAAGTACACAAACACACACACGCGCAAACGCACACACACACACGCACACACACACACACACACACGCACACACACGCACACACACACACACACACACACACACATACATCACTATGTGTTTTTAACCATATCAGGACATTGTATTGATTTATGTTTATTTTAAACTCAATTTGTACCTAAACATAAAAAACTCACATAAATGTTCAAATCCCATCCTTTAAGCTTTAATAACAGATTCTTAAACACACTCATCTCACCAGCTTAATATATGTAAAATATCAGTTTTCTGTTATTTAGATAGATTGACTCATATATTCAGAACACATGAGGCAATGCAGTACACTGGAAGAGAACAGGTGATCCAATTTAAATGTGTTGCGTTAACTGGTCAGCAGTAATCAAATTAGGTTTATCCAAGCAAATTTATTACATTTATCAACTTTTTTCAGATTTTCAGATTCTTTCAGATCAGTTGATAATACTGAATCCTGGAAGGTCATGATAGTTTTGATTGATAATTCAGAACCTGAACTCTGTAAAACATCCAAACAGTCCCAGTTTAAATCCCTGAAAAGCTCTCCTAACAGTTTTATTCTGTCTGAAGGGTTTAAATATTGTGTTTACAAACCAAATTAACTATTGGTTCTGTTGTATAATCTTACAGCTACTGTAATATATGAACTGTACACAAAAGTTCATCCAAACTACCTGCCTTATCTAGATCATTCTTTTGGGTAAATTTCAGCCGTGGTATAGTCTGATCAACTAGCTTGGTCCTTTTTCCTACAGCTTAAATTATAAGGAGTTAAACCCAGAATATGATTGTACTGTAAGAAATATCCGGTAATGTAAGAATCAGTGCAAGACCAACAAAAAAAATCACAATAATAAAACAGACTAGCTGGTTGGAAAGGTGAGCCAAGACGCACTCCTGTAAGGAGGAAACCCTGGTGAGCACCTATTTGTTCGGCTTCAGACTCCCACTCAGCCAGTAGTAGCTGTCTCTACATGGGACCACCACCTTATGAGCAGAAAATGTTTCATCAAAGAACACAGATGCTGCTCCTGTCTGTCCTGCAGGGCTGCTGTCTGTCTGGAGTTGCAGGAAGACAGTTTGGGTATCTTGGAAACAGCAGGACTTGCTCTGTCGCATGGCTCAGACATGCAACCATGGTAACCTCATTTAACTTTGATTTAATCTACCACAAAATGTGTCTAATTAGACTCACAACAAAACCAACTGCAGGTATGGAGTTAGTATTTTTAGACTCCCTTCAATGTGACAAAACATGACTGCAACCCATCACATATGAAGCATTAATGGACTCAACTGAAAATTGTTTTTCTTCGGCATGAAAACTTTAAGAAACTAAAAATTCTTTCATGAAACCTGCATAGAAGTTAATTGAATACACTGACCTAGAGCCAGTGAAAGCTTCACATAATGTTTAACCATGCTGAGTTTCATGTGTATTTGACACTTTCATTTTTAACGCTGCAGTTTTGTTCTGTTCTGTCTTCTGTATTTGTTATCCAGCCAGATACATAAAAAAAACTATGGAAAAGGGGCAGACGGCAAAGTTGTATTTTGTACAACAGTAGCTAACCTACAGATAGTTTTCTTTCTGTCATAATGGGTGTTGGTGAACGTACCCACATACAAGAACACAACCAGGAGAGCGAATAACAATAATAAGGTTTATTAAATAAGAGAAGCGGAGGGGGAGTTCTGGATCACGGGGTGGGGGCTGCCGGGTCGTCAATTGGGAAAGGAGTAGCTAATGAGCCGGGTGAGGATGTTGCCTGATCTGCTGGAGGTCGGAGGTACAGAGCTCGCTAATCCGGCGAGCGGTGCGCGTGGGAGGACGGACAGGTAAGATAGGCTGTAGTGGACGGCTGGCAAACGGAGAGCTCGGATAATCCAGGGACAAGGGTACGGGCTTCCAGCAGGTAAGACCTGAGGCGTCAGAGGGGGAAAGGGTCCTCGGGAGGTTAGTCGGATCGAAGATTGTTCTGCGGATCGGTGTTCTACAGACTCGACCTGACGAGAGGAGAACACAATGGAAGATTACTTCAGAAGAATAAACTCAAGAGGGCCTAGCTCAGAGATTGTTTACCATTCAAGGTTAACACTCAGGCACCGGAGTGTTTGCCAGCCACCGCCTAAATACTCCACTACAGCCCTCTTCTGATTAGCCACAGGTGCAGCAACAGGGTCTGCTACCGCACCTTCCAGGGGCTCAGCTCGTCGAGGGCCTCTGGTGGATGGTCGAGGAAGCAGCAGGCAACGGAAAACAACACCCAAAACTAAAACAAAGAACTCAGATCTCAACAGTACCCCCCCCTCAACGGTCGCCACCTGGCGACCAAGAAGACGGGGCCTGGGACGAGACAAAATCTCTAATCATAGTGGGATCTAAAATAAAGGAGCGTGGGACCCAGGAACGCTCCTCCGGACCGTAGCCCTCCCAGTCGACGAGGTACTGGTAGCCCCGACCCCGCCGACGGGAGGCCACAATCCGGCGGACGGAGTAGGCCGGATGACCATTGATGACATGGGCAAAAGGAGGGGGTTCGGCCGGAGGGCACAACTCACTGGTGAGGACAGGTTTAAGCTGTGAAACATGGAAGGTGGAGTGTACACAAAGAGATGAGGGGAGACGGAGACGCACTGCTGCCGGGTTGATTATGGCCAGGATCTCAAAAGGTCCAATGAACTTAGGTGCTAACTTCTTAGCCATGGCCTTAAGTGGAAAATCACAGGTGGAAAGCCATACCTTTTGCCCAAAAGTGTATGCAGGTGCAGCAGTGCGTCTACCATCGGCAAAACGTTTGATTTGGGCCGCCGTTTTATGGAGGGCTGCGATGGTCTCTCTCCAAATCTTCCGAGAACGACGGATCTGGTGTTGTACAGAGGTCACCGAAATGTCCCTCTCATTAGAAGGGAGGAGCGGCGGTTGGTATCCTAGAGTGACTTCAAAGGGAGAAAAACCTGTTGCAGCAGACACGTGAGAATTATGGGCGTATTCAACCCAGGGCAAAAATTGGGCCCAGTCAACAGGATTGGAAGAAGTGAAACATCGGAGAGTTGCTTCCAGCTCCTGATTCATACATTCAGTTTGTCCGTTAGTTTGGGGGTGATAGCCTGACGTGAGAGCTACCTTGCCTTCAAAAGCCGCACAAAACTCTCTCCAAACATGGGAGATGAACTGGGGTCCTCTGTCTGACAGAATCTCCTGGGGAATGCCGTGAAGGCAAAAGACATGTTTAATGAGAAGTTGGGCGGTCTGGGAAGCAGTGGGTAGTTTACGGAGAGGGACTAGATGGCAGGCTTTAGAAAAACGGTTTGTTACGGTGAGAATGGTAGTCATACCTTTGCTATTGGGTAGGCCCGTAACAAAATCAATGGCGACGTGGGACCATAGGCGCTGGGGTGTAGGCAGTGGTTGGAGGAACCCCGCAGGAGGCTGATGAGAGGACTTATTTTGAGAGCAAATAGAACAGGCAAGTACAAACTCTTTGACATCTTTGTGTATAGTTGGCCACCAAAATCTTCTATTAACGAGTGCGATGGTACGACTGATACCTGGATGAGCTGATAATTTGGACGCATGGATCCACTGGAGAAACCTGGTCCTAACTGCTGCGGGAACGAATAATTTACCTGGTGGGTATTGACTTGGAGGAAGGGTCGGACTGTTGTGACTGACGGATCAAATCTTCAATCTCCCAAGTAACTCCTCCAACTGTGCAGCTGGGAGGAAGAAGGGGAGCCAGACTGTCCTCAGCGTCGTCGGGGCGTGTAACCTGGATAGCGTATCAGGCTTGATGTTCTTTGAGCCTGGGCGGTAAGAAATAGACAGATTAAAGCGGGAAAAGAACAATGACCATCTGGACTGTTGGGGATTAGATCTTTTGGCAGCTTGAAGGTATGACAAATTCTTGTGATCCATCCAAACTAGGACGGGGTGCTCCGCCCCCTCTAGCCAGTGTCGCCATGCCTCGAGAGCCAGCTTAATGGCTAACAACTCTCGGTCTCCTACATCATAGTTATGTTCAGGAGGAGTCAATCTGCAGGAGTAAAAGGCACAAGGGTGAGTCTTTCCATCTGTTTCTGACACCTGAGAGAGAACTGTTCCTACTCCCGAGTCTGAGGCATCAACCTCTACTATGTCTTTTGGGGTCAGGCTGAACCAATACTGGGGCTTTGGAGAATAGTGTTTTCAACTGTGTGAAGGCCGACTCAGCTTGAGGTGTCCAAGAAAAGACTGACTTAGTGGAGCTGAGTGATGTTAGTGGCGCAGCCGTCTGGCTGTAGTTGCGGATGAACCTACGGTAGAAATTAGCGAACCCAAGAAAGCGCTGGAGTTGCTTGCGGGTGTCTGGTCTGGGCCACTCGATTACTGCCTTGATCTTGTCCTCCGAAGATCTTACCTCCCCGCCCTCTAGCACATAACCCAGGAATGTAACTGAAGGGCGGTGGAACTTGCACTTCTCAGCTTTTACAAACAGTCTGTTTTCTAGGAGGCGCTGGAGCACTAGACGAACATGTTTCTTATGTTCCTCTAGTGACTTGGAATAAATTAGAATATCGTCAAGATAGACGAAGACAAAATCATTAATGAAATCTCTCAGAACATCATTGACTAAAGCCTGGAAAAATGCTGGAGCGTTTGTCAAGCCAAATGGCATCACTAAGTATTCATAGTGGCCTAGTGGCGTTTTAAGGCTGTCTTCCATTCGTCGCCTTCGTGTATGCATAGCAGATGGTATGCATTTCGAAGATCTAACTTGGAGAAAATGACGGCGCCCTGAAAAGGTTCAAAAGCTGAAGACAACAGGGGAAGAGGATACTTGTTCTTAATGGTTATCTGGTTTAGGCCTCGGTAGTCTATGCATGGTCTAATCGAACCATCCTTCTTCCCCACAAAAAAGAAACCTGCAGCTAGTGGTGTGGAAGACGTCCGAATGATTCCTGTAGCCACAGAGTCGTTGATATATATCTCCATTGCCTCACATTCAGGTCTGGAGATGTTATAAAGCCGATTGTTGGGCAGTGGGTCTACGGGCAACAAATCTATTGCGCAGTCATAAGGACGATGCGGAGGTAGTGAGAGAGCCTTGCTCTTGCTAATGACGGGAGCCAAGTCATTGTAGTCATCAGGGACTACCATTGGAGCAGGAAACCACAACACTTGTGAACCTCACTTGAAAATTTCTCTGGTGTAGGCGGATGTATCTCGGAAAATGTGGGCCGGGCTGGCGGAGCGGGAGCGGCTGGTGGAGACGGATCCTGTGAGACGGAGTTCTGTAGAAAGTCTGAAATTTCTGAGAGTTGACAGTTTCAGCCTGTCGGGTTCCTAATTCTCGAAGGGCTGAGGTGTGAGACTGAATGAGGGCATGTTGCTTGGACAACGCCCTCCTGATTGCGTCTACCGGGGTAACTTGCTGGCCTGAGTGTTCTGTCATAAGGGGTGTTGGTGAACGTACCCACATACAAGAACACAACCAGGAGAGCGAATAACAATAATAAGGTTTATTAAATAAAAGAAGTGGAGGGGGAGTTCTGGATCACGGGGTGGGGGCTGCCGGGTCGTCAATTGGGAAAGGAGTAGCTAATGAGCCGGGTGAGGATGTTGCCTGATCTGCTGGAGGTCGGAGGTACAGAGCTCGCTAATCCAGCGAGCGGTGCGCGTGGGAGGACGGACAGGTAAGATAGGCTGTAGCGAACGGCTGGCAAACGGAGAGCTCGGATAATCCAGGGACAAGGGTACTGGCTTCCAGCAGGTAAGACCTGAGGCGTCAGAGGGGGAAAGGGTCCTCGGGAGGTTAGTCGGATCGGAGATTGTTCTGCAGACTCGACCTGACGAGAGGAAAACACAATGGAAGATTACTTCAGAAGAATAAACTCAGAGGGCCTAGCTCAGAGATTGTTTACCATTCAAGGTTAACACTCAGGCACCGGAGTGTTTGCCAGCCACCGCCTAAATACTCCACTACAGCCCTCTTCTGATTAGCCACAGGTGCTCAGCCCGTCGAGGACCTCTGGTGGATGGTCGAGGAAGCAGCAGGCAACGGAAAACAAAACCCCAATCCCAAAACTAAAACAAAGAACTCAGATCCCAACACTTTCTTTCTAAGTTACTATTCTCCTGTGATCTCAGCAGTGTACCAGCTCAAAGTTCCAGCTGAGGCTTTCCGTGCTGCATGGGGCTTTTGTCAGTTACAAACACTATGTGTGTCAGTTAATCAATCAATCAGTCAGTCAATTGATTGAGTTTATTTGTACAGCACATTTCAGCAACAAGACACTTCAAATGTGCTTTACATGACGAGAGCATAAAAACATCATAACAGTCAGCAATTGTGAAACCATCATATATATATAATTTTTTTTTTTTTTTTGTATTTTATTGAACATGTCAAGGCACAATTAAAATTACAGTAATGCAAACAGAGGAGTGGGTAGAAGTGTAAACTTATTAAAACCCACCTTCCCACCAGCAACATCACAACGTGATCTCATCCTGTTTGTAAGTTTGTACCTTCATTCTACTTTCAGATTCTTGCTTAATACAAGACATTCAATTATATACTAATAATAACTCTAATAATATTAACAACAGTTATTTATTTATTTCATATTTAGTGTAAACCATTTTCCTTATACAAGCATTTGAATTGTTTAATGTTTGGACATTGTTTTAATTCCAGACAAACTGTTTTATAGTTTGATTCCACTGACTGAAAAGCAAAAACTCCTTCTTGTGGTTCTGATCTTACAAACTTTGAATTTGTCTTTCCCTCGGAAATGATAAAATCCTTCTTCTTTTGCGAACAATTTTTTTAATATTTTCTGGTAACTGCTGATTGTGTGCTTTAAATAAGACACACACTGTTTGTAAATTTATTAAATCAGTAAGTTTCAATAATTTAGAATGTATAAATAATGGATTTGTGTGATCCAGGTAACCATCTTATTGGTAATTCTTATTGCTCTTTTTTGTAATTTAATTAGTGGTTGTAATGACTTTACATAATTATTGCTCCATATTTCTGCATAGTAACTGATGTAGGTAAAATTAGGGAACAGTAAAGAATGTGTAATGCTTTCTTATCAACCAACTGCTTCATACAATATCAAAATACTCTTGGATATTTTCTTTTGGATATATAAAATATGTGGTTTCCAGTTAACTTTATCATCAATAATAATTTCAAGAAATGTATGGTCTTGAATGTGTCCTACATTTATTTCATTTTTCTCTATTTTTATTTCAGAACCTGGTTTGCAATTCCCAAATAACATTATTTTAGTTTTAATCAAATTTAGTGACAACTTGTTACCATCAGTTTGTTGGTAACAATTTTTTTGTTTACCTTATTTAGTAGTTCCTCCATATCATTTTCAACAAAAGATATATTTGTGTCATCTGCAAATAATATACTTTTCATAGTTTCACAAGTTCTGCACATATCGTTTAAGTATAAACAAAAAAAAACTTTGGGCTGAGCGCTGATGCTCGGGGTACACCACAAGCAATGTCCAAAGATTTAGAACTGATTTCTCCCAACTGTACATATTATTTTCTCTTTCTAAAATAACTTTTTACCCAATTCAACACATTCCTTTTAATAATTTTCATAATTTTCTAATTTGTTCCAGATTTGTGGTGCATAGAAGCTGAATGCTGCTTCTCCATGTTTGGTTCTGCTGTAAATTGTCTTGTTGCTGAAAATGTGCTATATACATAAAATTACCTTACTTTACCTTGCCTTACCTTACCTGTGTACATTTAATTTGTCATATTAGATTTGTTGACGGTGTAAATGTAATTTCTTTGTTTGTCTCTAAGTGAGTTCTTAGAGTTACATGGGGACCATTAAAGGGAGTGCTTAACCTCTTTGTTAACCTCCTTTGCTTGTCCTTTGTCCAGCTGTTCTGTGCAGGCCTCAGATTATCTCAAGTAGCATCAATATCTGAAAATGGAAAGAGTTTGCTAAAGCCACAAACCTACCAACACATAGCTGACTAACTAAGCTGATCATTAATGCAAGGAGAGAATTCATCTAAGATGCAATTGAGAAGTCTGTGGCAACAAATAGTTGCAAAAGGTGACAGTTCAGTTGGAAGTTTCCAACTGTCTTTAGTTGACAAATTTGGCCATAGCGGCAAGGTGACAATGTGAAAGCCATTGTTGAGGGAAAGCTGAAGCTAACAAGTTTCATCTGAAGTTTATCACAAGCCATGTAGACGTCACAGGATGCTAAAGAAGATCCTCTGGTCAGGTGAGAGCAGGAGGATCCTGGAAGAAATACCTGAGGCGGAGAGGTTCAGCTTGCAGCAGAAGGACGACCATAAAAAACACCTTCAGAGCTACCATGGAATGTTCTAGATCAGGGGTCTGTAACTCCCGCTCTGGACTGCCACTGTCCAAACACATTTGGATGCATCCCTACTCCAACATACCCGAATCAGACAGTTATATCATTTCCTTGGTATATCAGCAGGTTTTGGAAAGGTCTGAATTTTTTACAAATGATGTGATTCAGATTTTCTGGAGACCCAAGCAGATCCCTGTTTTAGATCAAATCACTTACAGTATATAAGGTAGAATGGCCTAATCAAAATGAAGACTTAAAACTAAACATGAATCTGATGCATGATTTGAAACTTGAAGTTCATAAATGTTTTCCATCCAATCTGATGGAGCTGGAGTTAATCTGCAAAAAAGACAAGGACTAAAGAAAGGGACTAAAACTCCTTTAAATACACTTTCCACCAACTTATTGGTGGAAAGAAAGTAAGTACTTCAGTCTTGAAATATTGGTCAGTACTTCAAAGACTGAAGTACTGAGCCAAGGTGGCTGAGGACAAACACACAACACAGTTTTAAGAATTTTAGTGTCCTTTCCCAGTCATTTGATTTTTAACAAGAGTAACCGTGGAAAGGGTAAAGTGTGTGAACACCTTGGCTGGGCGCTGCAAAAGCAACCCAGCCAAAGTGAAAAGCAGCATCGGTGATTGTACTTCACTAAAGTTTTATCATGGAGTGCTTCTCACAGTTGCATGTGCCCCACCTCCCTTCCAGAAAACAGATTGTTATTTGGTGATAGACTCTAATCACCAAATATAAATGAGACCCAGTTGTCTGTCTGTAATCACTCCTTTTTAAATATGGTTCTAATTGTTGGCGGTGTATAGTTTGGAGAGCAGTTGACCTGCTGTTGATCCCAGTGAGCCTCAAGTGTTTAGAGTCAAACTTCAGCTCTGTTTGATCTATCAGCCCAAGTGTTTAGTACCAAACCTTCACCAATTTGCCCAGCACACACAACGGATCACACACCAGGGACACAGTGTCTCTGTGTGTTTTGACCATACTCCTTCTCTCCGTTAGCAGCCAATCTGTCAGCTCATTAGAGGAGCATACATTAGCTTCAGTCTGACCCTCCTCTCTCACTTTTTCCTTCTTCAGAGGTGCTGCTCTGAGTCATGGCTCATGGTTCAAACTCCTTATTTTAGACCAAATAATGTGTGAACCCATTTTCAAACATGGGCAAATAATAAAAATCAAAAACCTCTGAGGAGAGGTAGAAGAGTTGATCAATCTGAATGTGTGTTTAATGTTATATAGGTGGTACATATCTTTGTAGACTTAAAAGAAAAAATTCCAGATCTTTAATTATCTTGTGTATATATATACAGTCATACAAAATTATAGCGCATCCCAATATTTTTTGTTGTGAAGTTGTCAAACTGTAATGTATATTTTTACATATCAATGTATGATCTTTTCATTCATTAACAATAAGAGTAAACAATTAAATTGATGAAGTTTATAATATTTATTAGATAAAAATAAAGACAAGGAACTGGCTCGACAGGAACTTCAGTGACTGGGACAATAGACAAAAGATCCCCAGGTCCAGGTGGATGCTTCTGATCAGTCTGAGACACATTGCTTCATAATGAAATGAAGCAATGTTTCCTTCATTTCTACTCTTTTTGGCAAACATTTTGACTAGATTTAACTGTTTAATCCTCCCGCAGTTTTATCGTGATGCTCTGGATGAGCACAGCAGATATCACGGTTGCTCAGTGGAGAAGCGATGGGGGTGTCCCCATCAAAACCACACACACAAAAAAAAACTTGAAGAAACATATTCAGGGTCAATGCCACCCCACCAGGACTGCGCACAGGGTAAAAAGCTCAGGCATGGTTCACTCGACCCCTTTTAGAACTGCCTATTCATTTTTAGCTAGTTTCACTGCATAGTCACAGTCAGGGGCGCTGCCAGGAATCTTGGGCCCCATGACAAAAAATTGGATTGGGCCCCCCCCGTGCAGCTGCTGTTATAAGTTTTTGAGTTTATTTGACCCACAAAAAGCGTCACAATTTCAAAGGTTTGCAACTTTCTTTCTTTGGCCCAATACTGACACATGGAAAATATTTACTGCTCATGAATTTTACAGACAACAGTCCACATACTGTATGCAAGTAGGTTGCTTACATTTTTTCTGATACTCAAATGTCTCTCCCCCACCAGCAACAGTCATAGGCAACATACAAAATACATATAAAGTAATCCAGACTTCTCAAAAAATGCTATGAAGTTGCATTTTATTCAAGGTGCAGTATATAACTTTAATAAAAAATTATGTTTTCTCCATATTTGTCAAAGCTGTCACCATTTCATGACAGTTTGCTATGAGACAGATAATCAATGACAACAATCAATCTCCTCCATCTCCTTACTGAACTACTATTGCTGGCTAAAGTAATGCAACGTTCCGGCCAAAACAACCAATCAGAACCAGGAGGAGGGTCTTAGCACTGTCAATCAACCTCATTCAGTCACTGCTAAATGTGCTAATGGGGGAGAAACAACATGTCATTACAGGAAAATAGTTTATCTGCGCTTATTGGTAAATATGCTAACATTTGCAACAGGCTATGCTAGTTGCAGCATAGCACAGAGCGAGGGTAGGGAGGATGAGCAGTTGCATAAGATTGTGATTGACAACCAGCCTCCTGCGTCTGATTGGTTGTTTCTAGCACTGGGAGAAGGCAGAGAAAATAGATTTTTCACAGATTATCTCTCATTCCATACTGTCACAACATAAAGACAGTTTTAACAAATATGTTAAAAAATATATTTTTTTTAAAAGTTACATACTGCAGTTTTAATTTCACTTAGGAGAGGATGGGTCAGGAGGGACGTGGGTTAGAGATGCTGCTGACTGACTTATTTGTTAAGTGGTAAAAGGTACAAGTTACATATATAAATATGTTGGTAATTCTTTTCCTTAATTCATTAAATGCTAGTGAAATGGAGGCAAACAGTAGTTTGTAGCT
The DNA here is from genome assembly GCF_904066995.2 of Poecilia reticulata. NCBI lineage: Eukaryota > Metazoa > Chordata > Actinopteri > Cyprinodontiformes > Poeciliidae > Poecilia > Poecilia reticulata. The sequence continues at coordinate 2,498,911 of NC_088851.1, forward strand.
AAGCTAACTATGCTAAATGGTTAATAATCTCACATAGTCTACTCACCTCCCTTGGAGAAAAACTGGGTTACAAATTGACACTCTTATCTTTTTCTCTCTGTTATCTTTCAATTTTTTTGAAAACCTGATTTTCTAAAAAAAAATTAGTGGCAAAATAACCGCCACACTGGTTCTTGTCTTGTACTGACTGCTGCTGAAAACGTCACTCTCAAGAGCTCCAAGCAGGAACAAACCATTTCATGCAGATCCTGGGCAGTTCAGTGCATATATGGATGTGTGTTTTTTGGTCTGGTGGTTGTAAGATTTAATTTTTACTGACAAAAACAATTGTAGAAAACACACTATGATTAATTTTGTAATTGACAGGGTCCCATTTTATTTAATTTCTATGAAAAAAAAAACTAAATTGTGGAGGGCTCCCTGTTGGTCAGGGCCCTTGGAATTGTCCTAACTTTTCCCCCGACCCCTGGGTAGCATAACTTATTTTATCACTCAATTTTGAACAGTTACAGAAGCCTAGACTAACTATGCTGTATATACTTATGTATATACAGGGGTGAAAGTAAGGGGGTACGGCAGGGTACTGCGTACCCCTAAAACAGGGGTGTCAAACTCCAGTCCTCGAGGGCCAGTGTCCTGCAACTTTTAGAAGTGCCTCTGCTGCACCACACCTGAATAGAATAATTAGGTCATTAGCAAGGCTCTGGAGAACTGAGGAGGTAATTAAGCCATTTGATTCAGGTGTTTTGTACCTGTGGCACATGTAAAAACTGCAGGACAGCGGCCCTTCAGGACTGGAGTTTGACACCCCTGCCCTAAAAGATTTAGTGGGGGTACGCAGTACCTGCAAGAGAGGAGCGGCTGTCTGCTGTAAAAAATGAATGGGTTCACTGTGCAGTTAGTGCACCCACTAATCAGTCGTGACTGATTAGTTTTTAAAGAACAATCTAAAACATGACTTAATCAGTTAAAGAATACCTTTTTTCTCATTTCATATTGTTTCTGAACTCTTCGTGCTTTGCTAGAGCAGCGGAGCAATTTGTCGATCGCGGAAGGTTTTAAGTCGATCTCGGCATTAGGTGATAAACTGAACGCCGCCAGGACGCTGAGACCAGCACTTCCTCCTCTGGCTCGCTTAAAACGTTCATAACTTTATGAAAGAACAACAACAACAAAAATAAACAAAATATGGTCAAATTAATGACCCAATGAACAATCTCAGTAATTATTGTTTCAACAAGGTGTTGCGCAATTCTGTGCGTTTCGATTCCATTACCAAAATAACTAGCAGAGCAGGAGTTTCTGTTATGTTTGGAAGCCAGGACGAGGTAGAAGCTGAAGTAGACAAAGAACTCTTAACAGCGTTTATTCAGAACTCGCTCAACAGTACAGTTACATCAGGTATTCCTTTCCTCCATCTTATCTCTTCTTCTTCTTCTCTCCTTCAGTCCATCTTATTCTCGTACACCACCTAGTGGTAGACACAACATAATCAACCACTGCTGTGTAAAAAAGTACTGGCTTTTAAAAATACTTAAGTTTTAAAAGTAAAAGTGCTTGCTGAATGGATTACCTAATTGCTAATATCATTAAGTGTCCCGATCGTATTTAATTTTAATACATTGGAAAACAACCTGCTGAATACTATTAATCAATCATTAATCATTTTGTCTAGATTAATGTCAAGTTGTCAAAACAAAGACATTTTCAATAATGTCAACTTTGTATTAAAAGTGTCATGATTTACTGAATGACGCTTTATGACAACAGTCATAAATATTTATGAAGACTTATTCATGTCCATGACAGATGTTTATGACGGTGTCATGTCAGTCTTATTCACCCGCCTTCAGTAAAGTGTTACCGGCTGGGTTTATGTAGCATTTGATTTTTAACAAAATATTTATACCTGTATTTCATAAAAATAATGGTTGACTTTCGGCATTTATTTTGAAGTATGTTGATCCTGTTTACAACTATGATTTTCATGTTCAAAAGCAATTTTTTTATGTTCCATCTTATAGTAATAACTTAACAAAACTGTTTATTTGACTTCAAAGACTAGAGTCGAGATTGCTTTACATTTAATTTATACATTGAAAATTTGTATAGTAAAATGCAATAAATTAGTTGTGACGTACAGAAGATAAACATTAGCAAGCTCAAGAATATGTTTAGCTCTTAATACATAATAGTAAATGTTAGTATTTTATTTCAAAGTTTTCCATGAAAAAATAGGGAAATATCCTGGTAATTTCTGCCAGTACACTTTCTTGTTTTTTATGGAATTTCAGCAGAATTTTTCCATAATTTAACAGTTTTTTCCCCAATAATTTAACATGAACAAACTGTTAAATTATGGCCCACCACCACTTCAGGTGACATTTCCCATACTCTCAAACTCAAAGCTTGACAGGTATGGGGCAATGTGATAGTTCATCTACTGACTGACTACATAAACTAAAAGCTGAATCATAGATATTTTTAATAAGCGTATTTGTGAGCCTGCCTCTTTTTATTAAATTGAAATTAATTTTACATTTTTGTATGACTTTTTCTCAGATTAACTTAGAAAACGAGTTGTTATTATTACAGGTTAGTTTTCTAAACAACAAAAAAGTAACTGCTAGGGAAGCTCAAAAATGAAAAATTGGACTGATATTGATATCCGATAGTAACACTGCTGTTATGCCAGATTAACCAAAACTTTATTTTGTCAATTTTTTTTATATGATTACTCGATTAATCGTAAGAATAATCGATAGATTACGCGATTACTAAAATATTTGTTTACAATAGCCCTAATTATATAAATAAAATAGGATTTATAGGTGGATCGGGGGGATTAATTCTCTCCTTCGCCCCCTCCTTCTACAGCCAGACCTCCTCCCCCTTCTTGCAATTTGCTGTCCGGCCGCCCCCCCACCCAGCACTCAACGGTACGCTTGACCGGCCCCACCCTCTTTGACCCCTCACATCTACCTCTACATTGAAGGGGGGCTAGTGCACCTCTCATGGTACACTAGCCCCCCAATGTCTCTCCTTCACCCCCCCCTTCTACAGCCAGACCTCCTCCCCCTTCTTGCAATTCGCCGTCCGGCCTCCCCCCCCCCCTCCCCCCCCCAGCACTCAATGGTATGCTTGACGGGCCCCACCCTCTTCGACTCCTCACATCTATCTCTGCATTGAGGGGGGGCTAGTGCACCTCTCATGGTACACTAGCCCCCCAATGTCTCTCCTTCGCCCCTCCTTCTGCAGCCAAACCTCCTCCCCCTTCTTGCAATTCGCCGTCCATCCGCCCCCCCAGCACTCAACGGTACGCTAGACCGGCACCACCCTCTTTGACCACTCACATCTACCTCTACATTGAGGGGGGGCTAGTGTACCTCTCATCGTACACTAGCCCCCCCACAATGTCTCTCCTTTGTTCAATCCTTCGCTTCCCCCTCCTCTCTAACGATACGTCAGCCCCCCACCTTCTCTCCTTCTTCTTCGAACCCCTTCTAGCCTCCCAGTGGGCCATCGTTCCCTCGGCCTCCAATTCTGATTCTTCGGGTTAATCTACCCGTCTTTCTCTCACTGTAACAACAGATGACTAATGGTTTCCGGTATTCTCAGGTTGAAAACTTGTAAGCAATCTTTAAGGCCATAATCATCCGCTCTGGTAAGATGCGAAGTTCTTCTGAGGAACAGTTTTGATACTTCTGACAAGGTGTCACTAGGTTGGTGAGATTAGGCATGAGGACTCAGAGGTCTGTCGTGAGTCGGAGACAGGTCCTGATTCAGAGACAGGTCATAACTCTGTGGCAGGTCCCGTCTCTGAGGCGGGTCCTGACTTGGGGATGGGTCCCGACTCTGAGGCAGGTCCCGTCTCAGAGGCAGGTCCCGTCTCAGAGGCAGGTCCCGTCTCAGAGGTAGGTCCCGTCTCAGAGGTCGGTCCCGTCTCAGAGGTCGGTCCCGTCTCAGAGGCAGGTCCCGTCTCAGAGGTCTGTCCCGTCTCAGAGGTCTGTCCTGACGCTGAGGCGGGTCCTGACTCTGAGGCGGATCCTGACTCGGAGACGGGTCCAGGGACGGGTCCTGACTCGGAGACGGGTCCCATCTCAGAGGCAGGTCCCGTCTCAGAGGCAGGTCCTGTCTCAGAGGTCGGTCCCGTCTCAGAGGTCGGTCCTGTCTCAGAGGTCGGTCCCGTCTCAGAGTTCTGTCCTGACTCGGTGACAGGCCACGACTCTGAGGCGGGTCCAGACTCTGAGGCGGGTCCAGACGCTGAGGCGGGTCCAGACTCTGAGGCGGGTCCAGACTCTGGGGCGGGTCCAGACTCTGGGGCGGGTCCTGACTCTGGGGCGGGTCCTAACTCTGAGGCAGGTCCTGACGCTGAGGCGGGTCCAGACGCTGAGGCGGGTCCTAACTCGGAGATGGGGACGGGTCCTGACTCGGGGATGGGTCCTGACTCTGAGACGGGTCCCGTCTCAGACGTCTGTCCTGACTCGGTGACGGGATCTGACTCTGAGGCGGGCCCTGACTCTGAGTTCGGCCCTGACTCCTCCAAGTCAGTACCAACCTCTGAGTTGACCAAATTTAGAGGTCCAGCTAAGTGTGGACTAAACACAACATTTGATCCATTCTTGGTGGGCTCTTGCCTCTCTTCTTCATCTGGATTGTCTCCACAACCCGCAGCCTTTTTGATGAGGTCCCATGCCTTTTGGAGAAAGGTGTCTTTGAGATTGATTTTTCTCGGTCGTGCAAGGGTTCTTTTAAAGCATTCCACAACCTTGTGAATCACCATTGGGTTGTTGCTTTTAATCATTTTGAAGAGCAGTTCTCTAACTGCGTCTTCATTGCCCCACAGAAGTTGCAGGATGTCTCGGCAGGCTTTTTTTTCCATTTTGTCATAAAAGACAAAATCTATGTCCTTGACTTCTTTCCATATTTTTGGAGCAAGCTTTCTCTGGACCGGTTCGGTGTGCTTCCTTTTGTAATGCCCATAGCTAGATCTGTAACTGGACTTATAAATCAATCTCCATAGAATATTTTGAACCATAATTCTCCTTTCATCTTCTGTTCCACGTCTGAATCCCATCCTGTTTGCGTCCCTCAAAAATTGTTCAGGGTCCATGGTTGCCTGAGTATAATCTTCACTCAGGCAGTTTTCATCTGCGTACAAGTCTTCAGTTGGAAAAAAAGTCTTTCGGATCTTTCTTTTGGTAGACGTGAACATTTTCTCTTTAGGAACAGGATTCTCCAGATGCTTTTTGAATTTTTCCACGATGACTTGGTGTCCTTCTGGGTGTTCCAGTAGTGCGATTAAATGCAGTCCACTGGCAAAGTGGAATGCATCTCTCGCAAGACTCTGGAAAATCCTTTCACCAAGTTCTTCTGAAATCTCCGAGAGTACGTTCACATTTATATCTCCAGTTTTTCTCAAAAGCAATTTCAAAATTTTGCTATGTTGTTCCTCAAAGACTTGTCGGACAAGATGCAGAGTTGGTCCATCTGCAGCCTTTTCTATCACTTCCCACAGAAGTTCACTGAGAAAGTTTCTCTTTTTGTAATCTGGGCTTCTTTGACCAGGATGAACTTTGCTGGACAATGTCTTTTTCACTTTCGTCCAAAAAGAAACCTTAGGTTTCACATCCATTTCTCTCTCTGGGCTTTCGTCGTTCATCTTTATTGTGCTGAGCTAAAACGTCCAAATGAATCTCGAGTTGACTGACTTGTTAACCGATTTGTGGTAACTGATCAGAGAATTAACTGATCAGTTGGTGATGTCATGGACTCTATGACATCATAAAGTCATCCTCAGAAGGGCCTCATGACACAGACATCATTTGAAGTCATGCTGACGACGTCATTGTAAGCAGCATGGCAACTGTTGCTAAGGGTAAAAATAGCACGCAGTGAGCATGCGCTGTGAAAAAAAAACTTAATCTGTGGGCACTAGATGCATTATTCCCGCAAGTCTGAACTGGCAGTGATTTGTGCAGCTTAACAGGAGGGGCCAGGGAACCATTGGCCCCTCCACTTACCGCCCACCCATTTTTATTTGTTATTTGGGTTCCATCTCCTAACAGGCATAGAGCAAATGTCAGTGGAACCACAACATGACCTGGGCCGGTCTATGAGTCAAACAAACCTCTTGTGATGCCCACTGGTGTGTGAAAAAAAAGTGAAAAAGGAGCATTTAAATGTCTATGGGATAATAATAATAATTATTATTATTATTATTATTATTATTATTATTATTTATTATTATAATAATAATAATAATAATAATAATTTACTTGTTAACAGGGGTTAAAGACGATGGGTGCAGTAACGGTGTTTCACCGGTATGTGGTGCATGGGAACTCTGAGCTGCCAGTTGCTCTTAATACATTAGAAATGTGCCATTTTAATGAACAATGCCACAGATAAAGCATATTTTTATTATGTTTACTCTCTGTAACATGGTTTAGACTTAGATATGTGATTCTATGCATCATAATTTCAGGGACGGAAACATCTTGTCTCCTGTCCTAACATAACATGAACTTCACTTTTTTTTTGCTACTAGTAGCTTTTATTTTTTAAAGAAATCCAACAGAAAGGGGATGGAAAGAAGGTGGGTGGGAGAGGACAGGCAACCAAGGAGCCAGTAGCAGAGTTGTAGTCAAGGTCACCGACCCAAGACCAAGTCAAGACCAGCACCCCGCGCTACGTGACACAAAAAAATTAACTTTTACTTATCAAAATTGCTTCTCAAATTGATCTGAAAGATCCACTTTCCCATAAAAAACTAGTTATTAAATACGTAGAGCTTAAATAAATGCAATCAGTAAAGATCTGTCCAGAAGAATCGGATCGTTCCTGAATGTACCAGCGTTGTCCCATATTTGCGACACCTCAGTCAAAACCTCCACACAATAATTCAGGGCATGAATGACAACTTTTTTTCATCGCAGATGCAACATGTGTGTCTACGTCAGTACAGCTAGCTTTGCTAGCATCACGTCCACAGATCTTACCTTTCTTTAAGCTTTCCTTCCAAATGACGCTAAAAGTTGGATGAAGTCCCCACCATCTGTGAAAGCGAAGCGCTGCTGATTTTACATGTCGCCATATCTTATGATTTATGCAGCGCTATTATATTACTGATGATTAGACTCGCTCAGAGGAAACCACTGCGCATGTCTGGAGCTTCGCGTGCGAGTAAAGGTGGAGACGATGGGTGACAACAGACACGTAAGTTACGATATTGCTCGGATTTTAAGGCGCCACCTTAAGTCCCTGAACTTCACATTTTAACGGAAAAAAGAGCAACGCGACTTGGATGTAACGAGTAACGCGGCAGTTTTGTAGAAATGTAGTGAAGTAGAAAGTACAGATACTTACTGTAAAATGTAGTGGAGTAAAAGTAGAAAGTCCCCATTATTAAATCTACTTAAGTAAAGTACAGATACACGAAAACTGTATCTTCCCACCACTGCATTTAGTTTTAGTAGTCCAGGATGTTTTGACATAAAAGACCTGTTATGATTCATGTCCTGTCCATGCTGTGTTAAGCACTCATTCAGTTCACCTGCCACGCCTGATTGCTTACAACACAGAGACACACAGGACAAACAACCATGCACACACACACTCACACCTAGGGACAATTTTGAGAGGCCAATTAACCTGACAGTCATGTTCTTGGACTGTGGGAGGAAACCGGAGTACCTGGAGAAAACCCACTATGCACAGGGAGAACATGCAAACTCCATCCAGAAAGACCGGGGCCGGGAATTGAACCCAGAACCTTCTTGCTCCAAGGCAACAGCTCTACCAACTGCGCCACTGTGCAGCCCTAACTTAACAATCAGGTTGATTTATCTTCCTGGTGTAGATCAGACCTCTATGTTTGGGGTTATGGTTATTGAAGCATCAGCCTTTGACAGTAAGACTACACACAGCACTCTCTAGCCAAGTTGGATTCAAATAAACTTTGAACACTAAATCATCTGTGTTAATATATATCTAGAAATATGTAAATTATCCCCTGAATGAAATTCTTGATTTTTAGTTTCTTCTCTTTTTTATTGCTTTCATTAAATGTTAACCTAAGTAACCCTCTCACTTCAACACTGGTGACTTAAAAAATATATATAATGCAATAACAAAGTCAAATTGTTATAAGAAAACTTTACCACAGTGCTGATAAAAAGCTAAGCACCACTCTGACACTTTTCTACTGTAGCATTTTTACATTTTCAGTTAATAACAATGTGAAACTGATTGGCCAATGCCTACAGTGTACAGTAGCCACCCAGGTGATGTTCAAATTAAATTGGACGGCTGCTGATTTTCACTTTGAGCAGAAAGTCTCAAAATGTCATCTGTGCTTTGGCACAGTTAGTCTTTGTCATCAGCTGAATAAAATTTTACTTCTGGTCAGGGCTAGCTCAGATGAGACAAAAATGCAAAGGCACGTAACAAAAAATACGTACGAAAAAACATGAAAGGAAACTAATGTCATGTCAGTAATAGTTGCTTTTATATTTTGAATCCATAAAGATTTAGGGTATAATAACCAGGTTCACATTTTCTACTAACACTTAGCATCTGAATTTGAACCAACTCAACTTGGTCCAAATTGATCATTTCATAGTTGTGTGACAAAATATAACCAAGACAAATATAGAAAGAAAAACTAATGAGTTTTTATTCTGTGTACACAAAAGAATTCAATAATACTTGCCTTTTACACATTCAAAAAAATTGTATCAAGATTCTAACTGTTGCAATGACAATACTCCAATTCTTGTAATTGGATCAAAACAAGCAGAAATTACATTTTGTGACTCAATGAAGTTGAACAAAGATGTAAACAAACATTGAAGTGAAGTAATTGAAGTGGATGAGGCTTTATGCAAATTCAGCAAAGATTTGGGTGATTTATTGATAGTTTTTGAGGATGAAGCTAGGCTGAGTGATGAAGAAGTGAAAGTTGGTTTGAATGAAGACTGCAGCCCCGTTTATTTGAACCGCATCGTTCAGGACGAGGCGACAGCTCACAGCTGTCTGAGGTGGAAGAGTCCGACAGTGAAGCATGAGAGATGAGCACCGCTCCCTCCACATACTGTATGTGTGTATTGATTCAGAACCTACAAAATGGCATATTTTTTTAGGTGCGCCTTTAACTACTGCCAGGCTATGACACAGGTTATCGAATGAGAGTGTTGTTGAGAAACACAAAGCATTACAACAGAAAAATACTGAGAAAAGCCAAAGATGTAAGATGTGCTACGACGCTCGCAGGTCTGTTTGTGTAGACCTGCTCTCAGCTCTACACACTCTGAGCCACAACTGAGTGGCACTCAGCAGAAGGAAACATGTCACTGCTCACATACTGATTATTGCCTATATTGGTCACTACAAGAGCCATGATGAGCAGCACCACACAGTAAGCAAAGCAATGAGACATGAAGATTGGCTCAGTGTGCAAAGCATCTCTTCATTGATCAAATATATTATTTTGTTTTCTTTTAGAAAGTATTGGTACATAGCATGTTGACGGTTCACATGAATGAGACGAGGGAGGCACCATTACCACACTGTAAAACATCTCAGCCACATTTAGTTGTGTCTACTATTTTCTACTCTTTTAGTCATATATTTTAGTTTTTGAACCTAAATGTGTGAGTTTGTGAAAAGTAAACTTAGTAAGTTGTGTTAACTTTTTATTCATTTTGTCAAACCTCCAAAAGTTGAATAAACCACAGTTTTTAGATTAGCACTTAAAAAATCTGAAAGAAGAAAAAGACAGGAGTGGGAACTATTTCCCATAGTGATTAGCCACAAGTTTTTGTATCATGTGTTTCCCTGTGAGTGAGATGGAAGTGTGTTACATTGATCTGACTCTTGTGCGTCATTTAAGAAAATGTTTATTTTTGTTCAACTGAGAGTTTGTAAAGCTTGAGGATAATGTTCTGTTCATACTAAAAGTTTTTGAGCAGAATTTACTATGATGTTTCATAAAATTCCTTCAGAAAATCACATCAGAAAATGTGGTCATGCAGTTGGAAATAAGAAATTAAAACATGATACAGTGAAATAGGTAGGTTTTTTTGTATGTTGTGAAATAATTATTTAGTTTAAATTGCAGCATTGAGTTAAAACTCACATTTCAAGATTAAGGAACTTAAGAATAATGTTTACACAACTTGTAACTTGTTAAATTATCTTCATGAACTTTAATGTCAGAGTTAAAACCAATTTCAAACCAAGAACAATTTTCTTGTTGACTTAAATTGCATTTTTAAGGCAGCAGGTGAACATTCATTTTCAAAAACCTTCAAATGTTTTACAGTGCAGCATCCAAGTGACATAAAGGTGATTCACTACCGCCCAGCCCCATATCAGCATATATATGTTCAATAGAGAGACAGAGAGAGAGAGAGAGAGAGAGAGAGAGAGAGAGAGACTGTACTTTGATTCCCTAAGCCCTACAGTCTCATCTGAAACAGGCTAACTTCACAAACTAAATCTCGCTTCAGTGAAAGTGAATCAAACAGGCTTAGCAAGGAAAATAAAATCCTGCTGTAATCCCACAGGATTAAACCAGGGATAAACAACCCCCAGGTTATCACAACCATCATATGTTTTGTTTATTCAGTGATATATGATAAAAACCCTGCAAAGCCCCAAATGCTCATTTTGACATAGGGCTGCGTAAATGCAAAGTAATGTGAATGCGGTCTTACACTAAAGAACCATGTATTAATATGCAAATCACACCGATATTCTTCTTTCACTGCCACTGAACGCAAACATAGGCCTGAACACACACAAATGCTCACACACACGCACACAGACACACACACACCTCAAAAATATATGCACTTAACTCACCCTGGAGCCAATTTCAGCAAACCGAGTTAACAGCCTTCAGAACTTAGTGGAGCTGAAAGAGTGACAACTCTTTGACAAAAGCCACACAGGAGACATTTCTCTGCTGCTAATATGTGCTGTCAGCTTGGATTCATCTAAAATGCAACTAATGCATCACCCCTCTGCTACCGTAACCACAAACACACACACGCACACACACACCCCTGCTAACACCACCTCCTCACTCCAGCCGACTCACAGAAAAGGGAGAATGATATGAATACTTTGACAATAACAATGCTGAAGAAAAAGCAGAAAAAAGCCTGCTCTCAGATGATGCTGGAAAATAGCAAAACATATTCAGGCTGACAAAAGGAGCTTCTGTGTGATGGGATGTTCAATCTTCTCAGGTGTCAGTGCCTTCACAGAGAAGGGGAAATTGGTGCCAGACAGAGAGGCATATCCAAACCACAGAAGTGCATTCTAAATAGGAGTCATGTTGTTGAGAGCCCAATGAGAGTGATAGCTGCATGATGATGGTGGTGATGATGATTACAGTACAGCTATTTGGTCATGATGGGGCATCATTTTTGGCCCCATAAAAACAGTTTGGGTGCCAGCTCCACTCTGTGGCGGCGTCACAGAGCGAAGAAAACAAAAGTAAAGCTTTACCGTGGCAGGTTGGAAAGACAACAAGCAGGTACCTGAGCCTGTGCTAGCTATTTATTGTTGTCATCTTTAATTGGATTGTGTGAGATTGTGAAGATTGTCCAGAACATTAATATGAAGCTGCTGCTTGATGTCCATCTGAACAATCTAAATGCCCGAAAAATAAAAAATAAAAAGTGTAAAAAATGTAAAAAGTGGTCTTGATAAAATAACACAGAGTACAGTATTGTCAAAGTTGATTCCTAACTACAGGAATGATTCTCTGTGAACAAAATTCAAGTTTTTAATAGATTCCAAGAAAACTAGAAAACATAAATTGCTGAGTCATTGTAGATCTGACAGTTTCTGATGTGAAACACTTATTATTAACCAAATATATCTCAGACTTTCTTTCTAGATCAGTCCAGTCCACAACGTAGCACTCATAGCAGGAAACACACTGAGTTCTGAATATGACCCTAAAGACATATTAGGAAGGAGTAGTGATACTGAGTATTTATTTCACAGCAGAATGTAAGTGGGCATAAAATCATATTGTCAGACTTTGACACATTGATTAATTATTGTTTTATTATTGTTTGTAACATCCATGTATTTATCAGTTTCAACTATGATATAGGAGCAGTGAAGCATGCGACCCGTCAGTCCTCCACATCACAGGTTTGAGTCCCGGCTATTTGACAACCCCTTTGACATAGGGCTGCGTAACATATCGTCAGTAGTTTATAGAATATTACATGTTCATTTTGCTCAAACATGTACCATAAAATGCAAAATCAGAAATTATTTTTAAGTAGTCTCCTAATTTTTTTCCAGAGCTGTATATTCTTGTCATTTCACCTTTTTACCATTTTGACTGTAGTTTTAGTTGTTTCATTCCTTTTTTTTTTTAGGGAGGGGTAACATGTGGATCACTGTCACATGACACTCCCTACCATCCATGCATCAGTTCATACTCCCCAGACAGTTTTATTACTGCTTTTGGAACTAATGGTTAGAAGTAGTTTTCTACATCTATTCATTGTCTATACAGTGAGTAAATGAGAATGCACAACAAACAATCAGCAGAATACTCTTGGGGTATTTTGGTTTGATCTTTTCCATTTCCATGTGGACTGAAGCAGTTGATTCACAGCTGATTGTGGAGGTGGAAATAGATGAACTGCCTTGTTCAACACAACTTCTCTTCAACTACAATTGTGCTTTGAATTGCAATGCATTGTTTTACACAATGAGGAAATATCTTAAATAATGATTCAAATGTATTAATAGAAATGACAGTACTTATCATTTCTCCAATTGTCAAACAGCTCTTGTGTGTAAAAAGCTTCCTGGGTTGGGTTTCCATGGCAAGCAGCTCCAGTGAAACCATAAGCTGTTCCAGAACAGTGGATTCTGCTCCGTTCTCTCCCTGGAAAATGCTTCAAGGACACAGAAGTGACCTAAATAAAAACTATTTCTCAATATTACTGAACAGAACTGTGTAAAAATAGTTCAATAATAGAGCAGTGATTAAGGAGACTATCACAGATAATCAGGAAAGTTTTATTTCACTGTCCTGGAATTTGCCACTTCACAAATAAACAAAACTGAGGTTTACTTTGTTTATTAACATGCATGAAAATGATCATAACAAAGGACAATTTTTCTTTATTGCATATGTGACCAGCAGGTGGAGATCTTTTTAAAAGTGACAAGATGCACCCGATTTAGCAATACACAATATTTTATTAAGCAATTCTTCTTTAAAATTGTTTTTTTTTTTTTTAAACGAGGCTTCAGGCCCACTACTCGGGTCCCTGGAACAAAAGGAAAAGGGACAGACAAGTTCAATTATTCCAAACATGCAAAAGAAATTAGTAAAACAAAAACCATGCAACGCAAAATAAAATAGGACAAAGTAGTACTGCAATAACAAAACGGTAAAAGAAAATACTTCAAACAATGGAACAAATCGTTGTCGTCATTAAGTTCCAAATGCCCTTCTATGGGGCCAGAGGAGTAACGCCCCACCCACACAGCCTGCCCAATCCGCAACAGGCTTAGTTGAGAGCGGCCAAAACAACGACAAGACAAGACAGCAGAGCGTCCAAAGCGCTGCAGCTCCAAACACAATCAGGTGCCTGAAACAGAAAACCCATTAACAGTGGATCCAGATAACAGAAATCAAAAGCTAAATAGCAGGTAGCTTACCCAGGGGTGGAAACACAGCCTAACCCGGGAGGAAGCGGGTCAGCAGGTGAGGACCAGACGGAAGCCGCACGCCACAGCAACCCCCAGCTGCAGCCGGCAACGCCATCAGAGCAACACTGCAGAAACACACGACAGGTGTAGCACCCAAAAACCAACCATGATCCCGCAGGCCACGGTTTTGCAGTGTAGCGGCTACATGTCAAGGTCACTTCCGTGTCCTTGACATGTAGCCGCTTGTAGCGGCCGACATGTAGCCGCCGACCGTAGCAACAGTTGGAGAAACAAAGACTCGCCCCGCCCACCAATCAACGGTGCCCGGTTCACAGAGTCGGGGAGGGTGGAACACCATCCCACCACACATACATTTAATTTAGACCCATTGAAGACTATTTGGGAATATCTGATCATTTCCCATAGAAACATTGTAAAAACGAATGATTTAAGTGGGAGAAATTGGTGCGTCTCAGTCTAGTACAACACAATTCAGTATTGATTTGTAGTTTTTTTGTCACATTAAAACTACTAAAAATACACATCCATAATATAGTATATGTATATATATTTTATATATTATTCATAAAAACACCAATGCAAACTATGAGATTAATGAAAAGTTCATGAAATATGAGTTTGTCGTTAGTCCTGTGTAGTAACACAGTTCAACATTGACTACTCTCCCATTTTGGATTATTTGCTGTTATTTCAGCTTTTAATTTGACATTATCTCTGTTTTTTCCTCTTCATAGAAGCTATTATCTGGTCACGTGTTGTTTAGTTGTGACAAAGTGAATCTCAGACTATTTTCAATTAAGTTATATAGAGTGGAATGTGATATCAAAAGCTGTACCCCACTTGTGAAAGTAAGTCTGTTGGGCTTCCCCTTGGTACTCATTAGTGACAGTTTCTCATTTGGGCGACATGGGCATCCTCCCAGGACGGCATCTCGTGGGGGACGACAGGATCTACGCCACCTCTACCTGGTCCTCCAATTGTTTCTCCTCCCTGCTGTCAGCCACGGGATCTGAATGTCACCGCTGCCTAATGCAAAACACCCGCCTCCTAACACAAAGTCTTCCAATTATTTTAACCCTGCAAATCTCCGGTTCTGTAATTGTTTGTGGGGGGGGGAGTGGTTTGCCCAGGGCGCCAAACAGCCTAGGACCGCCTCCGGCATTCGGACAACAATTGTTACTGTCCAGCAGCTACACTGCAGATGGACTCAATTAACTTTTTTGTAGAGTTGTGAAGTGGTTCCACTATATATAAATAAACTGATATGAACTGAATTGAAAATGCATTTTAAGAGTAATCTTGCATGTACAAGTAACCATGGTGTCGGCTTCAGCACATCCAGCATTTTACCGATAAGAAATATGAGCAAAAACCAAGATTTCAAACAGACATCTGATCTGTCTTTACATCCAAAGGCTTGTTGTTTCCATGTTTGTGTGTGTGGTTGTTTGTCTGCGTGCGTGCGCATGTGTGTGTGTGTGTGTGCGTAAGTGCGTGTGTATGTGTGTGTGTGTGTGCGTGCGCGCGTGTGTGCGTGTGTGTGTGCGTGTGTGTGTGTTGTGTGCGTGTGTGTGTGTGTGTGTGTGTGTGTGTGTGTGTGTGTGTGTGAGTGCGTGCGTGTGTGTGTGTGTGTGTGTGTGTGTGTGTGTGTGTGTGTGTGTGTGTGTGTGTGTGTGTGTGTGTGCGTGTGTGTGTGTGTGTGTGTGTGTGTGTGTGTGTGTGTGTGTGTACTGCAACCCTGATGATTATTTGTTTGCAAGTAGGTTTTAATAAATGTTTGCTTAGGTCGTTGCATATGATCGTGACTGTATGCTTGATATTTTCTCATTTATTTCTGACTTTGATATATCTAATCCATTGAGGACTGGAGACCATTACCATGGAAACCATAGACTGTGATGATGGAGAAGAAAGAGTTGATTGGCATCTCCCTGCCTACCTCTCCTGCTGTTTAATAATCTCCATTTACCGCTGAGACAGATTGATCTGCCAGATGAAAACAGAGCAGCTGTCTTTCCTCTGTTGCTTTTTACCTTTTTAACCCTTTTCATCTCCCACTCTCTTCAGTTTTTCCATCTAGTAGACAATTTTGTTCTTAAATTAAAAATCAACTTTTATTGACATTGCTATTAAACATCAGTATGCATACATTAAATGACTACTTAAACCTCTCTGCATTGGGAAATGGTTCAGTATTCATTTCAGGGAGCACAACACCTGAAGTCTCATTTAGTGGAGGTTTCTACGATTGAGTCTACATTCATGCACAGGTACAACTTACTCTCCCTGAATAAAACATCATTTTACTATGCAGTGGCAAAACATTCCTATCACAGCTGGTTCTACAGATAATTAGCAAACACCCCTGACCACACACCCTTACCAACAGAGCTGCAGTTAGAATGGACTTTTCACCCTCTAACTAGCACTCTTAACTTTACTAGGTTAACAGTTTAGACCGTTACACAGTACATCCACGTTAAGCTGTCAGTACAATAACAGAACTAACTTACAGATGTTGGCTGCACTGATATGTCACAACACATCGGGCCAAATGGAACCGTGTTTATGGCTGATAGAAAGTTAGAGCAGGTCTACATTTATGAATTGTAAATTCTGCATGAACAGAAAATTTACGACAAACATTGAATAAACTCTAGTGTATGGAAACAAATCAGGAGATAGTTTTATTCAACTGTTACTACACAGTAATAAAACAAATAAAGTAAAAGAAATATGAAAAACTACAAAAACATGGATTTTTGATTACTTGAAGAAATTTATTTTGTATGACAAGTTAGAAAGACTGAAAATATACAGCATTGCACTGTTTATCACAACTATTAAAGCTGCTTTTACTGCTGGAAGTTAATTTACTCATTCACACTCACACATGCACACACACGCATACACTGATATGCAGAGCTGTAGGCAAGAAGGAGAACAGGGCCTCGCCTAGTGACACTTAGCAGAAGAGAAGCAGGAAGTGAACCCACAACCCCCCAGATAACCACTCTTCCATCTGAGCCACATTTCCCCAAAAAGGCTTCATGTCTAAGAGTACTTTCATTAAGTTGACTTTTATTTAGAAGGATCAGAATTAGTTTCATCTGATTGTCCACCTGCTTAATTTGAGCAGGTGTGAAAGTTCATCAAAACTCCAATCCCATTGGAATGTTTGGTTTCCGGACTCGCCAGGTACACAAATAGCTGGTCTTGTTTGGAATCCAAGTTTGAATCCAGGTCCTCCAGAGACAGAGAGGTCTTTAGCTGGACCAGCGGAGTTCATTTATCTACTAGCTTTCTGCTCTGTTGGAAAGCTTGTTTTTGTCTCTGCTTTTATAGCTCTATGATGTCACAGGGGATTCCTTTCCAGGAGTTCTCCTTACCAACAGCTTACGTCACTCCCAAGTTTGAAATACTTGGAAAGATGGAGTTTGGAGTTGCCTTACCAGTCCCTTTGTTCTCTGGTCATGCAGTCAGAATAGTGAAGCTGCACACAATCTTTTATTCGTTCACTTCTTTGATTCCCAGTGTTGTCATTTTAATCACTGAGGTGCAAAGTGTACAATTTTTTGTTATGTACTTTGAAAACGTATTAAAACGCATTAAAACATTTGAAAATGTATTATTTTACCTTCATATTACAATGAACAAACACAATCTGAGCCAGAACAAGGCATAAAACATAGATATAAAGGAACAACAAGGTGCAAACATGTAAATCTCAAGTACAAAATCATAACCCCAGAAAAACAATATTAATGGGAGATCATTGATTTTAAAAAATGTTAATTGCTTATGCTTGTATGTGAAAGAAGTTGTGTGTTTAGGAGAGTGTGAATGTATGCAGTGAACAGGTGACAGACAGACAGACTTTAATTCCTTTGGGATTTTACCATCTCCCACACAGCACCAATAAATCAAATAGTTAACAAATAGTTAAATTAATGTGTCTATGATTATATATATATATATATATATATATATATATATATATATATATATATATATATATATATATATATATATATATATATATATATATATATATATATATGTATAAGCAGTGATGAGAACTACAGCCAGGAAATTAAAATAGAAATATCCTTTAATGAAAGTTCATACAAAAGATCAAAGTGTCTTACTGACATATACAAAACAAGATTGATGATAATACTAATATTGTACAAGATTATGACATTAAAATACACTGTGGAGCTGTCAGAAATAGTGTACTAAAATTCAGTGAATGTGTGACTTTTTTTTTTTTTGGAATTGCAAGGATTTTTCCAAAGAAAGATTAGGACTGATTAATATAATATTACTGCTGTTGTCTTTTCATTACAGGGAGTATATGAGCAAAGAATTTGACCAGACCTAGCTGACTGAGCAGCCAACTCTTTTGATGCAGATCAGTATGTTATTATTTGTGGTAAATGTAGTTTTTGTGTGAGATTATGAGAGCATTTTGCAGCTTTTTAGCAAAGAAGTATAGGGGCTGGGGGGTGGACCATCCATCCATGGTCCACCTGGGTCTCCAGACCTGGGTCTGGAGTTGTGCGACCTTTAGCAGCAGATTTATGAGATGCTATTCAACTCTGTGGTTTATGACTAAAATCTAACAGGACTGGGCTGAGAATCATAATCATCCATTGTTTATCATAAAAATAAAACTGGCTTTAAACTAGACATACTGGATAACATTCATAACCACAGTCCTGAGGGTCCTGAGGGCCTCTGAAGGAGGAGACTCCAGTCATTAATGTTATGACTTTAGACTTGACTTTATAATATAGTCACAGACGTGTGACTTGATTTGGACACAAATTTGTTTACTGGAAAAGATTTTATATTTTATCCAAAATCTAAAAGAGAATATAAAAAAACCCTTAACTGGTTCCACTCATTCCGTATGTAGAACTTAAGACTGCCTCTGTTTTTCCACACTGTGTGTGTGAGCTGCAGCACAGCCATCCAAATTAACTAAATACACCTTGGCATGAGTGTGTTTTAGCATAGTGGTGTTGCCCCGTCATGGGTAGGGCACATGTCAATAGTTTACCCTGCACAATGCCTGCATGTCACTGTGACCAAATGTAGATTTTACCCACCTGCAGGTTTATATTCCATATATCATAGGGATGACCAGTTGCTTTCAAATGGGATTTTTAAAAAATTGTTTTTGACTTGCTGAGCTTTGCCCAGACGTCAAAATTGTAGCTATGTGTTGACTTTAAAATGATCTACATTTGCTTTGTGACAAAAATACAGCAGAGAGAAAAATGTATAGGTGTTACAGCTGTGCGATTTAGGGGTATTGTGCAAAAGTAAAGCAAAAGAATTTGTGTCCAAAAACAGTGGAATGTTTGGACTGAGTGAGTTTGATGTAGTCCTAATGTTTACAGCCTGTTGGTGTCACAATGCACTTCCTGATTTTTGGCAAGGCATTCAGAACTGGAAGTGGATTTATCCTGAGATGTATTCCAAATGAAAACCTAATTATTCAGTAAACAACTTAAAAATGAAAAAAAAAATCATGCGGAGAAGGATTAAAATGTACATGAAAAATATGTAATTTGTGTGCAACATTGTGGGTACATGCTGTATCTTTAGCTGGGTCAATTACTCTGGGCATAGAAAGTGTCAGTGTATACATGTACCTGTCCCCTGGTACACCTCTGTGGCAGGCATGTGTGTTAATCATT
This sequence comes from Poecilia reticulata, assembly GCF_904066995.2. Lineage (NCBI taxonomy): Eukaryota > Metazoa > Chordata > Actinopteri > Cyprinodontiformes > Poeciliidae > Poecilia > Poecilia reticulata. The sequence continues at coordinate 2,518,338 of NC_088851.1, forward strand.
GTCAGACTACCATGGAACCAGGTGGTGTTGACTTTAAATCCGAGTCCCGACTGTGCCTGTTCCACCTATTAACCATGTGTGAGGTAGTGCGTGTGTGTGCGTGTGTGTGTGGAGGAGGTGTGTGTGGTGTGCATGTGCATGCAAGTGTGTTTGGATAGTGGGGAAGGGGGTCAGTATCTTGGGATGTGGTTTATGATCCAATTCACCAGAGGAAGGGGTGGCAGTGTTTCCATAAGCCCCATCCCCCAAAACCCCCATCACACCTCCACACCCTCAATATCCTCAACATTGTATTAAATCTTGCTACTGTTGTAGGAGAGTGCGCTTGCGTGCATGTGTGTGTGTGTGTGTGTGTGTGTGTGTGTGTGTGTGTGTGTGTGTGTGTGTGTGTGTGTGTGTGTGTGTGTGTGTGTGTGTGTGTGTGTGTGCACATGTGCGTGTGTGTGTGTTTGTGTGTGTGAATATCAGACCTGGTACATCCCCCAATAAGCTTGTCTTTTTTGTTGTCTACTCTTTACCAGTAACACCTTTTTGTCGCATTGTTTTCCCTTGATGCCATGGTAGATAATAGCTACATATGTTTAATCACACACCCATGCTGCATGTGTGTTGAAACATTATGCAGTTCATATTTATTTATTCATTTATTATGCAGATCAAAACAGAATTAATTCAGGAACATGAATCACAAAAATTCTGAGCAAAAGTTGGAGTTAAATTCACTCAACAGCAAAAAACATGAATGATTGCTTAGGAAAGCAACAAACGATGCCTCTAAAGAAACTTCAGAACAGATGAGAAACAAGTTATTGACATCTATCCGTCTCACAAAGCACCTCAAAGGTTTTGGGACTCCAGTAACCCACTGTGAAAGCCATTATCCATAAATGGAGCAAAGAAAACATGACCGGTGTTTCAAAATTACTCCAAGAGAGCTCTGACAAGTCATACAGGAAGTTAGGAAAGAGGCCAGAAGGGGTGGCTGGACACCCTGCAGGACATATTTGCTTCTGTAAAGGTCCTTTTTATTTATTTTATGTTTTTTTTTTACAAAACATCAGTAGGAAAGTTAAACATAAGGTCTGCGTTCTGTTTGTCTGCTGTGACCTGCTCTTGCACCGTCTTCCAGTCATATGACTTTAGGCCTGTTTGCCCTCCAGGGCCCAGTTCAGGCTGGTCTGGCCCAGTCTGGGCTCAAACCCAGGTTCAGCATCTTTGGGGTAACCCCTACGACCAAGCTCCAACACACTCTCTTAAACCCTGTCTGTTGTGACTCCATTTTAGTTGAAGTCAGCCATTGATTGGTTCATTGGCCACAGGGGCTGGTGCAGAAATGAGTCATCTTTTTCATCATTGGACTCTTATTCCTTTGATGGATTCCACCAATGCTCCCCGTTTCCTGGTCCCATGATGAGGTAAAGTTGTTTCCTCACTAACAAGCGGGTACAGAATCTTGACGTTGTCCATTGCTGTGTTATCAAGTAAAAGTCATTACGGGTATGACAATCCCTGGTTGCTTTCGAGGAGGCAATCTGCTCAGTGCCAACACAACCTGTGTGAGGGTCTGATGGGGCTGGACTCTGCAGTGCAGTGGGAATCTAAAGGCCTGCAGAGTGGTGCACTTGGTAGAGCTGTTGCATTGCAACAAGAAGATCCTGGGTTCAAGTCCCAGTTTGAATTGAGTTTGTTTCCTTTTTGACTATTTGCTTAATAGATCTCTATAAATTTTCCTTAGGTGTGTGTGTTCATGGTTGTTTGTCCTGTGTGTCTCTGTGTTGCCCTGTGACAGACTGGCAACTTGTCCAGGTGGTACCCTGCCTCTCGCTCGATGACCCTGGAGATAGGAATCAGTCCCGCTTGTTCCTGCGATCTCCCAGGACCCCAGGAACCCTGGGAGATCTGGGACCTGCTGAAACAGCAGTCATGAAGCATAAGGACTAGCTCTTCTCCAGCCTTTATCTGCACACGATATATTAGAACCACACTGAAATCTGTTAATGGCCAAATAATTGAGTCATGCCTATAATTTAATAAAAATATGTCAGCAGGGGTTAGTTTATTGAAGACAGCAGCTGTACTTATGGAGTCAGGCATATCTTTAGAAACAACTGACAAAGATCTGCATGTTTCATGTTGTCAGAGTATTTAATAGCTTTCTTTAAATAGTGTTGGAGCAGCGTATCCAAGCTGAGCTGCAGAAACTTCTATTTGGACAAAATATCTGTTGGACATTGTGGAACATTATTGCTGAGAAAGTGAGTTGACTGTAACACAATTACAATAATATTGTAGAACATGTGCCATAAAGTAACATGCTTAATATCAAATATTTTATTTATTTAAATCACAATAGTGATTTTTTTCTCTTTATTATTGGACTTATAAATGGTTATAAATTAGAAATTACCCACATCACATATTGTGTTCAGAACCTCACTATGCTTATTGTAGAAATGATTTGGCCTGTAATTTTACAAATTAAACATAAAGTTAAGCACACATGAAGGAGATAAAATCATAAAACATTTTTTTTTTCTTTTAAATTTATTGACAAGAAAATAGTGTGCTTGTTTTTAGACATCTACAATTATAGAACAAGACATTCTGAGATTGCAAGCATTAGCATCAAATAAAAAAGGATGAAAAGAAAAAAATCTAATCTGTGAATGAAGAAGAAAGAAATTAACAGAGACTGACAGACTGTCGGAGAGTCTCTAAATTCCCAAGATAATAAACACACTCACACAGAGACAAGAAGGAAATTACACATAAAAACAGTGATCTAATGTTCACTGTGTGTCTCACAGATACAGAAAAAGAAAACCCCAGAGATGGCAGTAGCCGAGGGAGTTTGTTGCAGTGTTCTTTGTGTCTGTAAACTGAGTGAGGCTGTTGGGAAAACAGAAAGCTCAGAGCTCAGACTGACACGCACAAAATGTACACACAAAAATTTTTGTTCGAATTAAGCTGAAATCCACCCAGTGCCCACCAAAAGCCCTGCCTCATGAGGCCAACAGAAACAAATCATCAGAAAAAAGCTGCAATGAGATAAAAAGCCTTCTGAAGTTTACATATAAACAGAATGAGAATCCATGGGCAAACCTAGAGAAGAGGAGTCCAACACCTACCAAAACAAGTTTGAGTTCAGTTCAATTAAACTCACTTCATTTATACAGCAGGAATTAAAAAAAGCCATCTTAAGGCACAGTTGAGGACAACATACACTTTGTGTATCATAGTCACTGATTTTGACTATATGATCAATCATGTGGCGACAATTTAAAGAATTGACTTGTTTTAGAAAAAGTCCAGCAAACCTGGTTCAGCATGAGCGTCCATCTACTACTGACTGAGTATTTGAGAGAACAGAACACAGACATGAAAAACAAGTCTAGATTGAGTTCACCCTAATATGTTCACCATATGTGCTTCAGTCATAGTTAAGCAGAGAAACACTGAGCTGGTAACACCAGCTACAGTATGAATCAATGAAAATCCAGAAGGTGTTTCATCCACAGGGAGAGAACGTGAAGCTGTGGAAATAATGGTTCATACTGTAGACCCTCGAAGACAGGAAACACTGACAAAATCTTTAGAGCAGATATACATGTTTCCAGGACAAAAAAACAGAAACAGAACATGAAAATAGAAAATAATGCATGTATGGTGAGTAGTAGGAGAAAGATGCTCAGGAAAATCTAAGTCACTTTAGACATGATCTTAAAAGTAGACAGGGCATATAACTTTTAGGAACTCTTGGGACTAACAGGAAAGCTGTATTCTAATGCTGTTTTATGAGCGTACAGAAAATTCAAATCTCTAACATAACATGGAGTTTTTTGACCTTATGTCACTCTGCCTATTTCCACCATCAACAGTTTTGTCTAACACCTTTCAGCTAGTTCAGGAAATATGAAGAACAATTGTTCTCATTTTAAAACAGTAACGTTATGTCGATAGAACAGGACTTAAAACATGACATACTCAGCTCATGGTGTTGAAGATTCCCCAGCATTGCTGCATTTTTCTTCTTCCTCTTGTTTTTCTTGTGTATCCATCCACAGAACACGATATGCTGCCTTTGGCTAACATGTCGGAAACTGTGAACCATGTGTTTGACAGACTATGGGTGAGAAAGATCCCTGCTTCATTGAAAATGTGGGACTTGTGTGTCCTGACAAAAGTTTTAAGACCAATTGAAAAATGTCAGGAATTCACATTTTGCTTTGTTAGACCTTAAGGAGGTTCCAAGTAGAGGTTCAAAATGCAAAAAGAAGAAATGGGAGTGAGAGCCCGTCAAAAACCAAGTAAACAATTTATCACAAACAACCGTTAAATTTAAACGGGACTAAGAATAGACTGATCAGCGCAGCACAGAGCCTGTGCCAAACGTTGAGGCTTTAGAATGTCAGAGATTAACTGGTAGCCAGTGAAGAGAAGCCAAGACAGGAGGAAGGTGAGCTCCCTGCGTATCCCAGTTAAGAACTCCACTAACCTCACAGTCATGTTTTGGACTGTAGAAGGAAGCTGGAGTACCCAGAGAGAACTAAAGCATGTATGGAGAGAACATACAAGCTTTATACATAAACACAGGCTGGGATTCAAACCCACTACTAACAGGGCTACCAACTGCACCACCTGCATCCCATTAAAAAAAAATCACTTCTCTCATCCCTAGCACAAATACCCATCACCTGCAAAACACTGGAGGTTTTTTCTATCTATCAGAATTGTACATTTAACTTTTAAAGGTGGTCTTTATATATATATATATATATATATATATAAGATAACATCTAAAAAAGAGAAAAGCACAAAACTTTTAAATTACATAAGTACTCTGATCATACAGCTATCAAGTTGGCAACATCACACTAGGGCCACAAAAATGCTTCTGTACGGAGCTCCTTTTCATAAAGGGTACGATAGTAAAAATAGTTGTACTTATTTCAGAAAATATGTCAGCACCATGCATGATGCTGATATGTATACTCATCTGTTTGTTTCAGCTCAACAAAGAAGAAATTAGCAGCATCAGCGGCCTGATTGGCATGGGAAACAAAAGCACACAGTGCAGTCATTTTCTTTATTAGGGTGTTGTTGTCTTGTTGTAATGATACCTACACACAAACGAGGGGAGGCTTTCTCACACTCTGACAATGACAGACAACCATTCACACATAATTGTGTTTCTTATATTTCAAAGTCCTACAAAATGGAAGAAAGAAAAACGTGACCATTTTGGGTCTGGAGATAGCCTTAGAATGACTCAGTAGGAACACTTTATTGTGGATTTTTAAAATTATTTTTAGCTCGGTTGATCCATTCAGTTCTGAAACTTTTAGTTTAGTTCCTCAGTCCTAAACAATTTAGAAAATATTTTCAAAAATAATAGATCAAATTTGCTTTAGAAAGTATTACTTTTATACATTAAAGTAGCCACCAGTTCATAGAGGTACACCTGAAACAATTCTACAGGGAATTAATTACCCGATTCCCAGAACTTGTTTCCTTATTTTTTCTCAAACTGTCTAAATATTTGTAATAAAGTCGTTAATTAGGCCTTCTAAACCACAGGAAAAGAATGAACCACCTGCTAACTGACGTCTTCTGCTGCGTTCACACTGCAGCCTGAAGTGACCCGAATCCAATTTTTTTCTTTCTTACCTTAATGCGACCTGTGCCTGATCTTTTCATGACCTGTCAACCATGGTGGACCATGATGAGGATTAAGTTGTTAATCTGCTGCTCCTTTAAAATCGTACGGTATGCTCCATCGTTAGCATCCATGTTTTCTTCAACGGAGCACTTCTTCTTCTTTATGGCAAAACTCTGAGCACTCTCACTACGTATGACCTTACTGTGCCCTCTACTGTGCATGCGGGACACTGTCAGGTCGTTTGCAGTTCACACTGGAGATCACTCACAAGTCACATTTGGAAACGTGAACGACCACACAAAAATAATCTGATTTCACAAAAAAATAAGAATTGAGCATCGTGCAGTGTGAACGTAGTCGTAGTCTGAGAGAAATGCATAAATAAAGTCTAAAACATGTCTGAGTCATCATTAACAGAATTACCTTTTAGCAGCAGCAACTTGGAGAAATCAACTTCTGTTTGACCTCATCAAACTCTCACGTCATTTCAAAGGAATTTTGGCTCTATGCAACAACTCTTCTTTAACATCATCAGATGTTCCCCCTCTGACATTGTGTTAACATAAACCTCCATTCACCAGAGCCAAATCTACAGTTTTTACAGGAGTGATCACACTTGCTGGTGATCAGTTAATGAATGATTAGCAGCACCTGGCTGCGAAGTTCCCTCTAATTCCTGAAGATGTGTCTGACTGGGAACAACTCCTCAAAAAACAGTCCATCTGAGTCTGCTTTGGATGTGCAAGATTTGGACCTGATAAGGAGGAAATCCTCAATCAATATTGTCAATTAGTTTTGCTGACACATCTAAGGGACACATCTAAGAGTTTCCAGAGCACCAGAGGACACTGCTGCATCAGATCCTAGACAGGTCTTTGACTGGAACACTCCAAAATATTGTTATTTCCAGTCTAAAGACAATTCCTCCTCCTGTTCATCTGTCCATCCATTCATGAGGGAAATCAAAGTAATCGTCTGACCTGACATACTCTCCAAATCATTTTTGAGGTCGCAAGCCATGTGGTGGGGTACATCCTTCACATATTCCCATAATTCCCCACAAAATCCCCTTCTATGATGAGCAGATGAATCCACCACCAATTCTTTGGTATTGTGTATGTTACAGACCAGGTTAATGCTTTTACACTAGCAGGTTTATGCAAACTGGGAATTTCTGGTGGAGCATCCAGTAAGGTGGGTGTAAGGATCCTTTAAACTCATATCAATTTGAAGAGTTTTTAGGAAACTTGTCCTCCAAGTTCACTCCATCTTCAAGTACATTTCCTAGAAAGTTGTGCTGTGTCTCCATCAATGTACACTCCAGACCAAGACTCTTCTGCTACCTCCTTCCCTTGTGGATATTTGCTGTTCCTACATTAAAACCAGACCTCATTCAATCTGTGACAAGTTATTTAGTAATCAGTAAACTCTGTTCCTGGATCTTTGTCTGGGAGAGTTTGGGAGAACATTTTGGTCTTTTTGTTAGCTCCACATTACGACTAGCTTTGGAGAAAGTCAGTATGAGGAAAGTTTGCTCCATTCCTCAGTTTCTAACTTTAGTCTGCGTTCATGCTTTTGTCAGAGAGACCTTCAATTGTTAAATGTGTTTGTTTCATATTGTACATCTTAGCATATAATATGATCAGTCGGAGAACTCCACTGTAGGTCACCAAACAAAGCTTCAAACCGAACAAACCTCCTCACTGCTCAGTAAGGATGTTCTAAACGTCTGTGTTTGATGTGAACTGCATGTTTGTAATTATAGCCGTTTTAAGTAGGAATAACTATGGAACTGTCTTACTGCATTTCTAGCAATAAGCAATTTGCTTTTTAAAAATAAAGACTAAACAAAATTTAAACAGTTTTTTCTTCAGATTCCATTGTTTATTTATATCAAATAGTTTTTCAAGATTGTTAGAACTGACATTCAATATCCATATGTCCAAACATAAATATTAGAGAAGGTTAAATTAGTCAGATTAATAAGCTTACTAAAGCAATCACATTTAAATTGGTTTATTTTAAAATAGTATTGCTTGCTGCATTTAAAATGGTCCAGCAAAAGTCAGACAATGTTTTTTTTTTATCCCATCATACCAATATATCATATTTAGAGCTGTACTGTGGTTCTCAAAACAAGTAATTAAACCAAATTTTAAGAATCAAGCAGTGGGGAAGTGACGTACCAGCACATTAAAACACATTGAGAGGAAACATGAAGTCCTCTCCCTGTTAGACTGAGGAGAGGATTGTGTGACAAACCGTGTGAAGAAACGTCTGCAGTGTTCACGGGCTTCAGTCGTCCAACAGAGTTAGTTGAAGCTAATCTTGATATGTTGAACAAGCAAAGCAGCAACAGCATCAACCTCCCTCCTCACCTTTCCCTCACTCACTCCGATAAATAATAAATGTCCTCAAAGTAGCCTTAGCTTATGAGCCGGTGGGAGCGGGGCCCAAGAATGGACTAATTAGTTGTATCTCACATTATCTGATATCTGACACTTGGCTCCACAGTGCTAAGTTTTATGTCTGGGGTCCACACACATCATATATATATATATATATATATATATATATATATATATATATATATATATATATATATATATATATATTTGTGTGTGTGTGTGTATATACATATATATAGTGAAGCTTCGAGGTTCCTGCATTCCACCCCAGAAACAAAGACTGAGAGGAAGACATACAAACTTACAAAGTGGAGAATTTCAGACTCTGGTAGTCATGCATCAACAGCAATGGAGGTGGTACTGGAAAAGGATCCAGACAGGGTGGTGCAAACAGGTGAGGCTTTGTTTGACTGAGTCTCTGAGGTAGATCTATATCAGGAATCCTGTCCCGCTCTGCCCTGCACTCTCTCTGACGGAGATCAGTTTACGGCCTGGAGACTTGCTGTCGCCTCTCTGTCGGTTGACGGACAGACAGCAAGAGAAGAAGAAAGGTGCAGAGAAGAGGAAATGAAAAAGACAAAAATAGTAGCATCGTAGTCATGAAAGTAAGAAAATAACAGCATTTCAGGTTAGACCAGACAAAATGTTAGGATTGCTGTAGGAGGACTGGGGAGATCCATTAGGAGGTGATTGTCATTTTTTGTTATCATTTGGTGTTTCTCAGAGAATCTTCTGCAAATCTTTGCAGTTTTGTAATGTTGTTGCATACCATATAAAAGCTGAAATTCCCAGCATTTGCTTTTGTTCTTCATTTTAAATGTTTAACATATGTATGTGTGTGACTAACAGTTAAAAAGAGAGCAGTGTTGTTTAAGTGTAAGCATTTCAACCTTTAAAAGGTCGCACCGGCATACAGCTGTATCAATTATCAAGTTGATTCAAAGAGGTTCTTCATGGATTTCTTCTCTTCAGCAGCCAAACATGGAGCATCAATAGTAACAGATATCAACCTTACAGCCAGGAACGACTCCTTCCACTTTAGCACAGAAGAAGCTGTGAAAAGAAAAGAAAACTCTGAGCTGAGATTAGTTTGGCAACATCTTTTGTTATTTACAGTTACACTTAGGCAGCAGCCCAATGCAGCAGGAGGGAGAGACAGGATCGCTTCCAGTTTCCCAACAAGCTGCACCAAGTTGGTTTTTGCAACATTGTTTCTGAAACTATTTCAAGCTCTGCAATTTTCTTTTTTAATTTCCATGTAAATTAAGAATGTTATTTTTAGCTCATTTAAATTTAAAGAAAGCTTATGTATAAATATGTATATATTGTTTTAGTTGGTCAGAGTTTATTTCATATGTTGGCTATTAGTCCATTTAATGTACAATATAGTATTTGCAAAGACAACAACAAAGGAACATATTATTCTAAAATGTAGTTTTTTGAAACTGTTTGTCCATCTAACAGCTGTGAGAACTGAGGCACGATTATAGCATAAATACCTTGTAACCCAGTTTGACCTGTGGAAACTTTGTCAATCCCAATGTTAGCCAGTTTGCTCAGACAAGTTTCAGCTGTAAAAACAGGAAGTTCGCCAGAGAAATGAGCCGAACCTCTGGGCTGGCACTTCTGGACTGAAGTCTGCCTGCCTTTCCACTGCAGCCGTTTTCTGTTGCACTGATGCTTCTTTCCTTGCAGAGGTTTTTTTATGCATCCAGATCAGATACTTATTCTGATCTAGTTTCCACAGTTGGACCAGCTACTCCACTCATCAATCCTCTCAGATGTTTGTTCTGCATTCTACATTCTCTGATTGGTTGTTTTTGTTTGGGGGTGGTGCATTTCTGCAGACTGCAGAGAGGAGGTGGAGGAGATTGATCTGTTCACATATTATCTGCCTGACTGCAAACTGTCACAACATGGAGATAATTTGAACAAATATGTAAAAAAGAACATATTTTTATAAAAATTTCAGGGGTAAAGCACAACCCACATGGAGGCCTTAGTTGTTGACACGGATGTCAGGTTCAGAGGGAGGATGTTGAGAATGGACACAGGGAAAAACAACGAGAGGAGGAGCGGCGAAGTCGAAGCGAACAAAAGAAAAGGAAAAGACTAAATCTGTTTAAGTTCAGAGTTTATGTGTTCATATAACTATTGTACAGTACACAGCTGGACGTAGAGAAGCTGCATCATGTTTAAAACAGCCTGGGGAAACTGTTGTACAGCTACGCTAGAGTGAGACGTTGCTGCATCAGTTCAACTGACCAGGAAAATCGTAATACTCCTCTGGCAATGTGGGATAAGTTGAGCTCTGAGTAATTCTTTACAGAGAAAAAAAACACTTTATTTATGTAATTATTTATTGATCAATGTTTATGCATGTTTTAAAACTAAAGTAATCCTTTGATTTAAACTTACACAATCCAAACAAGTGCATGGAAATTGATCATTTCTGCAGTCATTGTTATGATTTGCCTTCTTCCTGGGTTTCCCGCCATAATTTAAACAGCTTCTCTGCTCACAGTCCATCCCTTACCTGCAGTGAAAAGCCGACTCTTCGAGCCAAAATGTTCGCCACCGACCCATCACTCCTGCTGATGAGCCCACTGTTCTCACCTGTGCCTGGTTGCTGATTGCTGACTCACTCTGGGCCCAACCGGTCACTCATCATCCTGTCTCTTTTGCAGAGTCTGACCCAAAAGCCACTCCCATGAAGCATCCATATTCCTGATCACACATTTATACTTTGTTACGTCTAAACAGTAGAGTTATATACCTCCAGCTATATAACAAAGTCTTTTCTGCAGAAACACAGATGTCCAAATCTCCATAGGTACTGATAGACTATGTACTTTGCCTCCTTGGTCGATGTCAGTGTAAGGCTCTGTCTGAGAAACAGCCTCCTAAGGCCTTCACGTGTAATGTACTGTAAGATACTAATCAACCAGACTGCTGTTTCCAGTAGCTTCATTTTTATAGACATGCCATGTGTTCTCAGTAAAGTCAAACTGAAGTGTGTTTGGTAATAATGACCAACGTTACATTTGGAGGAAAAAGGGAGAAGCTTGTAAGCGAGAACATCACCCAAGTGTTGAAACAGAGGTGGCAGCATCATGTTTTGTGGACATTTTACTGCAAGAGGGACTGGTGCACTTCACAAAGTAGTGCACCAGTAGGAAGCCTTGTGTGGAAATATTAAAGCAGCATATCAAGACACTGGTCAGGAAGCTCAGTCTTGGGCACAAACTAGTCTTCCAAAAGGACAATTGGTTTTAAACATACAGTCACATTAGCCACATAGAGGCTGAAGGATGACAAAGTCACTGATTTGAAATGGTATAATAAAGGTCTGGTTTCTGTCTCTTAGAAAGTCTGTGGCCACAGATGGCAAGGTGTGTGTGCTTGTGTGTGTGCATGCGTGCATGCGTGCGTGCATGAGTGTGTGCGTGCGTGCGTGCGTGTATGTGTGTGTGTGCGTGCGTGAGCGTGGGCGTGAGTGAGACGGCCAACAAACCCGACCCAGTTCCACCAGCTCTGTCAAGAGGACTCGGACAAATTCTAACAAACTGCAGTGAGAAGAAACATCAGACCCAAGTCATTCAGTCTGAGAGGTCATTCTACCAAATCTAAAGTAAATGTATGAGAGGTTAATAATGTAGAGGAAGTAAAAATAAAAACATTTTAAAAATTATATATCTCTGTCATTTAGGAACTCTAAATATTGTTGGTGGTTCTATCTCACCAGTTTAATCTTGTTTACTGCTATTAAGGGGGAAAAAACATATTTTGTTAAATGAAATGTAATTAAATATCTGGTACTGACTGCATAGTTCCAATCAGTTTCTTCATGTGAAACTCACTGTTACAAACATGTTACTTTAAATCTGATTTGTGGCCCTTTTTGGTTTCCAGAGTTTCCATCTTTTTTGGGTTCTTATCAATTTAGTGTTCGCTACATTGTTACTGTATTTAATAACCTTACTCATTGTTATAACAATACCTCATTAAAAGGTTCCAATTATCCAAAAAATCTGCCATCTAGAGATAAATGTTTGTATTCTGGACTCAACAGAAACTCATTCTGTATTTTTTGCTTGTCTTTCGGTTTGAATAATTGATTTTTATGACTGTTTTATATTCGGTAAAACATTGTAGGTGTTTTATTGCTTTAGAATTTATTGACCTGGGCATAAAGAGTGACAAAATAAATTACCTGTTGAGTTGACTGCCAATTTAAAGCAGCAGAATCTTGTTCCATTTAAATCACTTAGCAGTCATGCAAACATATTGGCCTCATTCAGGTTGTGAAACTCAAATCCACTCTGAATAGGGCTTGTATGAATAAATGAGAGCTGTATGAACACTCTTTTTACTGCACATGGATGATGGTTAAGTCAATTTTGACAGGCAATTAGAAAAAAAGACCCACAGAAATATGTTTCAGACAAAGGCAGTTGAAAGCTTAATGGTTGGTAAACCCAGGCTTCCTGTAGGCTGCAGCGAGGTGGGTGGTTCACAGTGTTGAAACACAATTGTCTGTAGTCAGCGACAGACCACGAGTCGGAGTCAGAATTGGACATGCCAGCAGTGCAAGATAAAAACCCAGACAACAGGACTACACTCAGGGAGGGGTGCTGGATTTATTGCTTAACAGAACTGCTGTCTTTTTATAGAAATGTTAATTATCAGTACTGGTTATGGTCCTGATAATTGGTAGCATTTTCTTCTAAATCTTTTGCATGAATTAGCGCTTGCATAGAATAACGATATTATTTTGTGAATTCTATATATGATCAATTCCACAGTTCTTGAAGTAAAAGGCCAGATGTGTTTTCCTCCTCAACAATTACACACATTTCATTCAAACAGCAGAACATAAAAGCTGTAACAATTCCAAAGCCAGATTTTTTTTACCAAAATACAAATATTAAAAGTGGTGCTATGTATGTAGTGTCACAAATGTTTGGAGAAAAGAGGCAAATACTGTATATGACAGAAACCTGCCAGACAGACTGAAAATATTCCAACTCACATTAAACGTTATAAATCATTTATAAAATAAAGTATCACAACCCATTTTCCGTTTTTTTTTTTTTTTTTTAGAATTCTTAATTTAAAGCTATAAGTATTTTTTTAATGTGTCAGTGTTTGACTGACACAATCGGTAGATGTCTAGTTCCACCAGGTGTTTGCTAACTGCTGCTGCCGCTAGTCTGAAGGAGCAGAGTGGAGGGAATACGGGGGTAAAGGGCAGTGATTGGTGAGAGCAAATGTTTAGGCTCAAATATACATGAAAGAATCAGAGCAACGCTCCAGGTGTGTTTTTGATGAGGGAAAAACATTACAGCTTGATATAAAACTCAAGCTGTAATGAGTTTTACAGGTATTGTGCCTGTTAATGGCAGGCACAATACTTTTACTCTGACATGTTTGACAGTTGATTCTGATCCAGAACAAAGTTGTGGGATTTTTTTATGTCAGTTTGTTTTTGTGTCAGGCTGAGAGCCTACAGCAGTGGAAACTGGAAGAATTAGTGCTAAGTTATCACCAGTCCGACTTGATACTGAAACTGGTTTGGTGGGGAACGTCTCTGGATAGACTGAAGGCCTTTTAGTCATGTTTTTATTGCTGGTGTAGTTTTGCTTACCTACTGCAAATGGATCAAACTGGACTCTGGCAATTACATTTTAAAAAGGGATTATTGTAAAATGTGTTGACTGAATACAGCTGGTCCTGAATTCAACCTGTTCATCACGTAAAAATATTTATTTTGTCCTTCGGTGCTCTGTAAATAATCTGATTAAGACTGAAGGGTGGCTGTTAGTTCCTAGTTTTGTTAGGCTCATTATAGACTTATTTTTAAAATCTTTAAATCGTTCAATTGACACACGCTGCAGGTTTTTTCTCATCACTGAGTAAAAAATGTGGAGCAGTAGGTTATAGGGAGGGTAAAAGTTGTCTTGTGTATCTGCCAACATTTAGCTGATGCCAACAGATCAATAATTGTTCCTGTCTGGCCATGCAGACGCTCCTTCTGGAAACCCAAGTCTTCCATCACAACATATTGAGGGCAATAAACTGCCACCAGTCATCCCTCCTCCTCCTCCTCCTCCTCTTCTTCCTCTTCCTCCTCCACTGAGAGGCAGAGGGAGAACAGAGAACAGACAAAGCCTGGCAGGAAGCTGAAGCTTCTTGTCAGAACAAAAGAGTTTTAGTTGGGAATGATCAGACACGATAACTGTTATCAGAAACTTCTTTCACATACTTCTGTCCAAGAAAAACATGGAGAGTGTAAAATCTGCAGGAGATACGAGATTGGACAGGATAACTGGTGCAAAGTTATTTTCTCAGAATTTGTCTTATGATTATTTGGGATAGCTGAAAAAAAAATTATTTGTATGGATGATTCAACATGTGTGTTTCTAGCTGTAAAGTCGTATATGTCCTGAAGTACAAATAAACACAACCACACGGATGATTAATGGATTTCTAACAGAAGGTAGCTCTGTGTGTGTGTTCAGTTTTACAGTGTAGATGCTGTGAAGTAAAACTTTACTTTAAAGTGTTTTACAGTTACACCTTTCTATAGGAGACTGCATTGTATGATGAAAATATCATCATTGGTCACTTATTAATTTACTGACAGCTTCGCAAACTCCTCACAAGTATGTCCCATTCACCCTGCTTAGCGCCACCTACAGGTCTGGGGGAGCAAAATTAGGATTCTTCTTTGAGTTCCTGTGTGGCTGAAAACATTTCTGGTTAAAGTCCTGAGTGGATGTGGGTGTTATTAAAACCGAATACCCATTTTAGAAAGAAATGTTCTGGTGTGGACGGGGTGTACAGTTTCAGACTGTAATCACTGGGGTTCATCTGTCTGTCAGAAAAAAATGATGGAAAAACTACTGAGTCAAACTGGAGTTAAGAAGTGGAGCAAGGACCCATCAAGATCACCTGAAAACTCATTTCTTTACCTTCTTATCTAAACTAAGCAAGAGTAAAACTACAGGTTACCTGGTGGCATGAAGACAAGAGAGAAAACTATATACACACACACACGCACACACACACACACACACACGCACACGCACACACACACACACACACACACACACACTTGGAGGAAATATAAAGTTCCCATTTAGATCACTGCTCATGGTCAGACTGAGTGGTCACAGGAGTTAAACAGCCTGCAGTCAGGGGACAAAATCCCACCTCATTTTTTAATGGGGGAAATAAACTGGAACATTTCAGTAAATTATTCTGGGGGACATAAAAAATGTTCTGTTCCTTTTTTCTGATCCTTTGAAACTTATGTTTGTGTCGTGAGCAAGTTAAATGATGTGATTATTTAATATCATTTAACTCCTTCTAGCTTATAAATTATGGAATATTTATAACAGGAGCTTGTAGATTCTATATTCAGGAACTAGAATAAACTTAGAATCCAGAGAAACTCCTATTAGTTTATCTAGACTCTAGAGAAACCACTCATTACTGTAGATCAACATTATCGGAACAAGAATCCAGAGAAACCCCTACTAGTTTATAAACAAACTACTTATTCTTAAACATGGGGTTATACTTTTTTGTTTTCCTTTTTCTTCTTTTGCTCTTTCCTTTTCTTGTTGTTTTGTTGTATTTCCTTCTAATTCATGTAAAGCACTTTGCATTGCCTTGTTGCTGAAAATGTGCTCTATAAATAAAATGACCTTACCTTATTAAATGTAATAACAGTAGTCAGAGCATTGTTCTGTATTAATCCAGTCGTCCTGTATGCTGGGTTTTGTACATTCAACCAGTAAATTAAACAATAGCATTAGGATGAAGGAGAAAACAAATATCTTTATGGTTACATCTAGCAGAATGTTATATTAACACCAGGCTCTAGTTCCCACTGCAGTCCATCAAGTGGCTTTACAAGAAGATGAAGCTCATAGTTTCAAAACTAAAAGGACTTCAAGAATAATCCAGCATCAAACCACTCTTAAGAAATACATGAATCAAAATAAATATCTTCATTACAGTGTCAACAAACAAAACTTCAATAAAATATTACAACTATGCCTCAAAATATGGCAACTTTGTGGGAGGGGAAGGGTAGGAGGGTCAGGATATTTCAATTATCCAGAATGCATCTTGTTTTTGGTTTTCATCGCTTGAGATGTTCAGATTTGGTTTTATTTACCTATAACATTAGATTTTAGAAAATTGTGTTTTTGTGTGTGTGCGTGCGTGTGTGCGTGCGTGCGTGCGTGCGTGCGTGTGTGTGTGTGTGTGTGTGTGTGTGTGCGTGTGTGCGCGTGTGCGCGTGGGGGTTGTGTGGAACATAAAGGTAAAAAGCCCCATTCAGACCACTGCTGCAGCACACAGGACCAATCAGGATAAGTTTAGCTTAAAATGCATGAGCTCTTTAAATGTTTTTTTTTTTGTTCTTGATTTTGGAATGAGTGAAAATCTTGAAGCTCATGTAAATTCATCAAATTCTGTGCACTTTAACATGGCAATTTAGGGCAAGGTACTTAAGTGTGTGTATGCGTGCTCATGACTGTGTGTGGGGGGGACCGGATAGTAGTTAAGGACAGAATTATTCACAGCCCAGGCAGATTTAGATTTACAATTATTTTCATGTAAGTTTTGTTTCTGATCAGAAAGAAACGAGCGTCTCTCTCAAACGGTGATGAAGAGCGAGAGCTTTCACCTGATCCCATGTGTTACATAGAGCTGCGACTTTCTTTTCTTGTCCACTTTTAGAAAATCACTGCTGATGTTCACAGTTGCAGTAATAAAAGTTGATTTTCAGAGTCTCTAGAACATCTTTACTGATAATCCAGTAAGTCTGAGCAGGTTTTAGGGACGAATGAATGTTGCTGTGTGAAGATTTACGTAGTGAAAACTTCAAAGACTCAAAGAACAAATTTCCAACTAAATGTTTAAGACATCTAATAATGTTCCTATAAAAACCTTTAAAACAATGAAATAGGATAGTTATACTATCTCTCAAGAAAAAAATTTAAGTGTATCAAAAAAGGTTCCATAGATTAAGTGTGTTGGCATTTCTATTCATGTGAAGATGTTGTGTGTATTCCAGTTTAAAGCATGTATTGTCTAAAATAAGCCATGCTTTGTTAAAGACACACAAACATCCTTCAAGACACCAGGTCGGCCATGCTTATCTATTGAGTTGTGAAACGGGAAGAGAGGCCAGCGGAGCAGATGGAGACAAAACACACACTGAGTCTGAGGTAAAGCTGCTGCTGCGCGCTGACAGATTTATACGGCACCTCATTATATTTTCAGTTTCTTTCTGGGCCGTATTACCCAGCCGGTTTGCTGCTGATCCTCGGTTGACTTTTCTGTTTGAATGGAAGCATTTGACACTAATCTCTTGTTAAAGCCTTTATCACAAGGGCTTTAGCTGTTTAAACCTGACCAGCACCAAACATACCAAACCACACTGTGGCCTTTTGCCTCCATGTTTCTCCCTCACTGCTGGGTCGGTCCTGAAACTTTCACCGGAATGTTTGTCTTTTCTTTCTGTTTTAATTCTCTCAGTTTAAGAAGTTTAGGTAAAGTAAAAAATGCATTTATCTAAAAAAAAAAGTCTGTGTAATATATATATTATTTTTGCTTTTTATGTATTTCAGTATTAATTATGACTTCTATTAATAAAATTATAACAATAAGTAAGATATCTTTACTTATTGTAAAGAAGTACATTTTGTAAGTACATCTTACTTACTTGTAAGTACCGCTACGGAATAATTGTTATAAATTGTTCCGTAATAATTTGTTGTCATGGAACAAGTAGAGTTTCTAAGAAAGATATTCTAACTGAAAGTTTAAGTCCATCTTATACTAACACATATTATTACTGCAGCGCAGCTTAAGTCCCAAATATAAAGACACACAATGTGTCTGAATAACCAGCTGATAATGAAGGGAACCTGAATACCTGCATATGGTAAACATACAACTACATATACATATTTGTCTGAGTAAGTCAGACAAAACACAGTCTGTTTGCTAAATATAAGAAAAATGAAACGTTACTAAAAGTCAGATGTTTGCATAAACTAAGTTTGCAGTCCTAAACGGAAACGCCTCAGACACAACGATTCCTCATGTGACTTAGAAAAAGCAAAGAAATCAGCCACCATGTCAGGTAGAAGTTTCACATCTTCAAGCAGCTCTGAACCATGAGCAGCAGGGTGATGTTCTGAAGCAGACAGGTTCGGACTTCTACACAGGAACGTTTTATAGTTTTTAGTGAAAAAGTGTACAAATTCACTACAGAATTTAAGTAATAAATTGAACTTGACTGCACTGTTTAAAACCTACAATCAAATTAGGACATATGAAGCCGACTTTGAGTCTTTTATGTCACTAATTTACAAAATACTGGATGTTGTTTTATTTGATTTTTGTACATTGCCCACTAACTTCAGCTGTAAATTGGAACTAAATAAAAAAAACTGAACTGAGTTGAAGTTGCTCACTGAAACTATGAAGAAGAAAGTATCATTATCTCTCTGAGGTGAAAAAGAAGAAGTTAATATTCCAAAAGCAAAATAAAAATGGCAATGTCAAGGTGTGGGGAGAGAGGGACTGGTGCACATACATGACAGAAAGAGGAAATGACATCATGGAGGACAGCAGAGTCAATGCTCTTATAGAATTTGTCAAAGAGAAGATGTGAAGACAGTACTTAAAAGTATTTTATAATCAGCTCTCAGATCCTCTCTGAGGGTTATGAGACATGTGATTAGAGATGTCTTCTGTGTCTTCTGTGTTTTCCTTTTCCTTTTTTTTCTTTTGTTATTTAAACTCTTTTTATTTGCAGAACAAGAGAGCAGGATGCCCGGAGGAAGAAACCAGTTCAAGAACAGGCTATGCAGATCAGTTACAGGTAAAGCTGAGGTTATCATGCAGGGGAAAGGCACCATTTCTACAGGATGGTCTCTAAGTTCATATTTTTCATTTATAGTTTGAGTTTTTATTGCTTTTTATGTCACTTTCATTTTTTTCAAGGTTGACAATACAGTTTTAAGTAAATGATTTGTGAGGGATCTGTGATTTTATGTAAGGATCCATTTACACACATCCTTATATGAGCCAGCAGGCTAAATGTTTCATTTCCCTTTGAATCTTTATAAAACAGCCATCTAAATGTTATATATTTAGGTTATTATCAGAGTTTTAGTTCCAAGCCAACATCAAGATTTGAATTAGACACAGATCCTGAAGCCCCTTCAAGAATCATGATCAGGGGGATTTCGTTGTATAAAATATTTATGCAAAACATTTTAAATCACATTTCTAATCCTGATTCTCTGGCAGATTATTGTATCTCAAACTCTAACTCGTTTACATGTCATGTTTACAGCTACTTTCCTGGCCTATGTGCAGAATGATTTTTCATGTTAATTAAACATTTTAGTGCCAAAGGCCTCAGTCTCAGCTGGCTGCTTGTGTGTAGCCTCAAATTATGAATGCATATAAACTCATAATTTAGTACTGTTGAAGTATTGTTGAGTGGAATCTGTCAGACAAAAGACCAATAAGCTGCTTGTGTTTCTGAGACAAACTTAAAATGAGTTAACCTGATTATAACCTCATTTTGTCTGGAAAAGTTTTGTAGGAATAAACAGAACACAAGTTTAGTTGTTACCTGACGTCAATTTTATTCATTGAAATTTCTCTTTTTCTTTATATAGAGCAGTATATAGTGCAGTTTTAAACTTTACAGTTTAACTGTATAAAGTTTAAAACCCTTATGTTTGTGATTATACAGGTTTTTCAAGAGGTTCTCTGTCAGGTACCTTGTAGATGTGTAGATGTGCCTGTACTTATAAAGGTCTAGTGTGTCCAATAGGGAGATATCTACCAATCAATCACATGTAAGTAATGAATTGTGATGTCATTGTTTTTTCATCCAATGACTGACGATTCACGTGGGTCTCCTGTTGCTATTCACATGTTAAGTAGAGTCGTTAAGCTGTTAACAACCCCCTACCACCACCACCACCACCACCCCACCTCCTTCCCCCCTGTAGGATTCCGCATTCGACAGCATTCGACTGCGGCCGACGAAACTGCGCTGCCCCGCCGACTGTCGATTGCTGTCGATATCTGTCGCTGACTAACTGCATTTGCGTCAGAATACAGGGTCAAAAATCCCACTTTTCGTCCAGTGTCCTGTACCGTGGTCGGTCCCCGGAAGGTTTTTCTATGTTTTGAGTTCCTGTTTGGATTTAGTTTTGTTTTCTGGACTCTAGCCCTCCTGCCGTCGCCCCTCCGCCCACCCTGTTGGGTCGTTTTTGTTTTTGGACTTTTCTGTTGGGCGTCTGGTAGCCGCCCCTTGAGGAGGGGGTACTGTCATGATCCGTGTTTCTGTGTGTTTATTTTTGAGTTTTTTTGTGTGATTCTGTTCCCTGTGAGTCCTGTCTCTGCGTCTTCCCCGTTGATTGTCTCCCAGGTGTGTCTCGTTCCCTTGATTACCCCATGTGTATTTAGTCTCACCTGTTGTCTGTGTTCTTCATCGGATCCTCGTCATTCGTCTAACGTCGTACGTTGAAGCTCTCCAGTAGAACTGTGAAGTTCTGGTTTGCTTAGGTCTCATTTAAGTCTTCAGTTGTAAGTTGCTACCGGTATTAGCTGTGTGCTAATTAGCTGCCGTGCTGCCTGTCCTGGACTGTTGTTGAGCACTTTCATTAAATTCTTCATTCTTTCATCAATAACCTGCCTCTCTGCGTTCATCCTCACCACCACCCACCTTGACATTCTCCAAACAGCAAACCACTAGATTGAAAATTCATTCAACCAAATGACTTTACTTTGCAGAGCAGTTTATCCCAAGATGAAAATCCGTCTGTATGAATATAAGTCAAAGGTCAGTGTGTCCAGATTTGATACATAAAGGGAACTTTTTCTTTTTATGGCTCATGACTCAGTCTTCATTAAATCCTGGATCAGTTATAAAAAGGTAGCTAGAGGAATATCTCAGAGTGTCAGAAGCAGGTGCTGAATGTGTGTGACCTCTGTTGGCACTGCATGAGAAGCTGCAGCCACACTGGGAGCGCAGGAGAAAAGCTTCTGGATTAAAACCACGCCTGGTTGCAGTCAGACATGTGACCTGTCACTGCAAGAAGCACATAAACTGTAAAAACAATAAAAACAATAAACCTCTGAATGCAGAGCAAACATACATACTACTGTATGTATGTTTGGTTACATTGTAACCAATGTAACCAATGTAACATTGGTTACATTGTGAGTAACCAATGTCTCATTGGTTACTCACAATGAGACATATGAAAAGAGAGAGAGAGAGAAATGGATGGATGGATGGATGGATGGATGGATGGATGGATGGATGGATGGATGGATGGATGGATGGATGGATGGATGGATGGATGGATGGATGGATGGATGGATGGATGGATGGATGGATTATTTTGGCTTTGTTTTAGTTTATAAAGTAATGGATTATTCTGGCTGTCTGCTGTCTTTACAACCATTTTTTCTCTCAGTTCACCAAATAACTCCTGTTTGGGGCCACAAATGTTTACATTAGCTTTGAAAAATCTTAACATTTTTCATATCAATATGAACAATAGAAAATTGGAGTTTTAATGAAAGAACTGTAAAAATACTAAAACCGTCGTTTTTGTTATCGTACATTTTGTACTTACTTTTGAAACATTTTTCAGCAGGTATTAAACATACTATTCATCAAACCTACATTTTTGTGTTTTTTATTAGTGGTCTGATATAATATTCAACTTCTTAAATATTATGTATTCATTATGTGTAAGCAGAAACTCATTATAACTAACAGAAATAAAAGTTTTCAAACATCCATCTGTGTGTAGTTATTCTGTATCATGTTGTTCTCTTGGTCATACAGTTTATGAAATAAATTCTTCATTTATTTTGAAAATACAAAATGTCTTGGAAAAAAGTAAGAAGACCAAAATAATAATCAAAATAAATTATTTACTAATATAAATATGTTTTCTTTTTAAATGTCTATGTAAACATATATGCATATGCACCCTCCGTTTCCAGAATGTCTAAAATGAGTCTGTAAAACAAAAGTTGAGGTCGTACAAAAAATGAATTAGTAAACTTCTTGTTATTTCTTAACTAAAATGAATTTGATTTGTGAGGACATAGAATGTGTTTTATGTCTGAGCTGATGAACTAGTCAGGCTCCTGAGAGACTTGAATATAAGTTATAGAACGGTGATGTGAATTTAGTTGGACTGCGTTGGTTTCATAGAGTTGTATCCTTAAACCCAATCTGTTTTACTTAAGTGTGAATATTGTCATTAACTGGTCCTGCATAAATAAACTGAAAATGAATAATGTAAGAATTTCATTGAACAGTACGTTTGTGCTGCATTATGAAAAAACTTCTGCGTTCTTGGAACTGGTCTGTGCCTGAAGAGCCAGAAGGTTTTTTTGTTGTGCCTGAAAATGACAGATTGAATTCAAACTCTGCATCCAAATTTAGCTCTTTAGACATTCTTGGCAAAACAAAAATAAAACAGGTACGCAGAGATGGCGGAGCTGTGTGGAAGTGGAAGGATCTCTAATAAGACGGCTGTGTGCTGTGAAAGGATGGAATGGTGCTGTGAGGAGATAACAAGGAAGTGCCTGCCATTTATTCATCCCTGTTGATGCTCCATTGACAAAGAGCAGCAGAGCGCGCTGAGATCAACAGGCTTTTTAAAACAACTAAACCAGTGATCACACAAGGTTTGAGCAAATATTATGTCTTGTAATTGGAAGGAATGGAGCACGCAGGGGGAGGGGGAGCCAGAGCCAGGGAGGGGAGGGGAGGAAGGAAGGAGCGACGGTGGGGGTAAATTGAAACGACAACACTTTGCACTTTGACAATCGGATTTGGAGAGTTTGTTTAACCTGACAGGCCTTTGAGCCGACTGCTTTTGCACACTCATTAAAACAATTATTCACGACCTGTCAAGTGTTTTCTTTTTACGTCACACAAACAAGTAACCAGCACCCTCCTCTTCCTCCTTCCTCCTCCTCCTCCCCACCCAGCAAATCACCACAAACACCAAGTCTGATCTTAACTCTTGATTCATATTATAACTCCATGTCCTGGCTGTCAAAAATAGAACTCCTGGTTTTTCCTGCAGAGTCAAGCAGTCATAGATATAAAAACACACCATTCTGCTTTATGATCAAAAGCCATCAGATGGATGTATATGATCAGGTACTCCAATGATTTCAATCTAAGACACAACTTTGATTCTGCCATGTCATTATTTACTAAGCTAAAATTAAATCGTTCAACTCTTTTTCTGAAAAATCTATTAAAACCCTGAAAATCCTATACATGCACGTGACGTGAAACTCTGAAATCTAGAGATCCTTTCATTTTCCCATTTCCCCAGAAGAGCTCCAATAATACTTCAGTGTTGCATTGTCACAAGGTCCAGAAGGGAGTGCTGGTCCCTCCCTGGTTTTAACCATATCCTCAGTCATTGCAGCATCAGCCGGACGCTCCGCTGAGCTCCTGTATTCAGGTGGAGAGGAAGCTGGACACAGAAAATACTTAGATGTTTAGACGAGACCAAAACCTGCAAAAGACTAGGGTAATGATTAAAAACAATCTATCCTAATGTGACATATGGTGGTGGCAGCATCATGCTGTGGGGATGCTTGTCTACAGCAGAGACAGAAGCTGGTCAGAGCTGATGGGAGGATGGATGGAGTGAGTCCTGTTAGGGTTAGACAGCAGCAGGACTACAGGCCTATTTAGCAGAACACAACATTGAGACTCAAGAAAGAAGAACATTACACATAATATGTGCAAAAAGCTATGAATGTTTGGCTTTCAGTTCAGTTCAGAAATACTTTATTGGTCCCAAAGGGAAATTAAATGTTATAAATCATGTTAATTCAATGATCTTTAAGTTTTACTGCAGATAGTGATGACTGTTGGCAGGAAAGAGCTCCTGTACCAGTCTGTGTTACAGCAAATTTAAGAAGACTCTGACTGAAAACACTCTATCTTTCTATGAGAGTTTCATGAAAAGGATGGTCATAATTTTCTTGGTTTTATGTAAAATTGTTCTTTGCATTGTCATCTCCAGAGATTGCAGTCATCCCCAGAATCAGAACCAGAACCAGATCAGAACAGAACCAGAACCAGAACAAAACAGAGCAGAACCAGAACAGAACCAGAACAGAACCAGTCGTCTTTATCAGGTTGTTGATCCTTTTCAGAGCCCTGGTTCTGATGCTGTTGCCCCAATAGATAACAGCAAAAGAAGTTTATGAAAAATTAAAAAATTCACACAACTATGACATATCATTGCAATGATACCAGTGGTGGAGAAAGTACTCAAAAAATGTACTTAAGTAAAAGTACAAATACACAGACAAAAATGTACTCAAGTAAAAGTAAAACTACCACATTAGCATTTGTACTTAAGTAAAAGTAAAAAAGTACTGGCTTTTAAAAATACTTAAGTATTAAAAGTAAAAGTGCTTGCTGAATGGATTACCTAATCGCTAATATCATTAAGTGTACCGATCATATTTAATTTTAATACATTGGAAAACAACCTGCTGAATACTATTAATCAATCATTAATCATTTTGTCTAGATTAATGTCAAGTTGTCAAAACAAAGACATTTTCAATAATGTCAACTTTGTATTAAAAGTGTCATGATTTACTGAATGACGCTTTATGACAACAGTCATAAATATTTATGAAGACTTATTCATGTCCATGACAGATGTTTATGACGGTGTCATGTCAGTCTTATTCACCCGCCTTCAGTAAAGTGTTACCGGCTGGGTTTATGTAGCATTTGATTTTTAACAAAATATTTATACCTGTATTTTATAAAAATAATGGTTGACTTTCGGCATTTATTTTGAAGTATGTTGATCCTGTTTACAACTATGATTTTCATGTTCAAAAGCAATTTTTTTATGTTCCATCTTATAGTAATAACTTAACAAAACTGTTTATTTGACTTCAAAGACTAGAGTCGAGATTGCTTTACATTTAATTTATACATTGAAAATTTGTATAGTAAAATGCAATAAATTAGTTGTGATGTACAGAAGATAAACATTAGCAAGCTCAAGAATATGTTTAGCTCTTAATATATAATAGTAAAGGTTAGTTATAAAGACTAGATGATGTCAATTTATGGTCTTAAATTGCAAAATAAAGTCTGCAAATTGATTGTAGAATGGTTTCATTTTTACATCACTTTGCATGAGATACTTTCAAACTAAGTGTTTTGTGTTCTACAACTACATTTCCTGTGGACTTAGAATTTGATTTTGTTTCAAAATTATGTTAATAATATATTAAATACATTAACTGTAATATATTTTACACTATAATTAACATATGGTATAGAATACAGACTTCAATGGTATTTGGAAATGTCCAAGTTTTTTTAAAAAGTTTGTGAATGCATCACAAAAAACAGAGTAAAAAGAGAGAATTTCAGTTTTCGGTTAACAAAATATTGGTAAATTTGACATTTAAAAAAAACTGTTAAAATAAGGAAAATATTTTGATGGAAATTCTGAAAAAAAAAAAATACAGAAAATGTCCTGTTAATTCTCTGCCATGATATTTTCAGTGTTTTTTACAGAATTTCCATCAGAAGTTTCCCGTAATTTAACAGTATTTTATTTCAAAGTTTTCCATGAAAAAATAGGGAAATATCCTGGTAATTTCTGCCAGTACACTTTCTTGTTTTTTATGGAATTTCAGCAGAATTTTTCCATAATTTAACAGTTTTTTCCCCAATAATTTAACATGAACAAACTGTTAAATTATGGCCCACCACCACTTCAGGTGACATTTCCCATATTCTCAAACTCAAAGCTTGACATGTATGGGGCAACGTGAGAGTTCATCTACTGACTGACTACATAAACTAAAAGCTGAATCATAGATATTTTTAATAAGCGTATTTGTGAGCCTGCCTCTTTTTATTAAATTGAAATTAATTTTAGATTTTTGTATGATTTTTTCTCAGATTAACTTAGAAAACGAGTTGTTATTATTACAGGTTAGTTTTCTAAACAACAAAAAAGTATCTGTTAGGGAAGCTCAAAAATGAAAAATTGGACTGATATTGATATCCGATAGTAACACTGCTGTTATGCCAGATTAACCAAAACTTTATTTTGTCAATTTTTTTTTATATGATTACTCGATTAATCGTAAGAATAATCGATAGATTACGCGATTACTAAAATATTTGTTTACAATAGCCCTAATTATATAAATAAAATAGGATTTATAGGTGGATCGGGGGATTAATTCTCTCCTTCGCCCCCTCCTTCTACAGCCAGACCTCCTCCCCCTTCTTGCAATTTGCTGTCCGGCCGCCCCCCCACCCAGCACTCAACGGTACGCCTGACCGGCCCCACCCTCTTTGACCCCTCACATCCACCTCTACATTGAAGGGGGCTAGTGCACCTCTCATGGTACACTAGCCCCACCAATGTCTCTCCTTCACCCCCCCTTCTACAGCCAGACCTCCTCCCCCTTCTTGCAATTCGCCGTCCGGCCTCCCCCCCACCCCTCCCTCCCCCCCCAGCACTCAATGGTATGCTTGACGGGCCCCACCCTCTTCGACTCCTCACATCTACCTCTGCATTGAGGGGGGGCTAGTGCACCTCTCATGGTACACTAGCCCCCCAATGTCTCTCCTTTGCCCCCTCCTTCTGCAGCCAAACCTCCTCCCCCTTCTTGCAATTCTCCGTCCGTCCGCCCCCCCCCAGCACTCAATGGTATGATAGACTGGCCCCACCCTCTACGACCCCTCACATCTACCTGTACATTGAAGGGGGCTAGTGCACCTCTCATGGTACACTAGCCCCCCAATGTCTCTCCTTCGCCCCCTCCTTCTGCAGCCAAACCTCCTCCCCCTTCTTGCAATTCGCCGTCCATCCGACCCCCCAGCACTCAACGGTACGCTAGACCGGCACCACCCTCTTTGACCACTCACATCTACCTCTACATTGAGGGGGGGCTAGTGTACCTCTCATCGTACACTAGCCCCCCACAATGTCTCTCCTTCGTTCAATCCTTCGCTTCCCCCTCCTCTCTAACAATACGTCAGCCCCCCACCTTCTCTCCTTCTTCTTCGAACCCCTTCTAGCCTCCAAGTGGGCCATCGTTCCCTCGGCCTCCAATTCTGATTCTTCGGGTTAATCTACCCGTCTTTCTCTCACTGTAACAACAGATGACTAATGGTTTCCGGTATTCTCAGGTTGAAAACTTGTAAGCAATCTTTAAGGCCATAATCATCCGCTCTGGTAAGATGCGAAGTTCTTCTGAGGAACAGTTTTGATACTTCTGCCAAGGTGTCCCTAGGTTGGTGAGATTAGGCATGAGGACTCAGAGGTCTGTCGTGAGTCGGAGACAGGTCCTGACTCAGAGACAGGTCATAACTCTGTGGCAGGTCCCGACTCTGAGGCAGGTCCCATCTCTGAGGCGGGTCCTGACTTGGGGACGGGTCCCGACTCTGAGGCAGGTCCCGTCTCAGAGGCAGGTCCCGTCTCAGAGGCAGGTCCCGTCTCAGAGGTAGATCCCGTCTCAGAGGTCGGTCCCGTCTCAGAGGTCGGTCCCGTCTCAGAGGCAGGTCCCGTCTCAGAGGTCTGTCCCGTCTCAGAGGTCTGTCCTGACGCTGAGGCGGGTCCTGAGTCTGAGGCGGATCCTGACTCGGAGACGGGTCCAGGGACGGGTCCTGACTCGGAGACGGGTCCCATCTCAGAGGCAGGTCCCGTCTCAGAGGCAGGTCCTGTCTCAGAGGTCGGTCCCGTCTCAGAGTTCTGTCCTGACTCGGTGACAGGCCACGACTCTGAGGCGGGTCCAGACTCTGAGGCGGGTCCAGACGCTGAGGCGGGTCCAGATTCTGAGGCGGGTCCAGACTCTGGGGCGGGTCCAGACTCTGGGGCGGGTCCTGACTCTGGGGCGGGTCCTGACTCTGA
This sequence comes from Poecilia reticulata, assembly GCF_904066995.2. NCBI lineage: Eukaryota > Metazoa > Chordata > Actinopteri > Cyprinodontiformes > Poeciliidae > Poecilia > Poecilia reticulata. The sequence goes on from NC_088851.1 coordinate 2,546,414, forward strand.
GGCAGGTCCTGACGCTGAGGCGGGTCCAGACGCTGAGGCGGGTCCAGACTCTGAGACAGATCCTAACTCGGAGATGGGGACGGGTCCTGACTCTGAGACGGGTCCCGTCTCAGACGTCTGTCCTGACTCGGTGACGGGATCTGACTCTGAGGCGGGCCCTGACTCTGAGTTCGGCCCTGACTCCTCCAAGTCAGTACCAACCTCTGAGTTGACCAAATTTAGAGGCCCAGCTAAGTGTGGACTAAACACAACATTTGATCCATTCTTGGTGGGCTCTTGCCTCTCTTCTTCATCTGGATTGTCTCCACAACCCGCAGCCTTTTTGATGAGGTCCCATGCCTTTTGAAGAAAGGTGTCTTTGAGATTGATTTTTCTCGGTCGTGCAAGGGTTCTTTTAAAGCATTCCACAACCTTGTGAATCACTATTGGGTTGTTGCTTTTAATCATTTTGAAGAGCAGTTCTCTAACTGCGTCTTCATTGCCCCACAGAAGTTGCAGGATGTCTCGGCAGGCTTTTTTTTCCATTTTGTCATAAAAGACAAAATCTATGTCCTTGACTTCTTTCCATATTTTTGGAGCAAGCTTTCTCTGGACCGGTTCGGTGTCCTTCCTTTTGTAATGCCCATAGCTAGATCTGTAACTGGACTTGTAAATCAATCTCCATAGAATATTTTGAACCATAATTCTCCTTTCATCTTCTGTTCCACGTCTGAATCCCATCCTGTTTGCGTCCCTCAAAAATTGTTCAGGGTCCATGGTTGCCTGAGTATAATCTTCACTCAGGCAGTTTTCATCTGCGTACAAGTCTTCAGTTGGAAAAAAAGTCTTTCGGATCTTTCTTTTGGTAGACGTGAACATTTTCTCTTTAGGAACAGGATTCTCCAGATGCTTTTTGAATTTTTCCACGATGACTTTGTGTCCTTCTGGGTGTTCCAGTAGTGCGATTAAATGCAGTCCACTGGCAAAGTGGAATGCATCTCTCGCAAGACTCTGGAAAATCCTTTCACCAAGTTCTTCTGAAATCTCCGAGAGTACGTTCACATTTATATCTCCAGTTTTTCTCAAAAGCAATTTCAAAATTTTGCTATGTTGTTCCTCAAAGACTTGTCGGACAAGATGCAGAGTTGGTCCATCTGCAGCCTTTTCTATCACTTCCCACAGAAGTTCACTGAGAAAGTTTCTCTTTTTGTAATCTGGGCTTCTTTGACCAGGATGAACTTTGCTGGACAATGTCTTTTTCACTTTCGTCCAAAAAGAAACCTTAGGTTTCACATCCATTTCTCTCTCTGGGCTTTCGTCGTTCATCTTTATTGTGCTGAGCTAAAACGTCCAAATGAATCTCGAGTTGACTGACTTGTTAACCGATTTGTGGTAACTGATCAGAGAATTAACTGATCAGTTGGTGATGTCATGGACTCTATGACATCATAAAGTCATCCTCAGAAGGGCCTCATGACACAGACATCATTTGAAGTCATGCTGATGACGTCATTGTAAGCAGCATGGCAACTGTTGCTAAGAGTAAAAATAGCACGCAGTGAGCATGCGCTGTGAAAAAAAAACTTAATCTGTGGGCACTAGATGCATTATTCCCGCAAGTCTGAACTGGCAGTGATTTGTGCAGCTTAACAGGAGGGGCCAGGGAACCATTGGCCCCTCCACTTACCGCCCACCCATTTTTATTTGTTATTTGGGTTCCATCTCCTAACAGGCATAGAGCAAATGTCAGTGGAACCACAACATGACCTGGGCGGTCTATGAGTCAAACAAACCTCTTGTGATGCCCACTGGTGTGTGAAAAAAAAGTGAAAAAGGAGCATTTAAATGTCTGTGGGATAATAATAATAATAATAATAATAATAATAATAATAATAATAATAATAATAATAATAATAATAATTTACTTGTTAACAGGGGTTAAAGACGATGGGTGCAGTAACGGTGTTTCACCGGTATGTGGTGCATGGGAACTCTGAGCTGCCAGTTGCTCTTAATCAGTGGTGGGAAGTAACGAAGTACAAGTACTTCGTTACTGTACTTAAGTACAATTTTCGTGTATCTGTACTTTACTTAAGTAGATTTAATAATGGATACTTTCTACTTTTACTCCACTACATTTTACAGTAAGTATCTGTACTTTCTACTTCACTACATTTCTACAAAAGTGTCGCGTTACTCGTTACATCCAAGTCGCGTTGCTCTTTTTTTCCGTTAAAATGTGAAGTTCAGGGATTTAAGGTGGCGCCGTAAAATCCAAGCAATAACGTGACTTAGTGTCTGTTGTCACCCATCGGCTCCACCTTTACTCGCACGCGGAGCTCCAGACATGCGCAGTGGTTTCCTCTGAGCGTCAGTAATATAATAGCTGCATAAATCATACAATAAAATCAGCAGCGCTTCGCTTTCACAGACGGTGGGACTTTGTCCAATTTTTAACGTCACTTGGAAGGAAAGCTTAAAGAAAGGTAAGCTCCGTGGACGTGATGCTAGCAAAGCTAACTGTATTTACTGAAACACATGTTGCATCTGCGATGAAAAAAAGTTGTCACTCATGCGCTGAATTATTGTGTGGAGGTGTTTACTGAGGTGTCGCAGATATGGGACAACGCTGTGACCAAAGTGCAATATAGTAATATGACATTCATGGACGATCCGATTCTTCTGGACGGATCTTGACTAAAGTCCTATAGTGCTGAAGCCTCACTGAGAGCCGTTCTTTGTTCTTGTAATGCTCTGCGTACACTGCAGTAGCTATTTTACTTCATTAAAATATCTATATTTAATTGGCGAATAAATAAAACAAGAACGTAGGAACACAGAGCATGCTCATTGCTCTTTGTTTTCGTCACCTGTCATGGTGGCAGACGTTGCAGCAGGAGGGAGAATGAGAACAGTCATGGTGCTCCTCCTGCTTGGTTACTTCTTGCTTATTGGGCCTTGGACAGTGTTCATAGTTGAGCGTTGTTAATTGCTATGTTTAATGGTGCAGACAATTATTATTTCTGACATTGGCAATATGGGCAACCGCCGAGGGTGTTATTTTTTTAGGGATGGCAGGAGACCTCTGTGTATTGTGGCACAGAGATGAAAGCAAAATAGAATGAAGAAGAGTTTGAATTGATACTGGTTGAATTTATTTCAGCTCTGAGTATTTAATATCTAGGTGTATTTATGGGAAAGTGAATCTTTCAGATCAATTTGAGAAGCAATTTTGATAGGTGCACTTAATTTTATTGTCATGTAGCATGGGGTACTGGTTTTGATTTGGTCTTGGGTTCGGTGGTCTAGACTACAACTCTGCTACGAGGCTCCTTGGTTCCATGTCCTCCTCTGCCAGTTGGATTTCTTTCAAAATAAATGTGTGGCAAAAAAAGTGAAGTTCATGCTGTTAGGACAGGAGACGAGATGTTTCCATCCCTGAAATTATGATGCATAGAATCACATATCCAAGTCTAAACTATGTTACAGAGTAAACTCAATGAAAACATGCTTTATCTGTGGCTTTGTTCATTAAAATGGCACATTACTTACGTATTAAAATTAAATACGATTGGTACACGTAATGGTCATTTATGGACAGAATTTCTAGGCGCAGCCGAGGTGTTGAGGTTATCCGTTTTGGTGGCCTTAGGATCGCATCTCTGCTTTTTGCGGATGATGTGGTCCTGTTGGCTTCATCGGAACGTGATCTGCAGCTCTCACTGGAGCGGTTCGCAGCCGAGTGTGAAGCGGCCGGGATGAGGCTCAGTGCCTCCAAATCCGAGGCCATGGTCTTGAGCCGGAAAAGGGTAGAGTGCCTTCTCCGGGTCAGGGGGGTCGTCCTGCCTCAAGTGGAGGAGTTTAAGTATCTGGGGATCTTGTTCACGAATGAGGGAAGAAGGGAGCGGGAGATCGACAGGCGGATTGGGGCAGCGTCTACTGTGAAGCGGGCACTGTACCGGTCCGTCGTGGTGAAGAGAGAGCTGAGCCAAAAAGCGAAGCTCTCGATTTACCGGTCGATCTACGTTCCCACCCTCATCTATGGTCATGAGCTTTGGGTCATGACCAAAAGAACGAGATCACGGGTACAAGCGGCCGAAATGGGTTTCCTCCGCAGGGTGGCTGGGCTCTCCCTTAGAGATAGGGTGAGAAGCTCGGTCATCTGGGAGGGACTCAGAGTAGAGCCGCTGCTCCTCCACGTCGAGAGGAGCCAGTTGAGATGGCTCGGGCATCTGGTAAGGATGCCTCCTGGACGCCTCCCTGGTGAGGTGTTCCGGGCACGTCCCACCGGGAGGAGGCCTCAGGGAAGACCCAGGACACGCTGGAGGGACTATGTCTCTCGGCTGGCCTGGGAATGCCTTGGGATTCCCCCGGAGGAGCTGGAAGAAGTGGGTGGGGAGAGGGAAGTCCGACCTCGGATAAGCGGAAGAAAATGGATGGATGGATGGATGGATGGTACACTTAATGATATTAGTGATTAGGCAATGAATTCAGCAAGTACTTTTACTTTTAATACTTAAGTATTTTTAAAAGTCAGTACTTTTTTACTTTTACTTAAGTAAAATGTTAATGTGGTACTTTGACTTTTACTTAAGTACATTTTTGTCTGTGTATTTGTACTTTTACTTAAGTAAATTTTTTGAGTACTTTCTCCACCACTGCTCTTAATACATTAGAAATGTGCCATTTTAATGAACAATGCCACAGATAAAGCATATTTTTATTATGTTTACTCTCTGTAACATGGTTTAGACTTAGATATGTGATTCTATGCATCATAATTTCAGGGACGGAAACATCTTGTCTCCTGTCCTAACATAACATGAACTTCACTTTTTTTTGCTACTAGTAGCTTTTATTTTTTAAAGAAATCCAACAGAAAGGGGATGGAAAGAAGGTGGGTGGGAGAGGACAGGCAACCAAGGAGCCAGTAGCAGAGTTGTAGTCAAGGTCACCGACCCAAGACCAAGTCAAGACCAGCACCCCGCGCTACGTGACACAAAAAAATTAACTTTTACTTATCAAAATTGCTTCTCAAATTGATCTGAAAGATCCACTTTCCCATAAAAAACTAGTTATTAAATACTTAGAGCTGAAATAAATGCAATCAGTAAAGATCCGTCCAGAAGAATCGGATCGTTCCTGAATGTACCAGCGTTGTCCCATATGTGCGACACCTCAGTCAACACCTCCACACAATAATTCAGGGCATGAATGACAACTTTTTTTCATCGCAGATGCAACATGTGTGTCTACGTCAGTACAGCTAGCTTTGCTAGCATCACGTCCACAGATCTTACCTTTCTTTAAGCTTTCCTTCCAAATGACGCTAAAATTTGGACGAAGTCCCCACCATCTGTGAAAGCGAAGCGCTGCTGATTTTACATGTGGCCATATCTTATGATTTATGCAGCGCTATTATATTACTGATGATTAGACTCGCTCAGAGGAAACCACTGCGCATGTCTGGAGCTTCGCGTGCGAGTAAAGGTGGAGGCGATGGGTGACAACAGACACATAAGTTACGATATTGCTCGGATTTTAAGGCGCCACCTTAAGTTCCTGAACTTCACATTTTAACGGAAAAAAAAGAGCAACGCGACTTGGATGTAACGAGTAACGCGACAGTTTTGTAGAAATGTAGTGAAGTAGAAAGTACAGATACTTACTGTAAAATGTAGTGGAGTAAAAGTAGAAAGTCCCCATTATTAAATCTACTTAAGTAAAGTACAGATACAAGAAAACTGTACTTAAGTACAGTAACAAAGTACTTGTACTTCGTTACTTCCCACCACTGCATGATACATTATGACAGCAGAACATTTAAGCTTAAAATTGGGATTTCCTGATCTCAAACAACAACAAGTTGTAGTTTGCAACAAGCCATGTTAAGGTCACAGCAAACATAAGGAGCGTGTTAGCTGTGTCTGGCTTAAAACGCTGACACATCAGCCTGAACTCCATCCATCCATCCATTTTCTTACACCCTTGTCCCTCAGTGGGGTCGGGAGGGTTGCTGGTGCTTATCTCCAGCTGGCGTACCGGGTGAGATCAGCCTGAACTCCCCATTCCCAAATATGATGTTTGGCAGCATCATGCTTTGGGGAAGTTTTTCCTCAGCAGGCAGAGCTGAGGGTAACGGCTAAATATGAGGAAATCCTGGAAATGACTGGAGCAGAGGTTCATAACCCTGAACATTCAGTCAGATCTGGAGGAGCAGAGATTTGTTTTGGAATGGCTAATTCCTCATGGATGCTTTCTGTCCAGTCTGACTGAAATATGTCTTTCCACATTTGTTAAAATTATCATCCTGTGGTGATAGTATAAGACAGATAATCTGTGAAAAAAAATGAGTTCCAGCCTTCATGTTAAGCACAAACAATGACTTAGTCGTTCAGCTAACTATCTGTTGATCACTAAATTATGTTCAGCTCATTATTCCTTCAGATTTAGGACATATGGGACAATACCATAAGGTACGATCTAGTATTAATAAAGCTAACTTAAATTTATTTGCAAAGTGTCTACATAAGTGATGCATTTTGTAAAAATATTACTAATAGTTGGTTTTAAAAAATAATTTAGAAAACTGGTATTTTTAATTAAAGACAATATTTTTATTTAAACAGACATTCTGTTTTGTGGAAACTATAGGAAAACATTTCTGCTGTTGAAATGTAGACAATGTGTTCCAATCCTCTACAACCACACCACTGGCAAAACCTACACAGCACAAAATATAAGTAACTGGCTTTAAATAAAGCTACACACGTTTTATCAAAGTTTTCTCATCATCACATTCCTCTCCCCGGATGATCACCAGGGTGATGTGGACCACAGATTAACACATAAAATGTGACAAGGTGTGAGGCCATCAGACTGCTTGCTGCAGGCAAGTAAATACCATGGTTACCCTCATGTGCATAATTCAGAATTGCTAGAAGATTTTGTAAATGGGAGAATCAGGAAGCAAACTGGAGCTTTCCAGTCCTGATGTACTGATGCCGTCTATAACCTGCAGGGGCCACTGGCTCCTAACCCTGTTTCCAAACCCCCACACATGTCCTGGACCTCCAGCTAAAAATGTTTTGCCCTCTTTTAAATGGGAAGCTTCTCTAACTCTGCTTCTTATTCTGTCCAGATCTTCCCTCAGCTGGAATGTACCGTGTTTCAGTCCGAGCCTCATCTCAACCAATCAAATCTAGATTAGTTTAAGACAAAAATGAAGCATTTCTACATTCCCACCTCCCCATCATCAATGATCAACAGCCAATCTGACAAGGCTGAAGAAAATAATGGAGGGTTGGACGCGAGCACACACACACACACACACACGCCACGTACACACACACACACGCACACACGCATACACACACGTACACACACACATATGTCTTTCTTTCTATTTTAACAGAGACTTTGCATTGACTCCCATTCTTTTTCATTCATTTCTATATCCTAACCCATAAAACCACCCCTAAACTCTATTGACACATTAGTTCTAAACCCATGACCCGGGTTTTGGATCCCATTAGGAGTAGATGGTCCTCCCAACACAGCATTTTTTGGAAAAATGGTCCTTACACTGCATTACATCTCCAATTATTCTGCTAATAATCACATGCAGAAAAGTTTAGCTTGCATGTTTATTCAGTTTTGTTTAGTCATTGCATTGTGGAACCACATGTTATTGCAACTGATCCTACAGATCCTTTAGGTACATCTCTACCAGCTCTGTACATCTAGAGACTGAAATGTTGTAGATTGTTTATTGCTAAAGCTCAGGCTCAGTCAGATCTGAGGGAGAGGATCCATTTTCAAGACTTGGAACAGATTCTCAATCAGATTTAGGTTAAGAATTTAACATTGTACCTTATGAATATCCTTTAGCTGTACGTTTCAGGTTGTTGTCCTGCTGGAAGGTGATCCTCCACTCCAGTCTAAAGTCTTCTGCAGTCTCTAACAGGTTTTCTCTCAGTAGTTTTCTTCTCAGCTTCATCCAGCTGCCCATCAACGCTGATAAACTTCAGTGTCCCTGTAGGACAGAAGTACACCCACAGCTGCAACACCATTGTTTCACAGTAGGGTGTTAGGGTTTGGGGTTATGTCAGTTTTTTTATTTCTTTTCTTTTGCAGTAAGGCTAAAGACTTCCTTTTGGGTCTCATCTGACCAGGTTATCTTCTCCTACAAGTTTGTTCTGTGCCCCAAGCAGATACAGCAGCATGAAGTTATGTTCCTTGCAGACTGTCAATAGGAGATAAAATGACAAAACGTAGCTGCAGGGGTTTTACTGCATGGAAGACCCATGTTTGGTTCTTGTTCCGAGGAGGCAAAGTAGACTAGAACCAGAAGACCTGAGTGGTCTGGAATTATGACTATTGTGGTTCTAAGTGATATATAAACTAATAATGGCAGAGCTCATCAATTGAATTAAATTCAAAACATGATCACTTACTTACCTTTGTCTAGACCAATTAATCTGTTTATCAGCTTTGATTACCAAATCCAAAGCACATTCGTTTACAAATCACCAGTTTATGCAAATAAGGATCATGCTGCAGAATATGTTTGTAGTTTATCTGGCTGTAAATACAGTGATGGTGAAAACAAAGTACACTCTCTGCCAGTTTTTTTATTATCATAAAAGATATTATCTTACAAGTTTTAAAATGATTCAAATCTAAAGAAAAAGACCACACAACAATGAATTCATAATGTCATCATTTATAAACAGATAAAATCAAAATGTGGACATTTTTGAAAATCTGACAACATCCCAAGAAAGGTTGGATATATGCAAAGAAATGAAAAACACTATAATTGTCCTTTTTTCCCCATGACTGTGTTACTGTACAGTTCTGAACAGGCTGGACCTGCCAGAACTATCCATCATTTCAGGTGTTGCTGCCTCACTAATCAGCACTCAAAGAGCCCAAACGTTCCTTAAAGCTCCCACCATAAGCAGGGACTTCCAGAGCCACAGTAACACTGACGTTTTATGATAATTGTGTCAGAACATTTCACGTTTCCACACAGTTCAACCTGTTTTCCAGGCACGAAGCCAGCTGCCATGTAATCTTCCTCCTTAGTTTACCAGGTGTGGCTCTCCTCTAACAAAGTTGATGTTGCATATCGCCACCCGCTACTACTATTGTTAAACATCATGATTACTGAATGTATATTACCAGATTCTTTTTAATTAGGCATCTGGAAGCCTTTGAAAAGTTGTTATTAAAAGACACATGGGCAAAATCGAACAGGAGAGTGTTGAACAAAAACAATAGGAATCATAATAATAGACCTACCTCTTGTTATTTGTGGGTGCTGAGATAAGTGGCTCATTCATATTCATAAATTCCAAAGGGGTCTAAAGACAACAACTACAAATAAAACTGCATTAGCAGGAATTTTATTGGAAGTTAAAGACACCTGATTTTTTTTTTATGGTTCTTAATTCTTCAATTATGTTCATGTTAATTTTATTTGACATCATTCCAACTGACCAGGGATGTTATGTATGTTACTTTCTGAATGAATTGGTGTTCAGGAAACAATTTCATAAACCATGTCTGAGCTTATAAACTTTGCCTAATGAGGACATTGCATTGATTTCCATTGATTGCATGCAGCCTAACTCAGGATTCAGCAAACTTTGAAGTCCAGGTAGCACATCTGATGCCCATTTAAGAACATGAATACTAGAGTCAAAAAATCTGAACAATATTTTGAGAAACAAAAATAGTCATATTTTGTAGTTACCTAATGTATACATTTATTTTCATCATTTCAAAAAGAAAAGAATATATTTCAATACTAAAGTTTTATTGAGGATCAAAATCACTTCACAAAAAATGAACAGAACCATTGTTTTAGGGAGAAAAATTGAATGAACATTTCAAAAGCATGTGTGGTCTAAATAACACCTACACACACACACACACACACACACACACACGCACACAATAAAAATAATGTATCTATGAAGACATTCATATTTGAAAGCAATGGGCAGTTCTCTTTCATCTCTGGGCCAAAGTTATTAAGAGCCAGTGTTGGACCTGGAGCCAGCGAACAGATCCCTGGTCTGACCTGAACCCACAGCACCAGTCCGTACCTGATCCTAACCCAGGACCTGAGGCTGACCTAAGCTTTAGAAATCTTCTTATCCATCAGCCCCAGTTCGGTTTCATATGTTGAATTTGTTTCTGTAACCTCTGTAAACTCTATCAGAAAAAAACTAAAGTCTAACATGCAGATCTGGAACTGAAGAAATACAAGATGGTTTCGTTATTGGCTTGGCTCTGCATACTGGGTCAGGTTTTAATCAAAAAACAGGTGAACATCACGAATCTCCAATCTCCATCATCAGTGGCCTGGGCCCAGTGTGCACTCAGGACAGGGTGGCACTGCTTCACAAAACACACCTAGAAACTCACCTAGACACAGGCTAAATGACCAGTTAAATCCTTCCCATCCGTTAACGCAGACTGCTTTGTCGATCACAGACATGAGGTCCAGTCATTGTCAACATAGGATTGATAATGGGATTGATAATGTGTTAGATTAAAAGAGTAGAAGAAGAAAACAACTAGAAATTAAGAAATGTGGTCTGTCTGATTATGTAATTTTTAAATATTAAATGATTGATAATTTGATCAGAACTTGAGTAGACTTTTTACCAAGTACTTTTTTACTCTTACTTGAGTAAAAATATGTCGACGTAGCTCTTAATTGAGAACTACTTTTGGGCGCTCTGAGCTGCCCTGCAGTGGACTGGTGACCCGTTCAGAGTGTACCGCCTCTCACCAGCTAGTATAGACAATGAATGGAAGGATGGCTGCTTCACCTTAATTATAAAAACTGTCCACACCTGCAAATACTGAACAACCAATCAGAACAAAGCTCTGGATTTGGAGGGTGGAGATTTGATTCTTTTTCTTTTTTCAAAAGGAATAAATACACAGAGGGAGGGGAAGGTGACTAACAGAAAGCGAGCAGTAAGGAAGCACCAGCAGGCCAGCAGCAGAGGAGAGCCTGCAGAATGTACTGACAGAGATCCAGCAGGGAGAGGAGAGGCTGGGAGCAGCAGCAGGGTGCCAGTCTGTAACGTGGTGAGGGGGTGAGGGGATGAGGGGGGTTCTTTTTTAGCTTCTTACCCTGTTTTGTGGGTTCTTACCCTTGGCCTTTTAATCAATCACTCTCCTCCTTGAATGCTGCTATTGCATCCTTCACCTGGTTCTTAAACAAACGTTGCCTCCCTCTGGGTCACAAAATAATTTGAATGCATTGCAACAATATATGTTCATAAATATTAATTAAAGCAATTTCCTGATACACATTTAAAACAAACTGTTAGGATTTAACGCAGAACAGAGGTTTTACAATTGGATTTTTATTTAGGCAGACTTTCATCAGTAGCCTATGTCTAAGAGAAAATGTTATGTTTATAGAAAACATATTCTTAAAATGTACATAATTAAATCAATTGGTCATATCGTGATAAAACAAAACTAAAAACATTGAACTGCTTTGTCACTGAAACATTAAAAGGAAAGCTTCGTTCAAAAAAGGCAGACAGTAAACCGTTTCTCTGGCGACTTCCATTAAGACGTGTGGCAAATTAACAACCACCTCTGGATTAAAAAGCTCAGCTTGATAGTGAATTTAACTTTACTATTAGTTCTGTAGCTAAATTACTTAACACTAGAGCAACACTTCAATTATTCCAACAGAAAACCTCTCAAACACAAAACTGCAAACTTTGATAATGTTGAGATTGAAAAAATAATAATACATGGAATGTGTCAGCCTTACCATTCTCTGCTGGACCCTGTTCACAACCAATCAGACAAAGATCTGGCAGGACACACGTCTTCTGCTACACTCTGATCCAAATCCTTCAGCAGAGTGCATCCCTGGTCTTCTGCTCATCCAGGGAAACGGGTCCAGTTGGGAAATCAGCTCCTCTCTCCAGCTGGTTCTGGAGGATCCCAAGGTGTTCCCAGGCCCAACAGGGAATTCTGGGTCTGTTGCAAAGTCTCCTCCCAGTGGAGGAAAAGCTAATGTTGTTGCAATGTGGCAATTGTTTTGAAAATTACCTTTCCAGCTTGACTAGAATTTTAAAGAACTGAATAGCAAAAATTGAAAAATATTTTTTGCATATTTTCCCAAAACTGTCACTATGATGTGACTGTATAATATGAGAGAATCAATGAAAAAAATTAAGCTGCTCTTCTTTCCCCCTGTGGTCCAACTGCCATCTGAAGAAATACTCCACTCCCAGTCTGAAACAACCAAGGTTGATTGACGGCACTAAGACCCTCCTCCTGGCTCTGATTGGTTGTTTCTGACTGAGCGGTGTGTTTCTGCAGATGGCAGCAGAACCACAGAGAGAAGGCAGAGCAGCTAAGTTTTTTTCTCATCTGTCTCATATTATACTTTAAGGACATAATGACAGTTTTAACAAATAAAAAAGAAACATATTTGTTAATAAAAGTTACATACTGCAGCTTTAATTCTAAACTCAGTTGTTTTCTACAAATAACGAGCAAAGTTTTTCTCACATCCTGGATGTTGTTCTGACACATAGCATACAGGAGGGAAACCAAGAACATTGTTTTACTTCAATCCTTGTCCAAACAAAGACTTCTTATTCATCGTTATTGAAGTAGGCCAGTTCTAGATTTCTTCTCAGCATTGTAGTGAGGTACATGATGAATCAGTGCTCTATTGTGCCAAAAAAATCACCAGTCTTTTCACTATTGTTCTTCCATGTACAGGGATGATATAAACGTGCTTAGAAATGGCTGTTAAACCTGTTTTTAAGAAAGCGCCTACAGAGTGGACTGACCTTTCACATCAACCTCAGCTTCACCTGCTCATCTGCCCTAGAGTTTATCCAACAGAACATTTTGTTACAGCTATGAAAGCATATCTCAGAACATGCCCAAGATTGAAAGGAATGGTTAAAAGGGAATAAATTCTGGAGAAAGTTCTATCTCTGTTTGGGTCAGAGGTCATGTCCAGTTGGTAGTGTTTTAGTAAAGACTCAGTAGAGTCTGAAAGGAAGGGTCATGTACCAGGAAAACAGAGAGGATTGTTTTTCATTCATCCATCCCAATCCATTCGACTGTCCAATCCACCATGAAGCATTACTCAAGGCTACTCAAGTACTGAGTAACTGATTAGTTATTATATTTTTTAATTATAATTATATTTTTTAATATTTAAAAATAATAGACAGACTAAAAAGTTATGCAAATTCTGATATTCTAATGAATCAAATTTTAAAAAGTAATACAAGCAAATGATATATTTACAATTTAACTAATTTTAAGCAGAAGAAAAACTGTTCCTAATTAATATTTTCCGCTAAAGAACACATATGTAGTCAACACTTAAAGTGGGTAAAATTATGTAAATCTGCAGTCATATTCAATAAAATAGAATATACAGGTCCTTCTCAAAAAATTAGCATATTGTGATAAAGTTCATTATTTTCCATCATGTAATGATAAAAATTAAACTCATATTTTAGATTCATTGCACACCAACTGAAATATTTCAGGTCTTTTATTGTTTTAATACTGATGATTTTGGCAAAGAGCTCATGAAAACCCAAAATCCCTGTCTCAAAAAATTAGCATATCATGAAAAGGTTCTCTGAACGAGCAGTTAACCTGATCATCTGAATCAACAAAGTAACTCTAAACACCTGCAAAATATTCCTGAGGCTTTTAAAAACTCCCAGCCTGGTTCATTACTCAAAACCGCAATCATGGGTAAGACTGCTGACCTGACTGCTGTCCAGAAGGCCATCATTGACACCCTCAAGCAAAGAGGGTAAGACACAAAGACATTTCTGAACGAATAGGCTGTTCGCAGAGTGCTGTATCAAGGCACCTCAGTGGAAAGTCTGTGGGAAGGAAAAAGTGTGGCAGAAAACGCTGCACAACGAGAAGAGGTGACCGGACCCTAAGGAAGATTGTGGAGAAGGACCGATTCCAGACCTTGGGGGACCTGTGGAAGCAGTGGACTGAGTCTGGAGTAGAAACATCCAGAGCCACCGTGCTCAGGCGTGTGCAGGAAATGGGCTACAGGTGCCGCATTCCCCAGGTCAAAGGTCAAGCCACATTTGAACCAGAAACAGCGGTAGAAGCTCCTGACCTGGGCTACAGAGAAGCAGAACTGGACTGTTACTCAGTGGTCCAAAGTACTTTTTTAAGATGAAAGCAAATTTTGCATGTCATTGGGAAATCAAGGTGCCAGAGTCTGGAGGAAGACTGGAGAGAAGGAAATGCCAAAAGGCCAGAAGTCCAGTGTCAAGTACCCACAGTCAGTGATGGTCTGAGGAGCCATGTCAGCTGCTGGTGTTGGTCCACTGTGTTTTATCAAGGGCAGGTCAATGCAGCAGCTATCAGGAGGTTTTGGAGCACTTCATGCTTCCATCTGCTGAAAAGCTTTATGGAGATGAAGATTTCATTTTTCAGCACAACCTGACACCTGCTCACAGTGCCAAAACCACTGGTATTACTGACCATGGTATTACTGACCATGGTATTACTGTGCTCAATTGGCCTGCCAACTCTCCTGACCTGAAACTATAGAGAATCTGTGGGATATTGTGAAGAGAAAGTTGAGAGACCAAGACCCAAAACTCTGGATGAGCTTAAGGCTATCAAAGCATCCTGGGCTCCATAACACCTCAGCAGAGCCACAGGCTGATGGCCTCCATGCCGCATTGAAGGCTGCAAATGGATTCCTGTATTGAATGCATAACTGAACATAATTATTTGAAGGTTGACAACACATTTCTTTTATTGGTCGGATGAAATATGTAATTTTTTGAGACAGTGATTTTGGGTTTTCATGAGCTGTATGCCAAAATCATCAGTATTAAAACAATAAAAGACCCAAAATATTTCAGTTGGTGTGCAATGAATCTAAAATATATGACAGTTTAATTTTTATCATTACATTATGGAAAATAATGAACTTTATCACAATATGCTAATTTTTTAAAAGGACCTGTACATTTAGATGAAGTCTGTCTGTCAACCTAAAAATACTTTTTGAAAATAACTTTTAAGCAGGCTATACCTTTCATTAAAGGCAGAAATCTGTGTAAAAATTTGTTTTTTATTGCCTTTATATAATAGTCAAATTTTAAATGTCATGTTTTCATTACCTGTAAGTGTAAAATCATTATAACAGAAATAAAGGCCTTTAAACATCCAACCGTGTCATTAATCTATATAATATGTTTCACCTAAGCTGCAGTTTGAAACTTTAATTTAAAAATATATGTTTTTTACATATTTGCTAAAACTATCAGCACAACATGAGACAGATGATATGTGAAAAGATTGATCTCCTCCACTTCCTCTCTAAGCTGCTATTACCTCTAAAGAAATGAACCGTTCCCAAACAAAAACAACCAATCAGAATCAGGAGGAGGTGCTTAGCGCTCTCAATCACCATGTGAATGTGCTGCTAAATGAGCTAATGGATTAGAAACAACTTATCGTTACAGGAATGGTAACGATAGCATGGTCACCCATCATGGGTGACCATGCTAAGGAGCGTTAGCATTCAGGACAGGCTCTGCAGATTGGAAGAAGCAGTTATATAGCAGAGAGCAGGGAGCAAACAGACAGAGGGAGGGGAGAGAGGCGCAAATGAGGATAATAGACAGCACTAAGACCCTAGCTAGCACATACTGTCACAACATGACAGTTTCAAGAAATATGTAAAAAATATATATTTTTATGAAAGTTACATAGTGCAGCTTTAGTGATAAAGTGATAAAGAGAGAAAAAAGTGTGTGTGTGTGTGAGAGAGAGAGAGAGAGTTCTTCCAGTGGCAATGTGTAGTAATTACCATATATAAAGTTGACCTCCAAAGGTCACAACAGACTCAGCAGATATAAAGAAGCATTAAAATAACACTTGTGTAAAAATGAGAGGTCTCACTTTGACATAAACTGTGTTGTGTGTGTGTGTGTGTGTGTGTGTGTGTGTGTGTGTGTGTGTGTGTGTGTGTGTGTGTGTGTGTGTGTGTGTGTGTGTGTGTGTGTGTGTGTGTGTGTGTGCGTGCGTGTGTCAGTGTCTGGTACATGTTTGGTCAAAATATGTGTGTTCTTCATACAGTGAAGTTACTCACTGTAGAGAATCCAGACATTTTGCTCAAGGAGTGTGTAGGAAACTTTATAATAAAATTACTCAAATAAAAATAAAAAATATGGTGTAGTAAACCTACTTCTAAAAGTGTTAGATCACATTCAGCTACCATAAACTGTTCAGAGACAACAGGTAGAAATGAGCATTTTTAGCTGTAACCTGGTGGCATATTTACTTTTAAAAGGTTAAAATATGGTACATTGTCTCTGTGTAAAATAAACAGTCAGCAGTACTAAAGGAACCCACTATAATTGTCTCAATACTTTAAGAATGAAGGTAAATATCCTCTAATATCCAGAAAGTACTCTTGGGTTTTTGTGCAAAATAAACTACATCTTTCAATTTGCTTAGTTCCATCTAAGGTAAAAATAAAAAAAAACATCAGCAGGCTGATTCACACGGCGCTCTCATCAGAAACTCTCAAACTGAGTTTAAGTTGCAGTTGGTCCAATGAGCAGACTTTGTCCTGCCAGTCATTCTGCTGCAGGCTGCTTCATGTTAAAAAGGAAGGCTTCCTCTCCACTGTCACCACATGCTTTGTCAGGAGGGGCTGTTGCTGGGAAATCAACAATTCTATAAAATATCTGTTTTTATAATTATGATCGAATGGGATTGTTTATGATTTGCTGTGGATCAGTCTATGTGGCTGCAGTGTTCTGGAATGAGCTGAATTGGTTTGGCTGTACGTTTCTATGCGTGTGGATGTGAACAGGAGAAAATCTGTTTTCGGTTTTGTTATAAAAATGACTTTTAACATGAACTGTTGCTTTGACAATAAGCTCAGTGGATTTGACTCCAACTGAATAGAACCGAATCTGATTGAAAACGAGCTGAGATCGTTTTACCACTTGTTCTGTTTTCCACTCCATCAGTTTTCTCAGCTTTTTAAAGACCGCTCATGCAGCATGACGTGGTGTTCCATGTTAGACTCCTTATATAATAACATCTTATACTGTTTTTATCCAATATATGTTTAATGTTACGGTAACAGGAAAAAGAATATTTAAAGTATTTAACGCATATTTTAACACCTTTGATTTAAAAGTATTAAATAAAAAATGATCATGGTGAACTGCACATGGTTGTGTCATGTGTTCATCAGTTTTATAAAAATAAATATGTGACATTAACAAAAGATGAAAGCCAACATTATGCAAACCTTGCATGGATTAAATATAGTTGTAAAATAAAACCTGTTTCACATCCACTGACTTTCCTCTGGTCTCTGTCTTCTTCATCCATTGGTGGAAGGACCAAAATCATTTTTGCACATTAAAAACTGTTTCACTCAGAATGTTTGACCCTGAGAAGCTAATGATAAGAACAGATGCTGCATCACAAAGTAGCCGTGTTGCTTCTGTAGCAGAAATGTGAAGAGCATCAGGCCACCAACCTCTTCAACCCTCCACTCCATCAACAAGTCCCAAACCAGAATAACACTTTTCTCATTCGTCAGTGAGAAAAGAATTAAATCTAATCTAATTAAGTTTAAATAAAAATAAACTGAATTAAGCTTAAAAATGTCATTAAAACTCACATTTATTACAAATAGTCTGCAGTCATTCGTGACTTGGAATGTTACAGGTAATAACGGAAACCCTGAACACCACACAATGCTTCTGAAATGTTAGGAATCGGTTCCTATTTTCACAGACTTGTAATTTAAACATGAAGGAAAGCCAAAAACATCAGGCGGGGGCCAATAAGAACAAAAACTCTGAAAACTGATATTCTACACAACAGTCAAAAATGTCCTGATAAACCTGTAGGTGCAGGTCAGCGAGCGGACTGCCGCTGTTTTTATTGTAATGTCCTTTTTAGAGAAGAAAAAACGCTGAATCAGAGAAGATTTTTAGATTCAGCGAAATATTGTTGATGAAAACTGTCTAAAAGGGAAAAAAAGCTTCCAGAGGATTACTATCTGGGTCCGAGAGTATTTCACCTGGGGAGAATGTTTCTCAGTGTATTCTGAGAGAAAGGAGATAAATAAAAGGGAATGGAAAAGATAAGGAAAGAAAGGAGAGAGAAAGAAAAAAACTAGGAGAGAGGCTGCGTTTCCATTGACCATATAATTGTGCAATTTGACATTTCGAAAATAAATTTGCTTAATGGAAACACGCAACTCTTGTTTTCAGTTAAAAAAAAGATTTGGCCTGGGATTTTTTTTTTCATTATTTATTTATTTATTTATTTATTTATTTATTTATTTATTTATTGCCGTATTGAAAGTAGTTTATTTCGTAAAACCTCAACGGAAACACGTTTTTCCGCATACACGTGAGTCACTTGATTAACAACCGGATGTTGCTACTGGCAAAACATAGAAGAAGACAGGAAGTAGCTGGACGGAGATTGTGCGTGAATAAACTTATTCAAGTGATATTAATTGTATGTTGGTATTTTAATTGCAATTGTGCAATTGTGTTGTTTTGACATTAGTGGAACGTAGACAAAGTTTTACGCACACTTGTAATGGAAACACAGAGAGAGAGAGAGAGAGAGAGAGAGAGAGAGAGAGAGAGAGAAGTTAGTCCTCCACCCCACCCCCCCCTGTGGTCCTTCTGTTGCTCCTTTGTCTTTTGACTGCTGGTCACCCCATTTAACATGGGGCAGATAGCATCAGGCTGACAGAGATTGGGTTGCACGGCAGCTCCATTGTTGGGCTGCTTCTTGCATTACAGTTGGACTCGTTCTGCTCGCAGTCTTCTTCTAGGAGGCGAACAAATTGCTGCTGAAAGTCTGTCTTTGTTGTTGTATCATATCAGACAATCAAACCCTCCGAGCCAAAACATCTGCTGCAGCTGCAGACTTCACAGCTTCACACTTTAGGAATCAACTCCAAAACGGAATTTAACTTCTGCACACCGAGAGCCTGGCCTGAGCTGATAATCAGATTTACAAAATCACTGGATGCTAATGCCTCCGCTCTGCTCTGGGTCTTAAACTGACTCACAGTGTAGGAACTCCTGATAGTCCCAGAAAAAAATGTCTACAAGGTGCCGTAGTCCACTGGACAGATGTGAAAGGTTTAGAGGTTTAAAAAGAAAAAGAGGTTGGATATTTGTGATGCTTCAGGTATTTCCCGGTTTGGACTGGACTCAGGCTGCTAACACGGAAAACTGAGCCTGGCAGCGAGGAGCCCAGATTATAAACCACAGACTGAAGAGAGCAGAACCATTAGAAGGTTCCGTCCTCATGTCCTACTGCTGACCACGCACCAGGCCAGAACAAGCGACCATTGATAAATAGATCAAGTAAATATGTAAATTCAGTTGGAGCATTTTGGATTTTTCCTATGACAGAAATTTAATATAAAAGCAAACCTTTTTTGTACATATTCTTACGACACAAAAAGCATAATAATTTTAATGATCATTTATTTCAATTTCAGTGTCTGTGTTTAATTTATTGAATTTTTTTAAAGTACTGTTTTATTACTATTACTATTTTTTCTTCCTTTTGTTTTGATGCTTATCAAAAATCTTTATTAGTTCCAGAAACCTAATTGTTAAAACTCATTTTTTTAAATTGATATTTCCATGTTTCCTGGTTTTCTTTATATGAAAACAGATCAGGATGATCCCAGATCTGCAGCACAGATTTTAGGACTTGCAGCTAAATACTGAATGCTGTTCAGTATTTAATAAAATGCTGTTTTGCAGTATAGATTTTTTTTTTAAAACTGGTTACGCAAAGTGAAGCGAAATGTTCATTTTAACTGAGATTTTGGGACCTTAGATATCAAACCACTAACTTAAAGTCAGCAGTAATAAATATCTCATATAACTTTCAATTCACTCACAGCGTTTTGCTTGATTCTTATTTTACTGTTGCATGCGAAAGTAGTTTTCTAGAACAATTCCGATTATGTTGAAATAAAAAAAAATCCAATTAATCATGTATTATTTTTCAAGAAAAGATTTCAGTAAACCTATTCAACACCGATTCATCTTTTTTTTCCTTTTCTGCACGTTTTCAAAATGTTAAAACATCAATTAAAGGCGCTCTCTCTGGAAACCATGACTACGGCAACACCTAAGAGTAGTTTCAAATATTCACTTAGCATTTTTCTATTTTGCCAGAGTCTCAGGACACGAGTGCATTGAAACGGTGATCATTTGGTTTATATGACAGCTAAACACACACACACAAAACATACTGGAGCTTCTAGGATAAACTGATTTATTGTTTGCAAAATTTACAAAATAAAATTAAATGTTTTATTTCATTCCTCAATTACATAAATAAATGAGATGTCTTATTTAACTTCGTTCTGGATTTATATCAGGAAACGCAGCAATAATCTGTTATTAATTCCAACATTACAAACAGGCCAGATCTGACTAACCTCTAAAATAATCCATTCTTTTAATCGATCTGGTATTTTAGAAATAATCCTTTACGGCACTTCATTATTAACTGATAAAGCAGTAAAAAAAAATCAAACCTCCCTGCTGGAGCACAAAGTAACTCCAACTATTCCATCTGAACAGCTCACAGCTGCAGAGCAGCAAACTTCTCCTAAACATTCCACTTGCGCAACGGATTTAGCGCTAAGCTGCGGCGGCGGAGCAAACAGACCCATTTTCAGCTGTAATGGAACCAAACTCAGCTCATCCAGAACCGACCAGAACCTGTCTGAAACCAAGCAGTTCAACAACAGGTGGAGGAGGGCAGTCAGACGAACCTCCACTCCATGCGCACCGTCCGTGGACAGCGCGCCGCCTGCATGATGACCACAACATCTGACCTGCACTGAGCCGCAGGTTTACACAGACTGACCGGATATTTGCTGAAGATATCACAACCGACCTGTGATGCATCTGCGTCCTTAGGTCACATATGTGTTTTACATTACAGCTCACTTTTATTTTATACCAACGCCAGTGATCTACCAGAACATAAAAAATAAAAAATATTATTTATTTATTATTAAATAATATTATTATATTACATTATGACAGGACATAAAAAATACATTATTATTATTATTATTATTATTATTATTATTATTATTATTATTATTATTATTATTATTATTATCATCGCCGATACAACAATTGAATTTATGTATTTATATATTTATTTTAGGCTTTTATAAATTTATTTATTTACTTATTCATCAACAGGTGAATTTGGCGGAAAGCGTGTGTTCGCGAGAACAATGACCAGAACCAGACACTAAACGTAAACACACATTCTGATCCGCGCAGGAACAGATCCGGACAGTCAGAGGAATGAAACAAATAAAATGAAATAAATAAATAATAAAAGATACAGCTGAGAAAGACACCAGCAAAATCTGAGTCAAACATGGAAAAAGTTCAAAAATAAAATTCCCAGAATTCAAGTCCAAAGCTGCAGAGCATCTGAAGCAGCAGCTCATGCTGCAGCAGCTCATGCTGCAGCAGCTTTCCTCCCTAAAGCTGCTGCAGAAACAGACCAGACACGCTGCACATTTACCTTCACATCATGCAAATGGGATAAAAGTGAGAGAATTTTTTAATAAAAATAAGTCGTTTAAAAATAGATAAATATTGGGCTTTTAATAAGCCCAATATTTGGGTGTTTGTAAAACCTTCCGGAGTCGTTTAACAAAGACATGCAGGACTGATGCAGCAGCAGAAATCACCCAGCAGGAGATTCTTCTGCAGCAGGACGGATGAAGTCTTCCTCACCAAACCAAACACGTTCCAGCAGCTTTTAAATCAATAAAACCATCCGACATTCTGTTTTGTTTTGTTTGTGTTTTTTTTTTTTTTTTTTTGGTTGTTTGTTTTTTTTCATTTCGCTGTTAGCATGAGATAAAGAACCACAGCAGAACCCAAACAAAGCTGCGATATGCTGCAGGTCCTCCAGCATGACAGACACAAAAAAAAGGAAATCTGGCGTCCGGCCACGACAATACACAAAACTTGTGAATTTAGGAGAACTCCCAATTTTTCTTTTTCTTTTTTTTTTTTTTTATTTTAAATGCAGGTTCTAAAGTTCTAACTTCAACAAAAGCACATTTCAACAGCTCTGCAGAAAGCACTCACCCCGGGATCATATAGCAGCTGCCTTTAAAGTAAACAGTGAATGGAGAACATTACTCTGGGGAACAAATCTGAAAGAGTCCGAACTTCTCAGGATTGTTTGTGTTCTGCAAAGCAACAAAAAAGAAGAAAAAGAAGAAGAAAAGGAAAAAGAAGAAAAGCAACACCGGAACAAGCAAATGGGGATCACGGCATGCAGCGACACCACGCTCAGATTAATCACTCCGAAAAATAATCATCAATCATCTGGAAGTTTTTCACCGCAGCAGAAAAACGTCGACAGAAGTGCGGCTCCGCTGAGATTGGAGCGCAGATACCGATGCGCACAAAGCAAAGCGGCGCAGCCTGCAGCGCCTAATATTTCACCGCTCGAATGGACAGAATGTGACACTCTGAAACAATAAAAGACTCGCAGACACTTCAGCACCAGACCCCAGAGCTCTGCTGCCAGCAGGGGCCCCGAACCAAGCTCTGCAGCGCAGCGCAGCCCAAACCCAGAACCCGAAGAAAGCTCCGGTCAATGATGACAAGATTCAGCCTGAAACCCAGAAACTGAGAGAGATCACTGCTGATCACTCTGCTGATCACTCTGCTGATCACTCTGCTGATCACTCTGCTGATCACTCTGCTGATCACTCTGCTGATCACTCTGCTGATCACTCTGTTGTTTCATATGGAGCAGTAAAGAAAAGACAAAGGGAATTACGTTAGTTATTAATGTAACCTATTCTTTTATTTGTGCTTTTTTAGGATTAAAACATTTTTTCATTTTTTATTTTTATAAGCGACAAACACGGTAGTAAGAAGACCACAACAGTATCACAACCATGAAAAATTGTTTTAGAGGCGACAATTAAAAGACAGCCATTCCAAATAGGAGCCTATTAGATCAGAAGGCAGAATTTCTTTTGTTAAACAAACGGGATTTTTTTTTTTACAGCGTTCCTCCTTTTCTAAAACAAAACAAAGTCAGATTACAAAGATGATCTTATTTTCTTTTTTTTTTTCTTTTTAGTAATTTTACAAAAACAAGAAGAAAAAGAATCGTGAACGTCTGTGTTTTTGTTTGTTTTTTTGTTTTTTAAACCGGCGATCACGTTTCCATGGCAAAGCTTCACTGCGGAAAATCTTCCACAAAACGAGACATTTACGCACAAAGTCGTAACGCCGAAAAGCGCAATTCTTCAGTTCGGAAAAATAATGCCCGCTAATTTTTTTACTAAAAATTAAATTCCTCCAGCGACGCCAACAATTGCTGAAATAACCAAAAATCTATTTAAAAAAAAAAGTCTAAGTAATAATTAAAACAACCTAAAGGACGCGATAAAAATCTCGTTTAAAGGGACATTTTCTGCAGTGACGGAGGATTTCAGTCTCTCCTTCATTCCGACCTCAGCAGGCCTCCCAGAATATACAGCACAATACTGACTTCATATGGAACAGATTCTTTGGTCTATAAAAAGCGCGTCAGCAGTTTTTAAAACCAGGTAATGAATGAATGGAGAAGAACGTTCAGAGGCCATGTGGACTCCAGCTTTAAGAACATTCAGCTTTTTAAAAAAATCACTTTTCCCCGCTTTTATTCTAACCAGCATGGTACTGACTCTATTATTATTATTATTATTATTATTATTATTATTATTATTATTATTATTATTATTATTATTAAACCATCTTTAATAAAACAAAACTAATTGAAATACTCATTCTAATATTTAAAAAAAAAACTTGCCTCCTCCAACAAGAAAAGAAAAACGTGAGCCAAGCTGCGCTCTCATCATTCTCTCCGCTTCCTATCTCAGATCACATTGCACGTCACTGACTGACATTATTATACAGAAGACAAACCCCGGACACTTAGAACACACATTATGTACACAGAAATTAAAACTGCAGGAGGAGATGGGGCAGAACAACAACGAGAAGAACATGGAGAAGAAACCATAATAATAGGAATAATAATAATAATAATATATTTTTTTAAAATACCTGGAAATGTCAGTGCTGCTTTCTGTGAGTTTCTCAGTGCTGCTCTTTTTTTTTTGTTTTGCAGTCTCTCTTCTTTTTTCTATAATAGGTAGTAGTTTATAATAATTTGTCTTTTTTTACATCTTAAATGTTCAGTGTTAAAAACGATCACGTTAGTGTTCCAATCATTTTGAGATTATCACTCCTTCATGGATGGATGGATGGATGGATGGATGGATGGATGAATTGATGAATGGATGGATGAGGTTCAGGGGAGAGGGGGGCGAAGGGGAGTTAGTGTATGAGCGGGTTAGAAGTTGACCCCTGGTTCTGATGTGTGAAATAGTCAGACAAACCCCCGGAAAGTCCCGAGGAGAAGGCGGGTAGAGAGCCGGACAAAGCCGGCCTAAGAGTGTCACATGGCAGCGAGGAAGAGGACGGAGCCTGCGGGGAATTGGAAGCCGAAGCCCGGGCAGCCTGCAACGAGCCGCCGCCTCCGGCGCCGGTCTGTGAGCTCATGGTCGGGTGTGGGACATGGGGAAAAAAGTAACTCGTCTGTCCGGCCAACAAGTTCACCGAGCACGGGTTCAATGAATAAGTGGCCCCGGAGCAAGGCACAGAGAGGCCGCAGGGCACCGCCGAGGCCGCCAGGGCCGCCGCCGTCAGGTGGTGCGTCGCGTAGGGGAGGTCCCCACCGACCAGTCGGTCCATGGTGAGGCCGTTGGACGACGGGAACGATGAGTGGTTGTTGCTCATGTTCTGCGTGAGCATGCTGCTGTAGGACATCGGGTGTCCCGGGTATCCCGACGAGGTCCCGTTGTAGCCGAGGGCACCGGCGGCCCGCGGGTGGTGAAGGGAGAGGAAGGGGGACATCGGCCAGTATAAGGAGCCGGCCCGGTCCATGAAGGTCAGCCCGGAAGTCAACCGGGCACCGCGCTTGAAAGCCAGCTTGGCCCGTGACGTGGTGGATCGCCGGCGGAGCTTCCCAGTGGTTCCACCGATGAAGACGTCGTCGCTGCTGGGGTCCAGCATCCAGTAGTTCCCCTTCCCCGGGTCATCGTAGTGCCGAGGCACCTTGACAAAGCACTTATTGAGGCTGAGGTTGTGTCTGATGGAGTTCTGCCAGCCCTGCTTGTTCTCCCGGTAATACGGAAAGTTTTTCATGATGAACTCATAAATGCCGTTGAGAGTGAGCCGCTTCTCCGGACTCTGCCTGATAGCCATCATTATTAGAGCGTTGTAGCTGAAAGGAGGTTTTTCGTACTTGCCACTTTTCTTCTCTCCGTCCTTCTCTCCCTCTTTCCCGTCCTTCTTCTCCTCCTGCTTCTCCTCCGGGCAGCTCTCCGGGTTCAGCGACTCACTTTTCGGGTCAGCTTTGACGTCCGGCTGCGAGGCCGGGAGAGGCGCCTTCTGCTCGGTATCATCCGGACCAACAACTCGGTGCTGGTTCTGGCTCTGGTTCTGGTGGTGGAGGTGGTGGTGGTGGTGGTGACTGTTGTTGTTGTCGCTTTGCACGGCCTCCGGCACCAAACTGTTTATACTGAACGACGATTTGGGAATCATCTTCACCTCTTTGCGCTCTCCCATGTCCAACATCACCGAGCAGTGAGGGGGGAACCGGCGGCGAGCAGAGGCGGGCGGCGAACACAGCTGGGTTTCAGTCCTCCCGATCTCCACCAGCGAACCAGGACGGGAAGGAAGGAAGGGGGGATTAGAAAGGAAGAAAGAAAGTATAGCCCAACAAACTATTTCATGTTCGGTTTGGGGAGAAAAGGGGAAACACACACAACACACATGTACACACACATCGATAGGAGACAGATAGCTGCAATTAATTAGGGAGCCGCAGCCACTAAAGCAAGTGAAAAACATTGGTTGGACCTTCCCAGTCCTCAGCCAACCAGGGGAACATTAGTATTAAACATTAAGGCGTCCACTGAGCGCTCAGCCAATCACGACGCGCGGAGAAACACGCACATCCGCCAATAACTGGCACGCTGCAAAAAATGCCACGCAGCTCCAGGACTTTGCTCCCGGCTGCAGGAGAATGGATGAAACAAGCCGAAAATTTGCTGCATGAAAGTGGTTTTGTTTAGCGATGATTATATACGTTTATTTATTTATTTATTTATTTATTTATTTATTTATTTATTTATCTTGTTGCATATTTTCCACACCGGCTTGCATCATATGAGAAGACGGAAATCTTACACCTCCGACAAATAAGCGTAATCGTTTCCCGCTATGAGCCTGAACTTTTCTGACACCTTGAAGAAAAGTGACACTGGCAGGACGATGAAAAACTTTTTGCAGCGCCCCATCAACACTGATCACCCTCCAGCCCTCCCTCCACCTGAACCGGAGCTGGAAGCGCGCACCGTGCATGCGTCAACCCAAATCCTCGCCGCTCCTCGCATTTACACTCCTTCGATTCAAATATTTGCCCCTTAGGCGTCTGCAAAACTGTTTACATCCCATCTCTGAGGGAAAATAAACAGAGAGGGAGTCCGGAGGGCACGGACACGGACACGGTCAGGACAAGCAGAGGGGGTTGGTGGTGATGGAGTGCAGGGGGTGGGGGGGAGGGGGGGTCTTAGCAGACAGAAACACGGAGTGTGTCTGAGAAGAAAAAAAAACGTGCATCCTGTAAAATGAGCGTGAAATATGCAGTGGGGAGGCGGAAGAGTTGCATATCAGTCGGCTGCTTCACTCCTACCTTCCTCCTGCTGGAGGACAGTTTCACCAAACAAACAGAAGTGGAGGAAAAACAGGCTCTGCTCATTTAGAAACGGAGATCATGAAGACTCGCCGAGGGTTGTTGAAATGAAACCGGGACCAAACAGAGGCATGACTAAACTATAAGGAGATGTGACACAATCTGTCAGTCTTATTTTTTTATTTTTATTATTTTTTATTATTTTTTATTTTTATCTTCAAGCGGGATTTGGTTCATGTTTTACAGGCCGGGATCACATTAGCGCGTCATCGCTTCACACAGGCCGCAAAGTGAGTCAAACTGCTCGGAAATGTTTCACAATAATTCCGAGCGGTTCCTGCTAGGATCCCTCACAGCTGGCTCCCAGCATCCTGCGCTCCGTGTCAGAGGGAAGAAATGGGTCAGAGAAACGGAGCGTTTTAGCGCACAGACACCATGTTCCTGCCATAAGGGCCAGCCTCGCTAACAGCTTACCCAAATAGAAACGCCAAGCTCCTCCTCGCGGAACTCTTCTCATCGTCTCTGTTGCAGAACATCATTCAAAGTTTCTAATCTCCCAAACAGCAGCTCTGCTGCGCCTGCAGAGCCGCGGAGCAGCTGGGTGAACCTGCCGGACATTCTGCACGAGCAACGCGTCACTGCTTTATTCAGATGAGGTCAAATTCATAAAGGAACGTGTTTAAAAGAAAACTCCACAGAGGATTTTTTTAAAATAATAACTTTATGTCTTGCATTTATAAAAAACATATCTCAATCCGCCTTATTTTAACACGTTAGTGAAGCTTTGATACAGCTTCGAAACAGGCCACCAGTGTGGACCCTCAACCTGAAACACATTGGATATATATATATATATATACACACACACACACACACACACACACACACACACACACACACACACACACACACACACACACACACACACAACTTATAAATGTTTTTTTAACATTTGTTTATTTATTTTGGTATTGTCACGTGACATATTTTGTGGTCAGTTCACCTTCTTACCATCTCGATAACTGATGTTTATTGTGTGTTTTGTTTTGTTTTCTCCCTCACAAGGCAAATGATTGGTCTGATTTATTGCGCTGCTTCAGCGGCTGCGCAGAAAAAACATAATTCTTCACAAAAAAAAAAAAAAATTTTAATGCATGAAAAGCCGCGTGTAAATTTTCTTTGCAAATGTTTATTATTATTATTACTATTATTATTATTGTTGTTGTTGTTGTTGTTGTTGTTGTTGTTGTTGTTGTTGTTGTTGAAGATCATTCTGTCCTTTGTGTGGCTTCCTGGTAGCTGAGGACGCATCGCTCCGTCTGGATGCTGAGCTGCAGGATCCTGTTGGTCCGCCAGGCTGGATCCTGCAGGAGGGGCTGCATTCACAAGCACGACCAAAAATATTCAATAAGAACTGTTATCTGCACCTAATATTAGTTTGGATTGTTTTCTAAATTTTATTTCACGTCGTCCTATCTCTACTGCAACAAAACTGTGTAATATCTGACAATAAAGATCTAATATTAAGAGAATCTATAACAAGTTTAAGGATTTTAACTAGACAAAACCATGGTTCATTTATTGAGTTTCGCCCTCTGAAGCCTGTGAGCTGCCAGCATGTGGAGGGAACATTTAGACCACAAAGTGTTCAGATGGACAGAGGAGAAGGCAGGACTGACTCACAGTAAAAGGTCCAATCAAATCCAGGAGGGAATAAAAATGCTTGAAATCAGAACCTGTCCGTCTCAAACAGACTCTCAATCATTTTTTACCAATTCACACAAAAACAAATCTACACCTCATCAGGTTGGCTGGTGGAGTTTGGACCAAAGCCACCTGCCTGATTCATTCACAGACTCTCCTGGATCTGGATTGGACCTGAACCGGTTCCTTTCTGGCTCTGTTGGTTTAAAGTGACATTTATTTTATTTTATTTTATTTTATTTTATTTTATTTTATTTTATTTTATTTTATTTTATTTTATTTTATGTTAAATATAAGATTTGGGATCATCACACTATACCAGACACAATTTTCTCTTAATCTTTTCCATATTTCTTTAGTTATGTTTACATTTTCAACTCAACAAAAAATAATAACAATACAAATTTCCTCAGAAATTGATTTCTTCAACAAATTAAACTTTAAAGTTTTGTTAAAAACTAAGAGGAGACACTCCCAAGCTCAACTTTAGAACTAGATGTATATTAAATATGATCTGTTTTTGCCTCATGCTGACAAGACATTGTGATTAAACGTTGGGTCATTGTGCAACATATTAAACTTTTCAGCTTGATGCAATATATCTGAATAAAAACAATTTAAATGACATAAAGAGGACATCAGCACTAATTAACACAAAAAATATTTGATTCTTTGATTTGGTTTTTATGACGTCCTGAAGGAGGTCGGTGCCACTCAGAGAGTTTCTTTTAAAAAAAATATATATATATATATATATCCCAGGTCCAATTATGTTCATCACAGCTACTAATAGAAATGAATATAAAATTGACCTTTGACCTCCAAGGGAATACTGATCTAAAACAAAGACAAAGATTAAGTCCATGTGCATAGATTTACTCTCCTCATTAAACCTTTACAGGTGAAGCAAAAGCAGCAGTCATCCACGTTTTGGTGAAATTGTGCTTGTGATGGATGTGAGGCAGCATGTTTTCACCATCTGCTGTTTTCCCCTGAAACACAGATGTTTGCTTTAGCAGGAACATGTCTGAGTTTGTGGCTAACCGTCACTGGTCAGCTCAAAACAGGGTTTTCTTCCCCCCCCATCCCTACAGTTAGAAATGGAAAAGAAAAGCACAAAGTAAAAGATCCAACCTGACAAAGCCCAGAGGGATCCCTGTGGTTTCTCAGGAGTCGGTGGACTGAGAGCTTCCTCTGGCCGCTCTTACAGATTGCAGCTGGTTTCCAGCCTTAATGCAGAAATTTTGTTGGGTTTACAGGTTTAGAGATATTTAAAATGTTTTTCACATTATAATTGAGTCACTTAAACTATTGAAAGCACTTTTTAAAAGTCAGACCTTGAGAATTTCAGAAGAATTCTAGGATTTGATTTTCTCTGTTAGTCGTCACAAACTTTTTTATTTGGCTTCATGTTGGTAATGACAGAGTGAGGGATGTGCTGTGTGTTTTTGTTGGACTCAAATCATTTTTTGAAAATTATGAAAACCTGAGCAGCTACATATAAAAACTCAAAGCTAACATAGGATGGTTCTTCCTTTTTATGTCAATTATATTTCTAGAATTTGATTAAGATTTTAATTCACAATGTTGTGGTGCTGCATTTTACTTTGACAGGAAGATCAGAATTTAGATCTTGGAATAACTTCATAGCAGTGTCTTCATACTCCAGCTGCATGCCAGAAAACCGCAGGGAGCAGCCTGTTGTTGTGATGAGCGAGCAGCCGAACTCCAGTTCACTGAACAAGCCGATAAAAACGTGTTTCTGTCAGTATTCATCCAGTAACAGAACATGTTCAGCACCAGAGGCTGTGGCTCACTCAACTGGTAACAGAGACAAACGAGCAGTTCACCACTGCAGCTACTTCTATCTGCGTTTCCATTAACCGCAGTTTGACAAGGTTTTGGCGCTAGGTTGAGGAGTGGGGGGTTTCTGGCCGAAATTGGGAATGAAAACACCTTTTTCGCGTCACACGAGTCACGTGATCAACAACCGGATGTTGCCTCTGGCGGAAATCAAGAAGAAGAAAACAACAGGAAGAAGTGTTGGGAGCTTGTGGCGTTTTTTTAATGACGTATTATGTGAACAAACTTTTTCACGTGTGATTTTAGTTGCGCTTCTTATTTAACAGAAACACGGTAATTGCGAAATTAATTATGTATTTTCGTTAGCGGAAACTAGACAAGAGTTTTGCACACAAAGCTACTGTGGCTTTTCACACATAGCAGCCATGTTGGATTCCTAATATAGAAATAGCACTCTTCTGAAAACTGCTTAACAGTGTGTGTGTGTGTGTGTGTGTGTGTGTGTGTGTGTGTGTGTGTGTGTGTGTGTGTGTGTGTGTGTGTGTGTGTGTGTGTGTGTGTGTGTGTGTGTGTGTGTGTGTGTGTGTGCGCGTGCGCGCGTGCGTGTGTATTGGCTGGGGCGGGTTCTTATGGCCAGTGGTCAGTGGCTGGTCTCAACAGGTCTCATGTTAATTTAACTCACGTGACCTAACAATAACATCTGCTCACAGGGGCCTTCTGTAAGCCCCTTTGATCTTTGACCCGCCCTTTCAGAAAAATCCAGTAACATTTAAATCATATACCTGAAATACTGTTCACTAAAATATGGGAAAGTTAGCAAAGTTTGTCTGGATCCTAATAATGAAATCAGGAATTATATTAATTATTACAGCACTGTGGCTTCATCTTTAAAAAAAGAAGCAAACTAACTTAAACAAAATGAAGGTAAAAAATAATGTGAACAAGCTTGTTGATTTACCCATAAATCAACAAGCTTAAATAAAGCTTAAATAAATAAAATACTCTACAGATTTTAAATAAATATAAAATCTATGTAGAGTACAATAATGATGAGATCTGTCATTTTTATGAATCAAGGATTTTATTTTGGAGTTCCTTAAGATGAACTATTTTTACCATAAGGGGAATTGTTTGGCTCTAAGAGAAGTTCAGACCCGTTAGTACCTTACGGGTCTGATGACATAAGTTTTCAGAAGAGGAAATGTTTCTGACTCCTATCAGCTCTGGGCTCCTGAGACCTGAAGGACTTTTTAAAAACGTCACGGTTAGCCTGATTTGCATAAATATTTCACATCTATTTTTTTCATATTATAATTTTATTTGTTATTCATCTTGTTCTTATTTCAAATGTTTTGAGATTTTATTTATATAAATATATTTATCCATCTCGCAAAATTTGCTAAATGTCTGTCTGCTGCGACCCCCCACACACACACACACACCCTGCACTCCATCACCACTAACCCCCTCTGCTTGTCCTGACCGTGTCCGTGTCCGTGCCCTCCGGACTCCCTCTCTGTTTATTTTCCCTCAGAAATGGGATGTAAACAGTTTTGCAGACGCCTAAGGGGCAAATATTTGAAGCAAAAATATAAATGTGTAAATTAATTTCATTTTCACTCTGCAGTTAGTCTTTTTTCTTTGAGGACAGCAGCAGTGAAGGAACCGCGCTGACCTCTGAATAAACGGACCAACTGTTCTGAGTTTCACCTTCTCAGGTTTTGTCTTATAATTTTTTTTTTCGATTCTGACATCACATTTTTACCAAAAAAAATAAAAAAAGGTTTTCTTGCAATATCTGCGCTTAAACTGACGTTCTGTTATTTTAACAAAATACTTGTTCTTTTTTTAGGACTGAAAAAGAAGCATTTTGAAAAATAACTTTGAAATAAGAAACAAACAAAAAACACGTTGTGATTAATGGCGTAATTCATTTGCTTAAAGTGGATTTTTCTGAATACATCCGCAACATTTTGGTTTGAGTGACTTTTATACTCAAAGGTGTTGCATTTGTGAGGTATATCTGTAATGCTGCAATGTTTATTTTAAAATTTATTTAAATTTCGACAACGCCAAAAAAAAAAAACTGAATTAAATTCATCCTGGTGACGCGGACGGGGAATGTTTGTTGCTTCAATGGATTCATCACATTTGTTTTCCGCTTAACTACGAAGTAAGCAAAATAAATCAATCAATAAATAAAATCATTAGAAAACGCTAACAGTTTATGTCTAAAACGGCGTTTTGGCGCACCTGAAAACTTTTTGAACAATAAACAAAAACTTTACTTTTAATGGCCAAAAGGAACTGGGATCAGATTCAGTCTGTTTTATACAGCCGAGGAAAAGATCGACTGGATTTTGCTCTGTATTTATATTAAATATCTCCCTGACAGTTTGAGCTAAAACATCATTTTGAAGCCGAACAAATTTAAAGCCTGTAAATCCACACGGCCAAACGAAAATGGCGTTTCCGTTCAGTAATTCTATGAAACATGAATTTTTATTTAATTTTTCCTTTAACAACATACTAACAATCCATTTTAATTATAAAGATTACTTTACTTCAGTAAAATATAAAGACACAAAACCAAACAGCTAAGGCCGTTAAATATATCCGGGGTTTTGTGAACATTTATTTCTGGGAAGAAAACACCAGAGAGACAGGATTCCCTCCGGAGCAGATTCAGTTGGACCTTTCTGAGGAGGTTTGTGCTTTAAAACTTTGATTTAAAAAACCGTTAGAAACCAGGTATAAAACGCCTAGAATGATTCTCCTTCATTCGGCTCCGATGGGATCTAAATTACACTGCAGTATTTTCCAAAAGATAAAAAAAAAAAAGAACTTATTCTAGAAGGTTTCGAAAGTTGTTTGTCTGTTGTTGACCAAATCAATAAAAGTAGAAAGATTGAGTGGAAACGGGAGAACTAGCCGCGGTGTTTCTGTTAAAAACAAGCAGGAGAATCATTAGCTTTGTTGGCGCTGCAGGTTTAATGTTCCAATCAATGCCAAGCGCTGCAAATAAATGCATGAACCGCGCTGCCTCCCGGCTGGATGCCGCAGGTTCAAAGCTCGGACGCAGAGCGGGAGCCGTGAGGGTAATTAATGGATCAACAGCGACACCATGCGGTCATAAAAGAAAACAACACAGACCCACTTCACTTACCTGGAACACAGCCGTGATTCAGTTAAAAATCTTTGGGGTGAACACTCTCAGTAAAACAAAATCACGATTTTAACGGCGAGCAGAGAGACAACAAAAGAGCTTTAGGACAAAATACATGAAAAAAATCTAAAGATCTTCCTTCTTGGTTGCAGACAGTGATTCAGCTGCAACATGTTCATTTTGTTGTTTTCTTCCAAATCTGAATATTCACTGTGTGATTACTTAGGGAGGAAAAACTGAGACCAAAACAAATAGAAGCTCTGAAATATAAACAAAACTCACCCATAATTCAAATGTCTGCGTGTGTATACTGACCTGTGGAGAGACTGAAAGAGTATGGATCACGAAATTAGCCAAAGCACAAGCATAAGTATGTTTCTTTTAAAAAAGGTATAAAAAATTTCCAAAATTGCTATAAGGAAGATGAAAGATAAATGGACTTAGTTACATTTTACAAATTAAATAAAAGCAGATTTCTTCTGTATTTATTTTTTTTTATCTCCTTTAAATGTTTCAGATCAACAATTAAATTTTAGTATTCTATTAAAATAACCTGAGTACATACAAAAAGGAGTTTTACAATTATGATTGTATTTATTATGAGAAAAATCTATCCCAACCAGCCTGGCCCTGTGTGGAAAAGTAACTGCCTCCCGTTTTAACTGCTGAATGAACTTTTTCAGAAAGTTGAGCCAAACTTAAGAAACCTAAATTACTCCAAGAACTTGTTGATAATAAATCCTGGAGGTGACAAAAAAGAACAGGTCAACTTCTAAATCTACAGACCTGTTGCCTGAGTTAAGGTCGGAGGTCATGATTTAACAATAAGATGGAGAAACTATCCATATTGGCTTCCAGGAAATCTCAATGGGAAGGTTTCCAGGCCGGAACCACTGCTGACCTAGCAGAACATAACAGCTTGTCTCACAGCAAAGAAAACATCTTGATGATCTCCAAGACATTTGGTAAAATATAGACTTACATGACAGAAGTGCAATATTTTTGGAAAGTTTGTGTCATGTTACATCTCATCTTTTAGTAACAGCATTTCAGGACCAGAACATCATGGTCACAGTCAAACATGGTGTTGGTGGTCTGAGGGTCTGGCCTAATCTATGCATCCTCTATCTATGCATCATGGACATGCTGCCATGATTGATGGAATCATGAACGGTGCTCTCTACCAGAAAATCCTGCAGGAGATTTGCCTTTAGTTCAGAAAGTTTTAGTCACAGTGATCCAAAGCACAGCAGCATGGCCACATCCAAATGACTCAGAAATGAAATTATGTTTTTCAGTGGCCTAGCCAAAGGTACGGACTTAAATCCAGTGTAGCATTACCGTAAAACTCTCATTTATTTTTAGAAATCTACTGATGTGGCTAAATTAAATTGTTTCTGCAAAAGGGAAGGAGGCCAAAGTTCCTCAGTGGTGATGATAAAAACTCGTTACCATTTATCATAAACTCTTGGTGTAGGTTGTTTGCTATAATAAATAAAATAATAAATTATTACCAGCTATGATCCTGAACATTTAAGTGGAACAAAAAAGCAAAAATACAAGAAATGTGTGAGGGGCGAACACTGTGACAGCATTGTAAACTGATGTATTTAGTTTAATAAAATTGAAACCTGATATTTAAAGACAAGAGAGACATAATGCCTTTTTCCTCTGAGTGACGTCAAATCTTATTGAACCTTTTTCATTTTAGGTCAGCTAGGATTGCCAAATTACTCCTAATTTGAAAAGGTGTCTAAATATTTATGGGATCATTTTTTTTATTTTTATTATTGTTTTTTAAACAATTGTGACAGCCTTAGTCTACATGCCAAAAGCTGTAGGAATTTGCTCACAAACAACGTGTGTAAAAGAGACCAAATAGCAATTTAGATTGAAAATGGACGACTTTCTGTGGGGTTTGGACAAAGGATTCAAAAGACATTTTTGTTAAATTATGCGGAAATAAAAATCGTTTGATGAAATATGGCTTTCAAAAATGAGCCTCCATATTCTTTCTCTCATAAAATACTAAATAACACAAGTTATCGATGTTATCTTTGTGTACATTTCTAACTGAGCTTATCCAACAACAAGCGTTGGATAAGCTAATAAATGAAGAGAAACGTCTGTTTTGACTCAGGACTAGTTGATCCTCCTCACCGTTAGAGGGCGCTGTGGGAAGACTAGTCTAACCAGAGAGGGAGCGAGAGAAAGAAAAGAAACATCATGGTGGCATGCAGCCTGGACGGAACGTCTCCTCCTGCCTGACCTGTGAGCGTTGGAGAGGGAGACGGAGCTCCTCATGGAGTCTGTTCAGGAACGGCTGGTTGAGTTTTCACTGGAGGCTCACGGTGAGAAGGATCTCTACTCTGAGTTTACTAGCACAGATCAGCAGACTGACAGCTCCAACTTTCACTGAAACCATTCATACAAATGCTTTAATGTTGGATTTCTGAAAGCTTTCATTATTGTGGAAGGAACGTCAATAAAAAGCAGCACTTGGAGAGCAACTTAAAGACTGTGACAAAGCTGGACTGAATTATTCCAATACTGAATAAATGTTCTAAAAAAATACAGTTTGATTTGTCGAACCTTAATTTAATTGGTAAACCAACAATAAAGTAATCAATTTAAGCATCTTCTCTGGACTGCTATCAGCTCCTCCTTCAGTACATCTAGATTCTAGAAGGTTCCGTAGTCTTCCTCTGACAGCTCAGAGCGACTTCAGCTTTTACATACAGCATCACTGATCCAGCTCTCCTGGTTCATTCTTGCTTCCAAGGACTTCCTTGTCTTTCCAGAGTGTTCCTATAGGTATTTCACCTATTAATCTGTGAGAAACTGGTGGATTGTGTATTTTTCATCTCAGGCTAATTACTTGACACATTCCTCCTCTTCTCCACTTGTCAATTTCATTGTCATCATGAGTTATGCTGGTGTTGCAATGGTTGCTGGCTGCTGTCTGGTCCGTCAGTGACTAACTGCTGATCACCCACCAGATCTTTACCTGAACAAATCAGTGCCACATTTGGAGGGACCGCCTGAGCCGCTGCAGTTCTACAGAGACTGGATCGGCCCGAACAAGCCCTGCATCATCCGCAACGCCTTCAGCCATTGGCCAGCTCTGTCCAGGTGGACACCAGAATACCTCAGGTGACAAGGACCCGTCCGCAGTGAAATGAGGATTTTTGTTTGAATTCTCCGCATGTTGAGATGAACATCCTTCTTTACCTCAGAAAACACTGGAGGATCCTGTGATGAAAAGGAAAAAGTTTAATCTGCTTCTGCTGTGAGAAGTCTCAAATCTTTACTGGATCACTGAACTCACATCTTACTGTCCACAGGGAGAAGATCGGGTCAAAGATGATCAGTGTGGCAGTGACTCCTAACGGCTATGCTGACGCCGTGGCAGGGGATCGCTTCATCATGCCTGAGGAACGACAGATGAGCTTTTCTTCTGTGCTGGACATAATAGAAGGAACGGTGAGGCAGTGTACGGCCCGCTCCAGGGTACTGGACTGCTGCTCACCTGCCTGGCTTTTGTTCTGACACTCTGCTGGACTGAATGTTTCCAGGTGCAGAAAACCGGAGTGTTCTACATCCAGAAGCAGTGCTCCAACCTTCTGCAGGAGCTGCCTGAGCTAGTGGACGACCTGGAGCCTCAAATACCCTGGATGAGCACAGCACTCGGTCAGTTCCATCACCAACCCAAACCAGAAGGGACTCAGAGCAGTTCCACTTTCTCCAGCACACCTCACTGCTGTCTCACACCTCTCTTACATGACCTGCATCACTGTATGGATACTTCAACAACACTTCAGGCCTTTTAGTGCAATATCACAGTTCCTGTCTCAACACCCCATCATACGATTTCTCTAAATCTAAAAACGCAATGCAGTTTAAACCAAGCTAAAGATGTTTTGTCAAAATTATAACGTCTTGAAAACCATGTGATCTATTGCATTGTTTTTTAAAGTGGGGGCCTCTGAAAGTTGGGTGGAAGATGAGAAGAAAATGTTATCTGGTAATAAAGTCATAATATGTTATCTGGTAACATTTTCCACCACAGAACTAGTAGCTATCTAAAATCAGCAGCATTTATGCTGACAATGAATAAAAACATTCTAAAAGTTAACATTACTTTACATATGTTGTAGCCAGTGGTGGGAAGTAATGAAGTACAAGTACTTTGTTACTGTACTTACGTACATTTTTTGTGTATCTGTACTTAAGTAGATTTAATAATGGATACTTTCTACTTTTACTCCACTACATTTTACAGTAAGTATCTGTACTTTCTACTTCACTACATTTCTACAAAACTGTCGCGTTACTCGTTACATCCAAGTCGCATTGCGCTTTTTTCCGCTAAAATGTGAAGTTCAGGGACTTAAGGTGGCGCTGTAAAATCCAAGCAATAACGTGACTTACGTGTCTGTTGTCACCCATCGCCTCCCCCTTTACTCGCACGCGGAGCTCCAAGACATGCGCAGTGGTTTCCTCTGAGCAGGAGAAGATGTCTGTCTAATCGTCAGTAATATAATAGCGCTGCATAAATCATAGATATGGCGACATGTAAAATCAGCAGCGCTTCGCTTTCACAGACGGTGGGGACTTCGTCCAACTTTTAGCGTCACTTGGAAGGAAAGCTTAAAGAAAGGTAAGCTCCGTGGACGTGATGCTAGCAAAGCTAGCTGTACAGAGACACATGTTGCATCTGCAATGAAAAAAAGTTGTCACTCATGCGCTGAATTATTGTGTGGAGGTGTTGACTGAGGTGTTGCAAATATGGGACAACGCTGTGATAGTGATATGACATTCAGGAACGATCTGATTCTTTTGGACCGATCTTTACTAAATCCTGTAGGACTGAAGCCTCATAGTTGAGCGTTGCATACCGTTAATTGCTATTTTGGTGCAGTTTAATGGTGCAGATAGTTGTGGTTTCTGACATTGGCAATATGGGCAACCGCCCAGGGCGTTATTTTTTTTAGGGATGGCAGGAGACCTCTGCGGATTGTGGCACAGAGATGCAAGCAAAACAGAATGAAGAAGAGTTTGAATTGATACTGGTTAAATTTATTTAAGCTCTAAGTATTTAATATCTAGGTGTTTTTATGGGAATGTGGATCTTTCAGATCAATTTGAGAAGTAATTTTGATAGGTGCACTTAATTTTATTGTGCACCTGAGACAAAACCTGATTTGGTCTCAGGTTTGGTGGTCTAGACTCTAGACTACAACTCTACTACGTGGCTCCTTGGTTCCATGTCCTCCACTGCCCACCCTTTCAGTTGGATTTCTTTCAAAATAAATGCCACTAGTGGCAAAAAAAAAGGTGAAGTTCATACTATGTTAGGACAGGAGACACTATGTTTCCTCCCTGAAATTATGATGCATAGAATCACATATCTAAGTCTAAACTATGTTACAGAGTAAACACAATAAAAACATGCTTTATCTGTGTCATTGTTCATTAAAATGGCACATTTCTGATGTATTACAATTAAATACGATCGGTACACCTAATGATATTAGCGATCAGGTAATGCATTCAGCAAGTACTTTTACTTTTAATACTTAAGTATTTTTAAAAGCCAGTACTTTTTTACTTTTACTTAAGTAAAATGTTAATGTGGTACTTTTACTTTTACTTTTACTTGAGTACATTTTTGTCGGTGTAGTTGTTCTTTTACTTAAGTACATTTTTTGAGTACTTTCTCCACCACTGGTCAGAACACTTGCAGGCCGATTACATCATAGCTCTGCATGTATTCCTGTGATGATGTGTCATAGTTTGTGATGTCACCAGCACTTTGTTGCGTATGTAACACTATATAACTCCTGTTGGTAAAATTCTACCTCATTCCAAGTCAGTTTGAGTAGAAGAGGATCTCGTTTAATCCAGTAAAATGGCTCAGATGAATTCAATAAGAGCAGATCTCCAGGTCTTAGTGGACGACCTTGCAATTCCCGCGATTGAGGAATACTACCGACAAATCCCAGAGGTTTTCTGGTGCTGTTAATCCCGGTTGAGAACCGGGGGTTCACATATCGGGACTTGAAAGCAGTATTTGAGAGTGTAGTTTCTCAGGCCTTTGCCCAGGCCATGGGCATTCAGGAGACTATAAAAGACAAGTGCACAGAGGCATTTAACATGCCTCTGTGCATGTTAAATGCCTCTGTGCATTTAACATGCACAGAGGCATGTTAAATAAATAAATAAAGGTGAGGTGTCACCATCTCACCTGAGGGAGATGGTGACATCTCCCTCAGGTGACCAGGACCCCACCGAGTGGCTCAAGGTGGGGTTAGAATTCAGTTCTCTGGTGAATCCTGTCATCTGGTTCGTCCAGGAACTGAGAACAATGAGGAAATCACTCGAGGAAGAGCAAAAAGACACAGTGCAACTTTTTGTACAGTTGTTACTGTCTCAAGGACTCAGGAAGTCTAAGACACGTTGGTGTCTTAACTACCTGAGAGAGACACATGATCGCATTGTCGATCAAATCTGGGCTGAATTTGAGGGACAGCGATACGAAATCCAGCAGAAATGGATTCCTGCCCTGAGCAAAACGGTTTTTAGTGATATCACTAAAACCTTCGGGTGTTCTGCAGGATGGACGCTGTCCTTCATGGAGAACGAGGAGGTCAACAATGCGATTATGTCGTGTCTTGAAAGTCACCTAAAAAAGCGCCAGAAAAAGAGAGCCTTCAGTTGTCGAGCCTTCAGTTGTCGAGCCTTCAGCCGTCGAGCCTTCAGCCGTCGAGCCTTCAGATGTCGAGCCTTCAGATGTCGAGCCTTCAGCCG
The DNA here is from genome assembly GCF_904066995.2 of Poecilia reticulata. Lineage (NCBI taxonomy): Eukaryota > Metazoa > Chordata > Actinopteri > Cyprinodontiformes > Poeciliidae > Poecilia > Poecilia reticulata. The sequence goes on from NC_088851.1 coordinate 2,586,774, forward strand.
TCGAGCCTTCAGCCGTCGAGCCTTCAGCCGTCGAGCCTTCAGCCGTCGAGCCTTCAGCCGTCGAGCCTTCAGCCGTCGAGCCTTCAGCCGTCGGGCCTTCAGGCGTCGAGCCTTCAGCCGTCGGGCCTTCAGGCGTCGAGCCTTCAGCCGTCGAGCCTTCAGCCGTCGAGCCTTCAGTTGTCGAGCCTTCAGCCGTCGGGCCTTCAGTTGTCGAGCCTTCAGCCGTCGGGCCTTCAGGCGTCGGGCCTTCAGATGTCGAGCCTTCAGGCGTCGAGCCTTCCGCCCGAAGAGCCTTCAGTTGACGAGCCTTCAGGCGTCGGGCCTTCAGATGTCGAGCTTTCAGGCGTCGAGCCTTCAGCCGTCGAGCCTTCAGCTGTCGAGCTTTCAGCCGTCTAGCCTCAGTTGTCGAGCCTTCAGTTGTCGAGCCTACAGTTGTCGAGCCTTCAGATGTCGAGCCTTCAGATGTCGAGCCTTCAGCCGTCGAGCCTTCAGCCGTCGAGCCTTCAGCCGTCGAGCCTTCAGCCGTCGAGCCTTCAGCCGTCGAGCCTTCAGATGTCGAGCCTTCAGCTGTCGGGCCTTCAGCTGTCGGGCCTTCAGGCGTCGAGCCTTCAGCCGTCGAGACTTCAAATGACGAGTCTTCAAATGTCGAGCTTTTAGTTGTCGAGCCTTCAGTTGTCGAGCCTTCAGTTGTTGAGCCTTCAGCTGTCAAGCCTCCAGCTGTCGGGCCTTCAGGCGTTGAACCTTCAGATGACGAGCCTTCAGGCGTCGGGCCTTGAGACGTCGAGCCTTCATCTGTCGAGCTTTCAGCCGCCTAGCCTCAGTTGTCGAGCCTTCAAATGTCAAGCCTTCAGATGTCGAGCCTGCAGCCGTCGAGCCTCAGCCGTCGAGCCTTCAGCCGTCGAGCCTTCAGCCGTCTAGCCTTCAGTTGTCGAGCCTTCTGCCGTCAATCCTTCAGATGTCGAGCCTTCAGCCGTCGAGACTTCAAATGACGAGTCTTCAAATGTCGAGCTTTCAGTTGTCGAGCTTTCAGTTGTCGAGCCCTCAGTTGTCGAGCCTTCAGTTGTCAAGCCTTCAGTTGTCGAGCCTTCAGTTGTCGAGCCTTCAGTTGTCGAGCCTTCAGTTGTCGAGCCTTCAGTTGTCGAGCCTTCAGTTGTCGAGCCTTCAGTTGTCGAGCCTTCAGTTGTCGAGCCTTCACCCGTCGAGCCTTCAACCGTCGAGCCTTCAGTTGTCGAGCCTTCAGCCGTCGAGCCTTCAGCCGTCGAGCCTTCAGCCGTCTAGCTTTCAGCCGTCGAGCCTTCAGTTGTCGAGCCTTCAGCCGTCGAGCCTTCAGATGTCGAGCCTTCAGTTGTCGAGCCTTCAGCCGTCGAGCCTTCAGCCGTCGAGCCTTCAGATGTCGAGCCTTCAGATGTCGAGCCTTCAGCCGTCGAGCCTGCAGCCGTCTAGCCCAGCCGTCTAGCCTTCAGCTGTCTAGCCTTCAGCTGTCTAGCCTTCAGTTGCCTAGCCTTCAGCCGTCGAGCCTTCAGTTGTCGAGCCTTCAGTTGTCGAGCCTTCACCTGTCGAGCCTTCAACCGTCGAGCCTTCAGCCGTCTAGCTTTCAGCCGTCGAGCCTTCAGCCGTCGAGCCTTCAGCCGTCGAGCCTTCAGATGTCGAGCCTTCAGTTGTCGAGCCTTCAGATGTCGAGCCTTCAGTTGTCGAGCCTTCAGGTGTCGAGCCTTCAGTTGTCGAGCCTTCAGGTGTCGAGCCTTCAGGTGTCGAGCCTTCAGGTGTCGAGCCTTCAGGTGTCGAGCCTTCAGCCGTCGAGCCTTCAGCCGTCGAGCCTTCAGCAGTTGAGCCTTCAGCCGTCGAGACTTCAGCCGTCGAGCCTTCAGTTGTCGAACTTTCAGTTGTCGGGCCTTCAGGCGTCGGGCCTTCAGGCGTCGAGCCTTCAGGCGTCGAGCCTTCAGCCGTCGAGCCTTCAGTTGTCGAGCCTTCAGCCGTCGAGCCTTCAGTTGTCGAGCCTTCAGTTGTCGAGCCTTCAGCCGTCGAGCCTTCAGTTGTCGAGCCTTCAGTTGTCGAGCCTTCAGTTGTCGAGCCTTCAGTTGTCGAGCCTTCAGTTGTCGAGCCTTCAGTTGTCGAGCCTTCAGATGTCGAGCCTTCAGATGTCGAGCCTTCAGATGTCGAGCCTTCAGATGTCGAGCCTTCAGATGTCGAGCCTTCAACTGTCGAGTCTTCAGGCTTCGGGCCTTCAGATGTCGAGCCTTCAGCTGTCGAGCCTTCAGATGTCGAGCCTTCAGCTGACGAGCCTTCAGGCGTCGGGCCTTCAGGCGTCGGGCCTTCAGGCGTCGGGCCTTCAGATGACGAGCCTTCAGTTGTCGAGCCTTCAGGTGTCGAGCCTTCAGTTGTCGAGCCTTCAGGTGTCGAGCCTTCAGGTGTCGAGCCTTCAGGTGTCGAGCCTTCAGGTGTCGAGCCTTCAGCAGTTGAGCCTTCAGCCGTCGAGCCTTCAGCAGTTGAGCCTTCAGCCGTCGAGACTTCAGCCGTCGAGCCTTCAGTTGTCGAACTTTCAGTTGTCGGGCTTTCAGGCGTCGAGCCTTCAGGCGTCGAGCCTTCAGCCGTTGAGCCTTCAGTTGTCGAGCCTTCAGTTGTCGAGCCTTCAGCCGTCGAGCCTTCAGTTGTCGAGCCTTCAGTTGTCGAGCCTTCAGTTGTCGAGCCTTCAGTTGTCGAGCCTTCAGTTGTCGAGCCTTCAGATGTCGAGCCTTCAGATGTCGAGCCTTCAGATGTCGAGCCTTCAACTGTCGAGTCTTCAGGCTTCGGGCCTTCAGATGACGAGCCTTCAGATGTCGAGCCTTCAGCTGTCGAGCCTTCAGATGTCGAGCCTTCAGCTGACGAGCCTTCAGGCGTCGGGCCTTCAGATGACGAGCCTTCAGATGTCGAGCCTTCAGATGTCGAGCCTTCAGATGACGAGCCTTCAGCCGTCAAGCCTTCAGCCGTCGAGCCTTCAGCCGTCGAGCCTTCAGCTGTCGAGCCTTCAGATGACGAGCCTTCAGATGTTGAGCCTCAGCCGTCGAGCCTTCAGCCGTCTAGCCTTCAGTTGTCGAGCCTTCAGCCATCGTGCCTTCAGATGACGAGCCTTCAGCTGTCGAGCCTTCATTATTCGAGCCTTCATTTATCGAGCCTTCAGCCGTCGAGCCTTCAGCCGTCGAGCCTTCAGCAGTCGAGCCTTCAGTTGTGGAGCCTTCAGATGTCGAGCCTTCAGCTGACGAGCCTTCAGGCGTCGGGCCTTCAGGCGTCGGGCCTTCAGGCGTCGAGCCTTCAGATGACGAGCCTTCAGCCGTTAAGCCTTCAGCTGTCGAGCCTTCAGTTGTCAAGCCTTCAGATGTCGAACCTTCAGCTGTCGAGCCTTCAGGCGTCGGGCCTTCAGATGACGAGCCTTCAGATGTCGAGCCTTCAGATGTTGAGCCTCAGCCGTCGAGCCTTCAGCCATCTAGCCTTCAGTTGTCGAGCCTTCAGCCGTCGTGCCTTCAGATGACGAGCCTTCAGCCGTCGAGCCTTCATTATTCGAGCCTTCATTTATCGAGCCTTCAGTTTTCGAGCCTTCATTTATTTAACCTTCAGTTGTCCAGCCTTCAGATGATGAGCCTTCAGATGTCGAGCCTTCAGATGTCGAGGCTTCAGCCGTCAAGCCCTCTGATGGGGAACCAGAGCCTCCAGCATTTATACACTTATTATTACTTATCATTATTTAAGAAGGTCTGCACAGTTGGTAGCAGCGGCGCTGCCAGGAATCTTGGGCCCCATGACAAAATATTAGATTGGGCCCCCTCGTGCAGCTGCTGTTACAATTTCTTGAGTCTATTTGACCCACAAAGAGCATCACAATTTTTAAGGCTTGCAACTGCCTTGCTTTATTTGGTCCGATACTGATACTAGCACAATATTTACTACTCATGAATTTTACATCCAACAGTTCACATACTATATGCAAGTAGGTTGCTTACATTTTTTCTATTACTGAAATGTCTGACTGTTGCTTGTCTATGAGAAGCAAAAGTCATAGGCAATGTGCGAAATATACATAAAGCAATCCAGACTTCTCAAAAGATGCTATGTAGCTGCATTTTATTCAAGCTGCAGTACATAACTTTAACAAAAATATGTTTTCTTCATATTTGTTAAAGCTGTCACGATGTCGTAGCAGTTTGTTACAGATAATCTGTGAAAACAATCAATCTCCTCCATCTAGGGTTGCCACCTTTCATAAATTAAAATAAGGGACGCTACCCATGGCGCGTCACCCTACTCTCATGGGGTGGGACTTCCACTGCAGTCATAGACATTATTTTATGGTGGTGTGTTTTGTTTTTAAAAAGTGATCCATAGAGCAATCATTCATGCATACAGTAGTTGGTTAGAGTATCCCAAAATTGTACTCCAATCACAGTAGCATGCCTTAAAAACACATTTAATTAAGGAAGTGTAAAAAATATTTGATAAACTACTCAAGTACTGATCAACTGATCATAACACCTGATTTAATATTCAAAATGTGTCCTCAGAGCCAAAAAGTATAAAAGTTATGTGAACATTCTGGTACTGTAAAAAGTATTACTAAAATATTTATTGAAATAATGAGTTGGGTATGGAGGCTGGACCAAATTTACCATAGGGGCCAAGATAGTCAGTGTTTTTCCATGGCGACACTTGAAAAAGAATGGGGGAGTAGGGTGAGGACAAAAAAAAACAGAGCAATATTTCATCATTTTATATATTAAGTGAGTCAAAGAGCCACTTGTGTCTCCAGAGGTTCAGGTTGCATCCAGAGGTTCAGGTTGCATCCTAAAGTGTGATCCTATACAGCAGCTAAAAGTGCAGCACTATAATTTTTTATTTGTTGTTAAAGTAAAATTGTGAAGGTTAAAAAAAAGTGATCCACCACTGAGTATTGACATAAGACATGTATTTAGCATAACTTATTTGGTACCCTGTTGGCCCCCATCTAGAACCGCCCAAGGCTGCAGGTCTTGGTCCGGTGCATTAATAATACATTAAATGACCACTGAACAATGAATTCATAAAATATATCAACATTTCAAAATAAAACCTACAGAAACCCCTTGCAAACCCTTTAAGGTAGGAAATATTTATATATTTAGTGTTAATCTATTTGTATGTCTTGTTCTTTAAATGACCATTTGTATTATTTTTGGCTGATATTATACATTAAATAAGCAAATAATCAAACCAGTAAAAGCACAATAAGAAACTTACTCATAGCAAAATGTTCTGTACCATCATTATTGTTACTCTTAGTGTGTGATAGGTGTGTCTATCGGACATTTATAGAATATAGAACAAATCGTGTCCCGTGTCGGGACGCAACTTTTAACAGCCAAATACGAGACGATTCCGTATTTTACGGGACGGGTGGCAACCCTACCTCTATCTCCTTTCTGAACTACTACTGCTAGCTAAAGAAAAACAACCAATCAGAACCAGTAGGATGCTCTTAGCACTGTCAATCAATCTCATTCACTCACTGCTAAATATGCTAATGGGGGAGAAACAACTTATCGTTACAGGAAAACCGTTTATCTGCCATCACTGGTAGCTATGCTAACCAGACTGACCATTAATAACAGGCTGTGCTAGCTGCAGCATAGCACAGAGCAAGGAGAGGGAGGATGAGCAGCCACATGAGATGGTGATTGACAGCACTAAAACTCCTGCCACCAGTGGTGGGAAGTACAATTTTTCCTTAAATTTCCTTAAGTACATTTTTAGAGTATCTGTACTTTACTTAAGTATATTTAATAATGGGTACTTTCTACTTTTACTCCACTACATTTTACAGTAAGTATCTGTATTTCACTACATTTCTACAAAACTGTTGCGTTACTCGTTACATCCAAGTTGCATTGAGCTTTTTTTTCCATTAAAATGTGAAGTTCAGGGACTTAAGGTGGCGCCATAAAATCCAAGCAATAACGTGACTGTTGTCACCCATCGCCTCCCCCTTTACTCTCACACTGAACTCCAGACATGCGCAGTGGTTTCCTCTGAGCGGGAGAAGATGTGTCTAATCGTCAGTAATATAATAGCGCTGCATTAATCATAGATATGGCGATGTGTAAAATAAGCAGCGCTTCGCTTTCACAGACGGTGGGACTTCGTCCAACTTTTAGCGTCACTTGGAAGGAAAGCTTAAAGAAAGGTAAGATTTGTAGCAAAGCTAACTGACTGAGACACATGTTGCATCTGCAACGAAAAAAAGTTGTTACTCGTGCTGAATTATTGTGTGGAGGTGTTGACTGAGATGTTGCAAATATGGGACAACGCTGTGACCATAGTCTGCAATATAATGATATGACGTTCAGGAACGATCCGATTCTTCTGGACGGATCTTTACTGATTAAATTTATTTCAGCTCTAAGTATTTAATATCTATGTGTTTTATGGGAATGTGAATCTTTCAGATTAATTTAAGAAACAATTTTGTTAGGTAAAACTTCATTTTTTTGTGTGTCACGTAGCGCGGGGTGCTGGTCTTGACTTGGTCTTGGGTAGGTTTTCTTGACTACAACTCTGCTATGTGGCTCCTCGGTTGCATGTCCTCCCCCACCCACCCACCTTCTTTCCATCCCCTTTCTGTTGGATTTCTTTCAAAATTCATGCTATTTAGGACAGGAGACAAGATGTTTCCATCCCTGAGATTATGATGCATAGAATCACATATCTAAGTCTAAACTATGTTACAGAGAGTAAACACAACATGCTTTATCTGTGGCATTGTTCATTAAAATGGCACATTTCTACTGTATTAAAATTAAATACGATCGGTTCACTTAATGATATTGTATTAGGGACTAGGTAATGCATTCAGCAAGTACTTTTACTTTTAATACTTATTTTTAAAAGCCAGTACTTTTTTACTTTTACTTAAGTACCAATGTTAATGTGGTAGTTTTACTTGTCTGTGTGTTTGTATAAAGGGACCCCCGTGCTGAGGTCAGTTCTCTTTTGAGGCCGTGATATGGAAACGTTTGGGATCTATGGCAAGAATCCCTCAGTAAAACGGGGCTGTATCTCCGTCACATCGGGTCCAGATCCTGTGTAAGGACGTACACTCACTGTCCATCCAGACATGGTAATTCTGTCTAATGAGTCAAAACTACCAGACATCCTCTGCATCTGCTGACCTCCATTTACTCAGATTGTTGGACGATCCGACAGCACCCTGGTTTTGGCTTTCAGGGCTGGTGTCAGTTAAGTTAGGAACCATTGCTGGTGTGGATGAGGAACAAATTACATCCAAATCAGGTCATTCCTTCTGGGTTATTTTCAGCAGCAGCTGTGTTTTACTTCAGGCGTCTGTGTCGTTATTGTTGTTGGCTTAAGAGTCACGTTGTTGTCTTTGTTTCCCTCTCTTAGGGAAATCACCGGATGCAGTCAATTTTTGGCTCGGAGAAGCAAATGCTGTCACATCCAGTAAGATTTCAGTTTGATTTTCATGATTTTCCCAAATGTTTTTGATATTCATGTGAAAAATATACTTCATTCGTGAAGGACAATGTAGAACAGCCACATTTTATGACTTTCTGGAGTGTTTAGTAGGATTTACCGGGACGAGGGCACAAAACGTGTTGCTCCGTCGAAGCGGTTGTCCAGATTCTGTTTTTTGCTCTCAGCTGTTCTGTGTTTTGCTTTCCAGTGCACAAAGATCCCTACGAGAATCTGTACTGTGTGATTTCTGGAGAAAAACACTTCGTCTTGCTTCCACCCACTGACCGACCCTTCATCCCTTATGGTAACCACAGTAACCATCTGTTTTTCAATGTCCTTGATGGTTGTAACTACAATAACCGTTCTCTGAGATTACAGTTTTCAGTAACAGGTGATCACTACTATTTATCCATTGACCTTCTATTAACCATAAAGATATTACCCTCTGCGAATACAACACATCTACTGTAGCTTCCACAGGATCCACTGTATATCCTCTCCAGCAGCAATCAGCTGCTGGAAACCAGCTGCTGGAAACATCTGGTCTAGTTAAAGGGTCAGAAAGACAAACATTCACATCATCTTTAGGTCTTGTTGGAGCTGACCCCTGCTCAGGGCTGATCACAAGAAACAGTCATGTAATCTTGCTGTGGTAACTGTCCACCTGATGTAACCACAGTCCTGATCTCTTGCAGTAACCACGGTAACCATCTCTGTCAGGTCTGTATCAGTCAGCTGTTTACCAAGAGCAGGACGGCGGTGAGTTTAAGGTCATCGATAACATGGACTCACACAAGGTGCGTTTAGGTCCTCATTTCCTGAAGGCGTTCCATCAGTGCCTCGTTGACCCCACTCACCCTGTCCACCCGCCCCATCTATCTGCCCCCTCCACTCCTTCTCTGCTTCAGGTTCCCTGGATCCCTCTGGACCCTCTGGACCCGGACCTGGAGCGCTTCCCTCAGTACCGGTTAGCCCGGCCTCTTTGCTGCACGGTGAAAGCTGGAGAGATGCTTTACCTGCCATCTCTGTGGTTCCACCACGTCCGGCAGTCCCACGGCTGCATTGCAGGTACCGACCCTGAATGCATCACGTCTCCACCTGCAGAAAGCATATTGTGTCACACATTACAGCGGGGCTGAAATAATTTGTCAGTTTAATCTGGATTAATTGATTAGTGAAGTAATTGTCAAATTGAACTATTTGACAATATAGTTTAATTATTAAACTATAATAATTATAGTTTGGTATAATTCCTGTGTAGGAACCTTGAATATGATCAACTAGCTGTTACTCCTCACTGACAACATTCAGCCATTTTTTTCTGATTACTTTTCACCACAGCCGCCAGCTGGGGTTTATCATTACAACTTTGTCAGAGGTTCAGCGCTTCCAATGTTTACTTCTGGACAAAAAACACTGATTGGTCAGTTCCTGGCAAATCCACTGGATTTACAGACATGTTAGTTATGGTACATCTGCTGTAAGAGGAAGGTCTTGTAAAACGGTATGGATTCAAACCTAGATGGCTCATCCAGCCAGTTTTCTAACTCCATTTGGGAAAAAGAGCTCTGTCCTCTCCCTGCTATGGAATTCCAACTAAATTGTAATTCCCTGCAACTAAATTTCTTATACTTAGTGAGAATTACAAAGTGTATGGAACTGGTAAAAAGAATTAGGGAAAAGAACAGATTTATACATGGAACTTTCAGCCCACCTACATCAGCAGCTGAAACAAGATTTTCTCTGACAACAAACATGTTGGCTGTTAAGTAATGAAACTAACACGTTACCTGAGCCGGAATCTCACTGTTTTCCTTCTGGTCTCCATTGCAGTGAATTTTTGGTATGACATGGAGTACGACATCAAGTACAACTACTTCCAGCTTCTGGAATCACTGTCTGAAATAGCGAATGGTTCCTCGTGACACGGTGGCTGCTCAGTGATGTCACAGCAACAGAGGAGACTCAACCCACAGAAAGCAGTTCGTTTGGGAACTTTGGACAATGGATCTTATGGATTGCGAACCGTAGTGCAACAGCGCCTCCTGGTGTAGTTTGTTGTTTATGTCAAACTAAAGATTAAAAATGTACATGAAATGACTGTCAACTCATTCTGTTTTCTGGTGTGTCCATAAAGCTGTGTGCTGCTGCTGTTTTAAAGTGTCATGTTCTCTGTGCGTTTTTGACTAAAACTATCTTTGTCACTGCTGCTCCCTGTTTAGTCCTTTTCAGGCTATATTCCCTGATCTGTGTGGAACTGCAAGGAAATCACTAAGATTTTGCTGCATCAATTCTTTTCCATTTGCAACGATGTTGGATGCCACCGTCAAACTCTTATAGTTTGCAACTTTTAATGTGCCTTAATTCTTCAGTGTTGGGGGGAGAAAACATTCAAGCTCATGGTGCCATTTTTATAAGTTATAAAAATGCTGCTCATATCAAACATGACCAACTCAAAAGAAATTTCATTTCACAATTTTACCTTGAAAATTTTGCACCTATCACTTTAACCCTCCCCCGGTCTTCAGAGATGGGGTCATTTGGACCCCACCTGTTTTTTATTCTGCGGAGTCTCACTGATTGTTTTTTTGTGGTTTTCAGAAACTGGTGGTTGTGGCTGTACAACTCTCACTTCCCCACTGTCTGACTGTGGCATTTGCTGCTCTCCTCCTGAGCATTGCGCTATGACAGCAGGAGGGTTGTTATGGATGTTGATCTATTGTAATAAATCTACTCTGATTAGAGAAACAGTCATGTCAGAATTTGACAAATCTTTGATTGGGTTCAAATTTTTGCAAAAAAATATTTCCCTTCACCTTTGTTCATCCACCAAAAACAGCTGGAGAAATCTGTGCATAAAATGAAACCCCTCCCTGCTTTCATTTGATTCAGAATCTTTCTTCTTTGGAGAATACAGGCATGCGCTGATAATGCTGTTGTCTTTCTTCATTGACAAACATTACTGATGCTTAATCTAACTGGAGAGAGCTGCCAGTCTTCCCCAGGATGCAGCACATTTTAAACCGACTTTAAATCCAAACATGGCTCCAGTCAGTCAGAGCAGAAAACCCCCGGCTGGAAGTTAAATGACGTTAGAGTAGCTAACATGAAGAAAAGAGCAGAAAGCATTTTATTAAAGCAAAACATCTTTACAGCGAAAATTTCAGCAAACAAAAAAAGTTCATGTTCATATCTTATAAATTTTTAAAATAATCTTTATTGTCAAGTTTTCCATATTGCATCGTCTCAGCAACTCAAGGCCACATTTCTCCGCATCCTACAAAGGAATACAATGATTATCTGTCAGCTAGTGGAAGCACTCGCACAAATCGAACACACACAAATCCTATGCAAAACAGACCAGATGTGTTTCTGTGTGTGTATAACAACTTACTACCTTCCCAGCTATCTGTCTCTCCTGAATGTTTCTATGATGATAGCAGATCATTCTCCCACAAGATGTGCCATCTGACTGGCTCCTCAACACCAGACAGTACTGGTGTTAGCAGCCTGACTGGTCAGATGACCAAAGATCCACTTTGGCAGCAGAGTGATGTTCTGTTCTAACTCTGGAACTTGGAAGAGTTCCAGAGGAATCCTCCTCTTCCAAAAAGGAGATCAATAAAAAATTTAAAAAAAAAACCTTAGTCTGAAAACTGAAAATGCTGAAAGGTGTCAGATTGAACAGTAGGGGGCGCCACACTGCATGCAGCGACAACATTTTTTCCGACCATTAGCTGCTTTAAATCCTAATGTTTCTTATCAAGCCTTTTTTTTCCCTCTGTGGAAATACAACGCAAACACTTCAACCTGCTGCACGGAGTTTTACTCCCAAATTAAAGCCTGCTGGTTTACTTCAAGCTGAACACAATCCCTAATTTATCCAGGGCTTTGCTGGAACAAACAGATGGCAGCAGCCAGGAAAACAATAAGGACTGTTGGATGTTAGTGATCCAGCCTGAACACATTCAGCAGGCTGCTGCAGCAGGACAAGACCAGCCTGGGAGCTGAACTTGCTTCAGTCATGACAAAACAAATTTGATGCTGGAAACCATTTTTAGTAAAAGGGTTACACATGACAAGGCATCAGCTGATAATAACTGGGACTGAGGCAGCCCCTCTGCTTTTCATACGGCTCTACACACACACACATAAAATAATTCAGCTTTCATAGTGATAGTTCCTCCTATAAATTGGCACATTGATGCTGTGAAATGCGGGCACCCAGCGGTTGTCATGGAGACCCACGTTGCAGCCGGGCGCATCCCTCTGGGCACCGTGGCAACACATCCAGTAGCCCGGCCCATACGGCAGAGCCTGGCAGTACGGCTTGTGGTGCCAGCGGCACAGAGACACATCTCCAGGGCGATAGCGCTTTTTGCACTGTTTGCAGGGGTCGTCACGGTAACGGGGATCAGACACCCAGAGCGAGTCGGCGGGCCGCACGCTGTAGTTCTCGATGACGAACTTGAAGTAGCTGCAGGTGCACTTGAGCGCGGCGAGGCTCTGGGTGGGCAGCAGCAGTAGCAGATTGACCAGCAGGTGGTGCGGCAGCAGCAGCAGGTACGACTGGGGGGCCAGCAGCTGCTGCAGCCTCTGGCGCACCCACAGAAAGTCCTGCGACACCGAGGCGCTACGGCTGAGAGGCACCGCGGAAGAGCAAGGAGGACAACCCATGGTCTTGTGGGCCTTGTTCTTCTCTGCCCTCTGGGGGGCGCTGACCGGAGGAAGGGCGGGCTCCAGATAAAAGGTTGTTCTGTAATGGGGGGTGCAGAGCGCTGGCCCCGTCTCATCAGGAGACTGGAACAGGAGGCCGGGCAGCGGTTCTTGCTCTGCACTCTGAAGGCCCGCGGTCTCCCCAGAAACCTCCTGAGACAATACAGCTGGGGTGGGGGGCAGCACCCAGGCAGGGGACTCCACCCGGACAGTGGGTTTCACCTGTAAAGGCAGCTCCACCCGGACTGCAGTCAGAGTTTCAGGTGGTCCTGATGAGGGTTGTGGCTGGGGTTGTGTCCAGCAGGAGCTGAAGCTCTTCTGTCCAGCAGCCAGCAGGACACGCCCCACCGTCCTCTTCAAGCTGTTGCTCCTAGACAGACTCATCTCGCTGCTCCTCAGACACTTGGACTCCAGCTTGGCCACCATCTCTGACACCCTGACGATGTCTGGCTCGTCCCCATCCTTGATCTCAGGCCGGGGGTTTCTGGAAAGGGTGATGGTGGTGGAGCTCCTCTGGAGGCTTAACAGAGGTTTTATGTTTGGCTGCAGCTCGCTCGCTCTCTGCTCAAGGAACGCCACCATCTCCACCACAGAGATCTTCTGCTCCTCCTCCGCTGGCGTTGGTCCGCTGGCTGGCTCCGGTGCCTCCCCACGCTGCCCACCGGGAGCCTCTGAGCACCTCGGCTCTGGTTCAGTCAGGATGTGGCTCCTCTGGTCCAGCTGGTGGTTCTGGTTGCTTAAGCACCTGCGGCGCCTCTTGGCAGAGCGATTTTCTTCCCAACTTCCCTTGGCCTTCACGGCGCGGAGCGGCCCCAGCGGAGTGCTGCCATTGGCACATGCCTTTGCAACTGGATCGCCGTGGCTCAAGCAGTGAGTTGAGCTGTAATCACCATTGTCTGCCCCATCCGTCCGTGTTGCCTCCGAAGCAAATATTGCAATCTTTTCGCGCACGTGTCCAGGTTTGATGACTGTCCACACATTCAACGCCGCATCAGCGTCCTCCGTGGCACTGCGGCACGGTCCGAGGGGAGCACTGCATCTGCTGTCGATCCGACAGGAGAGCTGCTGCCCGGTGGTGCCACGCGATGCCTTCAGATGTAGTGATGGGCCGCCGGTGCTGTAGCAGAGCCTGTTGGTTGAGATGAAGCTTAATGGAATACGACTGGTGCTGATGTTGTTCTGGTTACTGGACATCTTCATCATCAGCGTCTCCTGCTGACTACCAAAATAAGCGCTCCTCTGAGATGATGTCTGAACACGGACTGCATCCAAATGCACCTCTGAGCATAGGAGCTTTGGGTAGGACCTTAGATGCATGGCTGGCCTAAGGGAGGAGGAGAAAGTTATTTAGTTACAAAAATGATCAATCTTTATAAAGGAAAAAAATCAAATGTGCTACAGCTTTTGGATTACTTTTAAAGAATGTTGTGTACCAATCTGCTTCTTTGTGGTTCTCACATTAAATGTTGGGAAGGGTGTGGGGATGAACCAAGCCGGGATAACATGTTCAGTAGTGTGAATGTTTTGTTTAAATCAAGCAGACGGCTACGGTGCTAAACACAGCAACTCCTCTGGTTGCTTCAAGAAGTCATTGGGACTCCAATCCATTGGTAAAACTTATCAAAAGTTTGACCAAGAGGATAGGAGGGCTGAAGCGATTAGAGATCTCATAATGGAAACGACAGTGTTAGAGGGAACTACACAACCAGCTCAGTTTTTCACTCATTAGGAGATGCATCTTACCATGCCAAGTGGCCGCTACTTTAAAGTCATTATAAATGTACACAAAATAATTATACCACACAATGTCGATATGTCTATAGAATATACTGTCATGGCCAAAAGTTTTGAGAATGACACAAATATTATATTTTCACATGATCTGCTGCCCTCTGGTTTTCATGTGTGTATGTCAGATGTTTTCATCACATACAGAAAAACAATAGCAATCATATTATGAGTAACAAAAGCTTTTATTGACAAAATGAGTTAATGCAGCAAGTCAATATTTGCAGTGTTGACCCCTCTTCTTCAGGACCTCTGCAATTCTCCCTGGCATGATCTCAATCAACTTCTGGACCAAATCCGACTGATAGCCGTCCATTCTTGCACAATCAATGCTTGCATTTTGTCAGAATTCCTAGGATTTTGTTTGTCCACCCGTCTCTTGATGATTGACCACAAGTTTTCAATGGGATTAAGATCTGGGGAGTTTCCAGGCCATGGACCCAAAATCTCTATGTTTTGTTCCCTGAGCGAGTTAGTTATCACCTTTGCTTTATGGCAAGGTGCTCCATCATGCTGGAAAAGGCTTTGTTCATCTCCAAACTGCTCTTGGACGGTTGGGAGAAGTTGCTCTTGGAGGACATTCTAGTACCAATCTTTATTTATGGCTGTGTTTTTAGGCAAGACTGTGAGAGAGCCCTGCGACAGACTGGCGACCTGTCCAGGGTGACCCCGCCTCTCGCCCGGTACGCTAGCTGGAGATGGGCACCAGCACCCCTCCCGACCCCACTGAGGGACAAGAGTGTAAGAAATTGGATGGATGGGATGTGAGAGAGCCGACTCCCTTGGCTGAGAAGCAACCCCACACATGAATGGTTTCAGGATGTTTTACAGTTGGCATGAGACAAGACTGGTGGTAGCGCTCACCTCGTCTTCTCCCAACAAGCTGTTTTCCAGATGTCCCAAACAATCGGAAAGGGGATTCATCAGAGAAAATGACTTTACCCCAGTCCTCAGCAGTCCACTCCCTGTACCTTTTGCAGAATATCAGTCTGTCCCTGATGTTTTTCCTGGAGAGAAGTGGCTTCTTTGCTGCCCTCCTTGAGACCAGGCCTTGCTCCAAGAGTCTCTGCCTCACAGTGCGTGTAGATGCACTCACACCTGCCTGCTGCCATTCCTTAGCAAGTTCTGCACTGCTGGTAGCCCGATCCCGTAGCTGAAACGCTTTTAAGAGACGGTCCTGGCGCTTGCTGGTCTTTCTTGGGCGCCCTGGAGCCTTTTTAGCAACAATGGAACCTCTCTCCTTGACGTTCTTGATGATGCGATAGATTGTTGACTGAGGTGAATCTTTCTAGCTGCTCTTCCCCGTTAGGCCATTTTTGTGCAGTGCAATGATGACTGCAGGTGTTTCTTTAGAGATAACCATGGTTCACAGAAGAGAAACGATGATGCCAAGCACCAGCTTCTTTTTAAAGTGTCCAGTGGTGTCATTCTTACTTAATCATGACAGATTGATCTGCAGCCCTGTCCTCATCAACACCCACACCTGTGTTAATGGAGCCATCACTGAAACCATGTTAGCTGGTCCTTTTAAGGCTGCAATAAAGTTGAAATGTGTTTTGGGGGATAAAGTTCATTTTCTGGGCAAATATTGACTTTGCAATTAATTGCTGTTAAGCTGATCACTCTTTATAACATTCTGGAGTTTATGCAAATTGCAATTATAAAAACTGAAGCAGTAGACTTTGTAAATATTAACATTTGAATCATTCTCAAAACTTTTGGCCATGACTGTAGTAATTGTGATTACCTTGACAGCACATATTGATTTCCCAGTGGTGTTAGAGGTGAGATCCAGGTTGATGTGAAAGTTTCTCTGGTTCTAAAGCTTCATATCTTGCGTGTCGCTTCTTGTCCAACTCCACTAACTTCAGGAAAGCAGACTGAACATGAGAGACTACCTCTGCATAGAACATAGTACAAAAACAAAACCTGTAAATATGAGTTAAAACGTTACAAGATGATAGATGAATCATCCTAGAGAGATTTAATCCAGCAACAACAAACTGACTTGTAATGTAATCTCTTTAATAATAATGTCATATCATTAACAGGGAGGTTCTAGAAGTGCTTGAGTAGAAGACAACTGGAATATTTCTCTTGTCTATGGTGTCAAACTCGAGAGCCACTCCAGGACTGGAGTTTGGTGTCCCCAGGTGTTTCTCCAACCGCCACATTAGAGCGACATGCAGCACAGTCCGGTTACCGCTCAGGTTTTAGAACGTTCCACAGTCAGAGCCACTACAGCATTCTAACCATTTAATGTCCCTTTAATATGAGGCCATTGAAACTTCCAGGAATGCGCAGAATTTTTTTTCTTGCTGTGCAATGCATAAATGTTTGGGTACTGCAGGCCAGAGGTCATCTTTAAAACAAATATTCATAATGAATATGTATGAGCTCATCCTTGAGAAAATTTTTTTACATTTCAGAAATTTCAAATATTACAGGTTAAACTAGAAATGAGTCATCTTAAAATTATTTACTTGTACAATTGTATTCTTCACATTTTAATTCAGTCTCATAAATGCAATTGTTTCATTTCAATTTTTGCCAAGAGAAATGTTATTTTGACAAGGAGGAACAATACGTTTATTAAAATCTAATCAGAGGCAGGTGCATATTTCACCATCTAAAGGGCAGACTACTATTCTCCAAACATGCCCATTATGTCCATTTGGTATTTGGTCCAGTCTTCTACCACTGACTACATTATGTAAAAAAAAAAAAAAACTATAGCTGAATATTTTTGCTCAAACAGACTTAAGCTTAATCTCCTTGTGACCAAAGTAGAATTTAACCATTGATTTTTAGAAATATCTTCAGCTAAATTAGTGCTTGATTGGTCCGTTCCAATTTCCTTCATTTTGAGTGATCAGTGATTGGCCAATACTTACTGATTATTTTCACAAATCTTATCAAACTCCACAAAGTTCTGAAATTCACCTACTGTACCGTTTAGCTCTGCTGTGAGAAATTGCTGCCCACCAGGTCAAGTGCGCCGACTTTTCATTTTTTCATATGTAGCAAAAACAAGTTTGTATTGATTCACGGGTATTCTTTGATATCTTTTAATTAAATAAAGTTGGTTGATTGAGGGTGTATTATGACCCTAACACCCGTCAATGACAGTTAAAAGACAAAAAAAAAAAGTTAGTATTGATCTAACCCAGCAGGTCAGGCTTCTTAAAGATCTGTGACTGACCAGAGAACTGCAATCAGTGCACCCCTAATGTAGACAGCTGGTGGTGTATCAGAATATGCTCCACATGTCACCCCTACATACCTAGAGGTCTGAGGAATACAACAAATATGTTTGCTGGATCATGCTTTGTGCCATGCAAGATGCCTACAATGACAATATTGTGACAAGCCCTTGTGAAATTTCCATAGCAACCACTGCCAATATGATTTTATTTCATTCAAAGCTCAGTTTTCCACAGAGCCCATCCACCTCATTCCCCCATGTGGAAATTTCCAGAGTGTACAGACTGTTTACAGGTGAGGCAAGAGGCACTGTTGAACATGCAAGGAAACCTTTCAGAGTTACAAAGTTTTCCATGTCAGATGTTGGACTAGTAGTGGACAGATCACTTGATTATGAAGGAACATGTTCAACGTTGAGGCGACATTAGGCAGAGGACTTTTAGTGCAAAGTGAGGCCAGATGATGATTTTGGGAGATTTTGGGGCTTCATCATCAAAATTGCTCAGAGTTACTGGATGCCACAAGGGTAGCTTACAAACTGACAAAAGTATAGATTAGAAGAATTTGGTTGAAACATTCATTGTATGATTTGTGTTGTTTCAATAAAGATTATCAACTTTTACACAGTGCAGAATTTATTTTAAACCTAAAAAGTATTTCTTTCTGTAAGAAAACTGTGTTATATGGTGCTGTTCTAAAAGCTCCTTTCTGAACAGAGTGTTGGTCTGTGATAGTGGAATCACTGATTATCACTAGCTTCTGATGGTGGCGACAACATGTCAAGACATTTCAGGTATCCCACATGTAACGCGTCCACAGACATGGTCAGTCTGGCACAATAGTTTACTTTTTATAATAACTGTGTTGTGGTTTTCTTTGTTTTTGTAAGTATTGGCAAGATTTGTGTAACCAGGTCATTTTTTACCTTGTTTATATAACCTGTTTTTAGCTAGATAAATTACTCATTATCCGTGTTTCCATTACAAAAGTTGTGCACACAACTTTGCTAATATTTTGCTCATGTCAAAAAAAACAAACAAAAAAACTGAATTTTGCAATTGCTGCGTTTACATTAAACAAGAAACACAATTAAAAATCACATGTGAATTTGTTCACATGATAAATCACGCAGAAACATGCCATAATCCTCCAAGTATTTCCTGTTGTCTTCTTCGTGGTTTGCATCAATGGTAACATCAGGTTGTTGATCAAGTGACTTGTGTGATGTGAAAAAAAGTGTTTCCATTGCAGTTTTGCAAAATAAAGTAAATTTTATAAGCCCTCCAAAAATAAATAAACTTCTCATCCTAGTGCCAAAACCTTTACTGAAAAGAGTTTTTCTTTTTCCAAAATTGGCAGGCTTCCTTTAAGCAAATTTATTTGCTTAATGTCAAATTGCCCAGTTATATGTTCAGCTAGTGTCCAGGGACAACAGATGAAAAATAGCCATTTGGCTAATTCTGGAACATTTACAAAAATGTCAATTAATGAGCATTGTCCCCACCAAATAAATTACATTTAAATGAAACCTAAAAGAAGAGATTCCCCAGCAGAAATGACTGTATTGGAGCCATTTGCTCTTAAGATCCATTGGCAGTTGGCATCTATTTACAAAGCTACAGCTGATTGAAGACCTCTACAGTCTATGCAACCGCAGCAACACTGTGCTCTTCACACACATACCTCAGCAACCAGGCTTCTAGCCTAGACACTACAGATCATCTCAGTGTACAGTTCAGAGTGCATTACAGGACAAACAGCTGGGATCAATACAACATCATCCAGAAAGCATGTTCTGGAGAGCAGCACACAGGAGGATGCTCACTGCATTGCTGAACATGTCTGATTATTTACACATCAGGAGATGATAACGTGAGAAGAGTTACAACAGATTCACGAGTTTTTGGCTACAATCTCAAATTAATTGTCTGTTCACCTTTACCCATGTTACCTTGACGCTGATGACTGAAAATTGATCGCAGAACATGTTTAAAAGGCATGTTTGATGCCACTTTCCTATTGATGGAGAAGTGGGGGAGGCAGGGAGACCAAAAGCTCCTTAACCCACCTCAGTAGAAGCTTCTATTCCTACTCAATATCACTGACAGCCAAGGAAGGTCAGAAATCTCCTTCTGGAAGTCATGAAACGTTCCAAAGTAGTCATATGGCGATAAATAAATGTTTGACAGCAGCAATACTATAACTAATAATCAGTATCACTGACGATTTTGGCAGCAGCAGGAATTATTGCTTTTTTTGCTTTAAATAAAACAGAAAATCGATGTAAATAAATTTCTGCTTGAACTTTGTGTGTAGGTATGAAGATAGTAAACTTCCTCAGTTATCCTATAAAATACTGTGGTGCACTTTATTCTATTAATATATTCATTACAGAAACTGATAGAAATGGCCAAATCTTTACTTCCTTATCACGCAACTTGCTTTCTGACTGCGTCTTCATAGCCAGCTGTTTAGCCGAAGCTAAACAGCTGGCTACTTTACGTAGAGCAGTAAAGGGAAAGGAACCTGGAAGTATCCGTAGTTTTATGGGGGGGGTAGTGGGGCCCATACGTCATTTTTATTTTCCCGTTTCTAAAAACAAAACCCTGTGTGCGAACCCTGCTAAGAAGTCGGTGATTGTGGAGACAGCACTGAACAGTCTGATAAACAACTGCTGTGTCTGCAGTACGAAAAAAACCGAGACCGTGCTGGGCCTGTTCATCACCTCCACCCCGCTTATGCCACTTTCCTTGGGGTTCAGAATGTTAACGGCTGCATTCCACAGCTGATCCATACACAGCCAACGAAGTGTCGGAGGCACGGTTAGCAAACAACCGCTTGAACTGGTCAAGTTAGTTAGCTGCGACTAGTTGAAACCATTGCAACCGCAGAAAATTGATTAGCTGTAATGCTAGCTAGCGCAGAGCAGCGAAGCAGGCAAACAGATCATTTAAAAATACAGGAGCTCGTTGAAACCTAGTATGTTTTCACATAAATTCAAACGATTTAAAGTCGAAGAGGCACACTTACCTGAAGAAGGCAGAATCTCCGTCTTTGCTACAGGAAATAAAAACAAAAAACTAGGCTAGTAGCTGGAACAGCAGCTAAACTCCACTGTTTTCCAGTTTGTTTCTGTTTTTTACCGGCCCGAAGCTGCGGTCAGTTAATTTAGCTGCTTGTTTAAGTCTTTTACTTTCCAAAGCAACTTGGCTACTAAAAAGCTCGCCCTTCGTGGCTTTATAGCAGCTCTATTGTAAACGACCAAAATACGTAAACTCGCAGCTCTACGTCATTACGTCACAACTTAAAAGGGAAGTGTAAGGTAAAAAACAAATGAAATATTGGTCTGTTATCTTTGACACTCAGTTGCAACCATTTTGTGGTGTAAAAAGAGACTATTGGATAAAGGTCTGACCCTCTTAAAATGCATCAAAATCTAGCAGACTTTGGTGCATTTCAGAGAACCATCAGGCTTCTCTGAAACCTGATGGCTTTATGTCATTTCATTTAGGAGCAATTATAAATGCAATCAAAAATAACTTAACTAATTTAGCCTCCCTTTTTTGTCTTAATTCTCTTCTTCTACATGTTCTTAATTTTTTATTTTTCATTTTAATTGTACAATAATCTGGATCCAAAATCTTATCTAGAGGTTCTTTGTAGTAAGTCAACACTGGTATATACTTCCACAGTTGAATATTGTTCATGGGTCGAATGATTTTTCATGTCAATCTTGAACTTACTACTTCCACAATCTCACCTTAGACAATTCAATTCAGTTCAAAAATACTTTACTAATTCCAAAGAGAAATTAAACAGTATTAGACCATCTAGTTGTTATAGAATGGCTCTTGGCATAAAGGATATACTGTAGCTGTTTGTATTACAGCAATTCTGAAGGAGCCTCTGACTCAAGACACTCTGTGCTATTTGCAAAAAACTGGCGATTTTACAAAGGAATCTGTTGCACTGCCATACGACACTTTTTCAAAACAACTTGACCTACAACCCTTGCAAAAAAATATTTTCTTTTCAATCTCTTGGTGTCAAATTAAAACTTGTATTTCTCACCTAGAAAGTAGAAAGTAAACATTGAACCAGGTAAACCATTACATTTTAATGAGAAAAACACATTTGCGCCTTTCAAAATGTGTACCACTCATAACAGAAATGTGAAACTACACATGTGACATCAAGTCAAAACGGGATTTCTGTCAGGCACTGAGCAACACAGCCATTTATTTTATTCAGTATGAGTCAACTTACTTTTAAAACTAAAACCTTGTCAATGTCTGTTGATCGACAATAGATTGGACTTCTATAAATTATCTAGAAAAAAGAGAGCAGAATAATCTGCTGATTACCACTGAATACCTGGGAATGATTGTCCATGGCTCAAATCTCTTTTGATTATTATTATTAGACTTTTTTAAAAATGTTCTGTAGAAATAACAATCATCTTCAGCTGTAGATCATCTGATAATCTGGAGGTCCACCAAAGACCACCTTTGCTGTGTTTTAAAAAGATCTGGTAGATCTTAGATCTATGAAGGATTCTTAGCTGTTCTAAAAAAAATTTCATGAATTTGTGACTGTTCTCTGTAGGTTAAGGGAAATGTTATTCTTTTAAGATTTCCGACAGAGCCACAGTATATCTCAAATAGATTTGCAGTTGATCTCCAAAGGTGTTTTGTTTGTTTGTTTGAATGGTACATCTCCAGTAATGTCAAAGACTTCTCAGATGTTCTCAACACGAACATCTGAAAGGGTGAGGTCACAGTGGATGTCAAGTTTGTTGATGGACCTCAGGTTGGTTATCCGATGTTTGTATTCAAGAATGTGGGAATTGTTAACAGCCACCTTGAACTCTGTGCTGGTGCACAATATCTTCATCTGCAAAAAAAATAACATTAATAACATGTTAGTGAACTAGACTCTGAAAACGCAGCGGATTCACAGACACCTTTATTCCCTAAGACGGTAGAAAATGTCTGACCTCAAATGGCTGACCCGGGACAAAGGGAAACTGATTCCCATCCCTCTCCTCTTTCCCCCACTTCTCGCCAATGAGTGAGTTCCTGACAAGAGTCTTTCTTCCGGCTTCATTGAAGCGAGGATTAAAGTGAAAGGCGATATCATTGCCTGCAGACAAGTTCACCGTGAACCTGATTGACAACAAGGACACAAAAGCAGAGTGATTTCTTTTGTGGTTTAGCATCCTATATTTCATACAAATATGATAGCCAGTAGAGAAATATGTTTGATTAAACCCTCAGTGTTGCTACTGACTTCTCAGCATTGGGTTTTACAGTTCCCTTGATGGTGATCAGTAGTTTATCATATATTCCCATTGGCAGTCTCTCTTCATAGGGAACAGCCTGTCGAAAAGTAAAGTAATTAACACATCTCCTTTTCTGTCCATATTTCTTGATGTATTTCTCATTTTCTTTGGTTTTCTTACAAGATTCTTGTAGGGTGCGGCTGGCATAGCTGGTCCAGGTCCACTTGAACCAGGACCACTTGGGAATCCACCAGGTGCAGTGGGTTGACTTGGGTTCCCTCCTGGCCACATATTATTGCCTCCAGATTGGCCTCCAGGCCACATCGGGTTGGGGGCAGGTTGACCACCAGGCCACATCGGGTTGGGGGCAGGTTGCCCACCAGGCCAGGTGGGGTTGGGGGCAGGTTGCCCACCAGGCCAGGTGGGGTTGGTTGCTGGCTGACCTGAGTCAAAATGACATTATTCAATTTTAATGATCAATTCACCTTTTTTATATAAAGCTATATTTGTTGGCAAAATGCATCTCAAGACAATTACAAAAGAAAAATCTGTGTCGTTCTTAATATTCTTGGATTTTTATGTTTTGACTATGGACCTCAGACACCATATCGAAAATATATTTCAAATTATCTTTTACAAAAAAACAAGATATTGTCAGAAATGAAGACTGAAGTAGGTGAGAAACTAATCCATAATAGACCCAGAAGCTCCCTCTCCTCATGGGTGAAGCACCAGTGGCATCTGTGAGTTTTCTACCACAGACTTGCAGGAATTTAATGGCGGACTCCAGTGGCATTCTGGGACCTTGAAGAGACTAACAGATGGCTTTGTCTAGCAGAAGTAGAGGGCAGGAGGTAGATGGTGTATTTTTGTTAAAGAGCTTATCGTTGGATTCAAAATACTGCTTTTGAACCTGAAAGGTGTCAGTCTGGCATCCATCATCTACCAACAGAGCTCCCATTTGAGTGAGACAATATCTGGTGATGTCATGACTGGCGAAGAGGTCAAAGACTGCCTTCAAATGGAGGCCAGTCAGAAAGTTTGTGTGGCCAGCATATATGTTCCAATGCCTCCAGATTCCATGATCTTAGAGTAAAAGCAGATAAAGGCAGCAGCAATCTGGATGAAATCTTCAATATTTTGGAAGGAATCAGCAACACTTTGGCAAAGAAAGTTACTTCTTAACTGGATGAGCCTCAACCAGTATGAACAGTGTTGATGCTTAGTTGATGTTGAGAAGAGTGAACATAGGGGATTTTAATTACCCAAACACTATTTTAGTGAGTATTAAGGGAAGGTCCAAACCATATGGCTCCACATCTTTAAAATCTCCTCAAAACATTGGCTTTCCCAACATTTTTAGGACTTCCTTACTCATATTATTTACTGTACATATCCACAGTCGCTGATTAAAACGATTCAGCATTTGGAGGAATTGCCCAAGATTGTACCAAAAATTTGGTACAAGCGGAAACCAGAGACAGGTCTGTAAACTATTTATCTTCAAGGAACTGGTATGACTAGATTAGCCAAAAGACAATTTAAGTGTTGGCATAGTGTTACAGCCAGCAGTCACTCAGTACAGTGGGTGAAGTTCACTGAATACAGAGGAGAAGGTGCAAGATATGTACGCCTACGTTAAACAACAAAAGAGTAATTGAATGCTTCTACCTGGCCAGGTGGGGTTGGCAGGCCAAGGTCCTCCTGATTGGTTGTTGCCGCCAGAGGGCCAGTCACCAAGAGCATCTGAAAGCTGTAAAGAGAGAGAAAGTAAAGACACCTCTAAACTCAAGGTCATCACACATTCATGAAGCTATGTAGAGTCGGGGATATATCTGGTAATATTTAAAGGTAGTAAAATATTTCAACAGGTTGATTGTTGGTGATTCCAAGATGCTTTATTGTCAACAGATGAGCTGTCAGATAAAGTTTGAATCGAATAGTAATGTGATCCAGCATCCTAGGATTTCATAAATAAGTATTTGTTGTCAACTGGTGCTATATAAATAAACAGAACTGAAGCATTACAGTTGTATGTTCAGTGTAGTTATATTGCCATGTTGTGGTTTGCAAAAGACACAAAGGCAGACAGTTACAGTGAAAGAACAGAAATCTTAACTGACTAGGAAATGATAAAAATCCAAACAACCCAGGATAATGATATGTATTTGTTTTTACAAAACACTAAAACTGGGTCTCCTGCACTCATTGGACCCTGCTAATTACATATTGGTCTGTAAGTGTAATACATGAAAGTGAAAGGAAATAAATAAATATCCTAAGATACATGGCTAATGGGTTAGGCCAGTTGATAAGAATGTCGTATTTCTGCACTTCAGACTTAGAATCAACATCTCTTACATTTAAAAGTTCACTTTTATTCTGGAGCCATTATTACCTGTCCCTTGGGTACTTTCCCAGGAACTGCCTGATTTTATTTCAATGTTTCTTTTATTTCAGTCATGAAAAGTAAATATGATTTTAAAGGTGGGGTTTACTTCCATGTTGGGTCTGTTGCATTTTAATCAAATTAACATGGAAAGAATACAATAAACACAAAAATTCTGTTACTCATGCCAATAAGTAAATCAGACTTACATCCATCGTGCTCTTCTGTGAACTAAAATCCAACTGGAAACAGCAAATAAACAACAGGTGAGAAAAACACCAAACATTTTTCTATTTACTATTAATCTGGAAATAGTTTTTACAAATGAATATGAATGCAAAATGTAGAAGTGAGGATATCTGAACAGGTTTAATTCAAATCAGTTTAAAATGTGTTTTTTTAGTTTAGTTAATATCCTTAAACTCTAACATGTGTTACGCCAGGGAAAACCACAGATTTTCACATCTTCTCTCTTATGCAATCCTTCACCCCAAGTGTTTCTGAGACATGTGGTGACAGTGGGTAGAACATATGTCTATGATCAGTAATCCATTATTAAAGTTTCACATTTGTAATTTCATTTAAAATATTGTTCTCTTTAACTTCTGGATTTATCAGCCAATGTCAATATCCTCAAATAGATCCACAGTAGTGGAAGCTATTGTTTGCGTCAAGTCTTGCTTTGGTTCTTTTCAGCCCCTCCCAACAAACTAATGTTGTTGTTTTTTTTTCACTTCTAAAAAGATATGACAATAAACATTCTGCGAACTCAATTTCAGCAATGTTTGTTTTATGTAAAAGTACATATGTGTCTCCTGTAATACCATGGCACTAAAACTCACATTTCTGTCGGATGTTTATTCATCAGCTAATGGTTGGCAACCTCAGTGAATTCCTTTTCTGGCCTCTCTCTGTGCAACTGGGTGTTGTTGCAGTCCACTTCCCTGTATATTTGCATGCCTAGCTGTGTACACATGGTTATTTCGGTACACACTGAGTTTTATTCAGTGCCAGACTTCTTTCAAATCCTTAGTATCAGCTTCCTTGAAACTCAAAATGAAAGTGTTTCCCGTTTCTGTGCTTTCCTCGACAGTAAAGAGTAAAATTGCCTCAGGTCATCTCAATGAAACGATTCACAAGTTTAATAATGTCGATCTCTGAGTCAGTTCAAATCTGTGCAGGGAAGTTTTACTAGAACTGCTTGCTCTTTTTAGAAAGAGTCAATCATGAATGTAAGAAGAGGAAAAGAGACGTACCTGTTTGCTGGAGAACGGCTCACTGTCAGGCTGTAGAACATGAGAGTGAATTTAAGTGCAGAGCCACGCCCTGTTTTCCTGCTGAGACCTGTTCCTGTAACTAAATCATAACGGCCATTTGTTTATTCTACAGCTAATCCAAACCTAAAGAATGTTTGATTTGTGCTTCACCTTCATCTCTGGACACGTTTTTTTTTTTTTTTGTCCATCAGAGGAAAATGGGTCCAGATTAATTTTAGTACCAGTAACCAGGGGCACGGTATAGGGGGGAATTCTAAGGGCCCTTGATGACAGGGAGCCCTCCACAAAAAACAAACAAACAAAATAATGTACAGAATTTTTTTTTAAAAATCGGCGCCCTGTCAATTACTGTTATTGTGTGTGTGTGTGTGTGGGGGGGGGTTATTGTTTTTAGCAGTAAAAATTAAATGTTACCACTCCCAGACCAAAAAGTACATATCTATATTTACTATAGAGAGATAAGAAAAAGAAAAAGACATGAGTGTGAAATTGTAACAGTTTTTCTCCAAGAGAGGTGAGTAGACTGTGTGAGATTATCAACCATTCAGCATAGTTAGCTTAGCTACAGACTACTGTTTGCCAATGCATTTAATGAATTAAGGAAAATAAATACAAAGATATTCATATATTTAATTTGTCCCTGTACCTCTTACCACACTTAACCACAGATGAGTCAGTCAGCACTGCAGCAGCTCGAACCACCATACCAGCATAAACCCTCTTCCCTGATCCAGTGTAAAACCGTACTGTAAGTAAAAAACAGCCTCCTGTCTGGACTGCAGCCAGTCCACACAGTTTTACCTTGGCTCGCATTTAAATTATGTTGCCACGTCCCTCCTGACCTGTCCTCTCCTAAGTGAAATTAAAGTTGCAGTATGTAACTTTTATTAAAAAAATATATAAATTTTTTTACATATTTGCTAAAACTCTCATTGAGCTGTGACAGTGTGGCATGAGAGATAATTTGTGAAAACATTATTTTCTCTGCCTTCTTCCAGTGCTATCTAGAAACAACCAATCAGAGGCAGGAGGTGGGTTTTAGAGCTGTCAATCACAATCTCATGTGGCTACTCATCCTCCCTCCCCCTTGCTCTGTGCTATGCTGTAGCTAGAATAGAACAGAGCTATGCAGATTCAAACTGAATGCTCAGTTTAGTTAGCATAGCTACCAATGACAGCAGATAAACAGTTTTCCTGTAACAATAAATTGTTTCTCCGCCATTAGCACATTTAGCAGTGAGTGAATGAGGATGATTAACAACACTAAGACCGTCCTCCTGGTTCTGATTGGTTGTTTTTGGTCAGAACGGCACATTACTTTAGCTAACAATAGTAGTTCAGGGAGGAGGTAGAGGAGATTGATTTTTGTTTTTTTACAGATTATCTGTCTCATAGCAAAACGTCATAACATGGTGACAACTTTAACAAATTGTCACCATGGAGATAGACTCAAGAAATTGTAACAGTAGCTGTGCAGGGGGGACCCAATTAAATTTTTTGTCATGGGACCCAAGATTCCTGGCAGAGCCCCTGCTAGTAACTTATATTTCATTAAGTTGAGATGAGGAGTAGGATTAAATAAGTCTTCACGTCTTCCTACTTCTTTTCAAACAGAAAAGTAGTAGTAAACAAAGTATTTTGTTCTTGGTTATGTGTGCACATGTTTTTCTGTGTCCTACTGATTGCTTGTTCTCATGTTTTTTAAAACCTGTTGGGGGAAAGAAAATACAAATAAATACAAATTGTAGGATAAATGAATGACAGACCTCACAACATAAGCTGGAACCTGGTCATTCTTTTCTTGTGTGTGTTACTCAGTGCTGCTGTGCAAACTTTTGTTCTTTTGTGCACTTTTGTTTGAAGGGTCGGACTTTGTTCTGTCTGGAAATGTGTTGCCATGTGAACCAAAGAGCATTCTAAGATTCCGACCCACCCTTAACACTTCTCATGACTCACATCTTTTCCTCTGCAGAAATTCTCAGAAGTGATCCCAGAGCTCTTTGCTAGCAGCCACTTTCAGCCGTACCCTTGGCATCTGTAACTGAACTGTTCTAGAGTGAGAGCTCAGATGTTTCTGGTGGCCGTTCTAGAAAACTGCCGTTTCATGTCTTCCCCTTTTTGTCTCGCATCAAGTCAAAGTAAATGCATGCAAGTATGATGTCAAGTCCGAAGCAAAGTTGTGCAAGTCTGGAGTCCTAAACTCTGTATTTAAATGAAGTTGCAATTTCAGTCCAGAGTAAAAAGAAAATAAAATCAAACAACTAAACAAGTGAATTTACATGTCAGAACAAGGATATGGAAATTAAGAACTAAATCTTCAAAATGTCTGTGCTTATAGAGCAGATTCTCATGTTTGATCCTTTTTATTGAATCTTGTTGTTATAGTTAATTTACGTGAGAAAATCAGATTTTGCTTCTTTGACTTAATCTGCCCAGATTGATACATTAATTTGAAATATTATGTTCTACAATAACGAAAGCTATTAATTTGCAACAATTACTACTATATAGTATGTTAAAGTTTAAAGGAGCAGTAATATTTAATATCAACTTTTTGAGCTTTACATCATATTATAATGTTATTCCCTCATCAAAACATACCTGGAGTGTTTTGATGCATGTTTGAGGGATCCTTTAATCTCCATGGCAACCATTTAGCTAGGTCCAACCAGCAAAAAGGCTGGTTGGACCATCTCTGCCCTCGAGAGGCAGGTCCTCCCTGGAGCTGCAGCTTCCAAGCTTTCCTACGATCCAGTCTTAGGTCATGATAGGTTTACTTTGGCTGTGAACTTACAAAAAGCCAAGGCAATTTTTTAACAAAGTAATAATTTAGAACAATATTAGTAAGCCAGGTTGCTGCGTGATTATCAGGAAATAATATCCACATAGTTTTCACTCTTGGCTACTGTTTATGAATACCTGCCTGATAAGGCTTAGATAACAATAGATCAAAAATTCATTTCAACACTAGTGTTCTCAAACTTATAGAATAAATACAAAGCATATCTCCAAAATGTAAACGCTTATTAACAAAAATAATTGAACCTTCCAGTTAAAATATTTTAATCAACAAACTCACAAAGCCAGTAACACTCAACTAAGCTAAGTAAATAGATGACAGAATAGTGAAAACCAATAACTGATCAAAAAACATAAAAGTAAAATATACAAATAAAATATAAAACAAATAACCAGTAAAAATGATAGAATGATGTCACAGTTAGTATGTTACTTTGAATGTTGAGATACCAGGTTTGTTTTGTGAAGTTTGGAAATGAGACTAAATTACTTTTCAGCCAATTAAGTTGCTTTCACATGTTTTCACAGGGTATGATATCATATCTGCCATCTCATACGCTGTTATATCTGGTCTCGTGATTTGTTATGTATTAAGTTGTTTCTATTTTTACATTTCTCATTTTAATGATCTTTTCAGTCACGTGATGCACCGTGAGGCTGTTTTGTATTTCTTTAACAGACCAAGCTCTAACATATTGATACACTTTATTATTTTTACTGATTTGGAGGGTTTGTGAAGTCTGAACAGCTTTGTTAAACTCTCTCACTGTGTTGCAGGATGATCCCTAGGAGCAAAATGGGGAAAACAAACACACCCTGTCAGTAAGGAATTCATCTGGTTTAGAGCCAAACTCCGTGACTCATCCTGAAAGTCAGCTAGGCTGGGTGTGTTCCCACTAAAGGCTTATTCATCATTACACTTCAAAGTGGAAACTGTGTTGAAGTATGTATTATGTTACTATAATACTAAAAATAATAAAATCGAAACTTCATGTGCAAAAGACTGACATTACACTGTAATGAACATGAAGGAGTCTTTATGAATGTTTATAGCTGTTGTCATGAAGGGTGATTCGGTAACTAATGACCAAAGTCCATTTAATGGACTTTTAATGCACCTTTACATTAAAAGTGTCATTATTTACCGAATTACACTTAATGACTAATGACAACAGTCATAGACATTCATAAAGACGCTTTCATGTTTATGACAGTGTCATGTCAGTCTTATGCACACCCCGTCAAAGTGTTACCATTTTTCATATGCAAACTCATGTAAAATACGCATATAATTAGTGTGATCGGTCTGAATTCAGTACAGTTTTACCTCACATTTCTTCCAAAGCTGCTTCATCACCCAACATTACTGGTCCTTCTTCTTCCACTCTGTCTGATGAATTTCACAGGGTTTGGTTTTGTTTTTCCTGTGTTTTCTGTATTTCCGGCTTACATGGCCCTGGAGCCTCATTCCACAGCCATCGTGAGAAAAAAAAAAGCTCTGATATATAAAGGTCATGGAGCGCACTGGAGCCGTCAAGGTGTTCAAATTTTTAAATGACTGCAAAACTTAAAGGACTGTCAGACATCACCATAGGCTGCCTGGGGCTTTACGTTCTGAATAAAGCTACAGACCACAGACTTTTGAATCTGAACTCATTTTTTTAATGTTTAAATGGGCTGTTATCCATGTTGCTTGTGTGCATCTTCTACCACACTTTATCCTTCCACTTAACTTTCTGTTAAGCTGCTTGGATACAGCACCTGAACATCCAGTTTTCTTTAGCAATATCATTTTGTGGCTTAGACAGTGACAGTCTACTAGACAACTACCATCTCAGCAAATTTCAAATTTAAAAATTGGAATTTTTAAATGTTGAAATGTAAAAAAAAAAAAAATCCCCATTGCTGTCAACTATAACATTACTTTAGCAAGGAGGTCAGTAAGGCCACACTTCCCTCTCATAGGATGAACTGAATACATAGTAAGTTTTGGGGCAGATCGGGTTTTATTTAGGAATCACTTGTGTTGGTCAATCAGTGGAATGAATGTGAACAAGTTAATGATGACAGGATGAAAGGTGTTCAGACAGAGTCAGGCACTCCGAGTTTCCACTGGCTTCCGTCCACAGACTGAGACAGTCACAGAGAGTCTGACATGTCCACTGTGGGACAAGAAGCGTGTCCGGTCTGACGGCAGAAGACTGTTCCCACATAGGCACTGTGGCTTAGTGTTTCATCGGGTTCTGGTTTGTTAGTTCAGCTTTTCCAGAAGTTCGGGTTCTGCGCCATCCTCCTCTGGAAGTTCTCATACCATTTGAGGATGCAGCTGGAGGGTATGAAGGTCTCCGTGGGGTTCGGCGTCATCTGCGCCTGGGACAGAGCGAACGAGGAGGCGAAGTTGTAGAGGCTGTCCAGCATTTTCTGGGTGAACTGCATGAACGTGTCCACAGTGGACACCGCTGCGCTGGACACTGGGATTTGCTGAGCCAGCTGGTCCAGAGCTTCAACGGACACGCCGACCTGGGCCACGGATGGCGACACGGAGGCCATCACGCCGAAAGGGTGCGCCCCGCCCTCCCCAGCCTTCAGGCCGGAGATCTTGAAGATCGCGCTGGGCTTGTCGTTGGTGATAAAGCCGAGCAACTGCCACACAGGAGCGCCGCTGCCCGGGTCCGGGAAGGAGAAGTATACGGCTCCTCCCATTCCTGCGGGAAAAGGCACGGTTCCCAGCATGAACACTACCACGTGGTTCACATTCTCAAAATCCGCCAAATTAAAGACGAATTTATCAGAGGCGACCTGTACCGCGTCAGTCTGGACCAACCTACCGGCCACCAAACACCCAAACATCTCTGCGGACAGCTGTCAACCCGGTTAGCTTAGCCTAGCCAGTTGCTACTGAATACAAACAGAACGTGAGAAACGTCTTCTTCTTCCACACTCATCAGACAGAAGAGAGAAAGAACCGGGAAATTGCTGCCCCCTTGTGTCTAATTATACAAATCCCTATTAAAACGCCTTTGTGGGATGCAAAAAATGAGCGCGTGATTTAACTATTTAAAAAAAAATTTATTTATATATTTCGCATAATATTGCGACGATGTATTAGGCCCGTTGTAGATAGAAGAAGGAGGAGCAAATTTCGATCAAAAACACAGAGATTAATCTAAGAAACGAAAGGAAATTACAGAAAAGGATTTTTGAAAAGTAGAAATTTTTAGAGGAAAAACTCCGAAATGTTTAGAATAGCAGAAATTTTCTAGAAAAAGCTTGGAGATT
Source organism: Poecilia reticulata (assembly GCF_904066995.2). NCBI lineage: Eukaryota > Metazoa > Chordata > Actinopteri > Cyprinodontiformes > Poeciliidae > Poecilia > Poecilia reticulata. The sequence continues at coordinate 2,618,983 of NC_088851.1, forward strand.
TCTGAGTTTGAAATGTCAACAAAAAAAATGCTGGAAAAAAACCTCAGAGATTAACCTGAGTTTTGCATAAAAAAATGTCTTTCTTGTAAGCTTGAGCATGCAGTTCTGATCAGAAGTCTACACACTCAATGATAATGCTGCATAATTTTAGGGTTTCGGTGATTTATTTGTGCTTTACTTTTTTAGGGGTGCACTGATAATGTAAAACAACAATTATTTATGAGCTTAAATGTATATTCTCTGAATACTGTAATTTCTCTGATGCACAAAGGTTGAAATATATGCACACACCTCCACTCTTAAGAGAAGTGCCACTTGGCAGCCTGCAGAGAAAACTCTTGCTTTGTTTTGTTTTTTGTAATCAAAGGTTCTGGCATAATTCTGGCTATTTGACTTATCAGAAATTCTACATTACGTTGTTTTCCTGGTGCAGATAATCTTTTGAATCATGTTCTCGTGATTGTAACTACAGATTGATCAGTAAACTAGAACAGCAGGATCTCTCACAAGAACTTTAGATTGGTCACTTCCAGAATGTTTGCTATAGATTCCCACGTCTTCCATGTTATCTCAGGGAACTGGACAGAAAAAAAAATACATTTAAATCTCAAATGTCGCCAATTTATGTTCTCCTTATCATTTCAGGACTTCAGCACAGGTGGGAAAACAGGTCGTCACTGGTTTGACCCCTAGCAACCTTGGTAAATAGAAAGAAATACAAATAGAAACAGAAATATTTATGTTGAAGAAATGAAGAAGATAGTTTGGATAAATGTTTTCCTTCTTCAGTTATGATAGGAAGCATGCATTACATTTACATGTCACCCTCATGCACTATCAGTACCTTTTACCATACCTTTTCCTTCCAATCAATATTCTAAATGACTGAGATAGTTGGACATGTTCAGAGGAGAGACATGCTGAGGCTGAACCTGCCAAGAGGAAAACCTTTAAGTTTTTCCTATATGTTGCTTATTATTATTTGTTATGATTTTTGAGCCAGGCCATAACAAATTTTACAGGTCACATATGTGAAATAGGAACCTTTATTTTCCCAAGAGAAGCACAGGGCAATATGCACCAAATGCTAAAGTAACCCCCATGTTCCCCCACAGAGTGGTCATATGCTGGACACCAAGGTAGGTCCACAGCGGATCAGTACGGGTTCAGCCCGGAGCCCAGTTACCATGGCAGCCAGTTACCCACCGTCCTGAAGGAAGATTTCCCACCACCAATTTACCCCATACAACAGCCCAACACCCCCAACCAACCCCTCAGAGTACCAACGCTCCAACATTGATATTAATTTTAAGCCTTTTTTCTTGTTGCCAAAAACCCTGTCTTAGGACACTCTGAATGCTGCTGACAAAAGCTATGAGCTCCGGGAGGGAGGAGGAAGGGAGAGAGGCTCCAGCAGCACACAGCACGAACAGTTCAGAAACAATTCGGAATGAGATAAAAGCTAATTATAAACAGATTAACTCTTAACTCCTATTTTAGATGGCCTATTGCTAGCAGATCTTCTGACTCAGAGTGCAGCCTTTCTGAATGACAGCCTTATTGCAGCCGTACCAGTTTACTTTACTTGGACCTAAAGAGGAACGATCTGGAGTCGGTGCACAGCTTCAGTTATTACAACTAAAAGCAGCGATCAGGAACCAAAACCTGGGAGTAATGATGAACTCTGAACTGAACCTTCACAGCCACATGAAGACAGTTACAAAGTCGGCCTTCTATCATCTGCAGAAGGTAGACTAATGTCTCAGCGAGATCTAGAGAAACTCATCCATGAGTTTATCTTTAGTCGCCTCGATTGCTGCAACAGTGTCTTTACAGGTCTGCCTAACAAATCAATCAAACAGCTGCTGCTGATCCAGAACGCTGCTGCTCATGTTCTCACTAAAACCAGGAAGATAGAGCTCATCGCACCAGTTCTAAAGTCACCACACTGGCTCCCTGTAGCTCAGAGAATAAACTTTAAAATACTAATGTTAGTTTATACGTCACTCAATAGCTTATCACCAGAAAACATTAAAGATCTGCAGTTGTTGTATCAACATTTCAGACTTCTCAGGTCTTCTGGTTCTGGTTCTGCTCTGGATCCAGAACCAAATGAGGAGAAGCAGCATTCAGCTTCTATGCACCATAAATCTGGAACAAACTTCCAGAAAACTGTAAAACTGCTGAAACACTGAGGTCCTTTAAATCTAGACTAAAACGCCACCAATTTAGAGTTGCTTTTGAAGCATAATCAATTAAGAACTTAACAATGGGACTTGACTTAATGTAATGTTTTGATTGTTGATTCTATATTGCATGACGTTGTGTTTTTTTTAATGATGTAAAGCAGTTTGAAATGCCTTGTTGCTGAAATGTGCTATACAAATGAAATTTGATTGATTTTTAATGGATAAAAATTAAAGATGCAAACAATGACATGTTAATGATGAGTACTTATGCTCAAATTTGCATAGACAGAAATGTGCATGTTACAGAAATCTAAGGTTTCAATCTAAGGGTTAAAATTTATTAAGTCTATTTCTTTGAAAGCAAAAATCAATCTACTCAAGTAAAAGAAGAAATATTACTCAAAATAAAAAAAATAAATAAATAATCCAGTTCAGTAAAACTACTCTTATAAGTACTTTTTCCCCCCAGAAAATTACTCAAGTAAACGTAACCAGTACCCACTTTTGAACATAGATAACAACAATATCAGCAGCCTACTGTTGTTAACAAGGTTAAGGTGACTTCTTGGTAATTATTTAGCTAACATTACCAGCATCTAAAAACATTACTTAACTCATTTGGTTAGTTTGGGGGAAAAAACGTATTTACCTTTGTTGGTTTGCTGCCATGATTTTACGTCGCTGCCGCACAGGTAAAACACACCGGCACGAGCATCTTAGCACTCATGTTGAGTTTAAAGGTGGCTCGGAAAAACACGTTACGACATGTTAACAATGGATTAAGCAGTTGTAACGACTGAAAAAAGTGAGGGATAGGAATAATAGAAAGTTGGTCACTCACAGGTAAAAATCAAATAGCTTCCAGTCCGGGCGGGGGGGTCATGGCTGACTCTGTGGGTGGACAGTCCCCCCCAATGCTGCAGGGCCTGCTTAGAAAGTGGATGTTCTCATGAAACCATCCATCCATTTTATGTACACCATCCATTTTCTAACACCCTTGTCCCTAATGGGGTCGGGAGGGTTGCTGGTGCCTATCTCCAGCTAACGTTCTGGGCGAGAGGCAGGGTACACAGAGAGACAAACAACCATGCACACACACACACACACACACACACACACACACACACACACACACACACACACACACACACACACTCAACTTGACAGTCATGTTTTTGGTCTGTGGGAGGAAGCTGGAGTACCTGGAGAGAACCCACACATGCACAGGGAGAACATGCAAACTCCATGCAGAAAGACCCCGGGCTGGTAATCAATCCCCAAACCTTCTTGCTGCAAGGCAATAGTGCAACCAACTGCACCACTGTGCAGCCTCTCATGAAACCAGTAAACATCATTATCTGTTTCTATTACTCATGAAACCAGTAATAGAAAAAAAAACGATTATTGCTTTAAAATACAAATCCAACTATTAAACTACAAATCTAACTGTTTTTTCTTTTTATGATCTAAAGCATATGGTTTAAATTTTGTCGTTTTGTGTAAAATCAATAGGAAGCAAACAAAGCATGTCACATCGTTCCCCTTATTAACAACATGACTTAAGATACAGTGGCCAAGGTAATAACTTTAGCAGAATTGGTTTGAAAGGCGACATTTAAAAAATGGTATTTCCGAGCTCTGCCGTGGCACAGAACGCTGAAATGTGATATTTCCGAGCTCTACCGTGACACTGAACGCCACAGACTTAACTCGGCTCTTGCGTTCAGTCGGGTCAGCTAAGCGCACCCCGTCACTCTGTTTTGTGACCTGCTGAGTAGAAATGGGAGCTTCTTGATTTCACCCCTGACATCGGTGATTATAACGGATCCGAACGTCATTATCTGTGTGGAATAGCTTGATATTCACAAAGCTGGGTGTCGCTTCTTTTGACGAAGAAAAACTTCGCCCCGAAGCTGATAAGGAGCTTGGGCCCGTGTCGCTTATGGTGAGTGCCCGCTGCTGCGGTGCGGCCTCAGAGCTCTCCTGGAACTCGAGACCCGCGGCTTGCAAGTGGAAGATTAGGCCGCGGGGTGTTGCTGACCTATTTGAGTAGGTCAGTTTCTCGCCATTATAGTTTAATGGCGAGAAACTCACACATGCTTACGTCTTTCTGTGACCAATAATTATCGGGATTGATGTTGGACAGATGTAATATTGAAAGCCGTAATTGACGTACCGTGATCCAGATTAGCAGCGTTATGCTACTGAATGCTAACCGGATAGCACTGGCTAACATGTAACTGTACTGAAAGCTCTGGAGTTAGTTTACGAAATGTCTTTGAGAGGCCTGTTTATTTCAGCAATGTATCAAATGGGATTTGTTAACAATTAATTTTTGCGTAACGCAAACTTTTGGATATGTCCTAAAAAAAATAATCAGGGTAATTATGCTCCGTTAGCTTTGTCAAATATGGCTGCGCCTCCCTGTTAAATGCGCATAAAGTGACCGTGTTCGTCTTTTTAACACTTGATAAGTTCGAAGTTACTCTCGAAATCGTAGACGAAGCTACGTAACATACACATAAAGTATTTTTAGGTGAATTGGTTGGCAAATACTTAAGTTTATCTGGCTTGATACTTACTACTCTTAGTAGCTGTGTGTCATAGTGCTAGCAGTGTAGTGCTTCATTTGAGCAGAAATAATACAGTTGGGAAGACCACGCTGTCGGGTGACTGTAATCTTTTCCAATTTACAATCATAATATCTAAATCAACTTTCATCTTTGTATGCAGTTAGATAATTGATCTTGTTTATATGGTAACTAAGCTAATATCAAGACAAAGGTGTTCAGTTTTTTCTCCAGGTGTCCATGTGCAATGCAGTTAAGTTCAACCACAACACAAGACAATTAGGTATATTTAATGATGGATTGCAGTAGATCACATAATACCAACTAGTAAACAGTTGTCTCTGTAAAGAAACCAGCAGATCGCCTCAAGTCGTCGCTTAATGCAATCATGCTTCCTGAGCAAACACAGGAAGACAGTGGAGAGCAGCAGGTCAAAGCCTCCAGCAGAGTGAGGAGCCGCCTGATTGGTGAAACACAGACATACACAGAGGTGCTGGGTTTGCCATGCGTTGTATGAAAATAAACAATAGAGAGAAAGTATAGATTTAATAGCAATATTTACAGTGAGCAATCTTAAGAGTTGGTGAAGTAGGCATAACAGACTGAAAAGTCTGATTAATTTGTCCTCTATTTACAAATAAATCATAAATACTGAGATGGTTCAGGAAAAACTACACCTCTGCAACTATGAGCTTTGTCAAAAAAGGAAAGTTTTAATCTCAGTCTCAGGGCTAGGCAGAGGTTTAAAGAGGAGCGGCAAAAGCAAATGAGGAGGATTAGCAGTGCTTGACAACAACCGATGGTGTCATCTAGGACATGTTACTGTGGAATATTATATCTGCTGCCTGGATATTAAGCTGTGTTTGCGCGTCATGGTGGTCATAAAATTGATAAACTGTCTTCAGTCAGAGGCCTCTTCACATTTATTGCAAGACTGACTGCTACCGGGGAAAACTTCCAGAACTTAGCTGCATTGCACCATACTTTTAAGAAGCATAAATTGTATAAGTTACGACACTTCATTGATATTTGGGATAATTAAACCATTACTGAATTGAATTGAAAATTTAACAAGGTGTCTGGCACACAACGAGCTAACGGAACAAAATGCTCTCATTTCTGTTAAGTTTAGAGTGGATGCTAAGGAAGAGAAGCTAAAATCAGAGAAATGCGGTCTCAGGTTTTTTTTGTTTTGTTTTTTATTAATCAAAGCTCCTGCTTTGATTAATAAGCAGGAGCTTATTAATCCAGTCTGATTAATAAGCAGGAGCTTATTAATCAAACTTTGGATTTACTGATGTTGTTTTGCTGCTTTGTTTGCCTTGAAGCTGAACTCGGATCTCTGAATAGTCACACAGCCAAGCTGAGCACGCTCTAGTTGCAAATTAAAAACACACTCATTGTCACAAGCGATGGGGAAGCACTCTGCAGCTGTTGCAACATGGTAGCCATATTGAAGTGGGACCTCTGGTGGTCCAGGGCCCTTAAACTTGGAATTTTCCAGATTTCCCGTGTAAGGTTGGGGTTCTGGTAGAGTCGACCGGCCTGGAGCTCGGAAATTCTGACCGGGAATATTTTTTGGCCAGTCACACAATTAAACATTTATAAAATCCTCCTACCACTTCACATTGCCCAGTCAGCACTTTCGATCACTAAAGCCATTGTTTATATACTCCCTAGTTACTGGTTCCTAGCTGGCTTCTCTTCCTGGCATGGCCTAATGTGTCCAGTCGCTGGAGAAACAAACTGTTGCATTCTACTTAGTCAATTTCTGCACCTTTTTGCTGGGGTTGTAAAGAAACACATAATATAAGCTTATAGTGTTGTTTAAAGTAAAAATATACTCTTTAAATTAGGGATGCACAGTATATTGGTATCAGTCTGATTAATAAATAAAAAACTGGACAGATATTAACAACTTGTGTCGAAAGGCAAAGGAAATGTAAACATCGGTTCTCAACCCATATTTTCCTATTGGTACATTTCTTCTTTAAATTAATAAATTACAAATATGTTAGCATAAACGTGCTTGAAATCTGAAGAAAAATGTTTAGAAAATGATCACCAAGCCTCTTAACTTCTTGCTGCTGTTTGCAGAGATCCTGTTCCATAAAGCTCATTTAGACGAAGGAAGCACCTACACACACATGTTCCAGTCTCCTTCCATTCAGTTGATTGAATGAGTAACAAGCAGCCTCACACCTGAGAGCTGTGATTGGGCACTGAGCCGGACAGGGCAGCCAACAGGGGAGTCAGGTGAGACCTCAGATTTTTAATTTTTTTTTATATATATATACATTTATTTTTTAAAATTTTATCTGGAAGAAAATGGTTGAAGGAACTAACATCAAAATTAATCTGATTTCTCTAAAACTTCTATTTCTAGTTTCAGGACACTTCTATGGCTAAAAAAAAAAAGAACCCAATTCATTTAGAGTTCTGCATTAAGACATTTTGTTGATTTCTGTTTTAAAGTCAATCATCATACCACCAAAAATGACCCGACCTACTTTTTCATATAGAGGAGATTGTGTGTTGCTCTTTCTTCAGGCTAGCCATCATGGCGGATGTGGACCCAGACACCTTGCTGGAGTGGCTGCAGATGGGTCAGGGCGATGAGCGGGACATGCAGCTCATCGCCCTGGAACAGCTGTGCATGCTGCTGCTGATGTCGGACAACGTGGACCGCTGCTTTGAGACGTAAGGCGTTAAAACCCAGACATTTGCATTCCATCTTGTGTGTGTGAGCTGGTGGCTCAGAGTGTCCCCTCTGCCTCTCCGTCTGTCAGATGTCCTCCTCGGACGTTCCTACCAGCTCTCTGTAAGATCTTCCTGGACGAGAGCGCGCCAGACAACGTGCTGGAGGTGACGGCCCGCGCCATAACCTACTACCTGGACGTGTCGGCAGAGTGCACCCGAAGGATTGTGGGCGTGGACGGAGCCATCAAGGCTCTGTGTAACCGCCTGGTGGTGGTGGAACTCAACAACAGGACCAGCAGAGACCTGGCGGAGCAGTGTGTGAAGGTAGAACGCCACAGAAGGCTGGGCGACAATAGACATGTGATCAATATGGTGGCATCTCAGAAAACCTGATATGCCACCAGTGTGGCTGTATTTCAGATATTTGAAATGAAAAATGAATCATTTATCGATATCGACTAATATGAAACACTTATACTGTGATACGTTTTTCAGCCTACTTCTAAGATTAGTGTACTGGAGTGATGAATTGTGAGGACATTTTTTCAAAAGTGACTGTTCAATAGACAGACTATACTTCGACATTTCGTGTCAAAGTGCACTCCAGTTATAGTCGGTGAGATTTCATCTGGGGAAGTGAGTCTACTCAGAATGCACATCCTTAAAAAGTCTTAAGTTCATATATTTAAAATTAGGGCCTTAAAATGTCTTGCATGAAAAAAAAATACCCAGTACATTTCACAAGCAGAGTGTCAACCTCCATGTTTAAACCACATGGTGCAAAAATGCACTTAAAACATTTCTGGAAACCTTTACAGAGATGCAGAAGTGCAGCAAAGACCTAAATCTGTTCCACTAAAACTAGTTGGTTAATACAATTTCAATTTTACAACAGGAACTGTATAGTAATGGGTGTTTTAAGCCTGAGTAAGTGGTGCCTTCCTCTGTGGAAAGCAACACACTCTGGGTGGAATCATGGAGAAAGTTTAAGTTAAAAAATGTCTAATTGAGGGTTTCCATTCTTCAGTTGTGAGAAATAGTTTCCTGACAAACTGTTTGACGTCAATGTCTTTGAACCCATGTGCCTGTGTGCAGGTGTTGGAGTTGATCTGTACCAGAGAGTCTGGTGCTGTCTTTGAGGCTGGTGGTCTGAACTGCGTTCTCAGCTTCATCAGAGACAGCGGCCACCTGGTCCACAAGGACACCCTCCACTCCGCCATGGCCGTGGTGTCCCGCCTGTGCAGCAAGATGGAGCCTCAAGACTCCTCTCTGGAGACTTGCGTTGAGTCCTTGTCCAGCCTCCTCAAACATGAGGACCACCAGGTCACTACACGGCAGGCGGTTGTAAATGAAGCCTCTAGATAAGGTTTTGGATGGTATAATCTTGAACTTGGTGTTTCCTGCAGGTTTCAGACGGAGCTCTGCGCTGCTTCGCCTCGCTGGCTGACCGGTTCACTCGAAGAGGAGTGGACCCGGCTCCTTTAGCTAAACACGGCCTGACGGAGGAGCTGCTGTCCCGCATGGCGGCCGCCGGTGGCACCGTGTCGGGCTCTTCCTCATCCTGTAAACCGGGTCGGCCTTCCACAGGCGCGACCCCCTCCGCCGCTGACTCCAAACTGAGCAACCAGGTGTCGACCATCGTCAGCCTGCTGTCCACACTGTGTAGGGGCTCTCCGCTGGTCACACATGTAGGTCCACACCATTTCTCTCATGCTTGTATAGAGGAGGAGAACAGGTTTGTTTGTGTGTGTGTGTGTGCTAACCTCCATCCCGTGTTCAGGACTTGCTGCGGTCGGCTCTGCCTGACTCAATGGAGTCTGCGCTGGGAGGAGATGAGAGGTGTGTGCTCGATACCATGCGGCTGGTGGACCTCCTGCTGGTGCTCCTGTTTGAAGGAAGGAAGGCGTTGCCAAAGTCCACAGCAGGATCAGCGGGCCGGATCCCTGGACTGCGACGTCTGGACAGCTCTGGAGAGCGATCCCACCGACAGCTCATCGACTGTATCCGCAGCAAGGACACCGACGCTCTGATCGATGCCATCGATACGGGAGGTGAGCCTGCTTTCATGTTGTTCTTTATCCAGGTTGGTTACCAGGCTACTAACAGATCATTAACATTCTGGCATTAAAGCTGCACTATTTAACTGTTGTAAAAAATTTTGTTTTTTTTGTTTTTTTCCACATTTGCTAAAACTGTCACTATGTTGTTACAGTATAACATGAGATAGCTAATCTGTGAAAAGACGGAGCTCCTCCACCTCCTGCTAGTGCTTCTACTGCCATCTGCAGAAATACACCGCTTGGTCAGAAATAACTAATCAGAGCCAGGAGGGGGGTCTCAGCGGTGACAATCAAGTTCATAGACGCGCTGCCGTTTTGCTGTAGTTGTGGAAATAGTGGAGAAGCAACTTAACTGTTACAGGAAAACAGTTTATCTGTCATCTTTGGTGGTCATGCTAACTAGCTTTAGCGTTCCTGGCAGGCTCTGTTGTGGTGAACCAGCGCAACACAGAGCAAGGGGGAGGGAACGAGCAGCAGGTACACAAGGTTGATTGACAGCACTGAAACCCTCCTCCTGTCTCTGATTGGTTGTGTCTGGGAGAGTGTATTTCTACAGATGGCAGTAAGATCACAAGGAGAGAGCAGAGGAGCTTGTTTTATTTTTTTTATATTTTCTATTTTGCTTAATATTAATAGCAAAATGTGTTTCTTATGCACAGTTTTGGTTTAATTAGTGGTCAGTTTTCTTTCAGCAAATGGCCTTTTTTAGAGCTTTTCTTTAAATAATTGAACTAAATTAGTTGACGGTTATTTCAACAATGTGAAATGTGCTCTCTCTCAGCTTTTGAGGTCAACTTCATGGACGATGTTGGACAGACGCTGCTCAACTGGGCTTCAGCTTTTGGCACACAGGAAATGGTAAAGAAACACAAACGCAAGCTAAGGGTTTCCATCAGACATGGTTTTTGCAAACGTGCTGAGCAGCTCTGTGCTTGTCGTTCCAGGTGGAGTTTTTATGTGAACGCGGTGCAGACGTCAACAGAGGTCAAAGGTCATCCTCGTTACACTATGCTGCGTGCTTTGGGCGGCCACAGGTAGCCAAGGTAAACGGAGGCACAGTGAAAAGAAACCATGTCAGTGAGACTGAAGCGTGGAGGCGTGTCAGTGTGATCCTGTGGGTTTGTCTCGTTTCAGACTTTGCTGCGTCACGGAGCCAACCCTGACCTGAGGGATGAGGATGGAAAGACCCCCCTGGACAAAGCCAGAGAGAGGGGACACAGTGAAGTGGTGGCTATACTGCAGTCACCTGGTAAGTTCAACCCATAAACCAGCTTCTAGATGAAATATTGATAGTGTTGCTCAGCAGCAGCGTCTGCTTCTTCACCTGTAAAGGGACAGTATTACGTAAAATTTACCCTTTTGAGATGTTCATAATGTTACAATGTAATCTTCTCCTCAAACTTATACCTGGAGTGTTGGCTTGATTCTTTCATGGATGTTTGAGAAATCCTTTAATCTCTACGGCAACCATTCAGCTGTGCAAAACACCTGGGTGGACCTAGCTCCGCCTTTGAGGTGCAGCTCCTCCTCAGAGCTGCAGTTTCCAAGTTTCTGCCTCACTGAGCAGCTGCTGATAGTAATTAGCAGCTCTGCTGAGCTACTTCTCAGAGCATCGCTGGTAAAGCATTGTCAGTTTTCTTTGAAGTCATATTTGATATAAACAGCATTTTTGTAACAACTGGAGGTAACACATAGACTTCAAAGTGCTATTAAATGGCACAATGGGCCTGGAAACTACATAATGCTGCCTCTTGAAAAACTCTAAATATGTGTATGATTGAAGTAGATCATTTTCTGAGAAATATAATCCAGACTGGGACATGTTAACTGACCCTTAGATGTTTCTCTTTTAGGGGACTGGATGTGTCCGATGAACAAGGCTGATGACAAGAGGAAGAAGGATGCAAGTAAGGAGGAAGAGGAGAGCACTGAACCCAAAGGAGATCCAGAAATGGCTCCCTACTACCTTAAGAGACTTCTGCCTGTTTTTGCACAAACCTTTCAGCAAACCATGCTGCCTTCTATTAGGTAAACTCATCCACACTTCCACTGTGCATCACTGATTTTTGTAACCTTAAGTTAAAAAATTAAACATAGTTCTGGTAGTTGTTGCTGACCATGCAAAATTTAAGTAAACCTCAACTTGAATCAGAACTCCAGTGGCTTGTATTTTTATTTTTCACAAACAAACTCATGTGAAAGACCTTCCAACTGGTCAAAATGAAAAAAATGAAAAAAAAAAAAAAATTTTGTGATTTTTAGGAAAGCAAGTCTGGCTCTGATCCGAAAGATGGTTCACTACAGCAGTGAAGTTCTGCTGAGGGAGGTGTGTGAGAGCGAGACGGGACACAACCTGCCCACAGTCCTGGTGGAGATCACTGCCACTGTCCTTGACCAGGAGGTAAGCTACAAGAGAGCAGGGATTACAGGGGCTCAGTCCTCGTGAACAGCAGACACTCACCTTAAGCTGCTGAACTCAGGCTGCAGAAAACAGAGCAGCAAATAAATAACATATCAACTTTCTGTCTGATAAATCTGACTTTCTCTAAAAGACGCGCAGACAAAATAAATTAAGCTGTAGGGCTGCTCAATTATATATAAATATTTAAATCATTCATTTATTATGGAACAGTAATCCATGTATCCCACATGAAGCATGGAGCATTATATTGACCATAAGCAATGTAGTGTCCTTTAACCAACTAGACTGGAAATTAACATTAATGTGCAAGATTTTTTTCTGAGAAGGAACCCTAAGCTGCAAACTGTTAAAGTGGCTTTTAGTAGTTGTCTTTGGGAATTAAGCTCCAAATATTCTTATGTACTGTATTTTCCGCACTATAAGGTGCAGCTAAAAACCTTCAATTTCCTCAAAAGCTGACAGTGCGCCTTATAATCCAGTGCGCCTTATATATGGACCAATATTGAACCACAACAGGTCTAGCAACTACGGTAAGCAGCCGGTGACTTCATTTTTGCCCGTAGAAGAAGCAGCGCTCGGTGCATGCTGGGATAGTTGTCAGAACGCTGGTTTGTTAATAAAGTTTGACTGACCCATCTACCTACCGACTGTCTAGAATCAGGTCGTCTGCAGGTCATTTAGCACCACGTTCTCCACAAACATGCTGTGCGCGAACAGAGAAGGGTGACCAACGCCCTGACCTAGTTGCGGAAGGCTCTCCTCGCCGACCGGAGTCGGACTGTTTTGTTGACATTCTTTAGGTCAACAAAGTGGCTTTAGAAATTCATCCTTTAGTGCAGCTCCATCTAGTGGATGCATAACGTAACTCCAGCCGCTACTGTAATGTCTATTCTATGTGCCTTATAATCCGGTGTGCCTTATAGTGCGGAAAATACGGTAATCTAATGCTGCATATTGATTATTAACCAGGAATTAAAGAAATAAATGTGTTTAAGAAGCATAAAAAAAAAGCCAAGAAGTCTGCAGTTGGTTCATCTGTTCTTACCTGTTAGGAAGTTTATATTTGATGGGTTCACTTATTTCATTGTCCCTTAATATTAATTGGACATTGTCTAACATTGATACATATATTAATGCTTGATCATAATGGGAGAACAGGTTATTTTTTTTCTACACCTTTATGTAAAATATGTAGCATAACTCCCAGACATGTGGAATGAAGTCTTATTAGATGCTCATGTAATGTTTCTGGACTGAGCTGTTTGGTGTTTGTCAGGACGACGACGACGGACACCTCCTGGCTCTGCAGATCATCAGGGATCTTGTGGACAAAGGTGGAGATGTTTTTCTCGACCAACTTGCTCGACTGGGGGTCATCAACAAGGTGTCAACTCTGGCTGGACCTGCATCTGATGATGAGAATGAAGATGAAGCAAAGCCTGAGAAGGTAGACCCAGAAACCAGTGCTGCCATCCAGTTGAAACATCACTCCCACCCCCTTTTGTTTATTTTTGAAATAATTGATCCTTGAATGGTCTGCAAATGTTGGCGTCTTTACATCTGGTTAGTAATATGAAAACCTGCTAATCCCAGTGGCAGGGGCACTAGTATGTTTTTTTTTGTATTAAAACTTTTTTATTTAAATTTTTTTCTGAAATTGGTGCGTTTCCAAGCAAATTTATTTTCGAAACGGCAAATTGCGCAATTGTATGGTCAGTAGAAACGCATCTATTGTTACTGGTGTATCAAAAACCTCTTTAAAATAAACAAACAACGTTTGGTGGGGGGGCAAGGAAAGCCTGGAGGCCTGCCAGGCTTACGATATCCCTGTATACTATTTGAATTGGTAAACTGGATGGGTTTTCCCTGCAGGAGGACGAGGTTCAGGAAGACGCTAAGGAAGTCCAGCAGGGGAAGCCGTACCACTGGAGGGACTGGTCAATCATTCGAGGCAGAGACTGTCTCTACATATGGTCGGATGCTGCTGCCCTGGAGCTCTCTAATGGTTCCAATGGCTGGTTCCGATTCATCTTGGACGGGAAACTTGCCACCATGTACTCTAGTGGGAGTCCGGAGGGGGGCTCTGACAGCTCAGGTACTTTGGATCTGCTTTTATGCCACTCTGTCACTCAATTTGTGGTTTGTTTTATCGCTCACCTCCCTCATCCTGCAGAGTCTCGTAGCGAGTTCCTGGAGAAGCTGCAGCGGGCGAGGAGCCAGGTGAAACCCGTAACAGCCAGCCAGCCCATCCTGTCCGTCGTCGGCCCCACCAAGCTGACAGTTGGGAACTGGTCCCTGACCTGCCTCAAAGACGGAGAGATCGCCATCCATAACTCTGATGGACAGCAGGCCACCATCCTGAAGGAGGACCTACCGGGCTTTGTGTTCGAGTCCAACAGAGGAACCAAACACTCATTCACTGCAGAGACGTCACTGGGTGGGTCTTCATCTACGATTCAAAATGTCAACAAATCTCAATGTCCAGAAGTCGCAGCATTGTTGATGACACAATCTCCCAGTCCTCTCCCACCACAACTCATTGTTGTTTTGTTATTTTTTTCTTTAGTTAAATTTTTAGTAAAAACAACTACAAATTTTTATCAAAAAATGTGAACTCAAGACGTCCAAGGTCCAAAAATAAAAATAAATAAAAAAGAGAAAAAGAAAATTAAAGGTCCTCCCAGCATTTCAGTCTTTGAGGAGGTTATGGGTTCAAAAAAACCCTGACAGGTAAAAGAAGGTCAATTAGTAATCAGCAGTAAAAAAAAAAAAAAATAAAATAAAATATATAGTTGTACTGTTTCAAAATTACATCAATGGATTAAATTAATAAGTTTTACAGTTTTACTTGTTCAATAATTCATTAATCATATGTTGCACAACAACCATCAAGTCATTAAAGCCCAGACATTATAAGCACTGCACTAACAACGCTACAAGCATCAGCATTTCTAAAGATGTCAAAAACATCATAAAAATGAGGCAGTGGAAGTTTAGCTGAATTGTTAAGGACCCTCAAAACATTCACTAAGAATAATGTATTATCCTACTTAAAAATCTTAAATGGTTTTATACGCAAACTTATCAAAATTAAACAAACCCCACTGTGGAGTTCAGTAAACGCCAAAGTGGTAAAATGGACAAAACGGGAAGTAAAAACGGATCTGAGCAGTAAAATGAGCAACTCTCAACAGATTGATCCAAACAACTTGAATGTCAAGCAGCTCACCACTGAACCTGGTGACTCCACATCTAGTTAGCTTCGAGTTTGCTCCAGCCATGCACAGCCGTCTCTTTTTTATCAGCGCCCCCAGGTGGCTGGATGAATGAACGGGTTGGTGCATGTCAGCAGCTGTTTTCCTGATGTGGCGCCCTCTCTAAAGTGCTCCGACGCCCCACACTGTGAGAAGCCCTGCTATAGCTAAGTGTTTAGCTATGTTGCTGCATGTGTGCAGGCTCAGAGTTTGTTACTGGCTGGACGGGGAAGCGGGGCAGGAAGCTCAAGTCCAAACTGGAGAAGACGAAGCAGAAGGTGAAGAGCATGGCCAGGGAGCTGTACGACGACCACTTCAAAGCTGTGGAGAGCATGCCCAGAGGGGTGGTGGTCACTCTGAGGAACATCGCCACGCAGCTGGAGTCGGCGTGGGAGCTGCACATTAACAGACAGGTAGACAAACTCTGCCACACAACCTGTTGCCCATAGAGCACATCCCAGACATAGAGTGATCTGTGTGTGTGATGTTTGCTGTTGTAGTGTCTTGAAGGGGAGAACACGTGGAGGGACCTGATGAAAACTGCTTTAGAGAACCTGATTGTGGTCCTGAAGGATGAAAACACCATTTCTCCATATGAAATGTGTAGCAGTGGCCTCGTCCAGGCTCTGTTCACTGTCCTCAGTAATGTGAGTATCTGATGAAAGCAGCAACTTTCACTGTAAAAACTGACACATGCTAACAGGACTGCTTCTGGATGGCTGAATGCTACAAGTTCTATAGAGATGGAAGCTCCACCCTACACCAGGAGGGAATGGGGAGTAAACTCTAAATCAGATTTTTTTTTTTGAATTGGCTCCTCATTAAACTTAATCAATAAACCGTGACCCTGAAGCTAATGATTATTTTAGTAATCGATTATTCTGACAACCGGAAAAAAAAATTGGCACATTATGCAGATTTTCATTTAACCGCATAAGCATATTTAACCGCATATTAGAAATTCATGAGAAAATCCAAATAAACAAATAATTCAATCCTTTTTTTTTAAAATAAGAAAATATTTCTGTGCGCTTGATCATTTGTAGTAAATGATGTCCACAGTTCATATTTCTAAAGGATTTTTCTAAGAAGTCTCATGAATCATCAGTTTTTGTGAAACTCTTCTAAGCTGAATTGGTTGATTAAGACTTTGAACTGATTAAGAATAATAAATGTATTTGTTGTTGAGCTCATATGCCTATTTATTCAATACTTTAGCAGGAAAAAGGGGGTTTGAATTATAAATGTTTATTTTGTCTAAGGTTTCTGTTAAATTATTAATTTTGATTAGCCCTGCAATTAATTCCATTAAAAATTTGAACCACCCCATTGTTTCACTGTCACATGACCAAACCCCTCGCCCCCGAAACAACAAGGGCAATAACTTGTAAACATCAGTGATTAATATCGGCCAGGTTTTACCAATGGGAATGTCCAAAAAGTTAAAAACGGACTAACAGCCCATGTAAACGTTAATATATAATATAATGTGCATTGCTAGTTTTCTTCTTGAAGTTCAGTAGCTGTGTATTCTTCAGGAAGCACCGTGACTTGAAGCTGTTTTCTGTTTGGATTCCTGCAGAGTGCAGAGCCGGACATGAAACATGATTGTAAGCCTTTAATGGAGAGAATCAATGTGTTTAAGGCGGCTTTCAGCGAGAACGAGGATAACGAAAGGTAAGCGGATTAAAACTTTGGATTACTTTTTATTTCTAATGTGGTTGAAGAGATGCTTCTTGGTTTGTGTTTTAAAAAGGCAAAGCTTCTGATGAATTATACTGCTTAAATGTAGTGGACTTTGTAAATATGAAGAACAATGATCCTGATTGAGATTGGGTCAGGAAATGTATTTCTAATAAGGCTAACTAGATTATATTGAATATATTCAATATAATATAAATGGCATGTACCTCTTATATTATCTGGTAATAAATCCCAGCTTTGTGTGTGCGTGTGTGTGCGTGCGTGTGTGTGTGTGTGTGTGTGTGTGCGTGCAGCCGACCAGCTGTTGCCTTAATCAGAAAGCTGATAGCTGTGCTGGAGTCCATTGAGCGTCTACCTCTGTACCTGTATGACTCTCCAGGGTCCTCTTACAACCTGCAGGTGAGTTGCTGCTTGTTGTTGTCATGACGCCCGTCAGTCTTTTCCACAGCTGCTCAGAATGTGATTTGTGTGTCAGATCTTGACGAGGCGGTTGAGGTTCCGTCTGGAACGTGCGCCGGGGGAGACGGCTCTGATCGACCGCACGGGTCGCATGCTGAAGATGGAGCCGCTCGCCACCGTGGAGTCTCTGGAGCAATACCTCCTAAAGATGGTGAAGCCTCACGCAACATGCTACATCACCGAGCCAATCGGAGCACCTGGTGATGGCTAACTTCCCACCGGCCTTTTGTTCTTCTGCCTTCACGGTCCAGGTGGCGAAGCAGTGGTACGACTTTGAGCGCTCGTCATTCGTCTTCGTCAGGAAACTGAGGGAAGGCCAGACCTTCACTTTCAGACATCAGCACGACTTTGATGAGAACGGCATCATCTACTGGGTCGGAACCAACGCAAAGTAAGACCAGTGGCTGCAGACAGTTCTAAAATTCCATGCACACTGATATTGCCACCACTATATTAATGTATGCCACATCAAAGCTGCAAAGAAATGCTTAGATGCAATGGCTGTAAAATTTCAGAGACCTTAAATTTAGTCAGGAAGTCTCACTGGTGTCAGAAATCTAGTTTACAGCAGAGAGCTGGCAAACAATCAAATGTTTCCCCCTGTCGCTCTGCTTCCAGGGAGCCGTTAAGAAATGTTATGGAAATAAATGTCTTACCTAAGGTGAAACACTGAATCAATCAAGAATTAATCAAAATGCATTTTGATTATTATTTTATTAAGAGATTGATTCAGAATATAGCAGTGACTCCCCTGGCCAGACCAAGGAAGTGAAGAAAAGATGAAGGTACATGGCTTTTACTATCCACTAACCCTCTTACTAAGATGGGAGAAAAAGGGAGGATCCCACCAGTTTCAGTTTACTTCACAACTTTGGTATTTGCACCTGCAGACTGTGACCCTGGAGGGTTCAAATCCAGTTCAGAAATACCCTTTATTATGCGTTTCCAGTGAGCTGTCTCCAACATGAAGGGTGCTTTATGGATATGACTGATTGAATGAAATAAAACAAAGTTTTGACATAACAGAAACAAAGGCATTACTTGTTGATGGAGGTGAACTGATCTTCACCTCTGATCACTGATCTTTAAAGGAGTCTGGCAAACTGATTTCAGTTTTGGGCGATTTTTTGTGTGTGGGGGTGTGTGGTTTGTATGAAAAGTCACTAAATATATCGGCAAAGTCACTAAGTTGGCAACAATGGGGTGACTGTTAACTGTGAACTGAAAGTAGTTCACTGAGTAATTCACTAAGCAGAACTTTCTAAATGCAAAACAAATATTGTTGTCTATGGATGGTTAATAATGACCAACTGAATCATTATGAATGCTGTGCTTTTTGTACCATCATAAACTAAAAACAGTTTAAATGTTTAGATATGTCCTTGAAACTCTCACCAGTAGGCAGTCCAGCTGTACAGGAGCTCTGCTAATCAGCTAATAGTGGAGCCAGGTGTGCTGAAGCAGGAGGAATGCACTTTGATTTAAAATGAAACACTGAATCATGGTTTCTTAAAATATCTGCATGTAATGTTTTCCTGCAGCCTTAGCAGGTACTATAGTTAGGTGAAAGTTGTTCAGCATTTTCTTAATGTAATTCTTCTGTGTTACTAACCTTGGTAAGGACGCTAGATGTTAGGCGGGACATTAAGCTTACAATGGCCAATCTTTTCCCGTCAGGACGGCGTATGAATGGGTGAACCCTGCAGCTTACGGCCTGGTAGTGGTGACGTCCTCAGAGGGCCGTAACCTTCCTTACGGGCGGCTGGAGGACATCCTGAGTCGGGACAGCTCTGCTCTCAACTGCCACACTAACGACGACAAGAACGCCTGGTTTGCTATTGACCTGGGCCTGTGGGTCATTCCATCGGCCTACACTCTGAGGCACGCCAGGTAAGGAACCCCCTACAGCCTGCAGCCAGGCTCTGCAGCCAGACACATTGAGACAAATACTAGAAATACAGAATTTCTGTATGAAAGGTGCATTGTTCTCTGAAAAACGAATTATTTTTGAAACATGTTTGTGTGTTTCTTCTTCCTTCAGGGGTTATGGGCGCTCTGCGCTGCGAAACTGGGTCTTTCAGGTCTCCAAAGATGGTCAGAACTGGTCCACTTTATACACACACATAGACGACGGCAGCCTCAATGAACCAGGGTACGACATTCTCTTAAACTCCTCAATTGCAGTCAGAAGGGAGCCGCGCCTCTTGGTAAATACTAATGCTAGTCTGTGTCTCCACAGGTCAACGGCCACCTGGCCTCTGGACCCGTCCAAAGACGAGAAGCAGGGCTGGAGGCACATAAGGATCAAACAAATGGGGAAGAATGCCAGTGGTCAGACACACTACTTGTCTCTGTCTGGGCTGGAGCTGTACGGCACAGTCACAGCGGTCTGTGAGGACCAGCTAGGTGAGCCCCCTCTGCTGACTGCTGTGGCTCAGAGTAGCAGTTTTTGAATTTGTATACTCTAGTTAACAATTAACCAGTTACTAAATTAGTGGACGATTTTTTCAATAAGCAATTTATAATTTGTTACGATAAATCTGATTAATCGTTCCAGTCCTGTACTCACCCTATTAGCTTGGTGTCTGTTATTGCTGCTTTGCTGTTATAGGAAAAGCAACAAGTTGGGCAATATGAATGGATCTGTTTGTACTGATTTTATCTAAATAATTCATTTTTCCAAGTAGTTATTATAGAAACACGTTGCAACATGACGTCACTCTCACCAGATGTTTTAGCTATCAAGTTATCAACATAACTTGCTAAATATTAAATGTTTTTGTGGTTTACAAAAGAAAAAGGGATGCAGTTCTTTGCTACTAATTATCAACACTACAACTAGATAACAAGGTCCCAGGGTATCAAGTTTCACAGCCAAAGCTTCTGGATGGACGTCTTCTTGCCCTACAGCGTTGTGCTCATGCGCAAAATGTCTGGATGTAAACAATAACATGCTGTGCTCCTATAGGTAAAGGTAATTTTATTTATATAGCACATTTTCAGCAACAAGGCAATACAAAGTGCTATAGTGGTTCCAAATATTTTGACTGCAGTCCCAACTCGTTTCTCCAATCATCAGTCCTTCAGTTAGTTGCTGTAAGACGGCCCACACTCCTCCTTGTAAACTCCACTTACTGAGAAACGAGGCAAATTATAGTTATGACAAAGGTGGGCCCTGCTTCATACCAGAGTTGGCTCTAGCATGTAGCATTACTGTAAGTACTGTAGCTATTGGCTCCATTTACAACACATTTTTTTACCTAAGTGTTTACACTAAGCATTGTGTCCCTTTGTCCCAATGCAGGTAAAGCTGTGAAGGAGGCAGAGGCAAACCTCCGTCGCCAGCGCAGAATTTTCCGCTCTCAGGTCATGAAGTACATCGTCCCAGGAGCGCGGGTCGTTCGTGGTATTGACTGGAAGTGGCGGGAGCAGGACGGAAATCCGCCAGGAGAGGGCACTGTCACGGGAGAGGCTCACAACGGTGAGTTGGTGTCTGTTTGACCGAAAGCTAGAAGAACGTGCTCTCATTTCCAAACTCTCTGTCTAGACTGCAGGATTGGCCATTTTTGTCTGAAAGGTTGTTGAGGAGTGGCCATGTGCCGTCAGTCGTATCTGTCCTGAGGAGTGAATGTGGGCAGATGTTTATCCCAGTAAACACGTGAACTTGTTTCCTTTCCTGCACTGGTTTCCTTCCAGCTTTCTCCTCAAACATCCTGTTTCCAGTCTACCTCCAGCCAGTGTCTGGTTTATTCCTCTTTAATCAACCAGCTGGAGAGAAATCATTCTGAAAACATTCTCTCCTCATTCCCTACCTGCATTACCTTCAACAAGTCTGATTTTCAGAGATTGGCTTGTCTTTTTTCTCTGCTATTGCCTAATGTTGACAGACATTCACTAGTCTCTTTTTTTCCCCAGTTATTGGAAGTTAGGGTGGAGCAGGATCCTTTGTCTTCTCAGGTCAGAGCAGAAACGGCAGCAGTCTGCAATCATTTTCCAAAGTGTTGCATAGAGAATTTACTTCTTCTGAGTCTCTGACTGTATTTAGGGACAGACAGATTGATTTTAAAGTCAGCTAGAACTTAGAACAGCTCAAAACGCATTTGGCCACATTGTAAGCCATAAAACAGGTATTATTGCTGTTATGGCAGAACCTCTGATCTCAACATACTGGGATGATGAGAACTTCACTTGCCTCTGTGTGCTCTTCCATTTGTTCCACATCTCATATTTTTAGCACCATAAATGGGATCATTACTGTTTGATTCTATTTTCTCTCTTTTTGCTGTAATGATTTATTGTATATATTTCCCGTTTTTTTCTGTTTTTGTACCTGTCACATTGTTTTCTAGTCACTCCACTAGTGATAGAAACCTTCTGTTATAAACCACAACATAATCGGAGCAACAAAATGTTTTGTCAGGGCAAACTATTTCTAGGTTGGGTGCTAGATTCTAAGCTAAAGCCCAAACAACAGAAATGAAACACTTTCAGAATAAAAACAAAACTGCGTTAAGATACTTTTTATGTCGGAGTAGAAAATATATTAAAGTAGATTGTAGATTATTTTATGAATTAATTTTTCTGACAGTCAATTAATGACATAAAAAATTGGCACATTGTGCAGATTTTTCATTGGAGCACTAAGGGCTATTTATAGTGTTAAAAATAGATAAAAAGATGCAAACAAATTTTCTTTTTAAATAAGAAAACATGTAATTGCCTAAAATGTAATATCTGTATTCCTTTGTGAACACTTGATTATTTTACCTAAGGATTCATCGACAGCTGAAAAAAACCTATGATCAATACAGTGTACAGCTGATCTGTTGACTATTTTTATGATTAATAATTGGATAGCCAAAAAAGCATACTATGAGACTTTTTAAATATTTTTTCACAGAATTCGAACCAGCTGAAGCTACATCATTTGTTATGTTATGTCATGTTTAGAAAGGGAAACGATGCAGTAATAAATGCATTCCAACTAATAATCTATTCCCTGGTCCTAAAAAGACTGTTTGGATGTTTCTGTTGGCATACATCTGTTAAGTCAGGTTAAATGTGACCCATAAATATAAATAAAACCTGCTGCTTCTTTAGCAGATGTTCTGACTCATTTCCTTTGGAACTTATTTAACAAAACCTGCCTTAAAAATGTAGCAGGAAGGCCTGTCGCAATAAGCAATGAATTAAGTTTAAATAAATGAATTTTAATGAGCAATAAAATGAATCGCCCAGTTAATTACTGGATGATAAATAGTCAAAGAAGATATTGCGATAAATGATAATGTTGTTGTTTTGAGACCATTTTGAAGTAATACAATGGTAACGGCAGAATAATGCATAATAACACATTCTCACAGAGCAATAAACTTTCAATTCTAATGAACATATGACACTGGAACTGGGAGGTATTTTAAATATCCAAAATAAATAAACAAACACAACAAATAAAATTAATATTGAAGTCTCTGTAAACAAAATTGTTCTTCAAAAAAAGGGCTAGTTGAGACCAAAGCACCAGACTGAAGACTTTTGTCGTCCAGTTTTTGGTAGAAAGAGAAAAAAACAATACATCATGGAAATGGCTATTACTGATGTCATTTTAATGGATCATACAATTAATTGATGGATTGCTTATTGTGAGAGGCCTGGTAGCAGGTTTTCTAAGGATCTGCCCATCATGCTGCCTCAACCAGTCATGGATCATATCAGTAACCAGCTGGGAAGTCTGACCAAATCACTCCTCCAATAAACATAAACATAGCCCTGCAGGATGTTGTTGTTTGACATGTGCAGCTAGGCTGGAAGTAATATTCTGTCACTGTGTGGAGCTGTTAGGACTGTAAGCTGCTTGTCCGCTGTCTGCCTTCCTCTGCCGCTCTCGCCCTGTTTCCCTCTCTGCCGCCTCTCTGACATCCATCTGTCCGTCTCCCTCCTATCTCTCTGTCCATCCAGGCTGGATTGATGTAACCTGGGATGCTAGCGGATGCTCTAACTCTTACCGTATGGGCGCTGAAGGGAAGTTTGACCTCAAGCTTGCTCCAGGGTATGACCCTGAGTCGGCTGCCACAGCGCCAACACCCAAACCTGTCTCATCCACTGTTTCAGGTCCCGCCTCATCCACGGTGGGACCCTCTGTGACATCAACAGCTGTTGGCGGAACCACCACCACGTTGGCGTCGTTGTCCTCAACCTCGTCGTCTTCCCAGCAGCCCTCCTGGAGCAGCCTGGTGAAAAATAACTGTCCCGACAAAAGCGGGGCCAGCTCCTCCAGCAGGAAGGGCAGCAGCAGCTCCGTCTGCAGCGTGGCCTCATCCTCTGACATCAGCCTCAGCTCCTCTGCCGGGATGCCCGGCGGCGGAGCCCTGCAGCTGGAGAGGAGAGCAGAGGGTCTGCTGCTGGACCAAGGCGCGGGGCCCGGAGGGGTCACCGGAGGCGGCCTGGGCTGTGACGGCCACCAACAGGAGCCCATCGTGGTTTTGTCCTCCACCGCAGAGGCTGGATGCGGGTCGGGGTCCAGCTCCGGCACGCTCACCGCTGACATGTCTGTGACCGGAGACGAGCACCACTCGCCCACCGCGGCGGCAGCCGGCACCGACCCGGCCACGGCCATCTCCATGGGTCTGGTGAGCGTGAGCTCCCCCGACGTCAGCTCTGTATCAGAGTCGTCCAGCAAAGACACGCACTCCCAGAGGCCGCTGTGCTCTGCCACCAACACTCGCCTGTCGGTCAGCTCCCTGCTGGCCGCCGGGGCCCCAATGAGTTCCAGCGCCAGCGTCCCCAATTTGTCGTCGCGGGAGGCCAGCCTCATGGAGTCCTTCGTCCGCCGCGCGCCCAACATGTCCCGCACCAACGCCACCAACAACATGAACCTGAGCCGCAGCAGCAGCGACAACAACACAAACACCCTGGGCCGCAACGTCATGAGCGCCGCAAGTGAGTACCACACTGCTAGCATGCTAATGCTACAGGAATGAGGCACCACTTCAACATTGTAGCGCAACCAACAAAGCTAGTACTCAATAGGGCTGCACCATGTTAGGAAGACTTTCAGTGTCAATAAGATTGGTAAATATTTCTGTGATGATATCAAGCGCAATATGCTTATTCTTCTTTTCACGGTTTCTCAATTTAATTTCAATTCAGTTTATTTCTGTAGCGCCACTTCGCAATAAATGTCATCTCAAAGCACTTTACAAATTCCATTCTATAGGTTGAGCTTTAGCTGCTCAACCTCTAAGCAAGGTGGGTGGCATCAGTTAGCTAACTCACTTTTTGGCTACCTAGCAACAATCTGTTGAGTAACTTGTGTTACCTAGCAACAACTTGTTAAGCATATTGAGTGAAAACTGTGGCTAAAACAGGAAATGCCACCCCAAATGTCAGCTGAGGCAATATTTCAGATTTTTAAAACAAAAACTAATCGGTTATTAGTTGAATGCTGATAGATTTGATCCAGTGTGATGTGATGAAGCAGGAAACCCTGAACATGTCTGTGCTTTTCCCACACCAAGACTATTTTATGCATTTAAAACAAAACTCCCCTAAGACCTGGAGCCTGTGGTTGTTTGTAGTGGAAACGTTTAGGTGTGAGGAAAGGAAAGTGTTGCTGTAGTTTAAACGTTTCTCCAGGCTGAGCTCTGAACACTTGTGCTCCATATTAGGCTGTTTGACGTGTCCAAGGGGAACATTTGAGACAACAAACAAACCATAATTGTTGAGTTATTTAGAGAAGAGCATGAGTTCCCTTCCTTCAGGCGTCCAGTGTGTGTGTGTGTGTGTGTGTGCTGGCAGCTGACTGCAGCATAACCAACCTGTGTACTGCTGTGTCTTCGGTTTCAGACTAACTGCAACTTGTTTTTGTTTGTTTGCAGCTTCTCCTCTCATGGGCGCTCAGAGCTTTCCTAACCTCACCACCACTGGCACCACCTCCACAGTTACCATGTCAACTTCCATAGTAACCAGTGGCAATAACGTAGCCACAGCCACAACAGGGCTTTCAGTTGGCCAGTTGCTAAGTAACACTCTGACAACAAGCCTGACGTCCACATCCAGTGAGAGTGACACAGGACAGGAAGCTGAGTTCTCCCTCTATGGTCAGTGCCCCCCCCCCCCTCACCACCACCACAACCACACACACACACACACTGAACATCATGTAACAGCATGTTTGACCTGTTACAGCTACTTGGCTGCCTAACTGAACTCTAGTTCCAACTAGAGATCCACTGATCCGATATCAATATCTGTATCGATTCTGATATTTAAAAAAAAATCTAGATGTGGTATCGGTTACAGTGTGCCCGATTCATAAGGGCTGATCTATTCTGTCTAATTCTATGCTTTTTGCTCTTAGTGACATCATTATTTCTTTTACATTATATTCAAATTCCTCTATAATTGCACTTTCTGTATCATTTGAAAGAATGTTTTAGTTTATTTTGACATGTTGACCAAAATGGTCAACCTATTGTTTTTATCAGTTTCAGTTTATTTATTATTTATTTTCCATTGGCTGTTCTACTTCTAATTACTCTGAACAAATTCAGGTTGTTTTTCCATGTTTGACCAAGCTAGTGAAGCTATTAGTGTATTTCAGTGAGCTGTACTGGTGCAGCTCACTGGGTTGGCAAATAAATTTGTAATTCAGTACATTTAGGTCTGTTAATAAGACGTTTTAAGCCCGCTATGTTTCTGTGTTGGTGTTGCCCTATGCTAAACCTCAGATATTGATATCGGAAGTGAAAAGAAGTGGATCGGCGCATTTCTAATTCCAACTGTTCTCATTTTAGAAACAAGCCTGTTGTATTTTAGTGAGTTTGGTCTTAAAACCTGAATTCCTTGGTTAACATGGAAGGTTGAACTGGTCTAAGACGGTTCATGTTGGTTCATCCCATGGAGTTAAAGTCTTAACACAAGATTTGCTCAAATCTACAAACTAACTAAAAGCTAATCGCTGCAGAGCAGCAGGAAGCACCATCAGAGGGAATGTGATGCTGCATGTTCGGTATTCCCTGCAAGGAGCTTTTGTTGTGGTTAGGGGTTGAGATGTAGAGGTGATGTGAATGAAGCCATGCCTGTGCTACGTTACACATGCAACAAGAACGGATCCAATGTGCCGGAGCAGTCGGCGCGCCGTGGGAGCTCTTTGTGATTTGAAGTTCTGTGCACACACTCAGCCAGAACCTGGAGTCATCCATGTTCTGCAAGGAGCCAAACCCAAGGTGCATTCCCAGAACAGGTTGGAGTTTTTAGCGCTGCTTGATGTTTAGCAGCCTGCTGGCCTTCGTTCCAGGTGGAGCCACCATCAGGATCAGGGAGGGTCTTCACTCTGTCCTATAGCTGGAATCATGTCAGCTGTGTTTCTGTCAACCTGCAGACTTCTTGGACAGTTGCCGTGCCAACACACTGCTGGCAGAGCTGGACGATGAGGAGGACCTCCCCGAGCCTGACGATGATGACGACGAAAACGAAGATGACAATCAGGAGGACCAGGAGTATGAGGAGGTCCTGGTATGTAAAATAAGTTCTGTTCGTGGTGTTGGGTCTGACTCTGTCCTGCAGTAGTTTTGTTTTTGCTGTTGCTGTGTTGATGTCAGACTGTGGAACAAATGTATATTCTGTTGTAGGAGGAGGAAGAGTATGAGACGAAAGGAGGACGCAGGAGAACATGGGACGATGATTTTGTCCTCAAAAGGCAGTTTTCTGCTTTGGTCCCTGCGTTTGACCCCCGACCTGGAAGAACTAATGTCCAACAGACCACCGACCTGGAGATCCCGTCCCCTGGTATGCTGCTACAGGTCTACCAGCAAATCTAAACCTAGCTAGAATTTTTTATCCAACTAACTTTAACTTTAGTAAATATAAAAAAAAATTAATTGCAAATAAGTAAAATGATTAGAACTGTTTGGTAACAGTATTGAAATGAGTCAAAGTAAGGCGAAGAATTTAAAAAGCAGTACTGGTTCTGTCAACTATATACAAGCAGTATATAAATGCTTGTATATAAATGATACATTTATTCTTTTGGGTTCTGTATCTCTGTGTAAGATCATGTCAGTCTGTGTTGAATGCACAGAAATGATTATTTGACTGGAGCTGGTTCTGTTTTGGTGCAGGAACGCCTCGGCCCGAGGCCCGGGAGGAGGTGGAGTGTGCCCCTTCTCCTCACCTCGCTCTGACTCTGAAGGTTAGTCATGAAGACGAGTAACCAGCTACATTTACTCACATTTACTGAGTAACTCTTTGGAAAAAAAAATTAATTGTTAGGAGTATTTTTATTGTGCTGTATTTTTTTACTTCATAATTGCAAAAGTAAAAGTATCATTACTCTTGAGTAAAATTCTCTTCCCACCTCTGCAGGACTTCCAGTGTTTCTGTTAGCTTCCTGTAGTCGTGGTGGGACTCCATTAAAATGTTAATATAATTAATTATAGGATCTGTAATCATTTACTCAAATTTTATTTGAAAACCATGTATTGACAATATAAGCAACATTTTCAATTAACACCTATTTTTTGGGACATTTTAAATAAATTCTGAATGGTCGTAAATGTGAATTGGGATTCTTAAATATATATATATATATATATATATATATATATATATATATATATGTGTGTGTGTGTGTCCAGGTTCCCGGTCTTGGTACAACTAGAGAGGTTGAGCTTCCTCTGTCCAGCTACAAGCTGACCATCTTCTACTACGTGCAGCGGCTTCTGCAGCTCTCCTGCAACGGCTCTGTGAAGACGGATAAGCTGCGGCGCATCTGGGAGCCCACCTACACGTAAGAGAGGAGACCCCCCAGAACTTGACCACAGCTCACTTCCCGTGTTCACACTTCACATGTTTAACTCTTCGCTGTGTTCCCCTGCAGGATAATGTACCGGGAGCTGAAAGACTCTGATAAAGAGAAGGACAGCGGGAAGATGGCAAGTCCGACTCTTTCCTTTGCGCTTTGAACAGAGTTGGAACCGTAAACCAGGAAGGTGATGCTGACCCTCTGGTCCGTTTCTATCTGCAGGAATTCTTGGACCAGAGCACGGGGGTCGGGGGTCGCTGTGGGGGGCTCAGTCCGAGCTCGCTGTCAGTCAGTCAGAGCAGTGAGATCCTGGGCTGGGTCAGGGAGGCAGCGCAGGCCAAGGCCGGCTGCAGCCAGAACGCATGCGGCATGGAGGACGTCCTGCAGCTGCTGCGCATCCTCTACATCATCGGGAGCGACTCGGTGACCAACGCACGCACGCTGCAGGAAGGTACGACGGCCACACACGACGGCGTCTCCCTGCTGGACGGGTCATTTCATCCTTTATCCCAGTTTTGCATTTCAATCATGTGAAATGAGCTGACTGATTCTAAACCATGGAGGATTTTTATAAATACAGCAAAAAGCTAGAACAGGTTTCAGTGTTGGAACATTAATATTCTGTATGTGCATTTTCACCTGTTCCTCATGGTTGTTTTTTTTTGCCTGTATTTCCAGATGTTGAGGATCTGCAGTTCAACGCATCACCAGAGGAGTTCACCAGCAAGAAGATCACCACCAAGATCCTTCAGCAGATTGAGGTCAGCTTCTCTTCTGGGACTATTTATGTAAATGTACTAAATGTTAGTGAGATTAACTTGTGATTTAAATGTTCATTTGTCCCCCTTTTATGTTGTAGTTCTATAGAACATGAATGTGTTATTAACCATTCTGTATCTGTCATAATGCTGCTCAGGGCTTGAGCAGCTCTGTAGCAAACTCCAAGTGAAGCTAAGCTAACTGAATGCTATCGCTGTTTTGTTGCCAGGAGCCTCTGGCTGTGGCCAGCGGAGCACTGCCTGACTGGTGTGAGCAGCTCACGTCCAAATGTCCCTTCCTCATCCCCTTTGAGACCAGACAGCTGTACTTCACCTGCACTGCTTTTGGAGCTTCCAGGTGAGTCTGACAGGCGCCATAGCAACCACCAGGAGAGCCACTAATGATCTGGGGGCAGCAGGCCCAGATCTGCTTGCCCTGAAACTAATGCCCAGAAATGGAAAAACATTGCAGGCAGTTCCATCCAGTGTGACTGGGTTCTATCCTTTCCATGTCCTGACCTCTGACCCCCGTGCTCCCACAGGGCCATCGTGTGGCTCCAGAACCGGCGCGAGGCAACCATGGAGCGATCGCGGCCGTCCACCACTGTGCGGCGGGACGACCCTGGAGAATTCAGGGTGGGCCGGCTCAAACACGAGAGGGTCAAAGTTCCCAGAGGAGAAGCCATGATGGAGTGGGCGGAGTCAGTCATGCAGATCCACGCCGACAGGAAGTCCGTGCTGGAGGTGGGAGAGGAAATGAACGCTTGTTGAAAACTCTGTCTCATCTGTGCTATAACTGTCTTCTGAAACTGAATCGTGTGTGTGTGTGTGTGTGTGTGTGTGTGTTCAGGTGGAGTTCCAGGGTGAAGAGGGAACCGGTCTGGGTCCCACCCTGGAGTTCTACGCTCTGGTGGCTGCAGAGTTCCAGAGAACGTCCCTGGGTATCTGGCTGTGTGACGACGATTTTCCTGACGACGAGTCCCGACAGGTCAGTCACCTAGCAACCCCTGACCCATGAACTCATGAAAAACTGCTAAGAGGCTGTGAAGTAGAGCTCTATCAGTCTGAGGTCCATCTCATCATTCTGTGTCATGATCTGTGACACTGACAGAAGAAACTGCTCTCCACACACTTCAGGGTTCTATAAAAATAATAGATTATGCATTTTATTTATAGAATATGTAATATATATTTTACAGAAATGACTAGAATGTTCTATAAACTTTAGGAAAAAAATATTCATTTTGGAATTTTTCAGGGGCTGCACAGTGGCGCAGTTGGTAGAGCTGTTGCCTTGTAGCAAGAAGGTTCTGGGTTCGATTCCCGGCCCCGGTCTTTCTCCATGGAGTTTGCATGTTCTCCCTGTGCATGCGTGGGTTTTCTCCGGGTACTCCGGTTTCCTCCCACAGTCCAGAAACATGTCAGGTTAATTGGCCTCTCCAAATTGCCCCTAGGTGTGAGTGTGTGTGTGCATGGTTGTTTGTGTGTCTCTGTGTCTCCAGACTGGCGACCTGTCCAGGGTGACCCCGCCTCTCGCCCGGAACGTTAGCTGGACATGGGCACTAGCAACCCTCCTGACCCCACTGAGGGACAAGTGTGTTAGAAAATAGATGGATGAATTTTTCAATAACAAATTAGTTGGAATCTGATTTTCGCCGATTTTACAACAAAGTATTAGAGCCATGGCCATAATAATATAAGAATGAAGTCATAATGTTATGAGAATAAAGTCATATTATGAGAACAGTCGGCATTTTACGACTTTATTCTCAAAATATTATGAGTTTATTCTCATAATGACTTGCTCTCATGACATTATGACTCACCAAATTAATCAATGATAATGATTTTTTTTAATGAACAGTATCAGTGGTACCAGTCCTGTATATTTCCTTGGTTTCTTTGTTGATGCATAAATTCCCAGAATCACACACAAACAGGAAATCGGTTGTGTGTTTTTGAGCACCTCCATATTTAATGGAAGGATGTAACATGTTAACCCTTCTAGACTGGACCATGTCGGCGCCGACACCTCTAAATTTGCAGTATTGTAATTCCGCCACACGTAGCGCTATCTGAAAAATTCCAACTGTTTCTGAAAGGGCAGACATTGCACTTTCCAGCAAGTATCGGGTTAATACGGAAACGTCGTAATTATTCCGGGGGGCACTCGTTTAATAGACGGTATATTGCGAAAATAACTTGCTGGATATTGAAAGTTCCGGTTGTTATGGATACATGGGTAAGTATATCATCTAACAGGACATTTAAAGAACTACTTACAATTAAAATAAGGAAGATTTATTTAGGCAGACGCTCGAAAATCCGGCGCAACAGGGTTAATCAGAACTGCAGGAGTGAGGAGGATGCACCAGGTTTATGATGAGTATTCACCCAGTGAACAGGAACCAGGGCAATGCTTCAATGTGGTTAATTTGCACCAATTTGACCTCCGTCTCTATGGCGACACTGCTGACCGTGTGTGTTCCTCTGTCCCCTGTAGGTGGACCTGGGCGGCGGTCTGAAGCCGCCTGGTTTCTACGTGCAGCGCTCCTGCGGCCTGTTCCCCGCCCCGTTCCCGCAGGACAGCGAGGAGCTGGAGCGCATCACCAAGCTCTTCCACTTCCTGGGGATTTTCCTGGCCAAGTGCATCCAGGACAACCGGCTGGTGGACCTGCCCGTGTCCCAGCCCTTCTTCAAGCTACTCTGCATGGGCGACATCAAGTCCAACATGAGCAAGCTGCTGTACCAGTCGCGCGGCTCGCCGCCGGGTCACGGCCCCGAGCGCGCCCACCTGCAGGCGCTGCTGTCCGAGGTGCAGTCAGAGGCGTCCACCGAGGAGAGCCAAGAGACGTACTCGGTGGGCAGCTTCGATGAGGACTCAAAGTCCGAGTTCATCATGGACCCGCCCAAGCGGAAGCCGCCCGCCTGGTACCATGGCATCCTGACCTGGGATGACTTCCAGCTGGTCAACCCACACAGGTCAGCAGGTCATTGGGTTCAGAGTTTCCTTCTTTAATTTGGTTGTGAAAACATTTACTTATTTGGAAAATGATCCCCCCCCCCTCTTCTAGAGCAACCTTCCTAAAAGAGGTGAAAGAGCTGGCTGTGAAGAGGAGACAGATCCTGGGCAGCAAGAGTCTGTCTGAGGACGAGAAGAACACCAGACTGCAGGACCTGATGCTGAGGAACCCCATGGGCTCCGGACCCCCACTCAGCATCGAGGACCTCGGGTAAAATCCTCTGAGACTCAGCTCACTGTGAAAAGACAAACACAAACGATACAAATTAAACAAATATATTTTTGCACGTCAGTTAAATCCTAATTAAGTAATCACAATGGATCTTCAAACAAGGTCATGCCGGCCCAAGGCATAAATGAACCAAGCAGCTTCTTAAGGCCCATAAATGCTAACATTTTAACACAGAGTTTAATCTTTGTGTTGGAGGTCTGTTTGTTCACAAATTCACTTCAGCAAATAATAAACAAGGCAGAGGTAGTTTAACTGCTGATTCTATTAACTCTGTACTGATATGCTGCATCAGTACAGACTTAATAGAGAGGGGGAGGGGGGCGTCATATTCTGCTTAAGGCTCCATGAAATCTTGAGCCAGCCCTGGTCACATTTCAAAATAAATACAATGAAAATTACCAAAACGGATAATTAACTGTCTGCTTAACTAAATATTCTCAATGTGCAAAATTGAAGCATTCCTTGTATAAAGTTTTTGTTGTTTGGTAATATCTGCAGCTTGCCACAGTATTTTGATTGGCTGGTTGTTATTCATGTGAATGCAGCATTTTCCAGGAATACTGTGAATGAAGAAGACATTTTCATAAACTTCATCAAGTTGCAGCAGCACCAGGCGAAACACGTACTGAATGAGAGTGTGAGCCTTAAACCCACACTCTCAACGGGAACCGTTAAACACACAACTATATGTTAAATCATATTGTGGCTCATGTTGAGCAAGCAGAGCAAAGATTTGGTTTTTAAACTTGACGCCTACCTCAGTGCAGGATCCTCCCAAGAAACATGATCCCTCACAGATTGTTCGTGTAAATGCTGGGGTATTAAAAAGAAAAAAGGACACAGCCTCAACAGTCTGTAAAAGTTTCATAACGCTCTATTAAAATGAAGATACTGTATAGAAATAATAAGTACAGTGTTTTTGTACCTGCTGCTGTTCTAAATGTGACCTGATGAAGTGACATTTCTGTTTTCAGGTTAAACTTTCAGTTCTGTCCATCATCAAAGGTTCACGGCTTCTCTGCAGTAGACCTGAAGTCAAACGGAGATGACGAGGTAACGGCACACATCCACCCAGCTGCTGCTCTGGTCACAGGATGGACTGTGTGTGTGTGTGTGTGTGTGTGTGTGTGTGTGTGTGTGTGTGTGTGTGTGCGTGTGTGTCCCACTAAACCTGCTTTTCTTTTTGTGTGATTGTGTGAGGACAGATGGTGACTGTGGAGAATGCAGAGGAGTACGTGGAGCTGATGTTTGATTTCTGTATGCACACTGGCATCCAGAAACAGATGGAGGCCTTCAAAGGTGAACACACACATCACAACTACACACAGCTGGAGCTCACTTACAGCTCACACATCATTCAAAGTAATGGAATTATTATTTTCATTCCAAGCACTTGCCAAAACCTGCATAGTGCCCACAATCACAGATGAACCGTATCTTTGGGACACCAAACTGTTGAGATATTTATTATTACACTTAGGGCTGAAACAATTAATGGGATTAATAGTGATGAATTGATTAATTTAGTCATTGATTCGTTCTTAACTGGAGCATTCCAGTTTCAAAAGGCCATTTGCTAAAAGAACACAGAGCAGTTGGTAAAACAAAACTGGACATAAAAATCTGATTTGAAAAAAACCAAAAAAACATTGAGGTGCAAATGTACAATTAATTCAAGTCATAAATAAATTTAAGAAAATAAACATTTTGTTACCTGAAAGTCAATAACAGCACGCCTGTAGTGAATGCTTGATCATTTGCAGTAAAGGATGCATCTGCGCTAACAAATACAATTAATATTTGGAGCAAAAGGTGCTTCATAGTTAGTTTTATTACAGCATTTGAGTCGGGTGAAGCTAAAACTAAGGAGTTCTAGGTAGAACAGATTTAAAAAGGTTTTTGTTTTTACTCTTAAGTGCAAAATGAATAGATATTTTTAGAGTCTGGGTAACTAAATGAGTTGATAATTAGAATAATGGGTGGATGTGACTGAACAGTGTGGGCTCACCCTGTCTGCTCTCCTCAGAGGGATTTAATCAGGTGTTCCCCATGGAGAAGCTGAGCTCCTTTAGCCATAAGGAAGTGCAGATGGTCCTCTGTGGTAACCAGTCTCCTTCCTGGAATGCTGATGACATCATCAACTACACCGAACCAAAGCTTGGTTACACCAGAGACAGGTATGGGAACACACACACACACACACACACACACACACACACACCTACACACAGAGTTGATGTTTGAGGCTAAAAGCTGATCCTAACTGTTACATTGTGCCTGCTCCTCTTCAGTCCTGGCTTTCAGCGCTTTGTCAGGGTTTTATGTGGAATGTCGTCTGATGAGAGGAAAGCCTTCCTGCAGTTCACCACTGGCTGCTCCACGCTGCCCCCTGGTGGCCTGGCCAACCTTCACCCACGCCTCACTGTAGTCAGAAAGGTAGGTTCAGATCTTCTTCAGGCATCTTTAAAAGTCTGAGTGTGAGCTGATTGGCTGCTGTTCCTGTCTTGCCCCGCCCCCTCCAGGTGGATGCAACAGACTCCAGCTATCCATCAGTAAACACTTGTGTTCACTACCTGAAGCTCCCAGAGTATTCATCTGAAGACATCATGAGGGAGCGTTTGTTAGCTGCCACTATGGAAAAGGGCTTTCACCTGAACTGACCTCCGAGCGTCGCCACGGTTACACTGAGCATGCGCCCAAACCATCTGTCCGCGTTGCCAGAACATCCAGCTGCGTGACTGTCAGACACACAGAGGCTCACAGTCAGGATTTTGACTGAACATCTCCAACCCACACGTTTCACGCTTCCCTCCTGACAACCACGTCAGCATCCAGGGCCAAGACTGCAGGCTGGTGTGTGTGAGAGTGTGTGTGTTCGCGTTCGCACACGTCCCCTCTTCTCCTCCGTTCAGTTCAGTGCCTGGTTCCACTTAGTTTTCAGTTTCTCCATTAGAGGTTCAGGCTCATTTCTCGTTTTCATCTTTTTAGTTTTTCTTCCTTTCCATTCAGCTTGTGTGTGTGTGTGTGTGAGTGTGTGTGTGCGCGCGCGCATGTGTGAGAGCATCAGTTTGGTTTGTTTCAGACCTGATGAAAAGGTCAGAGTTCAGTTTTTGGTGTTTCCTCTCTGATTAAGCTAAAGAGAAAAAAAAACACTGATTGTGTTTGATGCACATCTAAAAAAACTCTGCTCCCTGTATTTTCTTTGTATATTGTAAACATTTATTTAACTGAAGTACTGAAGTTGCAGTTTCAGGTAAACAAATATTTTCAAATGTGTATGCTCCAAAAGATAATCAATAAATTGTTTGCAAAGTATGAAGTAAAGATTTAGTTGTGTGGTTTGTAGAATTTTTTTTTCTTTTGGTGTCTTAGAAACAGAAAATCCCATAAATAGCTTTTTGATTTAGTAACTTGAATTCAACAGGTGAGATCAAGCTCCGCCCAGCCAAGAGGTTCATGATAACTCTGGAGGAGCTGCAGAGATCCACAGATGTGCCATTTTTATGGAAGAGCATCAAATAGAAAACTGTTCAAACAGATGTGAGGACTCCATTTCCCAGATTCCCAAGGTTCATTTCAAGGACGGGTAAAATTTAGAAGTTGCTCTGCTCTAGATCTGAAGAGCTGTGAATAGCACAAAAATGCCTTAAAGAAGCAGTATTTATTTTCAAGGCACAAGGTGCCATTATAAAGCACAATCAAGTAACTTTAAATCTAAATAAAATAACTTTAAAGAAATATGACTTTGTAATTTAACTCCTTGAAATTGGGCCTCTGTCTCTTTAAAACTCCTGGTCTTTCTGAAATTTGTCAGAGCATGGCTCCTCTATTGACCTTTTAACAATGTTTACAAGTGTTGCACTGAGAAGTAGCTCTATGTTTTAATGTTTTATCTTATTTATCCACTATTGATGTTCGGCACTTTGTTTTAACTGAGGCTGATGTTGAAGCGTTTATAAATAAAGTTAATGAGCTCAGCAGTTCCACCAGATGTTTGCTAATAGCTGCAGGCTAATCTGAAGTAGCTGAGTGGGATCAAATGAACAATTAGAAGCTCTGCAGAGATCAGGAGGTAAACAAATGTGTTGGAGCAGAAACATTTCTTTAACAAGCCCCCAGGGATTGGACTAGGACGCCCCCGATCTAGTGATTGTGCACAACCCCCCCGCACCTCCCTAAAAAACGCTCAAACACAGAAATAACAAAATGAGGTTTCACCATGTATTATCAGCTGTCTGAGCCACAAACATTACTTCACAATTCACACAGTTGCAACCTGTCAGCAGTATTCTGTACTGTTCAGGGTTGCTGTGAGATGCACACACTGGTACATTAGCGCCTCATGGAGACCTGGCAGCAGTTTGCTCTACAAACACTAGGGGTGCACCGATTGCAGTTTTCTGGCCAATCGCTGATCTTCAAAATGCCTGACCTGCCAATTCTGAATTTTGTTAAATATGGTGGCAAAGTTGCTAAGTTGGCAACAGTGGAGTGACTGTTGTCAACTGCACAGATGCAGATGTGACCTGGTGACCCGGTGGGAGGTCTGTCAGGGTGGTTTCAGACCTTTGCAGTGGAAGATAAGATCAGTTTCACATGTGAGTTTCGGTTGATCACCCAACATTAAGGAAACCAGGACACATTTACCGGGGCACCCCTAACAAACACCAGTCCAATATTTCTCAGAGTGCTCCAATAGTCTGTGACATCATTTCCTGCTTCCTTCACCCATCCGCCATTTTGTCGATGGCGGTGAGTGGAGCAAGGATGCGGCTCTTGTTCGTTTCCACGATGTGGCCGTTCTGGATCATCTCGTCCAGGATGATGTGAACGGAGTCCAGATTAAACATGATCTGATTTCAAGGTCAAGGAGAAACCAGCAGGCAGCAGACAAGATGGCGGAACTGAAACATAGCCAAGCTCCATTTTTTCAGTCTGCCTCACTTTTTTCACAGTGAGACAAACTGTCTCAGACAAATTCAACAAATATGTAAAAAAAAAAAGTTTATAAAGGTCTTATACTGCAGCTTTGGTGAATAAAATTCTATTTGAAAACTAGATTTTTATGTTTGCCAGATAGTAAAATTGGTTGGATGATAGGAAACATTTTGATTCAACAAAAAAGGTAAAAGCAGAAGAAGACTAATGCGGAAAATACTTTTTCACAGCACAGTTTATACATAAATATTACATTTCAAAACTATTCTGGAGCTACAAATATAACCTAATGAGCTCAGACCTGGGAACCTCCCACCATAAAGGATACATCCAGTTCACTCTGCGGACAGATAAAAACAGACAGTTAGAGATATCATGCATCCATCTGAAGAGCTTCAGCACTGATGAACTCACCACACGGCTGAAGTATTTATCTAAAACCTCCACAAAATTCTGGATCAGCTCATAGATGGACAACTCATTCTGCGGGAGGATTCCATGAAGCACGAATTAGACAAGCAGGACAACAATCTGAGCGTTGTTGTCAGATTCTGCAGACTTACCTCGCTGTCCGTCACCCCCACCACAACATACAGCGCTGCATACTGGCGGTACACCAGCTTAAAGTCTTTATACTCCACAAACGAACACTGGAAAGAGGCAGACGTACTGTAAGCACATCCTGCGCACAGTGATGCGAGATGTTTACATCTACCTGTGATTTTATTGATGTAATTGCAGAATCCTTCCACACAGGGTGGAAAGATTCTGCATCAATCAGCTTCTAAAAACAATAATTCAGTGTGAATCAACAGGGTTAGAACTACACATGCAGGTTCAAGTATATAAATGCATCCTCAATAATATTTCTATATTTTTTTGTTTGTTTTTGGTAAATCTCAAGTGGAACATTTAAGTAAAGTATTGTCCAGCCAGGTTACCCCTGCTCCCATAAAATGTTTTCAAAAAATTTGCTAGGGCTTATGGTTTTTTTGTCAGGGTCCTTGAGACCGACGCTGGGTGTCTCCCAAGTATAGAAACTCCAGCATATTCTGACAGAGAGACAGAGCCCAGGTGCAGATAATTAATTACCATAGCAACGGGTCCCAGCCAGAGGCAGTGACTCACAAACAGCCGCAGAGAGAGGTCTTACAATGCATTGTGGGAAGAATACATATTTCCTGTGACTACTCATATTTTGTTTAGTTAAAATTATTATTTCTCTGAATTTTTGAGTATGAATTAAAATCCTTAGTATGAAGGCTGAAAAATTTCGAGAAATAAACAATTACCGACTGTCTTTATTTTTTTTATTTTGTCTTTATTTATTTTTATTTCATGGTGCCCCTCATGGTGCTGAGGGGCACCATGAAATACAAACATTTCTGTATTTCATGGTGCATTTTAGGAGGAAAAATCTACTTTCATTCTGGTACTTGAAAACATCAAATTTGAAGCAAAAGTTTCTTTGGTTTCTAGTTTGGTTTGTCCTTTCCTAAAGTCTGTAGAAATATTTTATCACAGATCAGACCCGATATATTAAGTTTAAAAAGACTAATCCGGCAATTACGGCTTCCGGAAAGCCGTAATTGCTTCTGGAAAGCAAGCCCCTGGATGGGAGGAGGCGGGGGGGATCTTAGAACAGCCCCACCCAGTATAAATAGTTAATGTAAATGCTTGGAAGGACGTAGACTGTATTTTTAAATATAAACAGTTATATTCTATTAACAGAATTCATTCTGAGAAATCTGCCCTCACAAACATGGCGGCATTGTTGCTGTGCAAACCTGCTAACTGTGCTGCATTTGTATTCAGTGGCTGCTATTACAAGATGTCCAGCTGTATAATCGCCACATATTTCTGTCTATAGTTTCAGCATTCGTTCTGAAAACTCTCCAGACCTCAACAGGCAGCCAGCCAAGCAGTCAGGCAGGCAGCTATCCAGCCAGGTAGTTTACCTGATGCTTCCCGCGGCTCAGGCAGCAGCGGACAGCCACCGCTTCCAGCGCTGCTCTCTTACTCAACTCCACTGGCTCATAGTATTTGGACAGTCTGGTCTGACCCTGCTGGTTCACCATTAGCACAAACTTAATCATCCTGTCACCTTCCACAGACCAGCCTCATCCTAAAACAGTTCACTAGTTTTCCTTCCTCAAACATAAACAATGACAATGCAGCTGAGAGGTACAGTACTGCCACCTAGTGGATTGGGGTTAAGGAGAAAGTCAGTAAATAGGTGGAAATGTTTTTAATAAAATTAGAGAGAGAGAGAGAACAAGCTCCTGCTGGAGAATTAGCACAAAAAGGTAAGACATGTATATTTGGTATATTTCTCTCTCTTTTTTTTACAATGATAATACAATATATAAGAAAGCTAGTTAATTTTTTGCTTAAATTGTGTCATATTTTTGAGGATAATTCAT
The DNA here is from genome assembly GCF_904066995.2 of Poecilia reticulata. Classification (NCBI taxonomy): domain Eukaryota; kingdom Metazoa; phylum Chordata; class Actinopteri; order Cyprinodontiformes; family Poeciliidae; genus Poecilia; species Poecilia reticulata. The sequence continues at coordinate 2,658,518 of NC_088851.1, forward strand.
GGAAAGGCAGTGCTGTCAATCAAGCTTATTTATATAGCACATTGCAGTTCAAAGTGAAGAAGCCTTGAACTGAAGGTGCTGGTTGTGTATTATGTTGTTGAAGTGTAATCTTCTGCTGTCATCTGTTGCTATAGCAGCATCAGACCTAGGGACTTGAAAAAACTAAGTAACCTGATAAAGAAGGCAGGTTCTGTTCTGGTTCTGTTCTGTGGGATCTCTGCAGATGATGGTGCAAAGAAGGATTCTTCATTAAGCAAAGAATATTAAGAAATACCTTGAGGATCCTCTTTATCAGACAACAACGGTATCTTCAGTCAGAGGCTTCTTCTGCTTCACTGTAGTACAGACAGCTATGGAATATCCTTCCTGGATCTACAAAAACTCTGAAGAAATTTGGAAAATATGAGTACATTTGCTCGGGTTGAACAAAGAGTCCGCCGGGACCTCCCGCGTGACTGCTGCATTTAATTTCCTATTGGGATTCAAGCAATATATACATTTGATACAGAAAAGCGGACTTTACATGAAATAAATATTTTTATTACAGCGTTCATATGTATATGCAGCATTTTTGGATTCATGTATGTATTCCACTATTGTGTGAAATAGTGGATAAATACTTCTGTACTAAATATTTCTATAATCAAAATTGGGAAAAAGATGAAGGTGGTGAGGCATGTTCAGGTGTGCATTCCATACCAGCTAGGGGCAGTGTAGAACCTATTCGCTGGCTGCCCAAAGCCAGGAAAAATGTCAAAGACGAAGACGAGAATCCCGGTGGATGTACCGTCATGCAGCGCGCTGGGTTCTTCCAGAGAACAGAGATGGCGGCCGGTTAGAGCTACACGTAAACACAGCATTTCCATTAAGCCGGACTCCCCGAAACGCTGAGGGGCAGCCAGCCTCACGCACCGCCGCGGTGACACCGCAGCAGTCACACGGGAGGTCCCCGGCGGACTCTTCGTTCAACCCGAGCAAATTTACAAACCCTACTACCAAACAAAAACATTAAAACATGGACGAACACCCTGGAGGAGGTGCAGGAGGAGGAGCGGGCGCCCCGAGACAGCCGCCTTCACCGCAGCAGGGCAGCAGCAGCAGCGGCGGTCCCCCTATCGGAGCAGTCATGGTCCCGCAGCAGAACGAAGACTTGTCCCGGCCACATCAGCAATACACTATTCCCGGGATCCTGCACTACATCCAACACGAGTGGGCCCGGTTCGAGATCGAGAGGGCACACTGGGAAGTGGAGAGGGCCGAACTCCAGGTTAGCGTCGTAGCTCCTTCCAGGCTAAACTCCGGCTATCCGCTCAGCTCCGAGTGGTCCCCTCTTTCTCCCTGTGGTGAGGTGGTCGTAAGAGGGGACGTTTAAGAAGCGCTCAGCCCGTCATGGAGGTGTGAAGCCGGCTGGAGGGGTGGCAAACAAGAAAAAACACCAGCAGCTTGACTGGAGCTAAGCATTAGCAACACATCCCCACCATGGATCAGTCTAGCTAACTGTAGCATTGCCTCAGTTAAGTGTTATTGTCCCGGAGAAGCTGGCTGTCTGTTCTTTAGCTGAGCTGAGACAAGCTGAAGGTGTCTGGTGAACGAGGCCCTGTGCCGGTCCCAGCTCATCTGGTCTGGTCAGTCAGAACAGCTGGCGGTGGTGGTCATGTTGAAACATCTCTTGGGCTGATCGGAGACCTCCAGCTTAAACCAGGCCAGCTTTGGGTGTCAGGAAGTTTTCAGTTCATAGACACAGGGATTATTAGAGTAATCAGATCAAGGACCTGCTACCAGGATTAAACGGTAAGGAGAGACGGTCATCTTACTGCTACAGAGGAAAATGGTCATAAGAGAGAGATTCATTCTGTGACAACAATGAACAGATGGAGGATGTCTTAAACATCTAAACAGTCTAGTGATGGGAATCATTCATTCCCTTTATTGTTTGAATATTTTATTTCTTCTGTTGACTCTATGAGAGCATCAATAACTGCAACATTTATGACTCAGGACATGATCGGATGCAGTTATCACAGCTACGCTGCTTCATGTTGCTGTTGTAGTGAAGTAGCTGATTTGAAAATGATTTTCTTGTTGGAGCTGTTTGTTTTTTATGAAGCCGTCTGCAGGAATACATTTATAGCCAACAAAATTATGACTCACTTTTATCACATTAACAATCCCCCAAATTATTGTAATAAAATTTGAGGTCTTTTTCTATATAAATCAGAGAAGGTCAAAATGTTATGTCTCCACAGAACAAAGTGTCAGTTACCATTCAGTAGCCTGTTAGAAAGATTTCAGTCAAATTATACTCCATCTTATTTGTGTTTCATCCTAGCTGAGTGGTGACAGTCGCAGCCTAACTCTGAAACTATGTAGTTTATGGTTACACCTTGCAGCATTTTATAATGTTAACATTAATATTACAGGGATATTAGAAGTCTGTTTTTTGTGTCTCACATTTCAGGAATCTCCTTTGTCACTTTGATGTCAGCGCTCAGTTTTTTTCCCAGTGTTGGGTCTCTGTGATCATTCCTATTGCAGCAAGGCTGCACTTTGTGGTGTGAAATAAAGCGGTGGTGAATGGAAGCAGTTGAAAATCACACACTTCCACGCTGTGATAGTTTTGAGATTAAATTACCTGACAGTAGAGAGCATCTGTCCTGCCACTGACACTATCAGTCCTTCTGAAGGGAAAATTTCTTTCACACTCTTCATGGAAGGCGTTCCATGAGTGTTTTTTATTTAAAAAATTTGTTCTATTCATTCATATCCCTTTTTTGAGATCAGACACTGATGTAGGGCATTCTTTTTATAATTGTTTTTTTTCACAGAATATGTCTCATACCATACTGTCACAACATAGTTACAGTTTCAAATATCTAAATAATAAACATCCACTCTGAACCAAACTTTACTTATAGTCAGGCAAGTCCTGTTCTCCTGCCAAACCCAGACCAGCTCCTTGGGTTGGCAGACAGAGAAGCGTGATTTGTCCCTGACATGGTGATATGGTGTGGACCGCTGCATCAGATGTTCTGCATTGCACTTAGTGATGTAATCCTTGGATTGAGCAGTTGGGTCATGAATCTCTCCATGCACTCTTCTGGAGCTAATCTGAAGGCCACATCGAGTGTAGAGGTCCAGCGTCTGCCTGTACAGAAAGTTTCCAGTTTATTTGTACAGAACATTTCAGCGACGACGCAGCCAAAGTTCTTTACATCCTAAAACACAATACAGTCACTAATTATGAAACGAGTAATAAACATTACATTTTGTGAAATATGTTGATTAATGTTCTGTTTACTGCTAATCAAAGGCAGCTCTAAGCAGATGGGCTTTTAGCCTTGATTTAAAGGAACTCGGTGTTTCAGCTGTTGTGGAGATTTTGGACGTTGGTTCCAGAGAATTGTGTGCCTCATCCATGGCCCACCACCTGATGGCTGAGTTGTTGTTCCCACTCACTCCTGTGTTTTAATACCACTAACAGCTGACTGTGGAGAATTTAGATGTGAGGAAATGTAATGGCTGGACTTGCTGCACATGTGGCTTCCTTTCACGGCAGCTCCCGGTTTGTGTGCTGAGCAGATTGCTGCAAGCAAATATGGCATAGATATGATTGGAACAGCTGGATTTAATGGCTGGGAGACTTCTGGCAAATTGAGAATACTTTTAAAGCAGCATCTAATGCTTCATAGCAGGAACTCGCATCGCTTCCATTTTACATCGTTAATGAAGATGTCCACTGGAGAAAAGCAAAGAACAGCATTCAACAGGACATGTGTGCATCGGGTCAGCTTACGAAGGGGCAGAACTTTTCCAGGAACCTTCATTTGGAAGCCAAGTTGATGAATTTTGGAAATCTTTCAAAGTGGGAACTGTCATCAGGATTTATGGCATTTTCTGTCATTTCTAGGGATTGTTTAAATTGGGAATCACTAAAATAAAGTTTGTCATATCCAAACGTAAATGTTTTGTTGCAGATAGACGTCCATCTGACGTTTGTACGTTACTCAGTGACATCAAAACTTTGTTTACTTTATTCCACAGATGAATCTGTGGCGTCTCTGGTCTTGTGCTCTTGCCTCATAAACGTGGTCTCAGTCGATTCCACGATTCTGGAAGCCCATGGATGTGACTGTGGAACGCTCGGTGCTCCTGCAGTGAGCAGGTTGCTTTGCAGGTTCCAGTCAACGTGTCAAGTAGCATCGTGCCAAGAGTATTTCAGCTTCTCAAGCTGCATTTTCTTATGAATGTTTTAGTTGCAAAAAAATTAGTGAATAAATTGTAGTTGCGTTCCACAGAAAAATCTGAAGATATTCAACTGTGAATAGGATCCACTGTACTACCAAGTGGATCCTATCCTATACTAGTGGAAAACCCTCACAACCGCGCAGAGCCGTGCTGAGGAGCTGCTAGTGAATAAGAGCCATTAGTGACTCCAGGTTTTGGGAGAAGGGGCAGGGTCTGTGTGAAAGGAGGCTGTAATTAAACAGCTTGGCCTACTGGGCCCTGTGCTGACAGCCTGATCCCAGCTGAAAGCTAAAAGTAGACCAGCCCAAAATAACCGCAATACACACAACTTACAAACTAACTTATGCGTTCAGTCATGGGAAAAGAAGGTATCCCTCTGTCATGTCTAGGATTTTACTTTATAAGTAATCTCAACTTTACAACATTCACAAATGATTTAATTATAGCCTCTAGGACAAAACCACACAGCACAGATTGCACCATTTCACACTGCAGTACATAGGCCATTGTTTATAGTGACAATAGATTAATTGATTCACTCATTTAACAGAGTTAAAAGTTACCTTTCAGAAGGGGTCAAATATTCAACTTTCAGTGAAAAATGAAGAATCATGTCATACCCTTTGACAATCCAGTTTTACACCACATTAAAACCAGTTTCTTTTATAGTAGTTAAGTATTTATATGAATTATAGGAATAACTAATTATAGAAACACTTATCTGAAAACATTGTAATACTCCATTTCTCTAAAGGTACTCCTTAATCAAAAAATGGGAATTTAAATGTTGCTGTAATGTTAATTCAAGCAGGACTGAAGAAGCCTCTAACAGGCACTCTGCTGTCAGCCTCATGAAGAGGATGCTCAGGCTTGTCCATAATTTCAGAAGAAGAATCCTTCTTCGCATCATCATCTCCAGAGGTTCCATAGTCAAGAACCAGACCAGAATCAGAACTAAACCTGAACCAGACCAGAACCAGCCTTCTTTATCAGGCTATTGAGTGTTTTTATTTCCCCGACTCTGAGGCTGCTGCAGGGTTTCTCCATGTTTATTCCTGTTTATTATAAGCCTGGCGGGCCATCAGGCTTTACTTGCCCCACATCAGGCTAAGTGTCACTTGTTTGTTTTAAATATGGTTATTGATGCACCAATAACAGTGATGGTAAAGACGGATTAAGCTAGGTTTATAGTTGACTGGCTGTGGGGGTGCGCTCCAATTGTGCTGTGGCTGTACTTGCCCATTGACGTCACATGCTATTATTTCCAAATTATGATGCCTGATCATGTACCTCTGATTTTTTTTGTAACTGTTAACATTTTTGAGACAAAACATGGTTGGCTGTTGATGGACTGCCCTAGTACCCCTACCACTGAGCTCAGCAGATTTTCTAGAGGACACCCTGTGCTGCCCCAGCAGATGATGTCTGAAGAGATGACACTCAACAACAGACTTCTAGAAGATCTGCAGCATCTTGCTGCAAACCTTGAAGGATCTTAGTTTCCACAAGAAGTCCAGTCTGTGCTGCCCCTTCTTATAGACGCTTCACTGTTGAGTTTTCAAATACCTGTCCAGTCTGTCCAGATGAACACTGAGATATTTTCACAGTTCAACCACCTTCACTTCTTTTCCCATGATGGAAATAATTTTTGACTTTTGGGAATCTACAATCATGTTGTTTTTTTGTTCACATTCAAGATGAGATGATTGTATCCAAACCATAGTACAAAGTGGTCCACCAGCTCTCTGTACTCAGACTCTTGTCCGTCTCTGATTCACCCAACAACTGCAGACTTATCTGAGTATTTCTGTAGATGACAGGAGTCGAACTTGTGGTGGAAGTCCATACTTCTCGACACCAGACTGGGTCGAACTATTTCAAACAGAGTTCTGTGTTGTGTGATTGGTCAGACGTTTGCCATGTTTTATGCATAAATGCTCTCACATAGAAATACCTTCATGTCTGCCTTCATTAAGGCTGGGGTGTGGGGACGGCTGAAAAATTCTAATTGACTTTGTGCTTGTTTTACTTTACCTGCAAACAAAGTAATCTGGGTTTGTAGAAAAGGGATCTGTAAATGATTGTAAGATCTGAAAAATAAAACGGGTCTCGCACGTTGCCTTATTTCAAGAAAGACATGCAGTGTCTTAGATATTTTGTATGGTAGATTGTTATTTTCTAGGTGTATAAATGTATCTTTGGTCTATTCTCAGCAGCAGTAACACGATATGGACACTCCGTCTTTTAGAAGGCTCTCTGTATTTAGCGTTTTGAGGTGAGGATCATTTAATGAAAGGGCGTACCCAAGTCGTCTGTAGAGTAAAAATTTCCTTGAGTGTTTGTGTTTGTTTACTATGAAATCAGAAGGACAAGATGAATCGGAAGATAAGTTTAATTAAAAATATATACTTATTGTTATTCAAACCACTTTTCATTGTAGTAAAACTGAACAGTTTTTGTCACACCTTGCCCTATAAAAAGTATGTTTGAAACCTTCTTAAAGGTCATTTTCTAAAGGCACATTTAAGCAGACAAATCAGCCTTATCAGAATGTATATTCCAATTTATTGAATATGATTGTATGCCGTCCTCAAAATCTGGACATAAGATGCATGTCCATAAATGACCCACAGACCACTGTTATTCACAAAACCAGCATTTGGTGACAGATACATGCATAAATTTCAAACTCAGTAAGTTGAAAAATACTCAATACCATATTTCATACTGCAGGAGCAGTTTTTGAAAGCATCAATGTGATGATAGTTTAACTTCTTTAACTAGGACAAACTCAGTAAGTAGGAGGGAATTTGGCCCTTATTTAGAGAAAATATAGAATGTATAATCCATTTTTTGCAAATCAGTAGACAAGATGAACCTTCAGAGTCACATAAAGACAGTTACAAAGTTGGTCTTCTACTACCTGAAGAACATTTTCAGTATTAAAGGACTGATGTCTCAGCAAGATCTAGAGAAACTCATCTATGTGTTTATCTTTAGTCGCATCGATTACTGCAACAGTGTCTTCACACATGAACCTAACAAATCAATCCTCCAGCTGCAGCTGATCCAGAACGCTGCTGCTGGTGTTCTGACTAAAACAAGGAGGATAGAGAACATCACCCAGTTCTAAAGTCCTTCCACTAAGAGAATAGACTTTAAAATCCTGAGGTGAGTTTATAAATCACTGAACAGTTTAGCAGCACAATATATTAAAGATCTGCTGTTGTTGTATCAATCTTCCAGGACCTCTTAGGTCTTTTGGTTCTGGTTCTGGTTTTGGTTCTGCTCTGCGTTCAGAACCAGAACCAAACATGGAGCAGCAGCATTCAGCTTCTATGCACCACAAATCTGGAATAAACTTCGAGAAAACTGCAAAACAGCCAAAACACTGAGTTCCTTTAAATGTAGACTAAAATCGATTTCTTTAGAACTACCTTTTGACTAATATAACTGGAATATGGATTCATTTGAATCTTTATTCCAACATTTTATGATGATGAATTTTGATGACATTTGACAAAATGTAGTGTTTCTCTGTCATTTAAAGCAGCTACAATTACCTTACAGCTGAAATGTGCTGTACATGGAACCTTGTCTATATCAACTTTGAGCAAATGAGTAACTTTGAATATTTTTTTAAAAATTGATTGTATTGCAATTTTGATTATTTTGATAAACCTACGACATCCCTATTAACCTATTTGGCCCCTACTCTGCCCCTTTGGGCCACCGTAGCTGTGTGGCATTTTCACTCAGAGACCAGACGCTGGTCAGTAATCCTCCGCTTGTCCCCCTCCACCTCTGTGGTTTCACATCGAGCCCAGCAGACGTTGCCTCAGTCTTGAAAACTTGTGAAAGGACTGAAGTGTGTATTTGAGTGTTTTCATGATGGCGTTGTTCAGAGGAATGACCCTGATGACTCATGTCCTTACATAGCCTGCTCTGATTTGTCAACCTGGTAAATCTGGGACAGATGGGTCACTACATGTACAGACTACTTCGTCATGGTGTCACCCCATTGTTTGGATCCTACCTGTGCTGTGAGGGTGCTTCACCCGTCTAAACACAGAGCACTGGCCAGGCTTTAATCTTGGTGAGTGTCATAGAGCTGGGCAGCGTCATTCCCCTGAAGCTGAGCTAGACCCAGAAGTGAAACCTGACCCAGGGCTGAAAAATGGACCAGAATGGAAACTGAGGTACCGTGTTTATTCAGTGGTGGAAAATGTTGAACTAACTTCTACTGAGTGCTGCACTGGAGCAGCTGGCATGACTGCATAGTGTGAGCAGAAATATGAGGCTCCAAGTCATTATTACATTGTGCTGTCATCACACTGTGGTCCCCACCACTGCACAAACCTACGCATACAAACAGATTTACTTGCTTTCATTTGTTTCTGTGGTAATACTAGCTCACCTTTGCAGGGCAAGAGCAAAATGACAACTTTGTGAATTATTCATTTCAGTATCAGTGCTATATCAGCTTTTTCTTCTTCAAAAGCAAACAGCTGCCATGTTCTCCCAGAATTCTGTGTAGGGATCCGGTTTCAGGATTCATGCTCTTATTGAGACAACAAGCTGGAGCCTCAAGCTGTTTTTTGTCAATATTCTTGTGGAAATATTTCTCTCTCCCTTGAATCAACAAGAGAAACTCAAGAGTTCATTAGAATGGATTAATTTTGTGTGTTCAGTTGCAGATTTCTGTTGAAAAGCAAACTGGGTAAACGCATCGATTCCAGATTTCCTTCAAATCAAGTCCCAACTTGTGCTGAAAGATCCTTGCAGGATGTACATCTGCTACTGTACTTCACTTTGTCCACATTGATTCATTGATGATTTCTTTTTAATATAAAATGTCAGATTATTATTTAAAATGATGTTAATTCCAGTAACATACTAGGAATAGGTAGACAAGTAAAAAGGAGCAAAATATCCTGTTAAAAGTTTACTTTTTGTTTTTGATCATTATTTTTATGTGTGAAACATAACTCTCTGTTACATGAAAATTTGGGCAGATGTTATCTGATATTAATATTACCCTTATGGTCGATAACCAATATTTACTGAGATTATATATATTTTCTTACCCTTAAAAAAACAACTGCACCAATGGTTTCACCTCTGCTTCAGTTAGACTTCCCACAATGCTTTACTGCATCACTGTCAAAATGAAACATCAACCGATATCGATGTCAGTGCTGACATACAGTGGATCCCTCTGTGGCAGTGGGTCCTTGGGGGCTGGTGTCCTGCATGTTTTAGCTCTTCCTGGTTTAACACTCCTGGATCAAATGATGGCTCATTTTAAGGCCTAGTTAGTTTTGTACCTTTTGGCCCTCCATAGGCATGTCACTCTCATTTTCTATTGGGAAATATTTAGATGCCTACATGTGCCTGGGCTGTGATTAGTTTTAGCTTAGCTGTATGGTGTGTGTCTGTCTGTGTTTGTGGATGTGTGTAGACAGAGTGTTTTGAACTGTGTGTTTATGTTGTGTGTGTGTTTCTCTCCAGGCCAGGATAGCGTTCCTGCAGGGGGAGAGGAAGGGCCAGGAGAACCTGAAGAACGACCTGGTTAGGAGAATCAAAATGTTAGAATACGCTTTAAAGCAGGAAAGGTAAGAAACGGGTCTTAATGCTCTGTTTACTTTTCCATTCTTACTATTACTCATATCGCTGCTAAGATTTAGTATGTTTTTGATTCTGCCTTCACTGACTGACTCTGACAGACAGCAACTGAATTCATTTCTGGATCAGTGTAGAATTGTTACATTAATGTCAGCCTCTGTGCCTATCGATCAGTCGGCCTTGATTTCCTTCATTTTGGGAGACTGGTTGATGCTGGCATGAGAAACCAAAGTTATCCATCGATCTTAACTTTATCCACAAAGGTCTGAAGATCAGCCTCTGTCACTTTGCTCTGCAGAGAGAAAAACTGCTTCAGATCACTCAGCCTTCCTGGTGTTGTCACTCTGGTTCTGGAGAAACCATTTAGATCCTGATGGATCGGTGATGTTGGCTCTTCCTCACAGGGCCAGGCTGCTTCGGGCAGCTTTTTACTCACAAATGAAATGATAACCTGACATTCTTATTATGTTATATTTACTCAGGTTATGTGATGTCAAAATGTGTTTGATGAAAATATGGGAGTATCTATGTGGAAACATTTGTAATCATTGTGTGTGACGGTGACATGACAGATTAATTAAGGTTACTCTTTGTTTCTCCTTCTCAGAGCAAAATACCACAAGTTAAAATATGGAACAGAGTTAAACCAAGGAGACATGAAGATGCCAATCTTTGAGTCAGGTAGGTGTTGCAGGAAGCTGAGCTCCAGCTGTGAACCTGACAGGAAGGCTCAGCTTGTCTCTCTTCTCTCCTTGAAGACACCAAAGAGTCGGAGGTCTCTGCTGTCCCTGCCAACAGTCAGCTAATGTGGAAACAAGGCCGACAGCTCCTCAGACAGTAAGACCCGTCCTTCAACCATGAGAGGATTTGTAGAGAAACTATATGACAACATCCCCACCACAATGAGTCAATGAACTGAAATTGAATTAGCATTTTGTATTTCCGATATTGCGTAGGAAGTGCTTCAGTTCCTAAATTAAAAATTTGTAGAATGTGCCAGTTTTTTATCCGATTAATCACCAGAATCATTGATTACTAAATTAGTCATTAGTTGCGGCCCTAGTTCAGCTCAGAATCCACTGTGATGTCATGCCTTCAGGTACCTTCAGGAAGTGGGATACACAGACACCATCTTGGATGTTCGCACTCAGAGGGTTCGCTCTCTGCTTGGCCTGTCGGGTTCTGAGCAGAACGGATCGATGGAGAATAAGAACCTGCAGCACCTGATCAATGGAACGGAGCGCTGCAAAGACCCCAAGAGGTACACACACACACACACACACACACACACACACACACACACACACACACACACACACACACACACACACCCCCACAGACACACACACACACCTCAACCAGGCCCTCCTGCACCAGTCATCCATCCTCACCTCACCTCACCGTTACCTGGTACACAGAGCATGAGGGGTTAACGTGTTTGCTCTGTGCAGGATTCCAAATGACAATCTGGAGACGTTCAACTTCCTGGAAAACGCAGAGGACAGCGACGAAGAGGAGGACGAGGAAGGAGACCTGATGGATGACATCAGCTCCGACAAACAACACAGACCTAAAAAACACAAGCCTAACGTAAGGCAGCTGAACTTCTTCCTGTTGGGTTTTTATGACATATCATTTCTGATGGATGTGGTTCCTATGATGGCTGACAGCGATACCAGCTGCAACGCACCAATGGTTAAACACACTGACAGAATGCAAAGAAAAACGATGCAATCACAGAAAATAAAAGCAAAAATCTACAATCATCAAAGCAAATGCCAATGAAATATGCTGCCACCATAAACAAAATGCTGCAACTACAGGAAATAGGAACAAGGAGGAAAACGCTGCACATAGTAAAAACTATTTCTAATGTGAAATGCTGCAAATTCGCTCCACTGCAAAGCTCCACACTGAGTCGAATAAATAATCTTTTGGGACCAGACCATAGACATACACATGTTTAAGGTTAATAGGGACATCATGATTTCATGGGAAGTCAAGAACAACTTCATGTCTCTTTGAAACAAGCAGTCTTTTTGCAATATTATTCTAGGATGTTTATGGGGATAACTTTACCAACTCCAGACGCTATGGTGGCATATTAGGGCTTTAAGAAAAAGAAGGCAGAGTCATTCTAAACCAAACAATTCAGAAGTTTTTAGATTAATTTCTGAGTTTTAAGGCATTTATTCTACCATGTTTTTCTCTATCTTCAATGGACCTAATTGTAAGACTCCCCCTGGTGGTCTGGAGCGTTTCCGTTTTGTGGAGCAGCTTTCGTAATTGTCTGTTTTTTTTTATCTTTTATTTTCTTATTCTGTATTTGCAGCATTTTTATTTGTTGTGTAAAGTATAGCTCTTTGCTTCTATTTTATGAGATTGCAAAAAATTTTATCAGCAGCATTTTTCCATTGATTTTGTGTTTTGGAACTTGTTTGCATGTCAGCCTTCTATGTTTTTTTCTAGAAAATTTCTGAGGTTAATATCAGTTTCAGAGATTTTTAGCAGAAATGTACAATGTTTTTTTTTTCCTATCGCCCATGGCCATTGTATTTTCCTGACTCTGCCTCCTTCCTTTCTCTTGCTGCCTCGCATGGTGCAGATAGGAAACGAGGGCCTGGCATCAGAGGACGACGCAGACACAGAGGAAGCCCTGAAGGAGTTTGACTTCTTGGTGACAGCAGAGGATGGAGAGGGAGCCGGAGAAGCTCGCAGCTCTGGAGACGGGACGGAGTGGGGTGAGACCTGTAGGAAACGCTCAGCTGATTAACAGTTTAGATGCTCAAATCAAGTAACCTTGTAAAGAATCAAGAAAGACTGTCCTTCAGACCTTCATGTATTATTGGCTTCAGTGAATTGAAGGCTGGTCCTGTAGTTTCTCTTAGTTCTGCTGTCTAGAGCTGATAGGCTGTTTGTTTCTGCTCTGGATAGTCAGACCTGTCTTCCCCTCCACAATGAGCTTCATTCCTGTAAACTAGATATTCTTTCATGTCAGTCACTCTGTTAACCTGCTTCTCTGTGGAAGTTCTGCACAACTGATGCCTTAAAGCTTAATTTGTCTAATTTCATCTGTCAGAAACAGCTTAGTTTTCACCGTGAGGCTCCGAGTTGTCAGACTCGACTCTGAAGGACTTCCTGCTGATCAGAAAAGCTCCACAGCTCTGCTAGGTTTCATCTGTTTGACTGGAGCTCAGAGGAGCATCTAGATCAGTGTTTCTCAACCTTTTTTGGCCCAGCGCCCCCCCAGCCTTTATCCAGGTCCCTCACTGCCCCCCACCAAAGAATTTGTCGGCTACTTTGCACTGACTATTATTTTATCATTAATACAACTATCACTATTGTAGATGTTTTGATTTTTATGCTCGTTTCTGTATTTATCATCAAAAATAATTTCCCAGAGAACAAAAAAGCCATGAGAATAGAAATTATTTTCACAGGCGTCTACAAAAAATGCAATGAACATTCAAGTTAAACTTGGTAGGCCTAACAGCAGCCAATCAGTGTGGAAAAAATATTCTTATTCTTTGCCATTTTCTAGTTGTTAAATATTCCACAAAATGACCAGATAAAAGATGTTCAACATGCCAGTTTAAACTTTGAACTATTTGCAAAACGACTGAGCTCTGCAACATTAAAACATGGATAGAACTGTAACTACATTAATCATAGATCTTCTTGTCTTCAGTATTTCTGTCGGTTTCTGGTGGTGCAGCTCTGTGCTGCCTTCAGGAGAATGGGACATCAGAGTATCATCCATAAAACTTCACCCACATGGCATTTATTGTGCAAACCAGAGCTTTCAGTGGAAAAACAAGTTCCAGGTCCTTTTAATGCCATACAAATATGAGCTAGAAACATGGATTATATCTTTATATAGACCTGTCTATTGATTTATAGATTAATAATTTTACTGGACAGAAATTACAAAGAACAAATCTGGTTCTTAATCAAATCCTAATGAGTCAAATTGAAAGTGTCATGAAGTCATCAGCCTCATGACATTAACACTGACATGAAAAATAATATTGAAGAAATAAATATATCAAATCTAATTAAAAACATAAATAAGTGATCAGTTATTTACTGTTATGGTCTGTAAGATATATTTATTCTCAGTACTAGATGTGGTCTCAACAAACCCATGGCACTTCAACAATATTATTTTACCTTTTATCTGGAAATGGTGTCCGTTTATTCTTGCCATACAGTCCTCTGTATTAATTATTGCTCTAAAGGTCTTGCCATACCAGTTTATTCCTCTGTATTTACTTTAGTTTCTTAGTTTATTCTTGCATTTTGTTCTTCATTCATTTCCATTTAGTTTCCTTTGATTAGTTTTATCCTCTCTCGGTTTATTGCTATGTCCACTTTAGTTTATTTCCTGTTGCTAGATTTATTTTATCGTTTATTGACCATCAATAATTTTATCATTTATTGACCATCAGTAACTCATCACCTGCTGCGCCGCCTAATCGTCATGTGTTTCACATCATGTGTTGATTTTTCACTGTTCAGCATCGGATTCTCTCTTTTCATGCCATAATTCACATCTAGTTCGTCGCTCCGTTTTATGTCCCGCTTCTCCTGTTTCAGAGTTTTGCGCAATGTGCGCGTCGTTTGTTTTTTTCTTGTTTTTTTTACCCCGCATATGGTGCAGGGCGGTCGGGAAACGTAAAACATAAACCTTTTAAAACAACGGAAACTATTTCTGCATTCTGATTGTTGAAATTTAAAAGTGCTGTGTTGTTCTATCACCCCCGTTTCATACCGGACCTCTTACAGCACCGGTGTAACGCTATAAAATGAACACCCTCTATTGTGGTATCACCCATGGAGGGATTTCTTTATTTAAATGGGTTCATTTTTTCAGAGGGATACAAACCGCCCACGTTGAGAACCGCTAATCTAGAGCCTTCAGACAGCTTTTCTACAATATGACTCACTATTTTTATAGTTTGGCTGATACTCAATATGTGCATGTTATATTTTTCAGATTAAAAAAAAAGAAAGTTTATCATTTTCCTTCCACTTCATAACTATGCTTTACTTGCTGCCACATAAACAACAATATGAACGTCAAAGTTTGTGATTTTGACGTGAAAAACTATATCAAACTCTAGAGGAGCGTAAAAACTTCTCTGTCTCTTTCCTGACTCCCTGGTTCAAATGAATCTGATAGAAAACAAATATGTACTCTTATTCTTATGATGATTTATGTCAATTTATTATAGAAGAAGATTAGGGTCACTAATCTTAAAGTCAAGAATTCTGACTTTAATCTTCTGAGATTAGACAGAATTCTTTCTTTTTCAGTGGACTAATCCTCTTCCGTACTTTATGTATGAGCCTTGAAAGCATTTCAATAGTCTCATTAGTACATTTCCCAACATTGGTACATACAGTTTGCTGCTGAACATTGTTTTGTACATTAAACCTGGTAATGAATATGTAGCTCTGTAATGGGTTCCCTTTGTCTGCAGCAGATGTTTTATTTGGTCCGTGTCCGTCTGAAGGTGCTGAATATTTCAGACGTCCCTGTGATCGTGGAAGGACGCGGCTTTAGTTTCAACTCTTGTTGAATTGTTTTTCTCTTTGCAGCGGAACCGCTACCGTTCCCCTCCGGTGGGGGGAAGACCTTCCTGCTGGGGGGGCCAGACGACGTGCTGGAAAGCGTGTTGGGTTTGGGGGACCTGGCAGACCTCACTGTCACTAACGACGAGACGGACTTCGGCTACGATGTAAGAAAACCAGTTCAAGTTGTACTGGGAGAGAAAAATGTAATGGACAAAATCCCACTGTCCCTGTGTGTCCCTCTCTGTCCCTCTGCGTCCCTGTTTGTCCCCACCAGCTCTCGTCCAGTAAAGAGTCTACGTTCAGGAAGACGTGGAACCCTAAGTACACGTTACGGAGCCACTTCGATGGCGTCCGGGCGCTGGCGTTCCACCCCGTGGAGCCCTGCCTGGTCACCGTGTCTGAAGACCACACCCTGAAGCTGTGGAACCTCACCAAGACCGTCCCAGCCAAAAAGTAAGCTGACTCAGCACCACACCTTTTCTCTACCGTCGTCCATAGTTACATCAGATGCAGGCTTTCTTTAACACAACTCAGTATGGAGAATCATAAAGCTCATTCATTTCAGTCATTTAATCTAAACTCACACAGACTCATTACACACATTGATAATGTTTTAATCATTTTGACGTTTTCCTTTTAACGTTCCATTTATAAAGGATGCAGCCAGCACTTTGTGAGCAAACTGCATCTCTAGTCAGTTTCCGTTTTAGCAAATATGTAAAAACCCAATTTTTTAAAAGTAGTGCAGCTTTAAAAGCTCATTTAAGAAAAGGAGAGCACCAGCCATGATGAGCCGAACACTAACCTGGATCTCCTCTATGTTTCAGAAGTGCCTCTTTTGATGTGGAGCCCATCTACACATTCAGGGGTCACATGTAAGTATCCTCACTCGTATACAGACACACACACGCGTGTTTTTGTGGCTTGTGGGGACGTTACTTTGACTTCCTTTTGTTTTCTACTAGCTAACCCTTACCATCACATATCCAACCCGAAAACAGCATTTCCCCTCATGGGGACCAAGAAAATGTCCCCTCAAAAAGCAGTGGTCCCCACAACCCCATAATGCAGACAGAAATAGGTCTCCACAAAGATATAAAACACACACACACACACACACAATGTTATATCAAAAAGGTTTTTCAGAGTGGTAGATGAAGAATTGCTGCTTTATGAACCCGGGTCCTCATAAATGGTGCATTTAGTGTCTGAAGGTAGAAGTATTCATTTTCTACAGTGTTGAAGTGTTGACAGGCCAGCCTTTCTAAATTCTTCCACTTCACTCAAAAGCTCCAGCTGAATAAAACAGATTTGAGCCACAATCTGGAGAAGAGTTGGTTTTTGAGGTGTGAGTTAGGATGGAGAAAGAAAGCTGAAGTTTATAACATCATGTTAGTGACTTTATTCCAGGTCTGGTCGTCAGCATGCATCCAGCCAGATCTCAGCAGAAATATCTGCAATATGTTCACAGAGAACTTTTTTATTCCTCCCTCAATATTGGCCCTAAAATGAACAAATAATAATTCTGCTTATTTCAGGAACTTGATCAAGTCCCAGAGCATGATGCTGCCATCTCAGTTTTTTACTGGGGAAAGTGTGTTGTTTCAGTGATGGTGTCCATTTATGTAAAATATTTAGTCTTGGAAACATTTGATTTGTCAGATCATAACTCACTCTCTGAGGTTTGGGATGGTTTCATCCAGACACTGAGATTTTCTTTCAGAGTTCTGGAAACAGATGGTCACATGTAGATCGCTGGCATTGTTTGGAAATATTCCTGCTGTTTCTTAAGTTTAATTATATGAGACTTATGTCCACTTAAAGGTGAAAAAAATATTGTATATTATTTGAAAACTGGGATTTTAATAAAAGCTTTGTTCTTTATTTTCACTGCAGGTTCTGTTGTGTTTCTTGCATTTATCTGAATTGTTTTCCATCTTATTGTTTGATTTTAACCAACTATTTTATCCTTGGTTTGTGATTTTGTTTAATATAAAATGGTATTAGAAAGTTTTTAAAATATGAGAGAAACTGCTTTCAATGGGTTAAAGTTTTGAACTTCATCAAAGTAACAGCAGAGATCTGCTGAAGAGATTGAACCTTCCAGGCAAAAGAATCCACCCTGGTTGTTGAAAGATCACCATAACTTACCGTTATTAATAGAGAGTTTATTTCCTGAAGGAATATTTTAATTTATTTCCGTCTTTTCTTTCCAGCGGCCCGGTTTTGTCCTTGGCCATGACCTCCAGCGGTGAGCAGTGTTTCAGTGGAGGCATCGACTCCATCATCCAGTGGTGGAACATCCCCAGCTCTAACGTCGACCCCTATGACACCTACGGTACTGACGTGATCCACTGGATCACTGCCGATCACCTCCCCGTTCTCTGCTTTTTCACATTTAAATCAGAAACTTTGGATTTCTGCAGAATGTTGAGTGAAAAGTTTGACAGTCAGCCATCTTAGAAAACAGTTCTTATTGTTCTGATCTTCTTCAAGCTGCTTTCTGAGTCCTTAGATGAACTAAACACAACAGCTAACGATTACTTCAGGAATCAATCAATTATTCTGATAAAATCGAATAAAAAAGTTGCTAGATTCTGGAGATATTTTTATTTAACCACTTAAGTCTTTTGCACAATATTAGAAATACATTAAAATGTGGTGATAAATAATTAAACTCCTGTTTTAAATGAGACTTATTTTACTGGCTAAAATGTAATGACAACATTCTTTTAGTGAACTCTTGATCATTTGTATCAAAAGATGAATCAGCAGCTAAAAAATCCTTCTAATGTGAACATGTGAGAAGCTCAGGCTGGATTGATCAATACAGTGTAGAGCTGATCTGTTGATTATAATTTGGATCATAATTTGGACACCAAAAGATGATTATTTTTTTTATAGGATATTTGTTTTTAAAGGATTTGAATCAGGTAAAGCTGAAACTGATTATTAAAATAGATTATTTCAATAATCAATTCATCACAATTGATCCATTGAATCGTTTCAGCCTGAATGGAACATGAAAGGTTGATGAAGGTCCATCAGGCCCAGTTTGCAGCTCTGTGTGATGTCATCAGAAAACCTGAGATAAACTGTGTCTAAAAGCCTCCCAGCTTAAATCTGCATCTTTTCTACATTGTTTTCTACAGACACATTGATTCATTAGTTCTAATGACCAGAAAGTTGGATACACTATTCTTTATTAGCAGAGTCAATGAAGAAACGGTTCAGATGGTGCCTTGCAGTGAAATCAGAAGTTGAGCTGTAGCCAAGAAAAAATCCCTCCTATAGTTTCCTGTTGTGCTGCTGGCAGATTGCAGCGTCCTGGCGGGGTCGCTGCTGGGTCACGCCGACGCCGTGTGGGGATTGGCTTACAGCGGCATCAAGAACCGCCTCCTGTCCTGCTCTGCTGACGGAACCGTCAAGCTGTGGAATCCCGTGGAGAAAGACCCCTGCATCAGCACTTTCAACACAAACAATGGTGAGAGGCAGATTACACTAGGGACGCACCGATTCACTTCTTTTCACTTCTGATACCGATATCTGAGGTTTAGTATCGGCCGATACCGATCCAATGCAGAAAAACAGCTGAACTGACTTAAAATGTTTCTTTTTTAAAAACAGACATATGTATCCTGAAATACAAATTAATCTGCTGACTCAGCACCAGAACAGCTAAATACACTAACAGCTTCACCAGCTGGTCAAACATGGAAAAACAACTTTAATTTGCCTAGTCAGTGCAGTTAGGAGCCAATGGAAATTAAATAACAAAGAAACTGAACTGATAAATACAATAAGTTGACTATTTGGCCAGACATGTAAAAATAAACTGGAACAAACCAGAAAGAGCAATTATGAATTCTAAATATAATGTAAAATATTTAATAAATCATGACATCACTCAGAGCACAAAGCATAGAATTAGAGTGAATAGATCTGCCTTTATGGATCGGAAACATTGCCACAACACCTGATCTAGAATTTTTTCTAGATCAGGACCGATACGGGATCGGTACGTCTTTAGATTGTACCAGATTAATTATGAGGTCAGCAGAACGTAGCAGGAAGTAACTGAGCAGAACTTCCTGCCTTGCTTCCCTCTCTGCAGAGCATGGAATCCCCACCGCCGTAGACTTTAACGGTTGTGACCCCGCCCACATGGTGGCGTCCTTTAACAACGGAGACGTGGCGATATACGACCTGGAAACGTCCCAGACTGCACTGGTGCTGAAGGGTCAAGGAGACAGCAGTAAGGTTCACTCTGGTCACTGACGTTCATCTCCATAACGACCTGTCACCTCTAACCTTTCCTCTGCTGCCCCGCTCAGCCGTCCCGGGTTTGAATCACATCAATAAAGTGGTGAGTCACCCGACGCTGCCTGTCACCATCACGGCTCACGAGGATCGCCACATCAAGTTCTTCGATAACAAGTCAGGTCAGTGTGGTGTGCTGACCGCCGGGTTCCACCTGGAGCAACACAAATGGAGGGGATTTTATTGACTTATTTTTTATCGCTTTTATCATTTTGTCTTAACATACTGATTGTTCTATTATTATGACTTTTAACAATATTATTGCTCTCATCTTTTGTCAATTTATAAAGTGGGACGTATACAGCTGCAGGAGTGAGGAACAGAATGTCACCATTTGTTGTTTAAAAACCCCTGAAAATTCCACACAGTCTGTAAACGCATCATGACTCACTGTCACATGACCAGCTTCTTTCTGTTCCTCCATCAGAAAGGAATGGCAGCAAGATGGAAATGAACATCAGCCCAGTTTTATTTGACTGATAGAGAATGTTAAAGAATGACTAATATTACCACTGATAAAAGTCACTAATATAGATATATCTTACATTCCTACTCCTAATATAAAGAATATAACAGATTTAATGAACTCAACAGGACTTCAAATTTAAAAAGAAATTATTAATCCCAACTATACAGAAGATGTAACGTCTACTATAGACCCTTTTTGTGTGCAGGAAGGATGTCCTGCAGCAGCCTTTGTTGCATTGTATCTAAAGAGGCTTCTGACAGAAGACACTGTTTAACAATTCTCTCATAAAGAGGACACTCAGTTTTTCGTAGTTTTATTTATTTATTTTTTTTAATGAAATGTTGAAGAGATGTGATCGGCTCCAGTTTACAGGCTAGCTGCTGGTAGCAGGAAGGCTAAAAAAAACTTCAAATTGTGATGGAATAAATGGGTTTCACTAAAACTTCTGAGGTGAATTACTGTAACGCTGCATAGATGAATTTTCAGCCCAATCTGAAGGAGCTTGTCCTCTGTGCAGGTAAAATGATCCATGCCATGGTGGCCCATCTGGACGCAGTGACCAGTCTGGCCGTGGATCCCAACGGGATCTACTTGATCTCTGGCAGTAAGTCTCCTAACGTCTCATAAAGCTCAGAGTGATTCCAGGTGTTGAACTGTTTCTAACAGAGTCTTTTTAAAATGGTTGGACCCAGCAGGGCTGTGAAGCTGCTGGTGTGTTAAATGTGCTGAACTGTTGCAGAGTTAACAAATGACCGTGTGATTGTGTAAATTAATGTCTGTTTAAAAAAGAAACATTTTAAGTTGATTCAGCAGTTTTCCGGTTTCGGCTCGGTATCGACCGATACTAAACCTAGTGGTACCGGTAGTGAAGTCAGTGGATCGGTCCGTTGCTTCAGCTGAAGTAACTGGAACCATGCGGAGTGAAGCGGCGGTTCAGTCGACCAACATGTCTCCTCTCCTCCGCCTCAGGTCACGACTGCTCCCTGCGGCTCTGGAACCTGGACAGTAAAACGTGCGTGCAGGAGATCACGGCTCACCGTAAGAAGAGCGAAGAGGCCATCTACGACGTGACCTTTCACCCATCCAAAGCCTACATCGCCTCGGCCGGAGCCGACGCCCTGGCCAGGGTCTACGTATAGAGGAGAGGAGCAGCGCCGCGCCGTGGGCTCCGAGTCAGACGGAGCCAGGATTCAGGTCTGTTCACATCCGTCTGAAGGCAGCAGCAGACTGAGACGCCCACACACACGCAGCCGCCCCGTGCCATCGCCGCCTTTGGCCACTGAATGGAGCACATCTGATCAGCTCCCTCTCTATGGTGGCGTCCAGCAGGCTGACCGCGGCCAGCCCGGCCTCCTCGTCATATTCAACTCTAGTGCAATCTCCACATGCAGACGTAGGAACGTTAAAGGAAAAATCCCCCCAAATGCAGCTGATGGGTGGAGCTGCTCCTCTCTGCTCACAGATTCCGTCCATCCCATCAACTCTTTGGCTCAGTCTCCATCACTGTCACTTCCTTATTTGTGCCATGGTCAAACATTGCATTATGGGAGTTTTAGTTTTAAAACATCCACTCACAGCAAGGCAGTCGATAAATTAGTTTAAATGTCTAACAGTGATCTGTGTTTTCATCGTCTCAACGGTTCTCCAGTTCAAAGGATGAATTCTTTACATTTTACTGTTGCAGTACAAGTGGCTGCAGCAAGACTTCTGCAGTCAAAACAGCCTTTTTGGTCCTTTAAGTTTTCCGTAGCGACAGTTTCACTTGGAAGAATCAAGTCTGAAATGATTAACTTTATCACTGCTTTCATGTTATTCTGAGTGAAGGAGGAAGTTCTCACTGCCTTTCAGCCTCAGGAGGTTTTACAGTGAGGCTCAGTGAATGTCTGCTGGGTTTCAGGTCAGCTACGTTTACTGAAGAATCCATCTTCAGATAGTCAGGGCTCATCAAGCTGTCTGCTTAGAGAATAGATGATGAGGAAATGTGTCTGATCAGACCAACACCAGGGACAGATCTGGTTTAGTGATGCACCAAGATTTAAACTGTTACTTCTGGCTTTATCAGTTTTTTACAACTTGGTATGTAGAAAGTCAATGTTTCGTCCTAAACGGTTCTGTCCTCTAACACAACCGTCTGCTGATATTTCATTCAGCCTGAAGAACCAAAGACTCTGACAGCAGGGATCATGCAGGGAGACGGATCTGAAGTTTTGAAATGGGCTTCTGTGGAGAGTAGGGACCAATAATATATTCACCAATATTTTTATATATATTTCCTACGTGTTTCAATCCTGTGTAAAAGCAACTACAAGGTCTCTGTGACACTGCTCTAACTAAACTCCCCACAGTCCTGCACTTCTTCACTGTCACATGACTGAACGTGGCTGAAACACAAACAGCAACTAGACAGCAGGAAACATCGGTTATTAATCAGCCCACTTTTATCAGACAGATACCGATATGATAAAAAGTGGCTAACAATGGCTGATAATATATACCAATATATCGTGCATCCCTAGTGGAGAGTTCCTAATCAGTAACCATTCTACCAGTCCATCTGACTGGTTGGATCTTTACATAACTGTGCTCACATGATCTAACCAGTGGTTAGCCAGAAATATTATTCTGGTTTTCATCAAAGTGAAATGCTATTCCCAATCAAACTGTGTGAAAGCTTCACAACTTTAAGACACACAGCTGCAGAATTCAGTCAGCGAGCACCGAAAGGCTGCAGCAGTGACTCAGTAATAAGAATTAATATCATGCAACACTGAACAATTTCTGATTAAGCTAATCAGCTGACACATTTTTGACCAAAATCATTTACCTTCAGCCCCTAGTTGGGCTGTTGTAAAAAAAAAAAAAAAAGAACAAGATGGCGGCATCACAAGGAAAAGTAAAGACACGTCCTGACTCTATATCAGGATTTCTACACCGTTTATTCTGCAGTTTATGAAGCAACATAAACTGCAAAACAAGAAATACTGAACGTTCTCCACTGCAGGGAAGATATTGACTACTCTCAGCATAACCCCACTTCAAAAAGCAGATGGTTGTTTTCTGCTTCACCTGTTATTGACATCTTTATGAAATACTTTAAGTTCATGTGCTGCTTTCTGTTTGTATGAGGACACTAGGAAAGCTCAGTCTGGAACTGACAGGTTGAGTTGCTGCTGCCCCTAGTGGTGTGGAGGTTCAGTTTAAAGAAGTTATCTTTGAGAAAAAATCCTTTTTTTGTCTTTTGTCATTAATCTGTGGTGACTGAACACTTGCCTTCACAGTGGTAAGCATTAAAGTGCATCAGTAGTGTGTAGAGGAGCCAGCAGGGGGTGCTATCATCTATCAGGACACTAAAGAAGCAGAAGCGCTACATGATCTGAACTAATCGTGACAAATAAAGCCAGTTTGTTTAATGTTCATACCTAAAAGTTTGGGTAATTATTTTTCATTTAACTTTCTGAAGCTCAGCCTGAGAATCACTGAACCCGACAGTCAAACGGGGGATTTTTCCTTTAAACCTACAAAGACAAAGTCTGGACTGAAGTGTGAACATCTGATGTTTGATCTCCGGTTTCTCTCCTTTTTTAAAAAAAAGAAAAATATTTAAATGTGCTGATGTTGCCAGGAAAATGTTTTAGCAGCTGTACAGTTTTGAAGAAATTTAAATTAAGAAATAAAAAACAACAACATGAGTGAGTTTAGTGTTGGAAAAACCTGCCGAACGATCACGGTTGGTGAAATGTCTGATGGCGTGTAAATCTGACGAGGGTGGAGCTGCTCGGACCGCCGAGCGCAGCCCTGCGTCTAAAGCTGAGTATTTTTGTTTGTGTGAAAGAAAAAAAAAGAAGGTCTAGTTTTTATAATCCTTTTTATAGAAATATTGTTACTGGAGCGGAGCAGCAGTCCTATCGGCCGTCCCAGCGCTCACAGATTAACCGTCGCTTGGTGACTCTAACTTCACTGCCACAGATTAAAGAGCTGAAGTCACATGGAGGAAAGGAGAATGGTTCAGATGAAACACACTGGATGGATGGTTTAATAAGAACCTACATGTTATTAAAATCAGGTATGTAAGGAACAGACACAGGTCAGCACCATGTTATGCTGTTAGACAGCAGCTGCTCTCACACCGGTGTTATGACACCTCTGGTCCTACTGGGAAGAATTAATGGCAGATTACAGCAGCAGAGCCAGAAATAATCTGCTGTTCTCATAGTTCAGAAAGAGAAATCGATAAAATGAGTGTTAAGTCAAACTGGCCACTAAATCCAGATTCTCCCTCTGGAGCTGGAAAAATATCTGTGTGACCTAAAATACCCGATCTGATTATTTAAATGATAGAATGATGTTTATTCTGACTTTTTACATCAAAAATGTCGGAGATATGGATCCAAACTGTAAACTCGATGTCTAAATCAGGGGTGTCCAAAGAGGGGCCTGGGGGCCATCTGTGGCCCTTGGACTGATTTTTGGGTGGATTGAGAATTTTTATTTTTAATCAGAGTAAAATTATTACCAACATAATTTTCTTATAATGGAAAATGTAAAGTGTAACATAAAATATTCATTTTTACAACCAGGCCAGTATAATAAGCAGAACCTTTTACTTCCTGCTGAACCCAAATCATCTTTATGAAACTATTAACAAGCATTTTGAGACAAATCCTGTTCTGATTATAGACAATTGTTCAATAAATCTGCCCAAAGCCCAAAGAATTGGGAAGCTGGTGTCTTAATATAGCAAACGTGTAAAATCCTTTAAGTTTTGTATCCATGGTGAATAACATCTTTTTCCTGAAAGAAAAAAAAATTATCTGACCACTTTGTTGGACTGTAGTATTTATTTTTTTATTTCTTGGCCTGTGATTACTTTTGAGAGAAGGTTTGGACGCCCCTGGTCTGAACCACTGAGTCTTTATTTCCGGTGTTTCTGATCCGACTGAAGTCGTTTTCCAGTGACGAGACGTTTAGAGACCCGCTCAGCCTGAACGCAGCTGTGGTTCTTCAGGGCCGACCGACTCCTCTTCCTCACATCACCTCTGTCAGTGTTTGGCTCCTGTGTGTTTCTGCAGATGTTACTGACCTCGCACACACACACACACACATCTGGAGTGTGTTTTTAGCAGGAAGCAGCCCATTGGAGCTCCTAGAAAAAGTGGTCTTTGAGTAGCCATCTTTTAGGATGTGACTTCATTGTTGTGCTTTGTTCTGATGCACAGTTTTAGTTTGACTTTTTGTTTGTTTGAAGAGTTCCTAACCTGAGTGGCTTCTGCTTGATCACAAGTCCAAATAAATGCTTTTGTTTTAAATAAGACTAAGATCAACTTTTTAACTCTGTGTGTCTGAAGCATGGTTAATCCAATAAAATATTTTTTGTAGTCTTCCCATGAAAACAAAAAAAATGCAGTTTAGATTTTTTTTTTTTTTTTATAAACTGAACAACCATTTTTCAGAACTGTACCACAGAGCAGAATACAGCAGTTAATGTATATAAAATGTCTATTATGAGTAATAAATGTTGTACCTGTACAATTTGCTGCTTCACTTCTTGTGTGGAGTCTATTACTGCGCTCCAGCAGAACGCAAAGAAAAGTTCTAGAAGTTTCCGTTTTGCTGTTCTGGTTTCTTTGTAATGATTAAATCCGTTTTTGGTTTTCTCCTTTTCCACACTGAAAGCCGGCGTCCGGTTTGCTGCTGCTCAGAGAAAAACTGCTGGTTTTCTCGTTTACTCTAATGACTTGGAAGCAGCAGCGACTTCAGACTGTTCAGGTTTATTAGGCATGAGTGGATGGAGCAGATTTACAAAGACAGAAATATTTAGTCCATTTACAGAAGAGAGCTGATATAAAACAGAGGTTAGCTAGGAAACAGAAGGATCGGTTTTATTGGTGCACAGGTCACTTCTGTCCAAGTTGAGAGAGCTGAGGGAAAAAAACAACAAAAAAGGCGGTCAGCAGGGGGCAACAACACACACAGACCACAGTCATGCAACAGGTGAACAGTAGAGGTGTGTGTTCTGACCTGCTTCATAAACTGAGCTGCGTTGAAGAGCTCACTGCAGCCATAAACCACCTTCCTCCCCGGTTTTGACTGAAAAATAAGAAAAGACCAAGAGGATTTTTACTTAGTTAGAAAGCAAAACATCGAGACAGGAAATAAATCCACAGTTTCCTGAACATTTCTAGCACAGCTGGTAAAATGTAACGGAAGAGGAACCAGCCTGCTCATCTTCAGGTTGATGTTTGGACCCGGTTCTGACTATCTGGGAATTCTGGCCCAGTCATCGTTGATGGTTTTGTGAAGAAGACTTTTTTTTTTACCTTACAGAACTGATGACCTGACATACAGAGCTGTGAAAAAGGATTTGCTCCCCTAGGAGTTACAGTGGACCAGGCAACTATGAACAAGAGCATAACTTGGCACAGATGGGGAATTAATAAAAAAATAAAAACGTTAGCCATTTTCTTGACAAAATGAATAGTTCTGGTGTTGATTCATACATATCTGGAGCCACAGAAACCACATTTTGATTTTTCCACCTGGTCACCATTGTCGTGGAAAATATGTTTTTGCATTTAAATTGCCAATTAGACGTTTGGTGTCAAATCATAGCCACATATTTTGAATAATAGAAATCATATTTTTGGTTTATTCTGGTGGAAACTTTGCAAAATGGTTTTAATGGAGAATGTTTAAACTACAAATACAATTAGCTGATTGTGGAGATGGCTAACCAAAACGTTAGCTTCATAAAACGCTAATTTGTTAAATGAGAATCTTAGCTCTGCTTATGCGGCTAACCTTAGCGTAGTCCACCAGGTTCTGGTACTCGATGTAGTTTCCTCCTCCAACCACAAACACGATGGCCTGAAACACACAAGATCTCACTGAGGCACAGAGGAAAGCAACACACACATCCAACACATGATCACGTCCACACATTCAGCACAACACCAAGGAGAAAACGATCAACATCAGAGGGTTGTGGTGGCTTGCTGACCAGTTGAGTCCACAGTTTACAGGAAAACAGGATCAAAGTACAGATGATCAATAATTCTGATCTGTAATAGTTTTCTGTAATATGCTGCTAACTTTAAAATAACATTGATGGAGATGATCCAACAATGTTATTGATGGATCATCAATAACATTGATGATCCATCAATGTTATTGATGGATCATCTAACTGACCCTTTACACTAAACTTCTAACTTTCTGACTGTAAATCCATCTTGTTCTGGGAATGAGAAGGAATCCATCATAGTTCCAGACACTAAACGTACCTCCTGAAATGGATTTTTGTTCCTGGGAATGGAGCTGAAAAAGAAGTGAGTGAGATGATGAGACAGTCCGCACAGCGCCGTCTGATTCTGCTCATCTGTTAGGGGAGTTGCTGATTCTTGTCCTACCTCTCGCTGCCCCGCAGCATCTTTGGGTCAAAGTAGCGATAATCATCAGTTTCCTGAAAGAAAAAAACCCCAAAACATCATAAACAGAGAGATGACAATTATGAAAACGCTGTAGATGCACACATCCTACATTTTGAACTAGGGATGAACAATGCATCGGCCAGGATCGGTTATCTCTTAATGTATTGGTATCAGCCCGAAAAATAAAACGGGGCCAAAATGAAGATTTTTTTTTAAATTTTTCATCTTCAGCAAAGCAACAAAAACTCACAGGATGAGATTTCATTTCCATCAGGTTGTCCACAATCCGAGTCACCGGAAAGTTCTGAAGATAACACAAGTTGTATAAGTTTCAGTAAAACCTTTTTGTACACATATACATGACAATAAAATAACCAGACATATTGTCCAGGTTCAGGTAAAGCACATTTGTTCATGTCTAAACTTGACTGTTACTTGCAAATAAAGAAATGAAAACTGATCTAAACAAGTCTTCATGACTTCCTGCCATCTGATGGCAGTTTTTTTTTTTTTTTTTTGCTGGTCCTTTAAGTAACTAAACATATTTGACTCACATGTTCTTTGAGCACCAGGTTCTTCACTCCCTCAATGACAAACTGAGAGCCAGTGTTCATGACTCTGGAGAACAGCCTGGAGCAGGAGAGGAGGACAGCGTTATGCTAACGTACTTCCTCTAACGAGCTTCAATCAGGCAGCTACAACATCAAATACATGAAGACTTAAGATTTCCTCTGGAAAAGTACCCAAAACGAAAAACAGTTTCAGACACTGTTTGGAAAGTTTTCCTTCTTAAAGTGAGTGGGTAGAGCTTATATTCATGAGTGCTCAATAGTCCAGGTATTACAGTATTATTTTTTAAGCCTTCTTTTGTAAAATATAGTCAATTATAGGTGAAAGGTTGTGCTGTGACTGTAAAACTTTTAATCAAGTAATTGCAGAATCTGTAATTAATCAGATTTTAATCAAAAACTATATATCAACAAAAATAAGCACCATTGGAAATACTTAAAATCTAATGTTCAAAGTAAAATCCCTATCAGTACGAATAAAGCAGGCTGTAAGAAAGAGCAGCAGAGTGAAGGCCGGTTACCCCTTCGGTTTGACTCCACTGTTGCCGTAGTTAGCTGGGCCGGAAGCCATTTTGGTAAACGCCCTGAGGAGAAACACATAAACACAAAGTGAGCAACAAACACAACCAACTTTACTTTTAATGTTCCACCAGTGGAACAAAGAAACACAAAGAACATTTTTGCTGCTGTTTACAAATTTGTCACAAAATTCAGGAGATGCTGATTGAAGATCCCTTTACACTTCACAAGAACAGAAAGATGTCTTCTCACTGCCAGAGCTGCGCTCCTGGTTTCACAGCTCTTCAAGAATATTTTCTTAAATGAGTTTCTGAGAGATGTGAAGGTTGTGTGCAGCAGTGGGAGAGATAAAGAGGGAGTCCTGGGTCTGGGTTTGTGTGCAGTATGAAAATATTGTGGCCAGAATAACTTTGTTCTCGTCGTCTCAACGCATTTCTCTGCTCTTGAAAAACCAACATTTAAACCACCACAAACAGCCAATCTGTCATCAAACTGTTTGGAGGATTTATCTTTATTAAGCTAATTTATTTTTCCCTTTATATAGTGACTTTATATTAACTCAATCAGTATTCAACAGTTAAATGTTAACATAACAGACGGAGAGAAGCTAAGGACTTACTTCCACTGTTTGATGTAGTTTAGAGGTGAAAGGTCACAGCCTGCGTCCACCAAAGCCTTCCTGTACTGCTCCAAATCAGACTACCAAAACACACACAGAGCAAAGTTACTAACATACATGGACATTAGGATTTCTCACAGCTTTAGAACCTTACGGCAGAATTTAAAGGTCTTAGCGCTGTCAGTCCCCTTCATGAAGGAGAACAACTTCCTGTTCCAGGAAAACCGTTTATCCGTCACCGCCGGTGGCCATGGTAACTAGCTTGAGCATTCAGGACAGGTTCTGTCATTGTGAACTAGTTGTAGTGTAACAGAGAGCATTGGGGAGGGTGTGAGCAGCAAATATATGAGGTGATTGACAGCACTAAGAACTCCTGGCTCTGATTGGTTGTTTTTGACTGTATTTCTGCAGGTGGCAGCAGGACCACAGGGAAAAGGCAGAGGAGCTCCATTTGTCCACCGATTCTCTATCTCATGTTAAACTGTCACAACACAGTGACAGTTTAACAAATATGTAAAAAAAACAAACATATTTTATAAGTTACATAGTGCAGCTTTAATGCTAAGTGTGTGACCAAAGGCCAGTGTGCTGGGCGGAATGTGGTACCTCTGAAGGAACCTGCTGAGCTGTGATGTAGTAGATGAGGAAGAGTCTCATTTTATCCTCTGGAGTTCCCGCTGTCCAACAGAAACATTCACACACACTGTCAGTACATCGCTAACATACAACATGTACAAACATTTATAAGATGAGTGTGTGTGAGTGTGTGTGTGTGTGTGTGTCCGTACCGTCTGGGTCACCGATGACGTCCAGCAGTGACTTGTCTATGGTTGATTTACTCATCAGCTTCTCTTCATGCTCAAAGTAAACATCTAATTTACGACTCTGATGACAAAAACAGAATGAAGTCAGTATGACCTAAAAACATTTGACCTAAAAACTAGATAAAAAAATACTTGGTAAGATTTTGGTGCTTTTGCAAAAAAACTTTAGAAGTTAAAGATCCCAAAACCAGGTAATATGTTGGTATGTTCAAGTTTCAAACAGCCCTGCTGGCCGTCCTGCAGGCAGCCGGACGGCCTGCGGTACCTTAATGTGGTCGAGCACAGCAGTGGCAACGTTTGTGTGAAGATCAATCAGTCTTTTCTTCTCCAGGAGCTCAGGCAGAGAGCTGGAGACAACAGGACAATGGAACAACACATTAATGCTAAAAATGACATTACATTTCTCACAAGGGCCATTTTTCTAAAGAAAGTTATGCTTTAGACAAAGGCATTGTGTTGAACGTCTTCAAAACTGATTTAAAAATACAGACTGAGTATCAAACAGTGGGGGAGGAAGAAAAAGGCAGCTGACATAACCTGAGTCACGCAGCTCCAGGAGGACATTAGCAAAATGAGGAATGCCTTGTAATCTCTAAAAACCTTTGGTTCAATTAGGGAATTTCATCCATTTGGGGAAAGGTACGTTGTAAAAACTCAACCTTTCAGTTACTCAGCCCCTGCCTGGTCTAATTACTCTGATAGGATCAGCAACCCAGACAGATTTTTGTGATTCTGCGATTGCAGAAAATAATAAGAAACAAAAATATCAACAGATTCCTGCGTTTCTTTGCTCTAATGCAATTGCTATTGCTCTAATTTTTACTTCGATGTGAGGAGAAGAAAAAAATAATCACAAAATTTCTTGCAAATATTTCTGAAGTAGCACCACAAAATGAGTGGTTATTGCAAAAGGCATAAAAATAAATATAAATCACACAAAACAATCAGGAAATCCAGGACGGTCTGGAGTAGGCTAAGATAACAACATAACATTTTTAAAACTTATTCTTTAAAAGCTACAGATGTGCTAAATGTAACTTCCTGTTTCTGCTCATTCTATGATGCTTCTATTAAGGCATCATCTCTAAGCAAAGCAACATGAATCTAGACAGAGATCCATGGACTGTTTAAAGCATTGCTCTCTTCTTCTCTGTTTCTTCTCACCTGACGGCTGAGGTGAGCTTGGCTGTGTTGTCTGACAGCATGCTGATGGCTCCTTCATCCTCGCCGTCCAAACCCTGGACATGCAACACATCTGTCATTAGTAAACTTCAATCATTGTCAGACTGTGAAAGATTTCAGTAAAGAGTAGTTTTTAGGTGTTGCGTGTGTGTTTGTGTGAGGCTAACCATAATGCTTTTCAGCCGTTTGACCTCGTCTTCCTGGGCTCTGTATGCATCAAGTTCTACCTGGACCGACTCCGCCACCTCTGGGAATGGACTGTTAGAAAGACAGCAACGTAGCAGCAGAGAGACAACTGGCGTTTTTTTTATTTAAATACGGTATAGAAACCAAACCAGTGTCACAAACCTCAGTAATTAAAGGGGCAAGTGGTGCCATATTAAAGCACAATCAAGCAACTATGTTAACTTCAGTTGTTAAAAAAATTCTATATACCGTATTTTCCACACTATAAGGCACACCGGATTATAAGGCGCACTGTCGGGTTTTGAGGAAATTGAAGGTTTTTAGGTGTGCCTTATAGTGCGGAAAATACGGTACATTAAAAATGATGCTATTTTTGATATATATATTGTACACTGTTACGTTGTAACCCTGTAACAACATTTTTAATCAGCATTGTACTGAGAGGTAGCTCCTATAACTCAGCAGATGAGCAGTTCCACCAGATGTTTGCTAATTGCTGCCGGCTAGTCTGAAGGAAGAGGGCTCTGTGAGGCAGAAGCTGGGAAGCTCAGAAACTGCAGCTCTGAGGAGGAGCGGTGTCTTGGAGGCGGAGCTAGGTCCACCCTGGTGTTTTGTACAGATGAATGGCTGCCATGGAGCGTAAAGGATTTATCAAACATGCACAAAAAAAAATCCAGGTGTGTTTTTGATGAGGGAATAACATTATAATATCTCTTAATACTCGATTTTACATGATACTGTCGCTTTAACAACCTCAGATATACAGAAAAAAGAATCACTTATTAACTTCAGGACAGAACAGAATCATCTAGTTCTCATCTAGACATTAAGGTACAAGCTAAGTGAAATTTAAAATCAAATTGTTTTAAACTTGATTTAGAGAATGGCGGTTAAAGCTCCTGGTGATGTTTGTGAAACATGTTGCTTAGGAACTGACCTGCCCTTGTGCTTCTGCCAAAACATATCAGCAGCAGTGAGGTCATACGTCTTCTTGGTCTTTTTCTTTGGTCTGGCGCCAGCGTGTGATGGATCGGTCCCCCCTCCCTCCTCCATCATCACCCTATTCAGATGGAAATCCTGATGGACACCGAAAACAATCATGTTTACTCTGCATGTCTACCAAGAGCTAAAAGCTTTTAGTATACTGTAAAACATTAAAAATTGCCCATCTGTAAATGTATTTTTAATGAAGTTTGTTCTGCATTACAGGTGCACTGCAACATGAAACATTTTACTCAGACAGGCCAACTCACCAGGACATCATGGATCAGAGCCTGATAGGTCCAGGTGTGGTGAAGGGGCGTGGCCATGTCCATGTTGCGGTCTGCTAGAACCAGAAGGGGCCTCTGGAAACTGGTAAGGACAAAATCCATCATGGATTATGGAGTTCACAGAGTAACATGTCTGACCTGTTACAGAACATCACATCCTCTCTCTCTAGTAAACGTCTTTTGTATTTTTATGTTTCAGATTCAAACAATCAAAGTTTTTTTCAGCAGCTTGTATTTTTTTTCTCAAATATTCAATCATTAGCTCTACGCTGTTGTTAAAATCAACCTAGTGCTGGACAGTAAATACATTTTTCTGTTTTTGAGAATTTAATTTTTGGAAAATCAGATTTTTTTTTCCATCAATGCTCTCTGAGTTTCCATACTTCAGAGTGATGTCAGGTCACACAGCA
The DNA here is from genome assembly GCF_904066995.2 of Poecilia reticulata. NCBI lineage: Eukaryota > Metazoa > Chordata > Actinopteri > Cyprinodontiformes > Poeciliidae > Poecilia > Poecilia reticulata. The sequence goes on from NC_088851.1 coordinate 2,691,761, forward strand.
ACTACCATCTATTTTAGCAAGTGTGTTTTACAGCTTCTATTTAGTTCAACTATAAATTCAGGTCAACCCACAGAATGAAAGATTTAAATAATAGCAAGTTTTTAAAGATATTTGCTGTAATTTTTTAAGGAAAAAGTTTGAGGGAATTTTTTTTTAATTAAAATCGGAAATTAATTTTGGGATAGTAGTTCTGTCTCTCTCTTTTTCTCATAGATCAGGTAGCATTTATTAACACTTTACAAACCCTCCATCACGTTCAGCCCTAAAGATCCATCTATTAAGTTATGCTTCCCAAGCTAAATGTGCTAAATGGTGGCTGATAAAGCTAATAATTATGTACACAGAGTGAGTGACAGATGAAAGCTGCTTCTGTTGATATTTACACTTCGGCACAAATCAGGTACAACAACAGTGACGCTACTGAAATGTAAAATGCTAAACTTGAACAAAAAGTTAAAAAGTCACATTAGCTGCATTGTCGTTAATTTGAGCAACTCAACGACTGTAATGATTGATTAAAATCTAGTTTAACATAAAAAACATTCTACTGTTCACCAACCTGAACTGTCCGGCAGTCATACTGTCTCCAGTAAACAGACTATTTCTGGCGTCCCGCAGGTTCTCACGGAGCTTTTTATCCAGCTTCTGTACACACAACACAATATACACAAAAGACATCAATCTATTGGAAATTCTTACTAAGCAAAATCAAATGTATCCTGTTCAATATGGTATAATATCCTTTGAAAATGGAGAACTTAACTGCAGACAACAATAAGAACATAAAATAAAAATGAAAACTAAAAGTGGAAGAGATTCACTGCAGATGCTTCATTCCAGAACATTCCAAGCTTCATGGTCTGTTGAAAAACATTTAGAGAGAAAAAAACGACAGAAACACCAAACAATCTCTCTTTAACCCGTCTATTGATATTCAAAGGGTTGAGGATATTTTTGGTTTAACTGATCAATTCATATGATAAAAAAAATTAATTAGGCATATTGGAACATATCAGGAATGTAATTGGAAATGTTTAGCTTTCACAACACTTCCAAAACTTCCTCCAAAAGTGTCAGATAGAAGATAGACTTACCACAGCCACCATCTCTGCAGCGTTTCCCCTGGGGCATCGGATGATTGGCACTGCACCTGAATCACAATGTCACACACTGATTAAGTGTCAGAAATTTCATAAAGTTGGTTATTTTTTACCCTGCACTTAAACAGGAAAATGCTTTGGTAAAGGTGAACATAACATCTAACACAGAGGAATCTCAGCTTCCATGTTAGAGGTTGAACGAACATTTACAGCAAAATGGGAAGCTGATTTGAGAAATCATTGACTCTATGTACAGATAATTACGACTCAAACAATTTAACAATATATAATTAGTTTTATTAGTAGTACTTCAGCATAAGTAGACAAATCTTTGAAGAACAGCAAACGTTTACATGTTCCAATTTAAATGAAACAACTGTTAAAAAATGTACGGTTGATAGTAGTTACCCATTTATTGCCAACTTAGCAACTTTGAAAAAAGTCAATATCAGCCAAAATTAGATTTGGAAGATCAGGCTTTATAAAGATTAGTGATCGGCCAAAATAAAACTGCAATCAGTGCAATTCTTATATTTTCTTTCAATTTGCAAAATTAAATGTATAAGAAACTTGATGGGATGGTTTCAGTTTCTTACATCTCCTTTTTAAAATAAAGTGCATCTATGTGCAGTCACATGTGATCAGTGTGTATTGTGTGAGTGATTCCTCTTCTTTAGCAGTATGTAATGGTACTCACCCAGAGTAACAAAGAAACAGAAGAGGCTGTCTACGATGGTGTCCATTATGGCCTCCATGTCTGTGTCTTGGATGTCTGCTCTGTTGATGGCTGCACAGGTAAGAAAGGCAGAGACAGTTTACATTAACTAGGCCAGAACTGTAACTCAGTTGTGTATGTGTTTTAGAACGTTTTTCAGGAAAAAAGGAGCAGCTGTGAGAAGTTTGAAAGGTCAACATTTCCTTTAAAGCAGACATCAGCACAATGGTTGTTTATGACCTCAGCTAAATGAATGGTGTATAAATAACACCTCACTTTTCATTCCAACAGTGCCCTTATGCATAAAGTTCAGGTTAAATGATTACAAAAAAAAAAAACACTCATATGACTGAGTGATGGTTGCTGTCTACAGTTTCACCTCTGGACCTGAGTGTTGGAAAACATTTAGGACTCATCACATGTGTTCAGGCTTTTATCAGTCCTTCCATGATGAAGAATGTGATGTTATCCTTTGACGATACATTGACCTCACCAAGAAGGACATTCAGTTCAGCATTGATGCAACAGCATTGATCGGCCAGATATCAGAATTGACCAATTTTCTCCTGACTGGTTTTGATTGGCGATCATCATAAAAGATTGTTTTTCTCATTAAATAAATGCATCAAAAGTAAGAATCCCACTGTTTTTTGTTGTTGTTGCTTAAAAACACCTCAACATTTACGAGTAAAGTACTTTGACTTCGCTTTTTTGCTTGAATAAAAATCAGACAGTGGTTAGGGACAGATGCTTTGATGTAGAAATGGAAAAAATCTTGAAATTCCTTAATTTTCTGTTGGATAGAGTCAATGAAAGAATCTGCAGCACATGTTTTTCTCTATTATGTGTTACATTCTTTGAGGAAAAAAACAGAAGTGGTAAAAATAATAATTTGCAAGTTATAGCTCCAAGAAAACTGGAAATTCAAGGGAATGAATGATCAAAGTCTGGTCAATCCAGTACAACTTAGAAACCTCAACTCCTACAGACAGCTTCCAAACATAGTTCCAGTTATAGTGCTGAAAAATCCATGCTATCCCAGAGGAAAAAAACTATTTCAGAGCTATGACTGGAAGCAGATTACAAGTAAGAAAAGTGGAGTGTCATTACTGAGGTCACATAGAGATATAACAAGAAAAGATGTATATGAATATATATTACCATGGTAAGAGATGAGCTCTTTGTTTTGGTGGCAGAGGATGAACATGTCATCTTCCAGGGTGATGAAGTTCAGGTACTGATCAAACACCTGTAAAATAAACATTATTAATATCAATCCACTGAAAATATAGGAAAACCTGTAACATGGCTTCTCGTGTCATTTGCAGCTTATAGAAAACTAGTTTATAGAAGACTAGATATGTACACTTTGTTTTTTCTTTTCCAAGCTAGTGGGTGTAGTCAGATGCATACAATAGTCTGGAAGTTAAAAAATAAAAATCAGAAGGAAACCTCTGTAAGAAAATGTTCTAGCTGTCTTCTCTGAGTTTATTTGCATACAGCAGTTAGTGAGACCTGGATCCATGTGATCCCTCAATACTGATGTGGATGCCAGGGTTGAACTGGACCGCAGTACCGTCTCATTACATCATCATAGTAATGACTGGTAGCTTATATGTTTGTAACCAGGGATGCACCAATTCACTTTTTTCACTTCAGATACCAAAATCTGATGCTAAGTATCGGTCGATACCAATCTGATAGAAAAAAATCTGAGTTGAATTGACTTAGAACTTTCATTTGTTCAGTTAGTGAAATTAAGAATAGAACAGCCAATGTAAAATAAATAATAAAGAAACTGAAACTGACATAAACAAACGGTTGGCTTCTTTGGTCAAACATGTAAAAGAAAAACTGCAAAAAACCTTTAAAAAGAATTCAGAACGTGCAATTAGGAGATCTAAGTATAATATAAAATAAATAATAAAGCATGATCTTGGTAAGAGCATAAAGCATAGAATTAGACTGAATAGATCTGCCCTTATGGATTGGGAACATTATCACCGTTCCTCCATCTAGAATTTTTTTCAGTATCAGATATTAACATGGGATCGGTACATCTCTAATTGTAATGACATTTTCTCATTATCAATCTAAAACTTATAATATAGTTAATACAAGTTATTACCATCCAATAAGTCCATCTGATGATATGAACATATTTGTATCTGATACTCATGTGTTTAAACATAACATATTCAGCTAACACATGGCTAACATCAAACAGTAAATTAAAGGAAAGGACAAGACAGGACATGAGCTGCTTGGTAAGTTCCACAATGTCCCTCAGAAATCAGTTCACTTCTATTAAGATGTTCACTGTGTCGACAACATCTATAACAGAAACAAACTGAACTCTTAACAAAGTCTAAAAACGACTGATCAGTTACCTTGGTGACTTGGCTGACTGCATTAGCAGCCAGGGCAGCACTGGCAATGTCCTCCAGTTTACTCCGACTGATGGCAGAGATGAAGTTCAGGAAGTACGACTCATACAGCTGGCTCCTCAAATCCTACACACACAAAGTTATACACAAAATGCCACTATGTCACACAGTGTTATTTAGCCACTAAATCCAATGTGGTTCAGAAATTGCTAATATATACTCAACAAAATTCTAAACGTAAAACTATTTTTCAGTCGTTTTGTCCCCACTGGGCATGAACTGAACTCAAAGATCTTCTATGTACACAAAAAACCCCTCTCTCAAATATCGTTCCCAAATCTGTCCCAGAACCAGTCAGTATCTGGCCTGACAAAGGTTGACACATCGCCTTCACTTAGACTTAATCATCAAGCTGAGTCATGTTTCAGGTATCAGAGCTAAAATGTGGGAGCACCTGACAGATCCTGTCGATGTTCTCCTCTGTGGGCATTAAGAAGTAGATGGCAGGAACGTCGGGAATAGGATCTCTGTCCGAGTGAAGAAGTCTACACATACAAAAATAAGGTGTAGCAGAACACTGTTTACATAAATACTACAAAAAAACATAACTTTGTATTACTGCTCAGTGTATTTTAATCAGCAGACTGGTTCCTCTTGTAAGTTACAGTCCCTTTAAAATACAAACACCAATTTTCATTTTTGCTTTTTAACAAACCTAAAAGTATTAAAAATGCTTTTCAATTTATGACATCTAATTTCAATGGTACAATTTCAAGACATAATAGTTGCTAGGATATTATTTTCCTGAAACAAATCAAGAAGCTGTGTGTGAAAAATGAAGTTAACCCATTCTAATTTATATTAAGAGGGCATCAGCTGCAGTGGATCCAAGTCTTTGACTAATTCTTAGCAAAAAAAAAGGATAGTTAAATTTCTGCTTAAAGGATTAACCATATTAAATATGATAAATCGAATATTGAAATAATCTAAGTTAGTAATCTATTAATCATTAACTGGAGCATACAGACTCAAAAACGGCCATATGCTGAAAGAACAACACAATGAGAGCAGCAATTAAACCCAAATTATTTATTCAGGAAGGATTTTAATACTCAGTAGCTTTATAATGTTTTATTACAAATTTAAAACTTTTACCATTTTTCCTCTTCTTCTTTTTGCGACATTGCTAAAGCCTGGCTGACTGTTTTGTACAGAGCTATATAAAACAATAAAACTGACTGCAATACCTTGAGCAGGTGGAACCTGGCTTTAAAACCCCTTTATTAGCAGCCATCTTGCCTCATGCAAATTAATCATCTCTAAAGCCCTAGCAGTGATGAAGAAGAGTCAGACAAAAAGTGGATCATTTTATATAACTGTAGTTGGTGGCAGAAATATTTTAGAGTTGTTAGCTTCCATATAGAGGCAAGTCAGTACTGTAAGAAGGTACAAATCCAAATAATAAAAATACAACAGTATATTTCTTACAGATGAAGAGTGATGCCCATGTCTCGCAGCTCTTTGACCGACAGCAGTGGAGAGATGATATCTTGACCAAATCTGTCGTATATTAACACCTGCAGAAAATCAATCATGTAAACATGAGACGCCCTGTGTTGTGTTTCTCCTTTGTTCTGCTGCTTGGGAGCCTAAAATGCAGTGGTGGCTTGTTGGTAACAGCGTTCTTTTGCTTGTAGAAAACAATTGTGCTGTACGACTGTGGCTAAGGGTTTGAAACTAACGTCCATCTTGTTTTCTAAAAACTCTACTGCCTACAGAAGTTTAACATATTTATCATCTATAAAAGGATTTTATTCTGAAAAAGTCCACATTTATACCATGGGATACTACATATGAGCTTGTGGGTTACATTTTGATTGATGACAATGCATTCTGCTTATCAGTGCTCAACTTTGCTACAATTTTTGACTTTGTTTCTGTTCTCTTCTCACTTTTTGTCACCTGAACACAGATACTCTGTGGGACAGGGTTGTTCTTCACCATCTTGATCCTTCATCATTGGGCAAAGTTAGTTTGAAGGGTTTATTCATGTCCTTTCAAACTGAAACAGCATAACACTGTTTCTAGACAAAACATGACCTTAACCTAACTGATTGAGATACTTCCATCTGAAGCCGATCTTATCCACCGCTCTTATCTTGCTCACCAAAAATCTAAATATTAGCCACTGTCCTCTTCTGCTCTGCTGTGAGAGACGTTTGACTGACAGTCTGGCCCACCAGGTCATGTCTGCATGTTTGCTATTAACAATAGTCACTCCACTGTTGCCAACTCAGCAACTTTCTTGCTGTATTTAGTAACATTTCAGATTAAAAAAAAAAATCTGCATCAGCCAAAATCAGAATTGGAAGACCAGGCTTTTTAAAGACTGGTGATCAGTCAGAAAACTGCACTCAGGGCACCCCTTGAATCATTATGTATCATTATTTATTTAGGGACAGATTCATTTGGCCTCTGTGTTCATAAAATCCCTTAATGTGCGTGAATGATGCCACCCTACTAACTTTTTGCCTGTGACTTTAATTGACCCAGCAAAGGAGAAATGAGTGGCCCAGTGACCAAAGTGTTACCTTCCATACTGGCTCAGCTGCTGCGTTCTTCAGAGGAGGAGTGTTGAAGTTCAACATTCGCTTTAAGGCGACTGCAGAAACACAAAAACACTATTTACTCTCTCAACAAGTGCTCAGATGAGCATCTTCTCATCATAAATATCTTGAACTGAAAAGATACATAAATCAGACGCTGTTCTTGGTAAATAAAGTACATAGAGGACAGGTTTTGGTTTTTAGAGAAATCTTTGGGACATATGGGACCTTACATTATTTTATGCAATTGCCATGGGACTGGAAATTCTCTAATCTTATTCCTACAGAAATTCCAAAAAGCAACCAAAAACAGCAGCACTTTGTAGCGCGACAGCAATGGAGAGATGATAAACTAGAAATAGTAACAGCTCAAAATTTAAAAACAGATTGAAATAGCCAAAATGTTCCAAAATCACAATTAGCACCACTTTGTACGAAATTCCATGTAAGGTTGGTAGGTAATCTTTTCACTTCACTAAAATCTTTCTTTTGAATGGCAGTATTCATGTTTTGGAGCCGTCCATCCAGAGTCAGAGCATCAATCTGATTTTAGCTCCCCGTGAAGGAATCAAAACATTAGGGTGATGGGAATGAGGCCTTCCAACCCAGAGATAAATCATCAAAATACCAGAGAAAACATGCAAAAAGCTGCTCTGGAATTACAGCAAAGGTTTGATTAATCTAAACTAAAGACTTAGATTATAATCATAGTTCTAACAAACCATTTTAAAATCTATAAAGATAGATTTTAAAAAATCTTGGTTGAATAGAAATCACTAAATTGAAATCTGCTAGGGTTATGAATAGTTTTGGGATTAGCTGAAAATATTATTTCGTAGAAAGTCAAGGAACAAAAATGTAGTTTGTACATCCCTGACAAACAAATATTGTTAAGGTTTAACACACACATCCTGTGTGTCTGGATGTTGGGAAGACACACAGGACGTGATTGGTGTAGAGCTGCCCCATCAGGGTCATCAGGTACAGCGTATGGCTCCTCACTCCATGATGCAGGGGTAAAGCTGGCAGGCCTCTCCACTACACTGGTACTGATGGCCCACAGTGAGATCCAGAAAAATATTCTGATACAACCAGCTGCCCACTATGGGACTGAACCCTTTATTATGCTGGTTCTAAACAAGCTGAATCATTTCTATCCCACCAGCGGCCTATTGGGGAAATTGACATAATGTGAACTAAATTATGTACAATACGTGATCTTTTCTCTCATTTTATTTTTTTTAATAAAATGTTTTAAATTTGCAACAACAACAAAAATTGTTTTTAGCATTTACTTTTTATTCCTTTTGAATTACTTTGGCTACAACGGTAGCTGAATAAAAATGTTCCATAGGAATGAAATTTGATATATTTCTGCTGAAATGTTTGGACATTTTATGTCCCCTTTAAAATTATGGGTAATGATGATGACTGTCGGACCACAAGAATTAGACCTATACATTTACATCCCACGACTTAAAGAAATATAATTTAGGGATTGTCGGCAACATAATGTATGGATGTATGGATAGATTTCTTTGTAGATCCAGGAGTTTCACGTGAAGACTTGTGTTTGAAATACATGAAGCCTTCAGCGTTAGCAGCAGGCTAGGACCATCTAGTTCTTCCGCTTGAAACCTTTCACCGCAAACAGCTGACACACTGCCACTGCTACTGACACTGACACTGACACTTTCGTTATTAGGAATTTAATACAAGTGGTAGATAAGCTAAGGTAGTTTCTCCCGAAAAGCCGCTGCTACGGGAAGCGACTCCACCGGCGGCTAGCTTGTGAAGCAGGTGGGCTGTGAGCCGGTTAGGAGGCTGGCACGCAGTTATAGAGGCTCAGGTTCTGACCCGGGTCTTTCAGAGCAGCCTGCCAGTAATTTGGCTGCCCTCCTGCCGCACAGGAGTTTCTACCAGAAGAAAAAAAAAATACTTTCGCTCACCTGTTTGCTTTTCTCGGACAGATGTCGCCATGTTTTATGTTGATAATGATGACGAAACCATTGACGTGGCAGCAACCCGGACGGACGTAGTCCTGCTTTAGAGATTAGTGGATTGCGAAGAGGTATCACTCTGTTTTCTTTTCCTGGAAACTTCATTGTGTTGGATCGAGTCATCACTCGTTCTACACTGGTACTTGTTGTAATTTTCAGTATATTAGAATGTCATTAAAATGCCAAATTATTTCCCTAATTTAATTTAAATAGTGGAACTCATATATTACATAGCAACATATTGATAGTGCTAAAGTGCTTATTTTTATCAAGTGGAACGCATGATTTGCATTAAATTAAAAGGTTATGTTCAGTTTCTCACAAAAAGACATCAAACCAATAGTTTTTTTCCGCTATTTTCATTAACCAATATTTTACTACTTTTATGGCCCCATGTACCTGACTGTACTGTTTAATAACTAAACTACACTCAGTCATTTCCATTTACTACACTGAATTTAAATATACTAAATCAAGTTGATTGAATCAAATAAACATGAATTTTATCGTATATTATTCAATATGAATTTCCCTAACAAAGTACGTTGTGTATTTAGAAATAGATAGCAAAATTTAATTTTAGTATTAGGCTATAGGTCTAATTCCAACTTCCTCCTGTCTCATGACGATGTCTCCCGGAGCAAAAGCACTGGACCCCAGAATGCCTACAGATTTGATTATTAGTTTGTTCACATTTCTGAGTATGAAAGGGTGAATGCAGCCAAGTTGTCCATTTATATTTCAGTCCTTTATTTCCTGTCATTTTTATGACTGTGGCTTACAGATCATGAAAAATCCAAATTCAATGTCTCAGAAAATTAGGATAAATACTGGAGACTCATGGTGTCACAGCCTAATCAGAATGTCAAAAGAACAATAATGAAGAAGTTGGTTGCTCAGAGTGTTTCATTCAAGAATTTTCATAGAAAGTTGAGCAGAAGGAAAAAATGTGGTATAAATGAACATATTTTTCAAAAATCTGACATGTCTGTTTGGAATATCCCTTTTAATTGGATTTTTATGTTGTATTTAAATATTCTGAGACACAGAATGTTTTTATTGGTGAGTCGTAATTATCAACAGCAAAAGTAATTAAAGGCTTGAAATATTCCATTCTATGTGTAATCTAAATACAAGTTTTACTTTCTGAAATGGGTGGCGACAAAACTATTTTACACAATATTTTTTTTTTAAAGATCCACCTTTAGATTGCACATCTTAAGATGTGGCATTTAATTGGAATGGGTAGAGGAAACGTTTCATTACTACCTTTCCTTATGGCTAAGGGAGAAAGCATATTCTCATAGAATACCTACATTTTGTAATTTTGTTTCTATTACTTATATTTTTAAACTGACACTTAATGTCATTTGAATTCTTTCATTTTCAGCTCCAATTCTTTGTACTTTTCAAAGTTCAAACATCCTCCCAAAAATCAGAGACACAGAATGAAACGCAGAGCAAGAATTCGATTTTATGAAAAGCAGAAAAACAAACATGGGAAAACTAGCACCTAATTTCAAAGCATATATAAAGTAAGCACTGTACAAAATACAAGAGACGCACATGAAAAAAGTGTTGCAAAAAACATAAAAACTAACAGAATTGAAATCTGTAATATGAAATGATTCAGACGTGGAAGCGCAAAAATCTAAAAATAGACGGTGATAAAACCAAAGGAAAATTCAGTCCTCAGCTTTGGTCCGTGTTGCTGCTCATGCAGTACAACTGAAACAGTAAAGCCAGTAATAAAAACTAAATCAGTTAATTAATGCCATGAAAATACCTAATTCTGAACAAATCTTAAGTTTGAGGGAACATCATTATATAAAAACTGTTCCTAATAAGAACTTTTTCTTCAATAAATCCCTAGATGCTTTTTTACAGCATCTATTTTTAAATGCATCACGTTTTTCCCCCTCAAAGACAATCATTTAAAAACAGCTTCCTGACTATCGTACTAGAGTTATGGATGCCAAATGCTACTCTAATTTTGAGAAAAATAAAAACAAAACTAAAGCTGTTTTTCAGATGAGGGTTGTCTGTTGAGAGAAAACGGTTTGCACTATTACGTCTGTACACACTAGTTTGACCTGAAACTAGACAGCTTTACTTTGGGAGTGTCAAACAGAATTAAGAGACATAATTCCATGTTTTGAATCAAGATGCATAATATATTAAAAATAGCATTCATAGCTATATTAGTGAGTACAATCTTGCAACCCCAAAAGGTTGCTTGGATACTGCATTTGGCAGGCTATATAAAATTTTTGTACCACCCTTTGTGGTACAAATATTAGTGAGAAGGTCAATCACAACTGAAACCGTCATCACAATATTTAAAAATAATTATGGCAATGTCATGTTTTCTTGATATTGTGAAGCCTTAAAGAAAGTTGAACTGAAGATGGAGGAGAAACATGACCATAAACCACTTCTACTCAGATTTAAAACCTCATCAAATTGAGTTAAAGGTGATCAAATCTGAAAGGAATTTCTTTGTTTTGAACCAAAATATGACCAACATGCTAAAGATTATATGCAGTGTCTCTGGGACACTGAGGTAAAAAAAAAAAAAAAAAAATTGACCAACTTTAGAAAATAGTACAGTATATTTATCAGTCAAAAGTCCACTCCACAGAGGCTGGCATGAAAAACAGATCGTCTCGTGGCCTCGCCCGCATCTAAGAGCCTGAAGGGAACAGGTGCACATGATGGCTGATGGCCTGCTCCATGGAGCTTTTAAAGGCCTTGTAGGTGGAAGTAACAGGCAGGAGGAGGTGGTTGGTCGCTGGTTTGCTCTGAGGGAAAAGCCCGTCGTCCCATTTCACCCCGTTCTCCATCTGCTCCTCCAGCTTGACATGGTGGATGAAGGAAATGGAGGGAGGTGGGCAAAGGCCCACTGCTGGAAGCTCATCAGCTCCAGTGACAAAGTGAAGGACGTCGTGGAGGGAGATGGAGCTCCTTCCAACTGAGGACATGGACACCATGTTTTAAAGGGTTTTTTACTGAAATAATCTACGTAAGCTTCAGATTTAATCTGGAAATATTTTTACTTAAGCTTGTTTTGAATCAAGAGTATTGATATTGATTCAGGAAGCAAAGATAGATCAACATCCTACCCTCACACTCCAGCAGAAATTGTCTCCAGAAGGAGACAATAGGCGTCTCTAGGTTCCGTGTCTCCTGCTGTTCGGAGAAGTTCATGGTGAAGAGCTGGCTGAGCGTCTCGGCCGTCATCGCTTCTGTAGCATCACAGAAAACACCGAAGAAGACGGATGGGAAGAGCTGAACCTGGATCAGATCAAATAGAAGTTCCCATTTTCCTCAGTCTAACTCCGGATTGTGACATCTTTGTTAAATGCTGGTGCTGTTTAACTGAAGGGATTGTACTACTGTAATGAAAATCAGCCATAAGTCACCTGATCAAATACACCCAGCGTGTGGAGGCCTTCTCGTAACCTGCAGGTGGAAAAAAAAACAAACTGTAAAGTTATTGCAGGAGGTTTGAATTTTTGAATGGCAATTTTGTTTACAGAGACTTCATAATCCATTTTATTTATAGCTTTGGTTTTATGTAGTTTTTAATTTTCCTATTATTTGTTATTGTTGGTTGCTGTGTTTTATTTTGGATGTTTAAAATATCTTCAGGTTTCAATGTGAACCGTTTTGTACAAAATTAAAAATGTACTACTCTTTGAGAGAGCAAACTTGTATTTTTATGCCATTATCAATACTTGAAAATGGTCTCAAAACCATATTATCATTTATCGCAATATTTACTAAGAAAATTTGCCTAAAAATATTTGCTGTTGTGACAGGCCTACTCATGTTCAGCTTCACCTCCACCGCGCAGTATTTCCCTCACCTCTGCAGAGGCAGCTGCATCCTGGTGATCATGGTGAAGCTGACCAGATCCTCCACCAGAGCCTCTCTCTCATCCAGACTGGTGACTGGTCTGTTGCAGCCCGCCAGCTCCAGGAACTCCCAGCTCGCTTTCATCACTTCCTTCAGCTCATCTAGAGACTCGGCGGCTGAGATCTAGATGGACACACACCAGCTGGTCAGCCTTCCCCTTCAGGGGCCTCTGTGAGGGATGCCTCAGAGCGGCGGATTCGGCCCTGCACTCACCCGGTGGACTTGCTGGGTGAAGTGTGTTTCAGGGGTCATGTGGTTCAAACTGAGGGGGCAGTTGGCTGGGTAGTTAAACAGACACTGGTAGAGACCGTGGGAGAAAAAGCCAATAGGTGGACCACCATGGACCAGACAGAGAGCCAACAGGGAGCCTATGTCAAAGTACAGATCCTCACGCAGAGCTAAATAAAACACACACACACGTTTCATTTACGGATGTCATTTGTTTCCACAGTCCACAAAAGCGACACAGAGACACCCAGGAGGCTGTCATCCTGCATGACACATTCCAGATAAAGTCCGTCTGCTCACCCTGGGAGTCCAGTGCCAGGTTTTTGGATCCGCTTGGGCCCTCAAACGCCACGGAGTTCTGGATCTGCTGCATCAGCAGATTCAGGAAGTACTTTCTGGTTGCATCTCCAGCACAGTGAGCGCTGGGCAGGGTCAGGTGCTGCTCATCTTTGAATCTGGAGACAGAAAGCTGGCGGATGAAGAGAAGAAACGGCAGAACACATCTGAGGTCAAGAACGAATGTTTACCTGACAGACAGTGAGTGTGTGGGGTCAAAGTCGGGCCTTCTGACCAGGTCCAGGCCAGCCGATAGAGCCTGGTCTCTATGGACCTCCACCTGGGCGCTGACAGGACTAGAGTGAGAAAGTAAAGACCTTAGGAGCTCCTCGGGTGAGTCTGGTCTTACACGAGTACATGGTCTAAAGAAAAACAAAAAAGAGAGAAAAATGAAGAATAAAAACAATAATGATTCAAGCAGGTGGAGGCAGAGCTTTGGAGCGTTTTGTGTGTGTACCTTTTACAGCCTAAGGGGGAGGGCAAAGTGGTCAGATGGCGCTTGGACAGTAAGCTTCTCTTCTGGCCACTCTGAGGTGATGCAACCAGAGATGCTGGAGCAGACAAAAACACGAGGTTTAAAACTGCTGCAGCAGGAATGTTCTATCATTAACCAGAGCAGAGGAGATGACATGCATATTTCGGCACACATAAATCACAGAGAACCGACCTTTCCCATCCGTTGCATTTATGCAGTCGATGCAGGCCCAGTCTGTGGTGTTCAGCTTTAGATCTGAACATTTCCTGTGGGTTCCTCTGGATCCACAGAGGCAGCATCGGATCACCTCGAACCACCTAGAAACACAACGGACACAGAAGCTGCACAGATTACGTCAGCATTTCTGATCTCCTTCTGAGACCAGCCCCCTTCACCAGTTAACACTGCTGAGTCGTCTCAGCTGAAATGAAGTCTAATTGCTCAGCTTGCACAGTAAAAATATTGATGGCATGTTTTTGTAATATTTCGAGCTGCATATTGAACTCAACTGGTAACAGGATTAATCTAAATAAAGCTGCAGAAATGTACTTTAATAAACAATGTGAGGTTTCCTTTTTACATATTTGTTAAAACTTTCGCCATGTTGTGGCAGTATAATACTGACAGATAATCTGTGAAAAAATGAGCTCCTCCTCCCTGTGGTCCTACTGCCATCTGCAGAAATAAACCGCTTGGTCAGAAACAACCAATCAGAGGCAGGAGGATGGTTCCAGCGCTGTCAGTCACTCTCCTGTACACGCTGCAGTTATGCTAGAGACAGAGAAACAACTTAGTGTTGCAGGAAAACTGTTTATCTGCTGTCATAGGTGGTCATGCTAACTAGCCTTAGCATTCACTGAGGAGTGTACTGTGAACCAGCTGTAGTAAAGAGCAAGGTGTAGAGTGTGAGCAGCGCATACACAAGAGTGATTGACAGTGCCAAGACCCTCTTCCTGGCTCTGATTGGTTGTTTCTGAACAGGAATGGTGTAATTCTACTACAGAAATACAGCATTCCTGTTTCAGTCAAAAATATCACCAGGGTACCAGGACACTGGTGATTTTAATTTTATATAATTACGGAATATACAATTTCAGTGTCAATGTTTTTATGTTTACAGATCAAGCACAACATGATGTACCCCTTCTTAGAGTATGTGCGTCCCTCGTTGCAGAGGCAGATAACAGAGTCGCAGTGATTGTAAATCTCCAGAAGCTCAGAGTATGCATTTGCCTCCAGTTCCCATGATGCATCTCTGCACAGAACAAAAAATAAAAATAAAAATACTTTTAAAACATTGAACATTAGTATTAAACACCCTTGAAATATTTAGCACAAGAAGAAATTCTATGTACATTCTTACTCTGAGCAGTTTCATAACCTGCCGTTTAAAGGCTGGATAGATTAGTGAATGCAATAATTGCAATTACAAAGGATTGCTTAAACTCCATATTTTGTAGGTTTCTATATTCTGTGTCATGCACACATGCATGATGCAGCTGATCAACAAGATAAACTGTCCTCTATGCTCAAAGCTCATCTACATTTTCAGTGTCTTAGATCTTTAAACTCACAGAGGGTAATGGAGAAATTATGAAATGATAAAGAATAATAATAATTAATATAGTAATTATAAGAACAATAAGCAGAACACATGTGGTTTAATCATGACTGACATTGTTATTGCAATTTAAAGCATTAGTATTGCCCTGAATTTTTAGTTTATTTAAAAAAAAGTCAATTAAATAATGCACATATTTTCAGAAAAATTGTGTAAAATACTGTAATATTTAAGGTATAAATAGGGTCATGTTTACTGCAGATGTAATCTAGTTAACTGTTACCTTTCTGGGATGTATATCCCCATTCTGACCATCTCCTGCTGGAAGTTCTCCTTGTTGTTACACAGAGTACATCTGAAGAAGAAGAGTCCCGCGCTGTGAGCCTGATGCTACACACAGAAAAACAGTCAGAAAACCCTGTGGTTCCTGCAGGGATTTATTTAGTAGTGGACTAAAATGTCCTAAGTAGGATTACGAAGGTAGAAAACAAAAGAGGAGTAACATTAAGGCGGCATGTACAACACAATAAAATAAATGAAAAATAATCTAACTGAGTGCCACTAATTTGAAAGAAACAGTCCCAACCTGACTGTTTCCTTTATTTAAATGTCCTGTGATATTTAGAGTTTTCAGCTTTTTTTTTCAGGATGCTCATATGCAACAGCTTTTTAACTTCCGATATTTACTTTATAACAAAAACTATTGTAAGAGCAGGAGAAGCTATGAACGAGTCAATAAATCACTGCCAATCAGCAAGAGGAGCAGATGTACTGAACTCCTAAATTTCTTGGGTTAGCCATAGTTTCCTCTAAAGAAAGCTGAACAGGCGTCATCACTTTGCATCGGAATGCTGATGCTGGGTTTACATAAACTGAAAGAACAGCTAACTGAACTCAAAGGTAAGAGTTCAGTTAGCTGATCAGAAGAATAAAGCTTCAGGATGTCCAGCAGGCCAAAGGACTGTCTTCTCCTGAGTATTGTGCTACAAAACCTTTCAGGAAAAAATGAAGAAAAAAAAAAAGCTAAAGAAAAAAATCTGCCTTATTCAAAATCGGCAGGTCAAGCTTTTTAAAAAGCCAGAAAACTGCAACTGCTACACTCCTATTAATTAGGTCACATTTCCAATTAAAAGCCTTTCAAATGTATGTTTACTCTAAAATGCTAAAGTGACTGTGGGCCATATGTTACCTGCACACAGTCTCTGTGGAACCAGCTGGCATGGCAGGACGGACACTTGAGGACAGAGTAGGACAAGACAGGCTCAATAGAGTCTAAACATATTGAGCAGGACTGAGGAAGACTGAAGTCTGAGTCAACGCAGAGAGATTGAGTTGGACTGTGATCCTGACAATAAGACCTGCAGATGAAAAAACACATTCAGGTCAATATTGTTACAGTCTTTCACATTGCAAGCAAGATTTTTCTTAAGAGGTTCAATTTTGAATTCAGCTGTTTATTCCATATAAGTTTCATGTGTTTCCTGTTCAACACCTGAGCTTCCCAACGCTGAAAAATCTAATTTTATCTGGAGTATTTTTCACCATTCCTAATTGACCAAATTTGACTAAACGTGAGTTTGCTTTAAAGGCATTTTAACCCTAATATTCTATGCAAGAATGGATATGTATATTGTTTGTACAATCTTTATGCATATTACTGCAGCAGTTTATAAATAAGTTACATTCATGTTCAATTTTTCCCCACTTCCTGGTCATTGACAAATGTCTTCTCACACTTGCAAATCAGGTGTGATCTTACACACATACATTAATCATGGGCTTCATTATGGGACACCTCAAATATCTGGACAATTAGGGGGGAGAAATCAATTAAAATCAGAAATCAGATATGAATAGTAAAAAAGTTGGAGATTTTATTTTTAAGCCAAATTGCCCCAGTCATGCTTATTGGTGATATGTCATCCACACTGAAAATGTATCCAAAGACCAGAAAACTGCCAAAATAGGTCAGAACGGTCTTCAGATTTCAGTAAGTCAAAACAAAACTTTTTAAGATCTTTTTAATGCCACTTTGAAATAAATTTAAGACAAAAAAAAAACTATAAATAGAGGGGATGATTGGGGAATTCTGCTGGCTCATATGAGTTAGTGATACATTTGCACTTACTCATGATGAATGCCAAACAAGCTAGCTAGCTAGCTAGCAAGGATATATTAGCAGCTAGTTACCAGATGCCTCGAGTCACAAACTGCAATAAAGATGTCTGTGTGTGACTCAAACTATTGTCTGACAGAAAAGTCCAGCGAGATGAAAAGAGAAAGTACATACTAAACTACATCTTGCCACAAGTAAATTTAAGACCTGAGATTAATGTATTTGAGGCAAACTTAATTTTTTTAAATGAACAGATCATTTTAAGGCCTTAATTTTCAGTTGTCATGAAGGAGCTGAATAATCCCAGAAGTCATTTAAAGCGTGGAATCTGGAGAAATCAGCTGTAATATTAGTTTTATGGAGCTAATTAAACTATTCCTGTTGGACTTGTTTACTACAGTATAACAACAAATTTAATGTGCAGAGTGGGGGGCCATTTTGATTGCAATGTTAAGTGTATGTTAGTGTTGGATGAATAGTTGAGTGTTCATCTCTACATCTGAACGGTGTTTGGTGTGGCCACTTACGGGAATATTTCGTTGTACTGTGTGATGAACATCAGCTTCCTCCCACAGGGGAAGTGCACCACCCTCCTACAGCTGCTGACGTTGCAGCCAACACATGCGCCCTTCTTCTTACAACCATAGCATGTCTGGAGCACATGAACGACACACAAATTTAAGGGTTTCTCTGTTAAAGTCAATTTTAAATGTTAAATAACCAAATTTCCAACTGTCTCGTGACTTTTTAGCATATTTCAGATCAAACAACTGATATGTGTCCACCCTATTTAGCACTCACCATCCGAGCTGCCCTCCTGACCTCCTGTTTGATGTCATCCACCAGAAAACCAAACACACCCTCGTTCTCTTCTCCTCGCTGGTAAACTCCACTAGATGTCAGCTAAAGAAGACAAGAGAAAGCTCTTTGACAACAGGCAAAAATGAACCGATATTACAGATATTGGAAATATTATACATTTCACTATGCTTCTGACACCTTGAAAAAGCCGACCCCACATCTGACTTCACCACTGCTTCAGTTAAACGTTTTACACACATGACCAAACTCCTCCCCCTCTCGTTCAGAAACAAACAGCAACAAGATGTTAATGTTAATATTGGCCCAGTTTTAGTCATTGGACCGATATGATATGCTAAAAATTGACTAATATTGTCAGATACTAATGTTGGTGCCAATAGACTGAAGAGAAGAATAAAATGCTTGTCTATAAAAAAATAAACAGCAGATGAATCTGCAGAAGACAAGCCACAGATGTTGCTGCTCTGATTGGGCAACTGGGATTTCATCCCATAGACATTTGAAACCATTAGTTTACATTCACCAAATAAAAAAAAGAAACAAATTGTTTTCCTGAAAAAACATGGTGTGAGGTGTGAAGTCTTATTTCTGAAGTGAAATACGACCAAACTTATCTTGTTTTAGGTCAGTTAGAATTACCATCTAATTTCTATTAGCTGAAAGCCACAATATGGATAAAAGGAATGTCAGATATTAATATTGATTTATCTATAATCAGTAAATAAAGGTGTATATAAATTTGCCGTTTCAGCTGCATCTGTGAACACTGAATCATGTACATATAAAGTTGATGAAAACTAACCAAACAGAAGTAATGGACAGAGAATTTGTGCTCTTTGAGTTTGACCTTTTCCCCAAATAAGGCCGGGTCATCATCACTGCATCTGCACAGAGCACAGCCTAGAAACACACAAAATTATAACTCAAAATCAACATATTCAAATTTAAATCACAAATTCACACATTTCCACTTTTGATCCTTTTCCAGTTAATACTGAACAATGAACAAAGTCTAGAATCTCTCACTAACTTAGACGAAAGTTACAACAAAACAAACCACAGGTGATCCATGTTTCAAACAGTTTTTGTATGACAACTATTCAAAAAGTAGTTTTCCTGTCGGAAAACTAAAGTTATGTGTTTCCTAAGTGGCAGGTCACCCCTGTAAAGGCCAGAAATATGTTTTAATACTCTGTTGCTTTTATGCAAATAAGCTGCAGCCCCCTCAATGATTACCATGTTTACACTCACACATTATACACATAAAAAAAGCTGCAGACAGATACACAATTTTGCAACCTTACATCTTTGACCAAACACTTCCGTCATACTTTGCCTCAGCCTTTCTCTCCACCATGGGAAATGTGTACCTGACGTTTTATCACAATATTTCTAACCTAAATGTTACAATAAGAATGATTTATTATTACTTTTTGGTAACTGTATGGCTGTGATTGTGTGTCACAGCAATTACATGGTCCCAGAAACACAAATATTGCTCTTGGGAAAACATTCCCATTTGAAATGTTTTTCTTTAGGACGCCAGTCACATAAAGAAGTACACTGATATTTATTTATATCTTTAGTGAAAATACAGTGGAGGAAATAGCAAAACAAACAATCCCAACAATATGGACAGTTTTGGGAAAATTTAGAGATCATTAATTGGAATGATAAGACATTTCTCACAATAAATGATACATTCTCTGTTACTACACCTGCAGTTTTACATGGAAACACTGATTTATACACAGCTAATTCAGTGTTAGTGGAAACAGTGGTTTTCATGATTACACATCACATACAATCTTCCTGTTTGCCGGACTTGTCAGCGTCCTTTAACCTTCTTGATTTCTTCCTCATGATGGTATCCAGCCTGTGGAGACATGATAGACACTGATGACATTTAGTGAACATTCACCACACTATACAATTACCATACAGTAGATGGCACTATAGGTTGCTGATATTATAAAAACAACATGAAAATGGATAACAAGGCTACTTGTGAGCAGCAGTGACTGCATACAAACCTCAAACTCTTTGCATCTTGATTCCTTTATATAATAATAGACTCACCAAGCAGTTTCTTAAATCAGTCAAAACATGAGCAACTCAACTAAATTTCCATCCATCCATCCATTTTCTTGCACCCTTTTTCCCTCAGTGGGGTCGGGAGGGGTGCTGGTGCCCATCTCCAGCCAACATTTCGGGCGAGAGGCGGGGTACACCCTGGACAGGTCGCCAGTCTGTCGCAGGGCAACACAGAGACACACAGGACACACAACCATGCACACACACACTCATACCTAGGGGCAATTTGGAGAGGCCAATTAACCTGACAGTCATGTTTTTGGACTGTGGGAGGAAACCGGAGTACCCGGAGAAAACCCACGCATACACAGGGAGAACATGCAAACTCCATGCAGAAAGACCCCAGGCCGGGAATCGAACCCAGAACCTTCTTGCTGCAAGGCAACAGCTCTACCAACTGCGCCACTGTGCAGCCCCTCAACTAAATTTAATAAATAAAAGTTTCTTTGAAATTGTTTATGTAAAATGAAGCAGCAGAATAATCATAAGCATTTCCAGATCAATAAACTTTAGTTTCTATAACAACTTCCTATTACCAAGTGGTCAAGTAAAGAGTTAACTGTGCCACCAAGATATTAGAGGAGCAGTAGCATGGAAATTATTTATGCTTTTCATCTAGTAACATGTTCCAAATTTGATACACCTTGATAATTATAACTGTATTGTTACTAATGTGTAGCAAATCTACAATTTTGTAACAGAATTTCTTATTTTGTTGCACATAAATTGTTGCACGTCAACTGGGACACTGTTACAGAGATCTACTGCTGAGGTTTTTCATGATCCAATCCGACCTGTGCTGCAAGTTCTTTAAATGAACAGTAGTTCAGCAGAAAATAAAGGACTTCCAAGATTATCTCCATTCATACATTATTTTATATAGTCATTGTTTCCAGTTGGTGATTAAATCAACCAACACTGGGTGGGGGGAAAAAGACGTGTAGCTGCTAAACAAAAAGGTAGCACCATAAAATACTGCTTTCACGCCGAGATGAAACCCTAGCTAAAATTAAAGCACAATCTTCAGCTATATTTTGTCAAATCAAACGTAAAGACCTGCACATTAAAGATTTTCTAAAATGTAAGCGAAGTTTTCTCGCCCACCTTTGTCGACCTGCATATTTGAAATAGTGAAGAGCCAAAACCCTCCGTTATAGTGAAAATGAAGAAATGTTCTTCCTTTCGCCTACCTTACCACCAGATGGATATTTTTAGTCTGCATTCATATTTTTCTCTTCTTTTGTAAGTTCATTTTTCTCGCTAGTCTGTTTACTCTTAACGATGTCCACTTTTAAATTTCCCTCTTTCAAAACAAGGGAAACCCATTTCCGTTTCCGGAAATTTCTGTCCAACTGAAAACATTCTGCTCCCCCTTTCGTCAGGAGCGAGCACAGCAGCCAAATGACAGAGTATTTAAGTTCTTCACTGCTGACTTTAAAAAGTCCGCAAAAATAAAAGTTGCATTGAAATAACAAACTAGGTTTCAAAAATAGCATTTTATTTTTGCTAGATTTAAATCAATATTCCTGAGAAGACTTTATGTGCGTTTAATAGCTAAAAAACTGTAAATATTTAAGAAAATTCGTGAAATTCAAACAAATCGTTAAGAGAATGTTATTCAAATTAATTAATTAGTTAAGGCATTGTTCTTTATATTTTGTTATTCAAATGAAAACATATACTTATTGGTCGAAACTCATCTGCGCAATCAGTTGGCAATTCAAGGACACCAAGTGAAAAATCTTATTTACAAATTAATTGTTAATGTTTCAGTACTACATTCACCAGATTAATACGTAAAGTTGGTTAAACTTTTTTTTTTCTGGTCCACTTGGATTGGCTGACCAGCTCCTGTTGACTGTACCAGCTCAAGCTCATGAGGATATCGAGTATTTACAGTTGTGGCTTCAGAACTGTTGCCATTAAATATCAGTCAGGTCTTTTGTTTAGTTTTGTTTTGTTCACAACTTGTTTTGTAAGTCAAATTGTTTTTTGGATTATTTTTCTTTTGTGGATATGCGCTCGATTGCTTTAAAATGTGTGAAATCCATCCATCCATCCATTTTCTGCCCCATCGGGGTCGGGTCGCGGGGGCAGCAGCTTCAGAAGGGAGGCCCAGACTTCCCTCTCCCCAGCCACTTCTTCCAGCTCCTCCGGGGGAACCCCAAGGCGTTTCCAGGCCAGCCGAGAGACATAGTCCCTCCAGCGTGTCCTGGGTCTTCCCCGAGGCCTCCTCCCGGTGGGGTGTGAAATTCAGTGGCGCAAAAAGTGGGTATGCAGCGTATGCAACGCATAGGGCGCAGCACCAGAGGGGGCCCCAAAAACTCCGTCTGGAGGGGGCGCAGCACCAGAGGGGGCGCCAAAAACTCCGTCTCGAGGGGGCGGCGCGCAGATGATGTTTTCTCAAACACTTCAGAGCGCCTCACGCTCCTTCACCTCGCGCACATAACGAGGTAAATATAGCGAGTTTTACCATTCACGTATCGTCGTCTGGGGGGGGGGGGAATCGCATCCACATTATTCAGGTGGATGCGATTTATGTTTTCGCATCCACCTGAATAATGTGTAGTTGCGACACTGGTGGGGCGCTATACCCTCCCCCCCCCCACCGCCAGGCAGCACCGTGCTACAGATCCGTGCTACAGGCTCCGGCTCGGAGCCGGGCTGCTGAAGTACAGCCGGTGGAAAAGGGACATAAAATTTTATTCACAAACAATTCTATGTTGTTAGTTGGGAGCATACACACGAATAAAACGTAAATACGTCTGTTGAAGGGCCCATTTCCGCCTCCTTCTCTGCAGTCCGCTCCAACTCACGTGACATGACGTTCGAGCTTCAGTCTGTCATGTCACCTTGCTGACGTCAGCTGCCTTGGCCCTTATGCAACACATCAGTGACGTGGCTAGATAAGTAAACTGTCCTGTGACGTCACAGAGGGGTTGTATATATATCTATATATACGTAAGATCTGTTATTTGTATTCATCTTCATTCGCATAGTATCATTATTGGACGTTCGAGAAATTTTACAATGAGTTACTTTGTGAGATTTTCTAATTGGATTGGAGCTGGACTGGGGATCAACAATCTAGGACCAAGAAAACCAGCCCAGAACTACAACACAGAGGCATTTACATATAACACAACCCTCAAAAAAGCGGGAATAATTCCAACATACAACCTGGTTGAAAAAACAAGAAGATTTTGTACAGGAGTGCCATTGTCTGGCGTTGAACTTTTAAAAGCTTTGCATTTACCAACTGAAATGAAATCCTGTTCAACTCAAACGCCCCGCAATGTTTTTAGATATGGTAATATGCCTCTCTTCCGACTTCCAGATTTTGATGAAGTGAGGAGGCCTAGAAGCTGTTGAGGCTTCTAGGCCTCAACATGTAAGGTAAGGTAAAGTAAGTAAGGTCAGATAATTTTATTTATATAGGATATTTTCTGCAACAAGGCAATTCAAAGTGGTTTACATGAGTTAAAAGGAAATACAAACAAAACTAGAAAAATAGCTGTTCCTAGCGAAACAGCCGTGAGAATGCATATTTGTAGAATGATTGCTGCAGAAATGCCAGAAAAAGTGGAGTAAAGCTTAAGAAGTAGAAGAAAGCAGAAGAAATAGAAATAGTTGAAACAGTTGAACAGTGAAACAAATAAAAAAAGCATAAATTTAGTAGAAGGAGAAATTAGTACACAACCAGAAATATTTGAAGAAGTGAAACATAGCAAAACAAAGCAAAAAGGAGCAAAAGAAGCATATTTGCAGAATGATTGATGGGGAAATACAAGAAACATGAAAACAAAGATTAAGATTTAGAAAAATCAGAACGCTTCAGTCATACATTGTAGAAAAAGTTTACGTACTGAAATTTAGAAGAATTCAGCAGAAGAAGCAGGAGTTTGTGTGCAACCTGAATTATTTGAAAAAGTCAAAAAGTGAAACAGAGGTTAAGAAAATGCATAATTATCACAGGAAGTGGAAATTAGTACAAAACCAGAAATCATTGAAACAGTTGAACAGTGAAACAGCAAAATACATAAACTAGCAGAAGCAGAAATTAGTTCAACGCCAGAAATGGTCGAAACAATTAAATAGTGTAACAGCAAAAAGCATAAACTAGCAGAAGGAGAAATTAGTACAAAACCAGAAATAATTGAAGTGAAATATAGCAAACCTAAAAGCATAAAGGATCAGAAGAAGCAGAACATTTTGATATATGAATTGCTAAAATTGATAAAAGATTGCAGAAGACCTTAGCAGAGAGTAAGATCAGTAGAAATAGAAGGCATACAGAAAAGTAGACAAGCAGAATGAATAGAAACAGATAGAAACAGAGCGCAAGAGAGAAATACATTGAAGGAATTGGAGAAGGTGTGAAAAGCATCAATAAGCAGAAGCAGAAATTAGTACAATGGCAGAAATGGTTGAAACAATTAAACAGTGAAACAGTAAAAAGCAAAAACTAGCAGAAGCAGAAATTAGTACAACGCCAGAAATAGTTGAAACAATTAAACAGGGAAATAATAAAAAGCATAAATTAGCAGAAGCAGAAAATAGTACAAAGCCAGAAATAGTTGAAGAATTGATTAGAGATTGCGGGGCTGCACAGTGGCGCAGTTGGTAGAGCTGTTGCCTTGCAGCAAGAAGGTTCTGGGTTCAATTCCCAGCCCCGGTCTTTCTGCATGGAGTTTGCATGTTCTCCCTGTGCATGCATGGGTTTTTTCCAGGTACTCCAGTTTCCTCCCACAGTCCAAAAACATGACTGTCAGGTTAATTGGTCTGTATAAATTGTCCCTAGGTGTGACTGTGTGTGCGTGCATGGTTGTGTGTCTCTGTGTTGCTCTGCGACAGACTGGCAATCTGTCCTGGGTGACCCCACCTCTTGCCCAGAATGTTAGCTGGAGAGGCACCAGCAACCCTCCCGACCCCACTAAGGGACAAGGGTGTAAAGAAAATGGATATATATATAGTCAGCTGTTGCCTACCTGTGTGGTATACATATTTTTTCATTATTATATATTTTTTATAATGTATTATAATGTTCTGTTAGGAGAACTAAGCACCAGATAAACTATTTGCTCTGAACATTGATTTATTAAAGTTGAACAATACCAGGGCAGCACATAATATAATAAAGTCAACACTTTTAGTCCTTAATCAACAACCCCCTCCCTCTCAAAAGTGTCTCAACAGTCTTTGTGTAACCAGAAAATGCCTCCTAACTTAAAGGAACAGTGACAGTACAACAGCACTAATGAACTTTTAACAATAAATTTAGATAATTATAGATTAATTATCTAAATAATTAATCATTACAGTATACACATAAAACATACATATTTAAACAAGTGCTTGTTTTAACAGTGTTGCTGTGAAATGTTCAGTGCTACAGCAGCAAAAATCAAAAACATTGAAATTTGATATATATTTGATATAAACTTCTTTGTGTTCTTTGGAGTTTCTGTGCTGATTAATTTTTTTGCGAAGCGATAAAAGCTGGTAGCTCTTGAATTGCTACAAAATAAAGCTGTATTTCCTTCAGCCCACTGGCTTCAATGTTGACACCTTGAGATGCCATGAGACCTAAATTCTGAACATCATGGCATGAAGTGCATCTCGGTTTTCCATGTCTGGCATATAACCATTCATTTAGCTTTTAAACTGGTTCTATTGATAATCAGTATCAATCATGACCTGTTTGTTCTGAAGATCCTGCAGCTTCCACTTCTCTTCCTAACATGGCGCCTCCTCACCCTGAATCTCATACTAATAGGAGGAACCACAGAGCTCTGTTAGGTTAAAGCTCATCTTCTGAAGTTGGGATATTTTTCCTCCAACAGGTTCCAGAGGAATCACCTCAAACCAGATGTTGGACTGGATTTTATTTCAATGTCATTTGTGAATGTTAGCATCTCATTTTCAACAGTGGAGCTATAAAGGTTGAAAAAGGTTATTATTTTGGAGAAAGTATCATCAGCATCAATATTTCCACAAAATAAGAGGCAAAAAAATTGTTTGATAAAGGAAAAGTCTCTCAGACTCTCAGCCCGACCGCACCAAACTATTTTTTTATATTAGACAATTTAATTTCACATAATTATCGCGGAAGAAGCCATTTGTTTGTTAAATACTTAATGAAACATATTTACCATGTTTGATATTTCTTATAAATGACGTATACCCACAAAGAGCGATTAGTCCAAGTTTGTTGTTTATTGAACGTTCAGAAAATACAGCGGCTGTGATGAGCCACAGCAAAGACAAACAACCTGAACAGATGATCAACTCTAAACCACTCGCACATTTTTACTCTCCGTCTCTTTCTGTAATTTAAGCATACCCGTTGTTATGGCAACCTCCTGCCATGACAACGGCAGAACAACTCCAGAGATTACGTTAAACAATATAACATTCAGTCTGTTACGATATCAAGCTTGCAGGCTTGATATTTATTTTGCGATCAACACAGCGGAGGTCAATTAGTTCATTTTAAACTCCTGCTCTGCTCGTTATTTTGGTAATGGAACCGAAACGCACAGAATTGCGCAACACCTTGCTGAAACAATAATTACTGAGATTATTATTGTTGTTGGGTCATTAATTTGAAAACATTTTGTTGATTTTCTGTTGTTCTTTAATAGAGTTACAAACGTTTTAAGTCAGAGGACGTGCTGCTCTCAGCCTCCTGGCGACGTTCAGTTTGTCACCTAATGCCGAGATCGACTCAAAACCTTCCGCGATCGACGTGTTGCACCGCTGCTCTAGCAAAGCACGAACAGTTCAGAAACAATATAAAATGGGAAAAAGTTATTTATTAACAGATGAAGTCGTGTTTCAGATTGTTCTTGAAAAACTAATCAGTCACGGCTGATTAGTGGGTGAACTCACGGCAGTACCCTGCTGTACCCCCTTACTTTCACCCCTGGTTATCAGTCTATCAGGTTCAAAAACCTTCAGAATATAACATCACAAATCAGCAGGAACTGGGTTACCTAGCAACCCCAGTGAAGTCCGGCCGTTACCTAGCAACAGGCCTGGCTTCAAACAAAGCTAAACCATGAAAACGCCTTCATTGTCTTTCATGGATGGTCGACATTCCTCACAGAACAAAATTCACATTTTGCAGGTTTTCTAAAAGGCTAAAAACAATTACTTTAAAAGTTAGAAGTATTTTACAGTTGATGCGATATGTGATTGGAAGCCAATGGAGCTGTTGTAAAATAGGTGTGATGTGATGAATTAAAGGGGTTTGTGTAATGATACGAGCAGCTGAATTTTGAACCAATTGTAATTTATGCAGAGTTTTCTGTGATAGACCAAAAAGTAGAGAATTACAATAGTCTAAACGAGATGAGACCAAACTGTGGACCAGAACAGCAGTGGAGTGCGGAGTGAGAGAAGGATGGAGACGGCGAATATTTCGGAGATGAAAATAAGCTGACCGAGTGATATTATTGACATGGGAGGCAAAAGAGAGGGTGCTATCGAGGATGACACCCAGACTCTTAACCTGAGGGGAGGGGAAAATGGAGGAGTTATCAATTGAAATGGAGAAATTATCAAGTTTACTTAGTATTGAATTAGTACCAATTAAGTGAAGTTCAGTTTTACTGAAATTTAATTTGATGAAGTTAAGAGTAAACCATTGTTTTATTTCAAGAAGACAGTCAGTGAGGGAGGAAAATGGAAGCATAAAAGTTCATAAAAGAAAGTAGCCGTCCAAGAATGACTCAAGTAAGAGTAAAAAAGTATTTGGTGAAAAGTCTACTCAAGTACTGAGTAACTGATCAAATTATTAATTAATATTTAACAATTAAATAATCAGACAGAACAAAACAAAGTTAAGTTTAGCATATTTTGGTATTTTAAGGTAAAAAATGACAATTCATTTAAGGAAAAAAAAAAAAACAAAATCAGACAAAAGAAAAAAAATTCCAAATCAGCTTCTTTCACTAATAAACTTATTAAACTTTAATAAAAACTGCAGGTGTGTATCTGTGTCTAGTGAGTTTTAGGTTAAAATGAGTTTGTTTTTCATTCAGTGGGTAGAAAATCCAGAAAATTTACTCAAGTAAGAGTAAAAATACTTCATAAAAAATAGTTACTAGCCAACTCTGGTTGTTGCTTAAGGGTTATCAGCAGGGGTGAAAGTAGTTTTAAATTCTTGGGGGTACTACGACAAAAATAAAAAATAAAAAAATAAAAAAAAAAAATATATATATATATATATATATATATATATATATATATATATATATATATATATATATATATATATATATATATATATATATATATATCGGGCGCCGATTTATGTTTTCGCATCCACCTGAATAATGTGTAGTTGCGCCACTGGTGAAATTACAGTTGTTTTGCATTTTTGCAGAAGAGCTTTACAAGAATACAACTACAAACGCATATTTCTCAGTGACTTTGAATTTACCTAAATAAGTAGATTGTGAGCTCAGTTGGTCAGTTGGTAGAGCGCGCGCACTATTTGCCCAGTGCTGACGCACTTGCCATGCGTTCCATTCGGGCCATTTGCTGCATGTCTTCCTCTCCTCTCTCCTCCCCGTTTCCTGTCCAGTTACTGTTGAATGAAGGTCACCGGTGCCTGAAAACACAGGTGATTGTTTCTGCCTTCATATTATCTTCATGTGACTGAACCTTCGTTACTATTCCTACAAGAATAAATGAGCTAGATTAGTTAGAATATTTTTATGGTGTAATATTGGCTAGTAAAATTGAAGAACTTTTCCTGATGTAACCGCGGCGAATATCTCCTGTCCTCTCCTCTTTCCCTCCTCCCCGCCCAGGGGAAACAGCAGCGTCACCGGGTGAAGGGCGGCGCCCGCAGGTACCCACATCAGCTGCACAAACAGCTGCAGACAGACGCAGCTCTGTGTCCAGAAGTCAAGGAGACTCCCAGGAGCTAAACCAGCTTTCTCTCTCGCTGTGGACCGAGCAGGAAGGGACGCGGAAACATCCGGAACGTTTGGAAATCTCGAAAAAGGGAAGTTGGATAGTTTGTATTTGAGAGAAGTATGTTCAGCTGGGTGAAACAGGAGCAAGGTGGCCGCAACAAGGAAGGAGAGATGTACCAGACGGTCACGGAGGGACTCCAAACTCTCTACACCAAGAAGCTGCTGCCGCTGGAGGAGACCTACCTCTTCCATGACTTCCACTCTCCGGCCCTTGAGGGGGCCGACTTCCAGAGTAAGCCCATGGTGCTGCTGGTGGGGCAGTACTCCACCGGGAAGACCACCTTCATCAGGTACTGACCGCTCTGTCAGCGGCCGAACCGCTGGGGGGTCTGGCTGTTTCATGGGCTCAAATTAACTTTGTTTGTTATTGTACTATACATGGAACTTTGTGCCAAAAATATCAAATATTTCTACTTAAATATATTTAGATGAAAAATGCTGTAAAATTGAACAACATAAGTCAAAGAAAGAATGACATCCTCATATCCTCATTTTTAGTAACAACACCAAAGTTGTGAAAATTAATTTTTGCTCAAAAATAGGAAATCTTGAAAAAAGGGAAGTTGGATAGTTTGTATTTGAAAAAATATATATCCGAGATTGTCCTCAGACAAGGTTTGGCTGGGAAATCAATTTTATTGGAATCTGGTCAGAAAAGGCAGAAGAAGTTCAGCTTCAGCTGCCAGTATTCTGATAGCCTAAAGAAAGACGGTGAAAGAAACCTGAACTAGTTCTAAAACCCTCATCACTCAGGAAGAGCAGAACAAATGAATGAATGAAAAGTCTTTTGTTTACATCAATCTGCAAGTTGTTCCACAAAGCTGAACTTCAACATAATGATATGGGATTTAGTTTAAAAGTGTAACAAGCTTTTCACATCTTTTGTCAGTAGTGTAAACTATCTGAAAAGTTCTGTATTTATTTGCTTCATTATGATCTACTCAGTCCAATGTATTCCTCCAATTCGTACCTTAAACTCTTCAGGGTGGGAATACGGCACATTTTTGCTATCTGTTATTTCTAAAAGGACTTATAGGTGCCTGGGGTATGAGGTCACTGCCTCTGGTTTGCCCCTGACTTGTCTAGTGAGGAAGTCACAGGGTTGCATCAGCTGACCTGTTTAGGGGCAAGTCGGATTCCCAGGTCAAAGGACTGATGTAGTGACGTGTGGTTTTGTGCAGGCAGGCAGTCAGAGGATTTCAGAGTGTAAACAAGACTCAGGAATCAGTTCAAGAAGAATGTTCTGGGAAATCTTGGTCTCGTGTGTGATTGGTCTGAGGGGCCTCAAAATGGCTTATCTTCATAGGATTATGACTGAAAATGTTTTGTGTGAGATGTTACAGATCAGGGGTCTGAAACCTTTTCAGTGGTAAGAGATATATAGTATAGCTAGATAAAACTTTAGAGTTGCAAATGTTTCATAACCTTTTTTTTAATAGAAAAAAGACAATTTAAAAAACCCTACCGTAGAACATTTATTGTAAAGGAAGCACCATTTTGGTTTTATTTTTAGGTTTTAGAACAAATAAAAAATGTATAACATTTGCAAAAACAGGATGGATCTTTTTTTTTTCATAGGGCTTTATTTGAGGGGGGCACATGGTGTCTAATTTAATAAGAAGAAAAATGGATTCAGAAATAAAAGTAGTACTTTTGGTGTCATTCAAGAGCAACATTTCTAAGGTAAAACTAAGACTTGTTATGATATTAACTTCCATTCTAACTTTTTACAGTCTGGGTTTATCTTGCACCGAGGCCTTTTCATCAGAAGGCTGGAAGTTTCACACCTGGAGAGCCACGGAAGGAAATGTGCATTGTTACATTTATTTTTTATGGTTCATCATATCTA
Source organism: Poecilia reticulata (assembly GCF_904066995.2). NCBI lineage: Eukaryota > Metazoa > Chordata > Actinopteri > Cyprinodontiformes > Poeciliidae > Poecilia > Poecilia reticulata. The sequence goes on from NC_088851.1 coordinate 2,722,955, forward strand.
CCAAATATCCAACCAGCTTTGGTTTCTTTTCCTTTGTGATCGCGTGTCTCTGTTTACATCTGGTTTTCCAGATTCTTGTTTTGAGCTATTGCGCTATTTTGGAAAATTTGTGAGGATATAAAAGTAGCAGCAGGTTGTTATAGATCTGGCTTCTGTTTTGTCATGAAATATAAGTCATTTTATCTGACGTTTGGCATGTCGCTGCAGGAACTTGCATTCTGGATGTGGAGTGGACAAGGTGTAGCATCAGCACTGCAAACTGCTAAAACTGGTCATTTACTCTGTCTGATTCTGTCTTCCAGACAGTAGGTGTCGCTGATGAGAAAATCTACATGAAGAAAAACGTTTGCCAAACATAGATTTTTAGTACATAAATGTAACTACTGATGCACAATGTATCGGGATCAGCTGATGTTGGTCATTTTTAACATCCCTCCATCGGTCCGTTAAGTAAAACTGTACCGATATTAAAAACCGACACAGATTTCTATCTTGTCATTTGTGTTTCTGGAGCAAGACGAGGTTGGTCCTGAGACAGTGGTAGAGAAGCAGCACAGGATTGTGGGTGATTAAATGAAGGAGAGAAGCAATGCAGATAATGTTTTTATTATATCCTAGTAAATAAAACCCTTGAAAAAATGGGGGTAGTTACTTTTGACTACAAGAATAATTTCCAGTGAAGGAGAGTACTCTAGGTATTTATGTTATTTGCCCTCACAGTATGTTTTAATGAGACAAGTGGATGGAGACCTTGAAGTGTGTGTCTTTCTGTATGAGAAAGTTGCTCAGCAGCTGTAAAATTTGTTTACAGCCTCTGGGGAAAAACTCCACATCATACGCAGTCTGTCATAGACAGAATCCATTCAGTTCGGTTTTATTTATATATTTAAATTAATCTGCCATAATTTCCTTGTCAAATCAGTAGCTAAACAAGCACTACTCAGTATTCTGTTACTCATCTTTGAAGTGTCATGTTGATGTAACTGTCATTCAGGGTTGGAGGTCAGAGGAAATGAGAGAATGAGGTGGTAAACGGAGAGCTGTAATAATAAGCAGTCTGCATAGGCTCTGTGTTTTATTGTCCCATTTCCTGTTCACTGGAAACATTTCAAAACACACTGGGAAACACACATTTCTAGTACTTTCCACACAGAAACACACACACACGCACACACATGGTTCATCAGGACATTGTCACTGACACCATAGAGCTTCTTAACTGCTGTTACTTTTGAACTAAAGTCCAACTGGATGATTTTGTTGATTGTCTGACACTACTTCAACAAACATTAGTTTGGTTTGACATCATGAAAAAAACGTGTTCACTATGTGATTAAAATGTAACCGTTAAAGCAAAGCCCATATTAAAAAGTCCATATGGCCCACTAAAGGATTGTTTAAAAAAATAGACTAATTTAACTGTCTGGTTGAGGAATTTGCATGTTTTTTTTCTTTATCAATTAATGTTCCGTGTGTTTAGATGATATGTTTATATTTGCAATACTGATGTTCATGTCAGGAGTTCAAGAGTTAAAAAAATGATTAATTATGGTTTCCATTGCCAATTTTCTAATGGTGCACTGTTTGATGCTTTAAGGCACGTTACTTTACTGCATTCATTCTCTTCTCAATAATCAATAGAAAAGTCTTTCTTTACATTACAGCAGCCAGGAGCCCTTGTTGTTATTGATGAGCAGCTTTTTTCATACGTCTTGTTTTTGGTCATCCATCTCTTAGATGACCAAAGTCTTTATATTTGGAAGGCCTCTTTGCCATCACCCTTCATCATCTTTAGTGCCTTCCACAAATTTTCTGTCCAATTCAAGTTGAGACTGTCTAGGCCTTTCAGAAACATCAGTATTTTGTCATTTGTGAATTCTCTACTGGTTTGGGTCAACAGTGTTCTGAAATGGCTAATAAGATCAAGGTTATCTGCAGATGGCCTGATTTCAACACTGTTGAAAATGTTGATGTGGTTTTATTGTTTAAACTGATGCCATTTATGTTACTTTCTTTTGAAAATAGCTTTGAGGATTGTGCAACCTATTTGTAGTATTTCTTCATACTACATGCAGTATGTAACTTTTACAAAACTGTCACCATGTCGTGACAGTATGAGACAGATGATCTGTGAAAAAATTAGCGCTGTCAATCAACCTCCTGTGTAGTGCTCAGTGTGAGTGGATGAGCACAAGAGTGATTGACAGCGTTAAGACCCTCCTCTTTTCTCTGATTGGTTGTGTCTGACTGACACAACCAATCAGTGTATTTCTGCAGTTAGTACTGGGAGCACTGGGAAATTATTTTCACAGATTATCTGTCTCATATTATACTGTTTTATCATAATGACAATTTTAACAAATATTTAAAAAAAAAAAAAAAATTTAAACACAGCAACCCTACACCAGACACATTGTGTTCCTTGAAGCTTCAGAATTCGTGGTCTCTGTAAATTACAAAATATTTACACCGACCATGAAAGCTGGTAAATTATTTTATTGTAGCAAATTTTGCAAGCTAGATGCTTTTTTTGACATTAGTAGTTTGAAGTTTGTGATTACAGTACAAAGCATGTCTAGATGTCATGTTAAAATCACTGTTTTATTTCTGTGTATTCGATGTGGAGTGCTGTCATTCCATCACTCTTCACTCATTACTGTCTTTTTATAGTCGTCATTACACCAAATATCAGACAACAGCATACGTTTGTTTTTTTGTTTTGTTTTTTTCAAACATTTGGACAATAATGAGATATATATGCCTCCTTTGTTTTGTCTCCATTGAAACAAAGTTAAAGCTAACTTGTTGCTCTCTATAATTCCTCCCCTATGTCCCGTCGTCACAGCAGACAGAACCAGGGCGTTTTCCACAGCTCCAGTCACATTTGTTCAAGTTGGTAGAGGCTGCAAAGTGCTGACTGCCACACCCGCTGACAGTCTGACTGCGTAAGCTTGCAAAAGCCACAATATTTAGTAGACACCTAGTTAGATAATTGTATGAAGTGTGTGTGAGAATTTTCCAATCAGTTGTGAGCTATGGGGAGAGCAAGGTATGCTGTGACTAGTAGTGTGAGGTGTGCATGTGTGTGTGTGTGTGTGTGTGTGTGTGTGTGTGTGTGTGTGTGTGTGTGTGTGTGTGTGTGTGTGTGTGTGTGTGTGTGTGTGTGTGTGTGTGTGTGTGTGTGAGGCTGTATGACTCTGCAGCTGGGAACACTACGTCAGCTACAGTTACTCCCAGGTCAGAGCAATTCTGGATTGATTACTGGAGCATATTTTACTGATTGCAATGTCTGTGCAATCAATGAAACTGTAACTTTAGCTTTCAGAGCTAAAAGTTATTCAACTGTAATTTTTTCTTTAATAAGAAGATGGATGGTTTATTAAACCCAGGAAAGCAATGTTGAAAGAGATGAGACATTATATGGAGGTTGATGGAAACTTGTACTCGGACTCTGCAGGCACATGGTGTGCATTTGCAGTTCAGCATGCAAATTTCATGCCTGCAGGGTGTGTGTATGTGTGTGTGTGTGTAAAATTCACATGTTGAGTACAAAAATTAAAAGTTTTGGCAGCAAACAGTGGACGGAGAGCTGAGCTGGTGTGTGTTTCTGTTCTTTTGCTCTCTGTGTTCTCAGGATTGGTGGTCTTATAGGGGACCAAGGCCCCAGGGAGGTGCAATGCTGCAGAATTTGAAATGCTGCATATTGGAGTTGAGGTCTGTGTTAGGGTATATTCAATGTGAGGAAACTAATACATTGTCTTCGTAAGAGTATCTGTGCAGCGCTAAAGACTCTGAGGCAACACCCAGTCCTGAGGAATGCTTTGAATCACTGCAACATCTTGCCAGAAAAGTGCAGAGTCAACGTATTCTTCTTCATCTCCTTCTCCTTTTTGCCTTCTTCTTCCTCCTGATTCTGAACACACTACACAATGTGTTGCTCTACATCGCATTGTAACAACTTATCAACTAATTACATCATCATAATACTGTGGAAAATAAGTTTCTGTTGCAAATCAGAGCATCTGCTGGAAGTCTGAAGCCAACTTTTTCTTCAAACTTATTAATTTAGAGACACTGAAGTGCATGAATTCAGCATTAGCCGTCTTACTGCTGGTATTTCAATAGACATGCACCAATTTTGTTTTTTATTCCGATCACTGGCATTTAAAAAGCCTGACCTACTGATTCCAGTTTATCTGATACCATTTTTCTTTTTTCTGAAAATTCATTAAGTTGTCAACAGTGGGGTGACGGACATGACCAGGTGGGCGTGTCTGTCAGTCAGCACTCTGCCACAGCACAGCAAAAGGAAGCAGTAGCTTATCAGGCGTTTGCAGAGGCAGATAAAATTGGTGGATAAGATTAGTTTCAGCTCATCTCCCAAAATTAAGGAAATCACGGCTGATTTATTAGTGCAGACCTATATTTTAAACGGGCAACTTTATATTATTTGTAGAAAAAGAAAAGGCCTTCTCACTTCCTGTTTAGACAAAATGTAGCATTTGACCTTGAAAAAGAGACATTTTAAATAAACTTGTTGGAAATGTGTAAAAGACGGTAGCTGAAGTGTCTAAATGGTGTAATTCGGTTAAACTTGCCTAAACCAAAGCCAGAGCAAGTAAGACGAGAACTAAATCCAGTTGAAAGTCTGTGGATAAGCTTAATTTGTTGTTCAGGTGCTCTCATCCAGTCTGACTGAGCTCCATCTGTTGTAGAAAGAAGAAATTGCAAAATTAAAGTTTGTAAAGACTTTCAGCTGTAACTGCTGCTTTAAGAGGGTCTACAAAGTACAGGTCCTTCTCAAAAAATTAGCATATTGTGATAAAGTTCATTATTTTCCATAATGTAATGATAAAAAAATAAACTGTCATATATTTTAGATTCATTGCACACCAACTGAAATATTTCAGGTCTTTTATTGTTTTAATACTGATGATTTTGGCATACAGCTCATGAAAACCCAAAATTCCCATCTCAAAAATTAGCATATTTCATCCGACAATAAAAGAAATGTGTTTTAATACCAAAAAAGTCAACCTTCAAATAATTATGTTCAGTTATGCATTCAATACAGGAATCCTTTTGCAGCCTTCAATGCGGCATGGAGGCCATCAGCCTGTGGCTCTGCTGAGGTGTTATGGAGGCCAGGATGCTTTGATAGCGACTTTAAGCTCATCCAGAGTTTTGGGTCTTGGTCTCTCAACTTTCTCTTCACAATATCCCACAGATTCTCTATAGTTTCAGGTCAGGAGAGTTGGCAGGCCAATTGAGCACAGTAATACCATGGTCAGTATACCAGTGGTTTTGGCACTGTGAGCAGGTCGTGCTGAAAAATGAAATCTTCATCTCCATAAAGCTTTTCAGCAGATGGAAGCATGAAGTGCTCCAAAACCTCCTGATAGCTGCTGCATTGACCTGCTCTTGATAAAACACAGTGGACCAACACCAGCAGCTGACATGGCTCCCCAGACCATCACTGACTGTGGGTCAGTGATGGTCTGAGGAAGGTAATGCCTTTTGGCATTACCTTCTCTCCAGTCTCCAATGACATACAAAATTTGCTTTCATCTGAAAAAAGTACTTTGGACCACTGAGTAACAGTACAGTTCTGCTTCTCTGTAGCCCAGGTCAGACGCTTCTGCCGCTGTTTCTGGTTCAAAAGTGGCTTGACCTTTGACCTGGGGAATGCGGCACCTGTAGCCCATTTGCTGCACATGCCTATGCACGGTGGCTCTGGATGTTTCTACTCCAGACTCAGTCCACTGCTTCCACAGGTCCCCCAAGGTCTGGAATCGGACCTTCTCCACAATCTTCCTCAGGGTCCGGTCACCTCTTCTCATTGTGCAGCGTTTTCTGCCACACTTTTTCCTTCCCACAGACTTTCCACTGAGGTGCCTTGATACAGCACTCTGCGAACAGCCTATTCGTTCAGAAATGTCTTTGTGTCTTACCCTCTTGCTTGAGGGTGTCAATGATGGCCTTCTGGACAGCAGTTTTGATTGCGGTTTTGAGTAATGAACCAGGCTGGGAGTTTTTAAAAGCCTCAGGAATCTTTTGCAGGTGTTTAGTTACTTTGTTGATTCAGATGATCAGGTTAACTGCTCGTTCAGAGAACCTTTTCATGATATGCTAATTTTTTGAGACAGGGATTTTGGGTTTTCATGAGCTGTATGCCAAAATCATCAGTATTAAAACAATAAAAGACCTGAAATATTTCAGTTGGTGTGCAATGAATCTAAAATATATGATAGTTTAAGTTTTATCATTACATTATGGAAAATAATGAACTTTATCACAATAAGCACATTTTTTTAGAAGGACCTGTATTTACTCAGAGAGGCTAAACTTAAATGCATGCCACACTTCTTAGATGTTTATCAGAAAAATGGAAACCACATACAATTTTCCTTCCCTTCTAGTTATTAACTACTTTGTGTTAGAATATTTTGAATGCCAGGCTCCATACTGCTGTGCCACCTCTTCGTAAACAGTGTTGCTACCATTGTTGAATGCATGCAGTTCAGTGAATACCATTTTTTCCTTTTGAATATAAAAGTAGCATTAGGAATCATTGATCACTTAGATATTCTTCATGGCAGTCATCTGAACTCTCTGCTATCCTCTTTGATCTTCAAGCTGTCATGAATGGCAGGAAGAGAGAGGGCAGACTCTGAGCAGCCATTGTTCCTTCCTGTCACACTTTCCTTTCACAAGAAAAACTGTGTAAGAGGGTAATGGGTTAATGGTAAGGGGAAGGGAAAACTTTTTTTGACGTCTGCAAACACAGCTTTTATTTGAATGTTTAGTAATGTGACTGACTGAAGAGGAACTGCTGACTTCTAGTTATCTTTCAGTCTACAGCTGCTACAAGCTGTTATTAGGGTTAACAGTTTGTAATTAGTCAATTTAAGCATCTGTTTGGAAAACCCACTCCATTTTGTCTTAACTAATTTATTGGTGACTGAAACCTTCTCCAAAATCCTGTTTTCCTTAGTCACATAAATCATGGCCGACTGCTTCCCTAACATAGGTTGTCTTAAAAAATATTCTATAAAATTAATTTAACTGAGAAAACATGCAAATACTGGCAACAGTTCATACTTTTTGGTCTGGGTTTTACGCAACAATGAATTTTAAAGTGAAAGTTTATTATAATGTCATTTGGAGTACGGTGATTTATTTCCTTAATTTTGAGAAAATCAGCCACTGTCCCCTTCTGCTCTGCCTTTAGAAAGGTTTGACTGACAGACAAGGTAATGTCTGCATGTTGACAGTCAACCCACTGTTGCCAAATCAGCAGCTTTCTTTTTATATTTAGTGACATTTCAGTCAAAAAATAATGGTATTGGCCAAAATCAAAATTGGCAGATCAGATTCTTTAAAGATCATTAATCAGCGATGGGCCAAAACACTGAAAAAAAATGTAAAAAATAGAAAACTGATGACCCTGTTTTTCTTTTAATGACGCAACAAGTTTTTTATATGTTTTGGATTTTTAAGAATTTATAGATTCCATAAAAAATTTGTTTATTATAGAGCAAGTAGAGCTTAAAAAAATCTCAATAAATTAAGTTTTGCACTTTTATTTTAGTGAATGTTGTGGTCCATGTGTATTATAAATTTGTCAGTTTTGGCCCTTGGAGCACAAAGTTTGGACCCCACTGCCATACCATCATCAAATTTAGGTTCTACTGTAAAGAGCAACCAGGCTTTGGTGATCCTGACTCAAGAAGTGTATTGTGACCTTACAACACCTGCCAGTGTCAGATAGTTATTAAAAAATGTATGTTGTCCACAACTGAATAGGCAGGTCAAGTTTTTTGAAAAGATTGATAGCTGGTGATTGGCCAGAAAACTGCAATCTGTCTTAAACTTCAAACACTTGAGAAAAGGGTTTTCAGTTTTGAAAGGGTGACTTTTAAAACCTTCAAATCTGTTTATTGCATTGTTATTTGAACACAGCACAGATGTAGTTATTTATCCTTTTTCTGTCAGTTTCAAGTGTTTCAAGTCTAAAATAACTTAATGATCCACGTTTGTTTCCCAGGTATCTCTTGGAGCAGGATTTTCCTGGGATGCGCATTGGTCCAGAACCAACCACTGATGGCTTCATTGCTGTAATGCATGGGGAAACTGAAGGAGTTGTCCCTGGCAACGCTCTGGTGGTGGACCCGAAGAAACCCTTCAGGAAACTCAACGCATTTGGAAATTCCTTCCTCAACAGGTGAAGAAACACTCAGGTTATATTCACTAAACGCTGCTGGAACAACAGTTTGGATATAAAGTCTGTCAGAGTATGACTAAATTCAACTACTAATAGAACTCTGATAAAATCTATTCACTTAAAGCATTTTAAAGAGGGACTCAAACTAGCATTGAGTGTTTTTGTAGCTTCTATTTTTAGTCCACAGACTTCCAGTCTGCCAAATATTTCCTTTAATACCTAAAGCGCTAAAAATAAAATCTGTTCTGAGATTCAGGGAAAATGACTGTGGAACTCACCCAGAGTAAAATCAGTTCATCAGACACCCATTACTGCAGCTTTAGTGAGTTACATCAGTTATTGTACTTATTAGTTATGTTGTGGTTAACAAGAATAAAGGTTTAACTTTATGACACATTGCATTAGACTGAAAGGTGACCTCTACCTCCTTTCCACATAAATAGCCCTTATTCCACTCCCAATCCTGTCACTGCTGAACTCGAAGCATTTTCATCATGGGAAGTGACCCCCCTGCTCACCCTGGACAGACATGCACTAAAAGCTGTCAAATTGAAGACACGCCAGAGTTTGTACCGACATTTTAAATTTAGCTCAACCCTTATTCTGGTTCAGCCACATTTCCTGTGTCCAGTGAGGAAGTGGAAGGACACTTGACCTCTCAGCAGTGTGTATTGATGAATTCCTGAAGCACCTCTTATTTTAGGAATTCCTTCGTGTCCTGATGTGACATAGACCCCCTCCACAATAATTAGCTGTTTCCCGAGGGGAAGTGTTTTTGCGTCACCACATACCGGCTGCATAGGTTTGTTTTTTCCCCGCTCCCAGTCTTGGGCTCCGGCCCTGCAAAATAATTTATTATGGCCTGCTGCTAAGTTAATCTCTTCAGGAAGCTGTGAACGCAATCTTAGGTGATCTGTCAGACCCACCAGTGAAAAGGATATGGAAATAGCAAACACAGCTCCAAAGAAGAAAGCATTAAAAGGAGAACAGCCAGTAATCTAACTGTATGTAGGTTTGGTGGAACATTTTAATGGGAGAAACCACAATAAAATACTAACAATGCCCTGTTTTGGGACAACATGGTAAATGGACTGCATTATTAAGTCAGAGGACTCCAAGGCATTAGCACAAACCCCTACATTCAGTCATACACACTCACACACTGATGGTGGCAAGTTGTGTTGCAGCCACAGCTTACACTCAGTTGGCGCCACTGGGCCTTCTGACCACCACCAGCTGGATAAGGTAACTTTGTAATGAAGTAAAATAATTATTATTGAATTTATTTACTTATTTATTTCTCTGCACTTTTGCCAGAGAAAAATAAAAAATATATATATGAACTTTACAAACTACAATTCAGTTTTGCTAACTGTTCACACAAAAATAGGCAATTGTGGTTATTTAAAAATTGTTAGCATGTCTTACTGGTTATACAATATACAGAAGACAAGCAATAAACTCTAGGAGCTGAGTCTCATGTGGGAACATAATGCCAGTTGTTGTTAAAAAAAAATCCCATAATTAGGATGCTGAACTCAGGTGTTCCATCAGCCGTTAGGTCATTTAGACATGAGGTTTTAGTGTTGTCCTTCAGCTGTTTGTGATGACGGTGCAGGTTTCTGCAAAGAGCTACAACCCTTTCCATTAGCTTGTACTAAAACAGGTTTTAGTACAAAACCTGTTTAACTGTTGATTAGAAAATCATTGTAGGACGCATTCCTGTTTGAACTTGTAGCATCATCACATTTTTAGCCCTAGTCAACAAAAAAATCAATAAGAGACAATTAAAAGTCAAACTACTAAAACAATCACAACTTTTTTTTAATTAACCAGTGCATAAAATGAATTTAAACCTTTCCCCTTTGTGTGTGTGTGTGTGTGTGTGTGTGTGTGTGTGTGTGTGTGTGTGTGTGTGTGTGTGTGTGCGTGCGCGTGTGTGTGGGGGTGTGTGTGTGTGTGTGTTTGACAGGTTTATCTGTTCTCAGATGCCCAACCAGGTTCTTCAGAGCATCAGCATCATCGACACGCCTGGTATTCTATCTGGAGAGAAACAGAGAATCAGCAGAGGTGTGAAGTCTCTCTTTATGCATCTCTGTGTATGTAGGGGTGTGTATGCGTGTGTGTGCTTGTATATCCCATATAGAGAGGACCATTTTCACAGTTTTTACCAACAAAAGGAGGGCAGTGAGGACATTTACCCAGTCTTCTTTTTTTTTTCAGTTCAACTGCGCTCTGTTAGTTAAATGTAGACATATAGGGTGAAGTTTTGATTAAGGGTTAACATTAGAAATAGACTAGTTATGGTTAGAGTTAGGAAAGATGCCTGGGTTAAGCATAAATGCAGATACTTGGATGTGTGTGTGAGTGTGTGTCACTATGCAAGTTGCTGTTGGTGAGCAGGGGTGCTGATTTACAATAGGAATTATTGTTGACAAATTTGAAGTTACTTCCATAAGCAAAACAGTCCCATAACATGTTGCTCCCACTCCCATACTTCCCAGTTGGGATGTTCCTTTCAGGTTTCCAGTTTACCCTGCCAGTGGCCAAGCACAGTGGTTTTAGTTTCAGACCACAGGACTCAGACTTGTGGAGGTCAGCCACTCTCTTCATGATGTGATTTGATTTTCCCATGATGTCACACAAGGAAGCAGCGTGTGTTTGCCTGCAGTTAATGCAAATGTTCTGAATTAACCTGAAACTTACAAACCTATGGCATCACTACGTGGGCTTTGCCTATTTATTTAAATGCATAATAATCTTAGTGCATATAACTCTTGGCTTTATGAAGGAATTTAGTAAATACATTTTTTTTTTTGTAATTTTTCATTTTTTTTTTACAAAAAAGCTGAAGACGTAAAAGGACTGACAGGCAAAAGTAAATTAAAGAGAGAAAACATGAACATGGAAGGATCTCTAGCCATGCTCAGGATGTTCTTCTTAAACGATATGTTTTACAGCACGTTCATTATAAACTGATAAATCATCTAGACAGACCTTTTTCATAAAAACAGATGTGGAGTAGGAATGTAAGCTATTTTCCTGCTTTTTATCATTTTTATTATTGTACAACTTATTGACATCCATTGTTAGATGTGACTGTGGCTTTTTACTTTTGTCACTGTCTAAACGCCTGTAAAGAGCATGTTGATGTTGTATGTGGATATCAGGAGAAGGAAACATTTCATGGTGATTTTTAAAAATTGTGAACAATACTGAAGATCAGACATAAACAAAAAAGCCCATTTAGAACATCTGCTCTTTTGTCCCTAATAGGCATTTCCCCGAAAGGGTGCAAGAAGAAGATTTCTTGTATTCACTTTTTTACATCCTGTTTTATCTCACCATCTGTTTCCTGTCATGAATCAATACTGCTGATCTCAAACCACAGAGGTTAGAAATGTAGATCTGAAACTAAAGGACACCATAGCAGGATTCGATTCTCAGGAAGGGTTCTCCCATGCTATTGGCAACTGTCATGTCTACACGCTGTGGCCGTTTAATATTTACAATCTCTGATTTTTTTTTTTTTTTTTACCTTGAGACAAAATATGACAGCTTATGTAATTGTAAAGGCAAAATTATTTCTATTATTATTCCTTTTGGAGCTCTTTTTTCTTTTTTTAATTGTTAAGCTGAGTTACAGCTGTTGAAATCTTAGAAGATGTATAAATGAGAACTATGACATAATGCCCAGAGAAGAGGAGAGATATTCTGAGGACATATGAATTTTAATCATAACTCAGTAAGTGAATTCACCTTAAATAAATTGCAGCTTTACCTGGTGTTGAAATTCAAGAATGTTGCTGTTTTTATGTCATTGGGATCAAATAATGCATGTTTTGGAAACGTCTATTTAATGTTTGACTAGTAATTTAGCTTTCAGAGGGACAAATATTATGCTTAGCATTTATTACCATCATGATTACCAGTAAACAGAGGGCCCAGCCCATATTTGTTATGATGACAAGTGTCAGGCTCAGTTTTTGTGTGGTAGGATATAATTTGGCTGTTGCTCTCTAAAGATCTTTGCTTTGCTAAATAGCACAGTTCTGCGATGGGAACGGCACAGGTTTCAGAAGGTTTCAGTTTTTAGATATGCATATCTAACACATTTTATTAAGATCATAGGAAAACTATGCAAGCTATCTGAATCTGTTTTCTGTATACTTTCGTGGCGTGTGGAGAGTTTGTAAAGTTGTGTCGTAGTGTTAAAACCATCCATTTGAGAGAACAGCTCTTTGGTTGGCACACACAGATTTCATAACAAGGTTGATGTGAGGTCAAATCAGGCAAAAGAAAGTGAGTGGTAGGAAAATACAACAGAGAAGTGGCTGAAAAGGCCTAGAGTTACGCTGAGGTCTCTGAGCCATGGGAGAGTTTAATAGGCTTTTACTGTATATCATAGAGAATGCAGTCCACAGAGCATGTTTTACTATTCTTAGTAATGCGTTCTATAAAATGCAGAAATTCATTAATGGGATAAATAGTCCTATAAACTGATAGTCCACTTGTACTAAGTAGGGCTGAAACAAACTAGTCAAATTAATCATGAGGAATCATTTAATGAAATAATCGTCAACTAATTGTTACTGATTAATGCTAACTGAAGTATACAGACTTGAATAAAGGCTGTTTGCTGAAAGAACAGCTCACTCAGTGCAGTAATTTAGACAAAACTGTACAACTGTCTACATTTTACATTTAGGATACAAATAAAAGCTTGATTTATAAATCTATTCTATCCAGAACTCCTTAAGTTGCATAGTTTTAGCTTCAACTGGTTCATTTTCTCTTTATTTAAAAAAAATAAATACATTGCTATTAAGCACCTTTTGCTATCTCACAGAAGCGTACTGCTGTCACGGAGCACAACACATTTTCGAACACTATTACGTTATAATGTGATATTATATTGTACAAATGTGCCAATTTGTATTGTGTGCTTCTCTACTACCCTGTTCATTATGTTTTGGATTAGTTTAATCAAAAACATAATGAACACATGAGCTCTACATTGATGTTTTCACATTGTAGGAGTATTTTTATGCATTAAATAAATAAATGCTGTTATGGCATTTTAGGTAATGAAATGTTCACTTTAACAAGAATAAAATAATTATTTTAATTTTTTAATGTATTTGTAATGCAGTATAAAACAAGCTTTAGTGGTTAAATAAAAAATCTGCTGAAGGTGCTAATTACTTTATCCAGTTAATCATCAGACTCATCAATGCCTAAAATAATTGCTGGTTGCAGCTCTTGTGAGAAACAGTTTCATGTATACAGGTCTTTTTTTTTAAATTATGAAAGTCAAAAATTGTTGCAGCAGCTGCTGATTTCATTAGTTTAAACTGCAAAACAACTGGATCTTTTGACTAGCATGTATCTACATGTCTTAAATCACATTTGTGAGACACCAAATCTTGCCAGGCTCCAAACGTGGGGCTTGTGATGACAATAAGAAGATGATCAAACCCAGCATCCTGCAGCAGCTGCATGTTACATGTGTGTCCAGTGTCAATATTTGTAGCTTCTGTATTGATGTGCTCTGCTTGCAGAAACTGCTGCTTTGTACGGTTGTTCTGGTTCATAACATGCTAATGAACAGAAATTGAATCCATTCATCTGTCTGTGTTTTTGCATCCCAGATGCTAGTGTGGTTTCTCTTGGGAGCTTCCAGGACTTGACATAATGTTATTTATGAGAATCTGTAAATAGACTCAGCTAAGTTAGAAATGACTTTATGATCTTGCGCACATGTACTAGCTACTTGCAAATCAAATCATTTAATTGCTCATCTCTGGTCTGCATGTGGACTAAATTACGTCCAAATTCTATCCGTCGTTCTGGGTGAGTAACTCAGTGGATTGTAGATGTAAAGCGCAGCCGATGCTGAGAAGCTGTTGTGTTTTCAGAGCGGATCACGTCTGCACTGTGGACAGCTTCAGGGTCTGTTTTTCTAGCTGGTTCAACAGGTTGAGTTGAATTGGCAAAAGTCTATCAGTCTTGCAGTACTATAAATATATTCCCACTTCTTGAACTTTGTCACGTGGTGCTACTTTATTGCAGTCTGATATTACATATTGCAATGATGGTAGTCTGTTGAGATTTTAAGTTACAGACAAACTCAACATAGTTTAATTTGAAGTGAAAAAGATGTACGGTTTAAAAAAAAAAGTTTGCTAGGAAAATCTGAAAAGTGTGGCATTCTGCTCCCTTTACTAGAATATGCCAAAATAAAGTAAAGGTTCTCCCCATTAGAAAATGGAATCTACAAGCATCATTTTGCTTTTCACTCCAGAACCATCTTATGGTTCTGGTTGCTGAACACTGACTCTGTTGCCCCTGCATTGAGTCAGCCTGGGCGAATGACGGCATCAGGCTAAAGGCACCGGCTTGCTTTGCGAAGGACCGAACATGGAGAATGGGATGAGGAGGGGGAGGAACCGAGAGCCGTAGGAAGTGTGGGCTGTTCCTCCATCTGGAAATATTTAGAGCTTTCAGCTGATGTAAAATTCCTCCTGGAGACGTTTGACAAGCCAGCTGCTATTCAGCACCAATGCAAACTAATTCAACATTACTGACAGATACCATTTCACCACCCAGAGGTCGAGGTCATTGTTGGTTTTCAGTGTTTTGTCAAGGGTCTTGTTGGATTTTTAAAAATATATATATAAAGCAACTGTGCTTGAGAATTTTTTGATGCTCATTTTACATTTCAGTGGGGCCACAGTAGTAGGAGATTTTGCCTCCCGTTCCATCCAGGTTGTAAAGATAAACCACAATAATGATAACATTTTGAGTGCAAAGCTACAAACTGGATAAATTGAACAAAATAACTGAAAAAACTGAACAAGGTAACATCCAGTAAGTTCCTGTTACATCTTTACAGTCATTGCAAAAAGGACCAAGCAAAAATATGCTAAAAAGCACACTTTTGAGACTATTGCTTACAAATATTTCATCAAAGAGGATGAATGCATGAATCTGGAACAGGAAAATGTCTAACAGATTTATCCTTTACATAAGGGTGAAAAAAAGGCATTGTTGAAATAAAGCCTTATAGCAGGGGTCTCAAACTCTTGGCTGGAAGTGACCCGTGTGTTCCCTATCTCCAGACCTAGACTTCATGTCAAAAATATAATGGCCATAATGCCATTAAGCCAGATACAAAAATATATCTATTTAAAATGATATATGTAATTGTACTACGAGCAGTTTTTGATGAGCTCCAGGAGAGATCAGATTTGAAGGAAACACTGTTATTAAAACTAAAACTGTGACTTTGACTCTAAAGACACTGCTTTTTGAATATTTATGTTTTAGCAATTAAGGAAATATGAGCAGAAAGCATAGATATGATGAGGGACTGGCTCAGCAGCAAAGAGTTATTTTTAATGACAAAATGTGTATCTTTACATATGTCTGTTTTTATTTATGATAATTATGAAGTAAATAATAGAGTTGATGTTACATGATTGGCCAGAAAGAAAGAACCAGATTGTTTAAGCTATAACAGGCATCAATTAGTTATTTAATATTTGTAGACAGTTTGCAGTTTTGTATTATTTATTAAATAATTAGAAATTCAAACATTATTATTTCAGAAAATTCTATATGCATATAATATTATACATACTGAATGTCCCTCTGAACACACCATCCTCATGATGAAACTAATAACCTGCTATTTATAGAGGTTCTATCCAGTCTTACTAAGCTTGAGCTTTTTTTTCAAGGTCCAATGGGCAGAAGCTTCCGTCGGTAGATGTTCTAAGACACACCCGAGAAGATCTGCAGCTAGACGTGCAGTGAAACTTGATGTAATGAAGCATTGCCTCAGGAAAGCTTAATACAAAGATCAGACTGTAATAGTTTTGCAAGACCGTTGGCAGTCCATGATGACTTAGCAGTGGGAACAAGGTCATTACTCTGGGTGTGTGCAGGTGAAATCCTGGTTCAACATCAGCAGTCAGTAACAAGACACTTTGGATCTGAATCTGTGGGACTTACTGCTGGTTTGGGAGGTTATTGCAGCTCATCGGCACCTGATGTGCTGAAATAGATTTGATATTACTGTCCTTGTTAATAATGGATTCCACTGGGCTGGGTTTCAGTAACTGGATATAAATGAGACTAAAAAGGGGCCTAAAAGGTTTTAGCTGGTGACAAGGAATGTGTTTCTTGTTATGAAGCACAGATGCTTCCAGTCTTTTGAGATTTTCTGTATGGTAATTTTCTGCTCAGGATCCTGGAATGGAAACGGTCTGAGCAGGCAGAGCTGTGCGAAACGCTGAGTGTGTTACGTCCACTTTGTTTGTAGTGTAACCATGAATTGTTTATTCTGTCCCACTGAGTCTTAGTTTTGCTGTGAGGGATTTAAAGCTGCATGGAAAATTCCAGCTGCATGTTGGGCTGCGGCTTGTCTGCAGGGTGGGGCCTCGGTTTGCCCACTGGGCTCTGCTCCAAGTGCTCACAGAACATCTCCTGCCACTCTGTCATCATCGGAGGGTGGAGTCGCACTCAGTTAACAACCGGGCAAGGTTTCAACTGGGGAACTCTTCATTTTATATTTTTCCACAATTACTGTTAATTTAGAGATGTCTGAGACTTTTTTTTAATGTTGTATTTTTTAAGATAATTTTAATAATGCGCATTACTAGTAGTAAAATTAGTGTTTTCTTCTTTGATGAAAAAATATTTCTAAAATCTACAATGTCCTTTTTTGATAAAATGTAATTTTGGATAACTGGAGCTGGATGCCTGACTGGAGCAGGAACTCACCAAGCAAACAGTGAATCAGAAAAGTGAAGTGATTTGTCTCCAAAACAAAAACTGCATTATGACATATAAATGGCTTTCTATACACCATTCTTCTTATATTTGCTTCTTTTACATGCAGATCACACACAATCTACAGTCTGTTGTTTCAATAGATATATTGGTCTCTTTTGTCTAATAAGCACTGCACAGTGGCGCAGTTGGTAGAGCTGTTGCCTTGCAGCAAGAAGGTTCTGGGTTTGATTCCCGGCCCCGGTCTTTCTGGATGGAGTTTGCATGTTCTCCCTGTGCATGCGTGGGTTTTCTCCGGGTACTCTGGTTTCCTCCCACAGTCCAAAAACATGACTGTCAGGTTAATTGGCCTCTCCAAATTGTCCCTAGGTGTGAGTGTGTGTGTGCATGGTTGTGTGTCCTGTGTGTCTCTGTGTTGCCCTGCGACAGACTGGCGACCTGTCCAGGGTGACCCCGCCTCTCGCCCGGAACGTTGGCTGGAGATAAGCACCAGCAACCCTCCCGACCCCACTGAGGGACAAGGGTGTAAAGAAAATGGATGGATGGATGGATGTCTAATAAGCTTTTTTGGAGTATGCTATTTACAAATTACATAAGTAACATCCTAAGTAAAAATTAATTTTTCCAACATGCTTATTTAGTATTTCTGGGCACATAGTGCTATAAAATCAAGTAACCTTAAGTACCTTCAGTAATTTTAAAAATGCTGTCAAATATGACTTAAATAAATTGAATCTTTAAAAAAATATATTAATAAGTAAACTAAAGAATTAGTTCAAAGGCCTGTCATGATAACACATTTTGTTGGACGATAAATTGTCCCAAAGGTTATTGTGATCAACGATAATATTGTTTTCAGACTATTTTCAGGTAATATAATGGTAATGGCATAATAATGCAAGAACACATTCTCAGAGATCAACAAACTTTAAATTCTAGTGAACATTTAACACTGGAATTTGAAGATATTTTAAATATCTAATATAAATAAAGAAAATATAAAATGGATACTGAAGTCTTTGAAAACAAGATTCTCCTTCAAAAAGAGGGCTTTGGTCGTACAGTTTTTAGTTGAAAGAGAGGGAAGAGAAAATTATTGAGTTTGTTTTCATTTATCCTGCGACAGGTTTACTCTTTGGACTAAATAGTTCAAAGATATAACTGAGGTGTTTAAACAGAGAAGAGCAGCCAGGAGTAAACTGTTCCTGTAGTGCTTGCTGTTTACACTCAGGAATTTCAGTCCAGACTGGAGGAACAGGAACTCACCAAGCAAACAATGAGAGTTATCTCAAGAGATAGAGCTGATCATTAGCTGATACTGACCGTACAACCCGGTCAGCCGACCTGACCTGCTGGTTCTCTGAGCTCTTCCCCTTCAGGGACCGGTGTCCAACCCTTCACTGACTGACTATAAAAGTTCTAGAAGCCATCATCATCATCATCATCATCATCATCAGTGTGTTATTTGGGAGCAGGGCGGTTTGTTGCTGGCCTCCTTCCTGCTCTCGATGCCTGAAGTGGTGAAATCCGCGTGTGGAACATATTTCAGAACTCTCCACCGTTTCATCTCAATGTTGTACTCTAAATATGTGAAAGCACTGCAGGGGAAGTAGTATTGTTAGACTGAAGGTGTTTCCCTTTTCAAAGGAAGTGGAACATATAAAGTAATCAGTCACCCTGTTCTAGAAGCAGAGGGTAACTAGACCTCATATCAGAGGAATTTCCTTGGTTTTTAGACCTGCTGGAGTTTTGCTTCCTCTCTGCGTTGCTGTTGTGTGATTGCTGTCAGCTGAAATGTGTCTCAGAGGTGCAGGAAGTGTCCTTGCTGATGACAGTAGTTATTGTTCGGCATCATGTCCCCTGGGCTGGTCCTGAGCCAACACCTGAAGCCTTTGGTGTAACCCGAGCCCTGACGGAGGAGGCGGATGGGGATGTCGTTCTGTTGCCTGTGGCAACACCCTCACTTATTCATGAGAACCTCCAGCCTGGGAATATTCCACCAATCTCAACTGGGATGTATAAAACAACCTCGTTCATTTGAGATAAATCAGGCAAAATGTATCTTAAAAGAAGTGGATATATCTGTATTTACAGTGTTACAGAGTGACTGTAACAGTAAACGACAGTAGAGGCTGATTATTTCAGTGTAAAGCCTTTTACCATACAGGACCATACAGGAAGAGTACTTCATGTACTTGTAGACCTTTGAAAATAGTTTGAGTTTTTGCCTGTAACCAGTCTTTAACTTAAAATATGAAAGAGAGGCCCAAAATTCTCTTAAAACCTGCAATTCTAGACATATTTGGTGTCCAGTCGGGAGTGTTTCCAGCCGGAGCATGATCACCTATGAGCTATTGCTGTAAATTTCCGTTTAATGTTGAAAATCCTTGCCTGGATTGAGTTTCCAGGTCTGAGCTCACTGTTATCGAAACGGACACACCCTCACTGCCACAGCTCACTTTACACACATGCTCTCCCACAATTAAAAGGCACAAAAGTTCAATAAGTGTGCCCTCACAGTTTGTACACCACTTCTAAAACTGTGTGTTCTGCCAGAGAATAGCTGCAGCAGATGTGTGTGCTGAGCCTGAGAGACTGCCATGTCTCCCAGGCCAATAAGTCAATAGCTTTCTGCTATCTTGGACAGTTTTTGGATAAGCTCTGTTTGCTGGTCTGCAGTGGAGTGTGGACTCTTTTCTTCGTGTTTGACAAATAAAAAAATGAGCCGTTGCCATAGTAGCTCAGTAAACATGCTATATAGACACATCTATACAACAGAGCTCCCAGACGGCTCTTAAATCTACAGTATGTAACTTTTATTTAATATGTTTTTTTTAAAACATTGTCACCATGTCATGACAGTATAATATGAGACAGATGATCTGTAAAAAGATAAATCTCCTCCACTTCCTGTCTGAGCTACTATTGCAGTCTAAGAGCTAGGGGGAGGGGCTTAGTGCCGTCAGTCACTCTTGTGAATGTGCTGCTCGTATGCTAATAGCGGAGAAACAACTCACCATCCGGGGAAGCAAGGCACACAAAGGAGTGATTGACAGCGATAAAACCCGCCTCCTGGCTCTGATTGGTTGTTAGCTCTGGGAGAATGCTGAGGAACTCTAGATTTTTCTAATTTTATTATCTGTCTCATACTATTTTGTCACAACATGCTGACAGTTTCAACAAGTATGTAAAAAGATACATATTTTTTATAAAAGTTACACACTGCAGCTTTAAATGAACTTTTCTAATAATTCTCTTTCTCTTCTCTTCCTCCCACCTTCAGGTTATGACTTTGCAGAGGTTCTGCGCTGGTTTGGGGAGCGAGTGGACAGAATCATCCTGCTGTTCGATGCCCACAAGCTGGATATTTCTGACGAGTTCTCTGAAGCCATAAAAGCTTTTAAGGGACAAGACGACAAGATCCGGGTGGTCCTCAACAAGGCCGACCAGGTGGGACGGGCAGAAGGATTCTAGAGACCGGAGTTCAAGTGTTCATCTAGTCATGCTGAACACCTGCCTTTCCCCTATGGGTTTAGGTGGACACCCAGCAGCTGATGCGGGTGTACGGCGCCCTCATGTGGTCACTGGGGAAGGTGATTAACACCCCAGAGGTGGTGAGAGTGTATCTGGGTTCCTTCTGGGCCAAACCACTGCAGAACACAGAGAACAGGTCTCACTCAAAAATCCATTCATTCGCTCATTCAAACCTGGGTAGAGCTGATGGCATTGCCATGCATTTATTTATGTTTGGACAGTTTATGTGTGGTTGTTTGTTCACGTAAAATGTCACCTCATTCATTCATTTCTGCTCGTCTTCAGGCGTCTGTTCGAGGCAGAGTCTCAGGATCTCTTTCGGGACATTCAGAGTCTTCCAAGGAATGCTGCTCTCCGTAAACTCAACGACCTCATTAAGAGAGCGAGGCTGGCCAAGGTGACAAAAGATTCTGCATGTTCAGATGCTTTGAGAATCATGGGAGTACGAAGAAATGTTGCTCAGAATCCAAGATAAATAGAAAATCTTGCACTTTTAGTGTTTAAAAAAAACATTGCTGAGTGTAAAAGCCTAAATGGTTGCAGTGGGTGGGGTAATAGTGTTATACATGCATGTAAATTATGCAAATGTTACATATTTTCTCAAAAGAATGTCTGAAAGCATTGTAAGAGTTAGTGATAAAGTATTAAGAAGTCAGAATTTTGTGTAAAATGAGCCACATTTGAAAATGTGTAGAACAGTAGTCTGATTTCACGGTTATGTTTGTTGCAATGTGTGTAAATATCTGAATTCACCAACTACACCCTCTAAAATCTCCTGGTCTTGTCCCTTAGGTGCATGCTTACATCATCAGCTACCTGAAGAAGGAGATGCCTTCTCTTTTTGGGCGTGAAAAGAAGAAGGAAGAGCTGATCATGAGGCTACCAGAGATCTACATCACCCTGCAGAGAGAGCATCACATCAGCCCTGGAGACTTCCCCAATGTCACCAAGATGCAGGTAGGAGCAGAAGTCCTCCTCCTTTTAAAACCAAACAATATGCAAATGAATCGTGGCTGATTCAAACACTGCAGGCTGCTTTTCTGCAATACAGGCCCTACATCTGGTTAGTAAGGAAATGAAAACGAACTAGATCCTGACAGTTCACTGCTGCTAAGTCAGTTTGTCTAACTGTTGATGAAAACTGTTGAGATGTTGTTACTTCATAATGACAAGAAGATAAATGGAGAAGCCTGAAGCTTCATTTTGAAGTATAATTGTGTGTGTGTGTGCGTGTGTGTGCGTGTGTGTGTGCGTGTGTGTGCGTGTGTGTGTGTGTGTGTGTGTGTGTGTGTGTGTGTGTGTGTGTGTGTGTGTGTGTGTGTGTGTGTGTGTGTGTGTGTGTGTGTGTGTGTGTGTGATCGCGATGCTAAAGAGGTTTTTGACACTTAGGACAGAACGAACTCGGCTGCAGCTGGTCTCTGATTCCTGTAGGGAGATGCTGATAGTGGGTGTGTGATTTCCCAAGTTGCACTTAAATAGTTGGCTGTTGGTGGATGTTTGAGAATTTTCTGTCCCCTGTTTTCTGCCCCCAGGGACAACAACAGACACAACTATGGTCTGTAGCTTTTTGAAATGCTCTTCCTCTTTATAAATCTTCTTTCCTTTGTTTTGAAAGCCTTCTTGAAGGCTGTGGCCCCACCTGAACATATAACACTGACAGACAGGCTTTGGTGTTGCCCAGTGGTCAGAAAAGATGCTGTGTCCAGCTGCAAACAGCTGTCAGTTTGATGGTCAGCTGTATTACTGTGATACAAAACAAAACTCTCCTTAATGTTGCCAGTTCACACAGATGTGAGGTTAAAAACCCTACAGTCAAACACTTTTCTTGTTTTCCTTCAATTTTACATTACAGATGCAGATAACTTCTAATACTCACTGTCAAACTGCTAATCACCATTTTCACTGCTTTCAAACTTGCAAAACACTTAAACATATATTTGAGACTGTCAAGTGGTTAGACATTTATTTTCATGTTCTTTGAAGTGTGTGAAGACTGTTTAACAGTTGTTCTGTTTCCTCTCTTCTTTCTTTCCATTAACTTTATTTTGAACAAGAATTATACAGGAACAAAGAAACATGGACAGTATACAACAGGATAAGAACATAAATACAATATACATAGACATGTAAATTATAATGTCAAAATTAAATTGTTTCTCAAGGGTTGTAGTCTTTCAAGGGCAGATATAATTTGAATTGAAACTAGCACTTTATCATTAGTTTTTGTTAAATATCATGTTGATGTAGCGCTTAAGGGTTAGCGCTACTAACTTTTTAGTTAGCGGTGCCGCTGGGATCAATACGTCATTCAAGCCACAGAATGTTATTTAATGGCAGATGTTAACATGTCTTGCATACAATGCTAAATTAGTTCTGTTGACCTTGTGCCTCTTACTCTTCTCCTCCAGGACATGCTGCAGCACTATGATTTCAGTAAATTTCCGTCCCTGAAAATGAAACTGATTGAGTCAGTGGATAAGATGCTGGCCACCAAGATTGCAGTTCTGATGGCAATGATCCGAGAGGAGGAGTCCAAGCTGCCTCCGGCCATGGTGTCCGGTGGGGCGTTTGAGGGCTCTGAGGACGGGCCTTTCGGTCGGGGTTATGGTGAGGGTATTAGTGCCGGCGCGGATGCAGACGACTGGATCGTCAGCCGTGACAAACACCGCTACGATGAGATTTTCTACACACTGATGCCCGTCAATGGTAAGATCACCGGCGTCAACGCGAAGAAGGAGATGATGAATTCCCGGCTACCCAACACTGTGCTAGGAAAGATCTGGAAACTGGCTGACTGCGATCAGGATGGCATGCTTGACGATGAGGAGTTTGCCCTCGCTCAGCATCTCATTCAGATCAAGCTGGAGGGCTATGAGCTGCCCAACGAGCTGCCCAATCACCTTGTCCCTCCGGCCCATCGTAAGAACCCCACTGCAGACGCACTGTACAACCACACAGAGGACTAGAGAACTCACAACGTGCCAAACAAGCCACCAAAGAGAGAGACTGTGATAGAAGAAGGTCCTAATGTGGAGAAACCACAACAGATCAACATCAGACAATCAAATAACTTTTAATGTTACAGCTTGAATATTTCAGCTCAAAGACTCCTGAGAGGATAAATCTGGTTTCAACAGTAAACTGTTTTGAAAGAGAGCTTTGTTGTAAAAACCAAAAACGTTCTCCTTCTCTAAACTACTTCTTGCCTCAACTATTTTGGATTTCTGTCTTCTGTTTGTGATGTATTACAACTTCAGTTTATTTCCACTTTATCACCTACAGTATGTTGACGTGAAAAAATGTGATTTTTTTCCATTGCTATTTTTTTCTGACAAATTAAAGAACTGCTTTAATATTGTAAGGAGTAGTACAAAACATGTTTTTATTCAAACATAATCCTCCTGGTGTTTACGTTGAGTGCTTTATCAAAATTTTCTTAGTATATTTCTTTTTGTTTCTTAAATTGCATTTTAGAAATATACCAAAGCTGAAGTAGACCGACACTAAAATAGTTTTTATTTTTTACATTTTCTACCAAAATACAAATTACAAGCGTGGTGATACTTAAAAGAAACTTTCTCACAGAAAACCCCAAATCAACGCCTGGATGGACCAGATTTTTGAAATTTCCAGTTTTTTATATATTTATATATATCATTGGATTTTTTTTTTTGGTCAAGATTTTATTTATAAAGAATCTCTGTCGTCTCTACTGAGATGGTAGTCACAGCAGAGCTATGACTCTGTTAGTCTGGCACCAACTGTTAAAAAAAAAAAAAGAAACTTGGAATCATTGTTGTTATCCAATATAAAACAATAACATCTAACAATTATTTTTCAAATATATGTAGAAAGTGTCCGGGGTCATTTTTGTTCTACCACATTAGTGGAATGCCATTTTTGTTCCCAAATTTCATTAGATTTCTCTGAATAAGCAGACATCCCCTGATGAAATACCATCTCTTTTAGAGTTTGAACCCTGTCACTTCCCAATGCAACAAAGTAGAAACACCGTCAACTACAGGATTTATGTGGAAGTTGAGCTTAGGTTCCATCCCTTTGCCTTGACCACATGTGAAACTGATGATGATAACAACAATAACAATAGAACAGAATCTTAACTGATATAAAATTGTATGAGGCTGTAAAATCATCTACAACTAACTCAAAGTGTTTTAATAATAGTCGGATGGAAACTTCAGAAAATGAAGAGAACGAAGCCAGATTGATTCTAATGTTCCACATCTGCATGGTTATTAAACCACCCTGTACTCCCTGTGTACTATCACAGAGAAATGGTCATGGGAGATGGCATTTGATTAGTCATGTGACAGTGATAGGGATGCAGCAAAGGATTGTGGGGAGTTAAACTGATGAAGTCAGCAGTATAGTTGTTTTTTTTTAAAGGTTGTTGAAAAGGTTGTGAAACATGTACTTACCAATATATACGTATATTAGTTATTAGCCATAACGACAATATTAATATTGGATAAGGATATCAGGCCAAATTATCAGTCCTTTTGGCACTAATGCCACAGCAGCCTCCCACATTTTTCACACCGGATTCCCTTACTGGCTCTACGGTAGGGGCAAAGGCTCAAACCAAGTCTGCAGCCAACCTCCTACCACCCAATGTGACTGCTGAAAGTGTAATTCAGGGAATTAATTCTTCCTTCACTCTTAAACATCTTGCCATGTCTGCATAATATACAAAACAAACAAACAGGGTGCGGCTGCTGTGGCTGGTGGGCGCCCCGTGAATCTAACTCTGCTTTGGGCCCTAGTCAACTTTGGACAGACCCTGAATGAATGTATCATTTTATTGCTAAATACTGGGCAATGCTCACTACTGGCATATTTACAAATGTGTCTACTGATTATAGATGACATAAATCTGAATGTGTTCATTCATAATTGAATAACTACTAGGAGGCAGTGCCAGCCCAAGCCTTTTTGTGGGGCCCTAAGCAGATCTTCACTGGGGCCCCCCATACCAGCATGACAAACATATTCTTTATTGTTGCTAAGCTGCTCTATGAGTGTAACATAGAGTAGCTACGTGTGTTGCATAGCTATTCTGATATATTATTAGCATAATTAGCATAATCTGTAATTATCTTACATCATACCAGTGTTATTATGGCTACTAGTTTTAACCTTACATGAGTAGCAAACTAAAGAAAAATTGGATTTTGAAATGCAGATCGGTCTTTAAGTGGGTCATATTTTAAGTATTTGAAAGTAATAAACATTAAATTTACAGTAAAAAAGTTAAGTTTGTTAGCTTACATTTCCCCAGCAGTGGCAGCAGCAAACAGCAGGAAAAAATCCAACTATTTTTTTCAACAACTGTTATAGTTTTTTGATGTGTAATACCCTTTCTTTCTTTCTTTCTTTCTTTCTTTCTTTCTTTCTTTCTTTCTTTCTTTCTTTCTTTCTTTCTTTCTTTCTTTCTTTCTTTCTTTCTTTCTTTCTTTCTTTCTTTCTTTCTTTCTTTCTTTCTTTCTTTCTTTCTTTCTTTCTTTCTTTCTTTCTTTCTTTCTTTCTTTCTTTCTTTCTTTCTTTCTTTCTTTCTTTCTTTCTTTCTTTCTTTCTTTCTTTCTTTCTTTCTTTCTTCAATGTTATTTTGCATATATAAATATATACGTGGTGTTCTTGGGGTCCCCCAGCAGCCACTTAACTCGCAATACCTTGGGCCGCCTCTGCTAGAAGGAAATCCATCTTTTTATCGTCAGCTACTGAGTGGAGCTGAGTGTTTCCTACTGCACTTGAAGGCAGCAGATAGAGCAAGCCTGGCAGACGCTGATTGATTTTTACAAGCTCACCAGCAGACACATCGTTTACAGCAAACCTCATCCTTTAAAAAAAAAAAAAGAAAGAAGGAAAGCTCGGGGACAGACAGCGAGCTGGAGGCGAGATGAACACGGAGGAGACTAATGTGGAGATGAAGGATGCTCAGAACATCAGCGCGGAGCAGAAGGACGGCCCGGATGAGGCTCCGGATGAGGCTCCGGATGCGGCCCCGGATGCGGCTCGGGCCGCTGTGGATGCTGATGCTACCGAGGCTGATGTGAGCGAGGCCGACCTGGACCAGGAGGAGCAGGAGAAGCAACCGATGACCGCCGATGGAGACCTGCCCCCGGAGGCTCCTCCTGAGGGGAGGGAGGAGGTGGACGCGGAGAAAAATGGCTCCGTGAAACTGAAGATCCTGGATGAGGCGGAGGAGACGTTCACCGGCCTGAACAAGGAGGAGCTGCTGCGGGTGGCGGGGACTCCTGGGTGAGGAGGACACGCTGTTCACACGGACACACGGTCCTGTTTGTAGGAGCAGGGGAACCGCTTTCAAATGGGGTTAGATGCTGGTTATTATCCTTTAACAACTTGCAGAAAATAAAATGTTTTTATTTTTTTAAATGTGAAATATCACTTAAACTAGAGAGTTTTATTCAGAAAATATCCTGCAGTATTGATCTATTTCTAGGTTGCTGTACAGGGACACACTGTGTTTCATACAATGTTGTAGCTTCAGTTTTTATGCTGATTATTTTTAAAGATTCCGTTCGGCTAAAAACGGGTTAGAGTCACAAATATCACATGACCTCAAGAACAAAAGACACAGTATAATTTTTTATTATTTATTATTTAATTGATTAACTACAGGAAATCTGTTGTAATTATTGTTGAAAGCTACTATTTTATTCCTATGTTTTATGTTAAAGTATAAAGAAAACATTTTTAAAAAGAAGATGACTACATTTTTGTACATGGTATGCTGATATTTTCACCCAAGCTAACAAGAAAAGTAGCTCTAAATAAAAATGATTGGTACTTTTAGTGTCATTCTGTTGTAAACATGAAATGAAATTATTCCATGACAAAACCTGCATTTGGTATATCTATTTTTAAAACTTAAGTTGTTTTTTAAAATCAGTTTAGTCATTCTTTTAAGAGTCATTTTGGAAGGTCCAAAGATCCTCTTGTGGCCCCAGAGCCACATGTTGCCGTCCTCTGTGCTAAAGGGGCAGATTAATGCTTTCGTAGAGCTTCGTTAACTTAGCAGTAAAACAGTTTTGTCCCAAATGATCAGCTAACTTCACCTCAGTGTAATAATCACATCATCAGCACAGATGAAGCTAATAAATTCATTAGTACAAGAAGATGTGAACAAAGTTGCTGAAATACTCCAAACATCATTTTACTAAAGTGACTTTTAATAAGGTGATGGTGCACTAGAATGGTGTTATTGGAGCATCATGCCACCAAACATCAGGCATCAAGCTGTGTGCTATGAGCTGATGGCGTCTTACTTCTGTAGACTCAATTATGATAATTTAAACTGGAAGATTTTGGAGGTTTATGGTTGTTAAGGGTCCTCTGGATACGTTTTGTTCTTTCCTTAGTTGGGTAAGAACCCGCTGGGCGCTGCTGCTGGTGTTCTGGCTCGGCTGGTTGGGGATGTTGGTAGGAGCTGTCCTCATCCTGCTGCAGGCTCCTCGATGCAGAGAGCTGCCGGCCACCAGCTGGTGGAACCAAGGCCCACTGTACCAGATAGGAAACATCCACGCCTTCACCGACACACACAACCTGAAGGGTGAGCTGCTCCCCATGCGTCCGCTGACCTGCACACACACGCACGCACGCACGCACGCACGCACGCACGCACACACACACACACAATTGCAGGAATGATAAAAGTGAGACGCATAGTGCTAAACAGAATGTGTTAGTCATATCTGGACAGAGTAATTATCTGCTACAAAAGTAAAGGTCTGTTCAACTATGACAAATCATCAGGAGTTTGTAGATCTTAGAAAAAAAGAGTAGATTTCTGCCCAAAAAAAAAACTGAGAAAATTTTAGATTAAATTCAGAAATTTTCTAGAAAAATAACTGGGAAATTTCTGAGTTTATAAAATCCAAATGTTTTCCACTTTTAAAGCTCAGAAATTTCCAAGTCAATTCTAGAAATTTTCTGAGATTAATCTACAATTATTTTTTATTTTTTTGGTGGAAATTTTCTCCTCCTTTGATTTTATATCCAATGACCCTAATACGGCATCATGTGATGTAAATCAGATGAATAATTTTTTTTTTCTGCTCCGTGTGAGATCTACCAAAACATTCTGCTCGCTCCTGTTTCTCAGTTTTGTAGATAGTTGATTCTCTTTAAAAGAATGAATAATCAAAGAATCCTTCCTGACTTTCCATCCTGGAAGGTGTGGAGCAGAAGATGACCAGTTTGTCCCAGTTGAAGGTGAAAGGTTTGGTGATTGGACCGATTCACGTTGCTCCACCTGATGAAGCCATCAGCCTGAGGTTTGAGGAAATTTCACCTGAAGCCGGAAACCTGGAGCAGTTTAAAGGTGTCATCCAGGCGGCTCGCCGAAAAGGTGAGGAAACTCTGGAAAATGCTTTTTCAGAGCCATACTTAGACTATGAAACCCAGGAATGCACAATATATCAGATTATATCATCCATCATAACATTTCGGTATCAGACCAAGAAGTTAAACTGGGCTGATAACAACTGATGTTTATGTTCATCTTGTTCCCATTTGTGTTTCTGGAGGGGAGCAGGTCAGTCAGGTGGTCTCTGTTCAGTCATGTGATAGTGATGCAGCAAAGGATTGTGGGATGCTTAACTGAAGGAGAGAAGTAGAGTAGGCTGTGGTCACTTTTACATGATATCAGAAGTGTACCGAAACATATATTACAGATTTATCTGTAAATACTGGTCAACAGCCATAAAGCAGAATTAATATTGGATATTGATATTGGCCCAAATTGGTGCGTCCTTCATAAAGACATTCACAAGGTCCAGTTTTTTCTTTGGCTCATCTGTTTATTATGTACATAGAGATTATATTTACT
Organism: Poecilia reticulata; assembly: GCF_904066995.2. Classification (NCBI taxonomy): domain Eukaryota; kingdom Metazoa; phylum Chordata; class Actinopteri; order Cyprinodontiformes; family Poeciliidae; genus Poecilia; species Poecilia reticulata. The sequence goes on from NC_088851.1 coordinate 2,752,378, forward strand.
CAAAATCCCAAATGTAGACTATAAATATTCACAAATAAATGTCATATTTAGCTAAGCAAAAATGCTTGGTAAACCCTGAGAAAGCATAACTAAATAAAATCTTCACAGAATTCTTGCTCTCATTATTGTGGCATTTAGCCCATTAAAACTCCTCTCAGTAACACTAACTGATCTAAAACAGGACATATTTAGCCTGATTTAATATCAGACTGGAAAGAAATGATGTATCTTTTATACACAATATATAAATATCTTATTTTTTTTGTCTTTTGTAGATATTTCTGTGGTTTTGGATTTGACTCCAAACTATCAGGGTTCTTCTGGACCCTGGTTCTCCAGAAACAGCATAACAAACGTAGCAGAGAGACTGAAGGTAACGACCGACTGGAAACCAACATGAGCTAAATGTACAGGAAGTCATCAACATGAGGTAGAAGTGAGCCAAGACAATAAACCAAAAATAATGATGTGCTGCAGCTGCTTGTTAATATATACACTGCTCAAAAAAATAAAGGGAACACTTTAACATTTAAGTGAACACTGAAGTGTTCCCTTTATTTTTTTGAGCAGTATAAACATTATATATAATGAAATGGATTTAAACTTTTTACTGGTCCCCGTAAGAAATGACAAGCTTCAAGTTTTACTTAGCTTGAACTTTGTCATATTTAGTCAAGGTACAGCCAGAAGCTGCAGTGTGTTTTATAATCACAATGTTTAAAAAGTGAAGTTGGTTGTAAAATCACAGACGTCAAGAGATATGAATAATATATCTATTTTTTATAAGTCTCTATATACTGTATGAGCTGCAGAATCAAAATGAAAGTTAATTGTATATTTACTCAGTGTCACCTACAGATTTTTTTAGGTTCAGCACAGAGAATTGTGAAGATAAACTTGAAGTGTTTAATACGATGAACATTGAGTGACCCGTGTCCCTGTGGTTCCAGTCTGCCCTGGTGTTCTGGCTGAACCAAGGAGTGGACGGAGTCCAGCTGTCTGGAGTGGAGCAGCTGGTCAGCACGGTCCCAGCTCTCTGGGCTGACATCCGGGCCATCGTCCAGAACGGGACAGACCAGGATCTGAGAGGCGGGTCAGAAAGGTGCAGGGTTCATCTGTAACCTCTGACCTCTGATAGGATCAGGCTTTTTCTTTTTGTTTCAAAACCCAAACATCTGCTTCACATGATGGTTCCTGCTTCCCAGATCGCATGTTAAAGAGAGGATTAAATATGTCACACATTAAGCTCTGCTTTTATTATTAGTAAATGTACATTTTAATACATTCTGATTCAATTATTTCAAAAGAAAAATGTCCAAGAACAAGAATGTCTTCGTCTTTAAGGAATACTCTGTCCCCTTTCTGCTGCTCATTCTAACTTAGCTTTTTCAAACTGAAATATTTGATCAGGCGGAAACTTAAAACTCCTTAACGCTTTAGAGAATAATGGATGTTTCATTTCCTGGTGCTTGTCTTTGTCTTGATGAACCCTTTTTATTTTCTTAGCATGTTTTTAGAAACATATGCTGAATGTTTCTAAAAATTTGCATTTTTAATAACCAACTTGGGGGTGCTGTGGTGGCGCAGGGGCAAAGCACAACCCATGTATTGAGGCCTTAGCCCTCATGCTGGTGGTCGCAGGCTCGATTCCCAGCCTGGTGACATTTGCCGCATTTCTTACCCCTCTCTCATAACCCTGCTTCCTGTCAAACTACCTTCAAATAAAGGCCACTAGAACCAACAAAACCTTTAAAAAAAAACCAGCTTAATGTCTGAGTTTTAAAAATACCTCTGGTAGCAGAAATGAGCAGCTTCCTGTGAGTTGTGGATTTAATCTGTGTCTTTCAGACTCCTGCTCGGCGTCACAGAAAGCTCCTCTGCTGACGGTGTGTCTGCTCTTCTGTCCTCCACTGAAGTGGACCTCCTCATATCCAAAGTTCTGACAGCGGGCGGCCCTGAGCCTGCCCGCTACGCCCACACCGTCCAGAGGCTCTACTCCAACCACACGCAGACCAAGCTGGCCTGGAATCTGGGGGGGCGAGACGACGGTCACCTTGCCTCATTAGTTCCCCCAGCTCATGTCAAACTGTACCAGCTGCTGCTGTTGACGCTGCCTGGGACGCCTGTCTTCAGCTACGGAGACGAGATCGGCCTGATGGACGGGGTGAGAGCCGCTCAGCTGACAAACAGACCTGCTCTGAGATTTTGCTCAACAGGAAATAAATCCTTAAGTTCTTTTAGTAAAATTTGTATCTGTGATTCATTTCTGAATAGTTTTGAATTAGAAACTGTTTCACTTTTTTTTTCTAATCTTTTCATGTTTGCATTAGGAATCCAAGTTTCCCAAGATGCTTTGGGACTTTGAAGACGAGCTGAATGGAAGTCTGCAGGTAACCTGCTGCAAAATCTGTCACCAGGATCTAATGCTCACATGCTTCACAGTGATTTTATAATTATGTAGTTTTACTCTTATCCCTTTAGGGTGACTTTAGCGTCTGTCTAGGAACTGCAGGTGAAAAACTCTGGGATATACTGTACCTGTAATAAAAATAAAAAATACACACACATCAGTGTAGTCACTCAAACCTTCTGGGAATCTTCTGGGAAAGGCTTGTTTGTGATTAAGGAAGGTTGAGGCACAATTTTTCATAGATTATAGTTAATATCCAGGAAACACACCCAGGGGCGTCACTAGCTTTTGAGGACAAGGGGGCCATAGTCCCCCAAAAGAGGCACAAGTTGTGAGAAAACAGCAGGCAAGTACACTTCTCAAGCAGCAGTAAAAGCAGAAAAATTGTTTTTACACTTTTAAAATATGTTATTTATATTCTGGCCACAGTAAATTTAATTTGTTGGTAGTATTTTTGTAGAAAAAAAATCAACAAAAACCCCTAAATTATTTAGGGGACCTTGAGAATCCTTTAGGCCCCTAAAATGGCCCTCTGGTCCAACCTAAATCCTGATGTCTCCTCTTTCTGTTTCTCTGTCTCCAGGAGGATCAGTCTGACAGGCTGTCCCTCCGCAATTTCTTCCGCTCTGTGAGCGAGCTGCGGGCCAAACAGCGCTCCCTCCTTCACGGAGACTTCCTCCTCCTCTCCAACTCCTCCTCGTCTCTGGCGTACCTGCGGGTCTGGGATCAGAACGATCGCTACCTGGCTGCCTTCAACTGGGGGCCGGAGGAGGAGGCGGTGCTGCAGACAAGTGAAGCGGCGCTGCCTCGTCATGCTGCGGTCGCCCTCAGCACCAACAGCAGCGCCCTCCCTGAAGGCAGCAGCGTGGACCTGACGGAGCTGCGGCTCGGCCCCGGACAGGCCGCGCTCATCAAGCTTCCTCACACCGGATAGAGGAAAATGTTTAGTGTTTGCATTTCTTTTATGTCTGTATTTATTGTGTGTCAACCTGCAGAGGATGATGCTGGAGAGTGGAGCACTGAATCAGAGCAGTTATTGTTGTGACACATTGTGGCTTCTGTTGTCTGCGGGGATTCCCAAACTTTTCCATGCCGCGGCCCCCCAAACTGCATCAGCTTCTGAGCTTTGCCCCCTTTGCAAAACTCACCAAATATATACATGAACGCCAACTTTTAGACTGATTTTCTCACTTTTATTCTCTATTCTCAATTGTTTGTTTGGCATAAATCCTGCCTCACACCTCTTGATCTAATAGTTGGCCATCCTACGGTTACTTGAGGAGTAAAGCAAATGTTTTTATTTTTAAAAATGTGGAAAAACAATGTTTATGCGCCTTGTTCAAAAAAATCTGCCTTACATCAGAGGTGAGTGGCTCCTTGGTATGTTAACAGAGAAACCGGTCGTCCACTAACAGTGTAAAAACAGACTGAGTTCATTGTTGGTCAATGAAGAAAGAACAGGAGGAGCGGAAACATCTCAGCATTTAATGATTACTAAGAGGGAATACCTTACCTTTAGGAAGGAGAAAAGAACATGACATGAACTTTTATGACATTATCATGAATTTTGTTGAATTTGATAGTTAAATACAACACGTGAATAATTGTAAGTTGTATGGATAAATTAAACTAAGTTGAGTTGGTGAAGGATGTGGAGAAGAAGAAGAAATATGGACAGTAAATGTAAAAGCATAATGATGAGAGGAGAAATGATGTAGGGATGAAGAGTGGATGGAGGTCTGACAGTGTGGGACAGACTGATAACACAAGGCTGGGCAGGAAACATGGAAATCCCTCCAGCTGTGTGCCGTTACTGAAACTGATAAACTAACAAATAGGAATCATTCTCTTCTTCTTTGGTCTTATTTTACCAGGAGTTTTGTGTGTAAGAGGTGAACGTGACTTTCGTCTGTATCTGTAACACACTGTGCACTTATGTATTGCATTCTGTGAAAATGAAAAACATAAACTGTTTTCAAGCAAGCAAAGAGATTTCTGATGGCTAGTATTCATAATTAGAAAAATAGATTTTATCCAGAAAGCACAGCATCTTGCAAACCTAGGCTTCAACATATAAAGGCGTAAAAAAATTTTTTTGCATGTACCACTTTAGCAGCATAGATGTTTTGTTACAAATTTCTCTCAATGTTATGGCTAAATGTTGACTCATTATTCTTTACATTAAACTTCAGTTTTAAGTTTAATCCGATTTAAGTTTCCCAGGTTTAGTAGTTGCTAAGTAAAGTCCAAATCAGTTGGGATCCGAAAATTTTTTTGGGGGAATCATCAGTAATATAAATGTAAAAAAAAAAAAAAAAAACATAAAACAGGAGTCCGCATTTGTTTGTCAACTGCAGGAAATGAGCTCATTAGATTTCTATCCAGAAAAGTCATAGTAGAGGAAGTTAAATACATTACACTTTTGTTTTCTTCTATCTGTCCACAGTAGGTTTGGTGATGATGAAGTTATCTTCACATAACAATGGATCTGTCCACAGGGAAAAAAAAAAAAAAGACTTCGTACTTTCCTTCAGGAAATCAGCTAAAAAAAGACCTGGAAAAAATAAAAATTTTGTGATGGATAAAATAAAAATACCTGACAGCACTTCACCATGCTGATCTGTCTGCTGGTGTACTGTATAGTTGGAACATTGCTTGAACACATCAGTTTTCAATTGACATCACAGAATAAAAAAAAAAAAAAAAACAGAAGAGCTGCAACAAAATACAAAGCATCTCTAATGTCTTCTTTAATGCTTCCATCAATCTTTAATGCTTCTATGACTTTATCATCTTACCCCATCTAAAAAGGGTGAGTTTAATGAACGTTTTACAATGTTCATGTGTTATATAAAATAACTGTGTCACACTTATGATTTAGTTTCATTGGTTATGAACAAAACAACTAAATGATTATATGGGATATTCCATGATGATTCTGTATTTTTGTCCTGTAAGTGTAAATGCTCCAACTCTCATCGGTTAGTAGATTGGAGCCTGCAGTAATTATATTTTTCCACAAGGTGTCAGTAAGTCACTTCTACCTTTAGAGCTCGGAGCGGTGAAGAAGAGGAAAGAGGAAAGGTGGAGTAATAATAGTAGAGATGATAAAGTAAGCTCCCCCGGTTCCCCTCTAAAGTTCTAGCACGTGTTTTTCGGACCGGGACCCGGAGAGAGGCGTAACACTCGGCCTGTTCTCGAAGCTTCTACTGAGTCATCATGAACGCCGATGAGGCCAGGCTGAAGCTGCGGGAGCTGCTGGGCCAGGTGAATCCCTCTGAGCTCCCAAAGTTACTGGACTGGATGAAAAACTCAGGTAAACACCTGCACGGATGTCTTCCCTCCCACTTCTCGCGATACTTCATTCTGACCAGCCTGACTTTGAGGCTAAGCGTGGTTCTGACAACAGGAATTACCTGTGACTAGTGACGAGCAAACTACAGTCTCAGTTCAGTACTTTAGAACACTGAGCATGGTCTTTACTGTAATCTTACTTTTCCAGAGCTTCGTGTATTTGAAGGGCTTAGTCAAAGTATAGATCTAATTTAAGTAAAATTAGATCTAGATTTGAATTGACATTCATAGATGCTCTTTGTCCAATCTAAAATATATAAAAATGAGCCAGGTTCCAAGTCCTGCTGGAAAATGAAATTAGGTTCTCCATACAACCTGTCAGCAAAAGGGAGCATAAAGAACTCTAACTCTAATACTCTGACGCCACTGTATGTTTTTAAAATGGTCTTTTTTTTAGCACAAAGTTTTGATTCATGTTCCTAGATATATGTTTTAATCTCTTATTTATTTATTGGTTTAATTGTATCCATTGTAATAGCTTTGTTTTATTTTCTGTGTATTTTTTAGACTTTTGTAGCCCTTTGAAATCTCAAGATACAAAGGACATTTTAATAAAATCTATTGTATCATTATTAAATACAATGTGCCACATTTTGGGAGCAAAAGTCGGTGCTGACTTAGCAAATAAATTTGTAATTCAATACATTTATGCCTTGTTTTTTGTTTTAAAGAAACATTTTAAGTCGGTTCAGCACTTTTTTCTGCACTTCACCTTTGCTGTCATTCTTAGGTAGAAAAAGCCTCCTCAGCTCATCAATTATCTGAAACTGTTATACAGGTTTTTGGTAGAGCCTCTGATGTTGCTTCTTAAAGAACCAAAATGTCAGTTGTGTGTGTGTGTGTGTGTGTGTGTGTGTGTGTGTGTGTGTGTGTGTGTGTGTGTGTGTGTGTGACCCTCTGCAGATGAGCTGGATCAGCTGCTGCTTGACAACAACAAGGTGATCCTGCAGAGCATTGCAGAAGACTTGAGAGCCAGACTGCCGGTTGATGCCATGCTGCCATCTGAGACTGCTGCTCAACACAAGGTTCCTCCATGGTTTCATCTGCTGCCATCTCGAAGCATCTCATTACTGAGCTGCAGTTGTCTGTTTCTGATGTGGATAAACAACCACAATAATCCTGAAAAGGGTGCAGTCTGCATTCAGACTTTAACATGACCGTGCTCGCATTCATCTGCACGGACTTAAATGGTGCATGCATGAATGAATGAGGCGTTTTCATTGGTCTGTCTGACCCTGTCTGGCTCAGGTTGTCATTGTGGTGTGATGTGATTACATGCCTTTGTGTTCTCCAGTAATCTGCACACAAATGATGTAGAGAAGACGTAGTCTTAGCGTGGCAGTATTATGTAAAATCAACTTTTTTGAGCTTCACATTAAGTCATAATGTTATCCCCTCATCAAAAACAAACCTGCAGTGTTCCGTTGACTCTTTTATTCACTTCTTGAGAAATCTTTTAGTCTCCATAGTAACTATTGAGATGTGCAAAACACCTGGGTGGACCTAGCCCCGCCTTTGAGGTGCAGCTCCTCCTCAGAACTGCAGTTTCTGAGCCCAAGAGCTTCTGCCTCACAGAGCAGCCTCCCCCCCACGATTCCCCAGTTCAGCTCCTCAAGACTATCCAGCAGCAATTAGCAAACACCTGGTGGAACTGCACATCAGCTGAGCTCATTACTCTACTGATATGGTTCTGTCTTGTAGATGCAGCAGCGGCAGCGGCCCACGGTTCATGTGGACAGCTTTCTGTACAGTGAGGACCAGGTGGACGTTCTGTGTGAGGAGGGCGCCATGAGCAGGAACTACTGTCTCAGCTGTGGATCCTTCAGGACTGCCCCCCTCGGTAGGAACATGGCTCTGCCTTCTGCCTCCACACACACGATGATGATGGAGCAGCTTGTACTCCAGTGTGATTGACAGCTCTAAGACCCTCATCCTGGTTCTGATTGGTTGTCTCTGACCATGTGGTGTATTTAAACAATAAATGAATTGATCCAACTGGGACGATTCATTTATCACAAATTCTCATAAACATTTGACACTGGAACTAGAAGACATTTTAAATATCCGAAATAAACAAAACAACAAAAACAACAAATAAAATTAATCATGAAGTTTCTCTACATGAAATTGTCCTTTAAAAAAGGAGCTAGTTGAGACCAAAGCAAAAGACTGAAGACTTTTATCATCCAGTTTTTGGTAGAAAGAGAGAGAACAGAGAAAAACAATAAATCATTCAAATTGAAATTATTGATTTCATCTTAATTTATCGTAATTGATTTATGTGATTATCATGACAGGCCCACACAGACTGAGTGTCATAAGTAGTGTACTTATGAACATGCATGTAAACCTGGATGTTTACTCCTGTTCTCTTCTTCTCCTGCAGATTTCATCTCACACTCGTTCTCAGTGTCAGAACTTCAGTTCCTGTTCCAGAATGTTCTGCCGGACCTCAGTGGTCGGACTGTGGTGGATGTTGGTTCCCGACTGGGAGCAGTTCTTTATGGGGTCAGAGTTGGTCTTAACCTTAGTGAAACCCACACATATCCAGAAACGTGTCAATGCTAGTGATAGTTGTCATAAAAACCTTGTTTCAGATGGTGCGAGGTGAGGTATGATCGAAATGATCAGAACATGTTGCTCAGTCATGTGGTGGTACTTTGTGTTCTTTCCCAAAATGAATCAGCATGTCTCTTTAATCAATCAATCAATCAATCAAATTTTATTTGTATAGCACATTTCAGCAGCAAGGCATTTCAAAGTGCTTTACATAATTAAAATAAAAACAGAAATAAACAGTGAGAAAGAGAGAAATTTAAAAAATAAATAAAAATAAAAAAAAAACAAACTCCCGTTGTCCTTTGCGGAATTTAACTAACTATAGAGGACTCCGCCGTCCTTTGCGGAATTTAACTAACTATAGAGGACTCCGCCGTCCTTTGCGGAATTTAACTAACTATAGAGGACTCCGCCGTCCTTTGCGGAATTTAACTATGTCATAGAGGACTCCGCCGTCCTTTAGCAGGGGACGCCGCCGTCCCACACAGAATTTAACTAACTTAGAGTTAGGGGAGTCTGCCCTCCCGCGGACTTTAACTGCTTTTATTGTACCTGACAGTGCCTAGGATTCTCAGGGTTTAACTTCCTTTGCGGAATTTAACTAACAATAGAGGACTCCGCCGTCCTTTGCGGAATTTAACTATTTCATAGAGGACTCCGCCGTCCTTTAGCAGGGGACGCCGCCGTCCCACACAGAATTTAACTAACTTAGAGTTAGGGGAGTCTGCCCTCCCGCGGACTTTAACTGCTTTTATTGTACCTGACAGTGCCTAGGATTCTCAGGGTTTAACTTCTTACCAGAGGACGCCGCCGTCCCACACAGAATTTAACTAACTTATAGTTAGAGGAGTCTGCCCTCCCGCGGACTTTAACTGGTTCCATTCCATTTCCATTCCACTGTAATTTTCATCGTTTTCCACCCTCATTTTTCACTTTCTTCCCCATACATAAAAGAAAGAAGAAAAAAAAAAAAAATTCAAAACATTAAAGACATAAAAACATGGAAGACATCAAAACCCGCACTCTAACCCTAATTTAGCCATAAGCAACTCTAAACAGGTGGGTTTTAAGTTGAGATTTAAAGGCACCCAGTGTTTCAGCTGTTTTACAGTTTTCTGGAAGTTTGTTCCAAATCTGTGGTGCGTAGAAACTGAATGCTGCTTCTCCTCGTCTGGTTCTGGTTCTGGGGATGCAGAGCAGACCAGAACCAGAAGATCTGAGGGGTCTAGACGGTTGGTACAGTAATAACAGATCTTTAAGGTATTGTGGTGCTAAACCGTTCAGAGATTTATAAACTAACATCAGTATTTTAAAGTCTATTCTCTGAGCTACAGGGAGCCAGTGTAGGGACTTTAAAACTGGTGTTATGTGCTCTATCTTCCTGGTTTTAGTGAGAACCCGAGCAGCAGCATTCTGGATCAGCTGCAGCTGTTTGATTGATTTATTAGTCAGACCTGTGAAGACGCTGTTGCAGTAATCAATGCGGCTAAAGATAAATGCATGGATGAGTTTCTCTAGATCGTGCTGAGACATAAGTCCTCTAATCCTAGAGATGTTCTTCAGGTGATAGAAGGCCGACTTTGTGACTGTCTTAATGTGGCTCTGAAGGTTCAGGTCAGAGTCCATCACTACTCCCAGGTTTCGGGCCTGATCGCTGGTTTTTAGTTGTAATAACTGAAGCTGTGCATTGATTCTAGTTCGTTCCTCTTTAGGTCCAAAGATAATAACTTCAGTTTTGTTTCTGTTTAGCTGGAGAAAGTTTTGGCACATCCACACATTTATCTGTTCTAAGCATCTATTCAGTGATTGGATGGGTTCAGAGTCACCTGGTGACATCGTGATGTAGAGCTGTGTATCATCCGCATAATTGTGGTAGCTAATCCTATGTCCTGTTATAATCTTTGCCAGAGGGAGCATATAAATATTGAAAAGAAGGGGTCCTAGGATTGAACCTTGGGGTACCCCACATGTGACCTTTGACCTCTCTGATGAGAAGTTTCCAATTGATACAAAGAAATCCCTGTTCTTTATGTAAGATTCAAACCAGTTGAGCACTGGACCGGAGAGTCCGACCCAACTCTCCAGTCGATTCAGTAAAATGTCGTGGTCAACAGTGTCGAAAGCTGCACTGAGGTCCAACAGAACCAGCACTGTGGTTCTCCCACAGTCTGTATTTATATGGATGTCATTGAACACTTTTACAAGGGCCGTCTCCGTGCTGTGGTGAGCACGAAAACCAGACTGGAAGGAGTCAAAGCAGTTTGTTATTGTTAGGAAGTTATTTAATTGCTTAAAAACAGCTTTTTCAATAATTTTGCTGATGAATGGGAGGTTGGAGATCGGCCTGTAATTCTGCAGTAGGGATTTGTCTAGGTTGTTCTTTTTTATAAGTGGTTTGATAACTGCTGTTTTCAAAGCCTGGGGGAAAACACCTGAAGAGAGCGATAAGTTGACTATTTGGATCAGATCATTGGCAACAACAGGCAGGACTTTCTTAAAGAAATGTGTGGGTAGGACATCCAGACAGCAGGAACTGGAGCTTAATTGACTTATAATTTCTTCTAGGGTTTTATAATTTAGTAGTAGAAATTGGGTCATTTTTCCTGCATTTGTTTTGTTTGGGCACAGCATTGGTACTGTCTTTGGAGTGGATGAGCAGATTAATCCTCTGATCTTTTGAATTTTCTCTGAAAAGAAACTAGAAAACTTGTTGCAGGCGGCAATAGATTGAAGTTCAGGTGGTAACGTCATTGGAGGATTTGTGAGCCTGTCAACAGTGGCAAATAAAGCTCGAGCATTGTTAATGTTTTTGTTTATGACATCTGCAAAGAAAGCTTCTCTCGCATGTTTCAGTGTTGTGTGATAGTTACGTAGTCTTTCCTTGTAGATGTCATAATAAACGTGCAGTTGACCTTTACGCCATTTCCGTTCGGCCCTACGGCAGAGTTGTCTTGCAGATTGAACTACTTGTGCATTTCTCCATGGAGATTTAAGTGAATATTTACTTTATAAAGTTCTTAGTGGATGTTTTGATGAGTTCAGGGACATGTCTGTGTGTCAAGGTTTTAGATTTAAACAGAGGAATTGGTGTAATGTTTGGTGTAAATTAGTTAGCATATCATACAGGCAACTACATATATCTTGTTTTAGTCTAAAAAAAAGGGTCATAAAGTCCAAAAACTGAGTTAAATCATGTTTAATAGATTTTGTGTGTAGATCAGTTTGTTTGTTTTCAGTGAATATCAGCAAATCAAGAAATACATTTAAAAGATACAGACCATTATTGACAGTACAGTCAGTTACCCAAACAACAAGCAGATTCAGGCGTTCTGATAATAAGGACTGGAATAAAAACACACAAGAAACGGAGACAAGTTTACTGCCAGTGTTATTAATGAAACATTCACCCTGTTAGCAGGTTACTCAGGTTCTCTGTCACTGTGACTGTTATCGATCAGTACCTTTCAACACAAACTGATCTAATTTATATACAGAAATATGTTATATATATATATATATATATATATATATATATATATATATATATATATATATATATAGGATGTTTATAACAGAAGTTGATTGTATAGTTGATTATAGTATAGTTGATTGTGCTATAAAATGATAAGTGGCTGGAAAACACATAACACTGCCCCTTAAAGATTAAACCCTTTTCTTTCCAATCTTGAAATGTTTCAAGTCTAATTTAGAAAACAGTGCTATTGAAATCATTGGGAAAGACTTGAAAACCATGTAAATCATTGTTGTATCATATTGTGATGAACATATCATGTGTTCAGGGTTGTGTGTACAGTTCAGCCTCTCGCCTCATTGGACTGGAGCTCAGTGAGGACTTTGTCAGGCTGCAGAACGACACGCTCCACAAATATGGCCTGTCTGATCGAGTTCAGGTTCGTGTCTCTGATTGGCCCTCATCCCTTTTCATACACACACTCTCACACTCCTTTAATAAAAACTCCCCGTCGCCCCTGCAGGTTCTCCATGCAAACGTCTGCACTCAGGAGGTTCTGCTGCAGAGCGCGGATGTTCTGATCATGAACAATGTTTTTGAGTACTTCATGGAGCCCACCGAACAAATTGGGTAGTTCTTCTGAGACTGTGCAGGAAATATCCATAAAACACCAACTGTGACCTGCATGCTCTAAAGGAACGTTTGCTCTCTGTGTTCAGAGCCTGGAAGTTCATCATGCAGTCCTTCAGGAGGAGAGGAGCCTTGCTGGTTACTGTTCCCAGTTTGCAAGAGAGTCTGGATGCTCTGCAGGTACCTGGAAAACACCAGAATGTTGCATTTCTTTCAACACAGAAAAGAGAATTACCGTAGTTTAGTTTTGCACAGCCAGAAAATCAGCTTGGAGCCACACCAGTTCGTTTTTCTTTCAGATGTTTCTGATTCCTGTCAACAGACTTAATTTTATTGTGTTTAGACATACTTATTCACAACATATAGGTCTGTCATGGTAATAAATTTTGCCAGAGGATAAATTGTCCCAGAAATTATTGCAATAAACAATAAAATTGTTGCTCCAGAATTGTATCATCTAGGTTTTGGTAGAAAAAGAGAGAGAAAAGAGAAAACAATAAATTATGCTAATGGGAACTACTGAGCTAATTCTAATTTATCATGTGATTAATTGATTTATTACAACTGGTTTAACAACATACTAAGTCTGTCTGTGGAAACCCTTTATGATCCTGATCACTATTTCTAAGTGCTGATTCATTGCCTGTCGCTAAGCAAATTTCTAAACACCAGCTAGTGACTTTAACCGTGATTTCCTGACTATAAGTCATTACTGTTCACACGCTTTGAAAGCTGCAATTCAGCTAATGTACAGCTTTTTAGCCACTCCACACAACTGGTTTGGAGTGGCTGGACTCTGTGTGAGGACAGCATGAGCTGAAGAGCAGGACGAATGTGACATTAAGAGCAACGACGAAAAAAACTGAGGAAATGTATGAAGCTGGTCAACTCTGACACTGAAGAAGACAACTTTAGTGGTTTAAGTGTGCAGAAGGAAGATGAAGATGGTAGACTGTTTTTTTTTAAAGCCGCCATTTACAGGCTGCTTTAAAAAGGAAATGTTCGGAAAAAAGCATTTAGTGTATGTATTTCATTAAAAGTTTCAATTATCTTTCTATGTAAATATGTTGTGTTCTTGCATGGACACCTGCACCTTTTGACAAGTGCAACACTGAATATGTAAACTTTTTTTCTTTTCAAAGTTGTTGGGTGTGGCTTATATGCAGCTGTGGTCAAAAGTTTGGAAATTACGTTAACAGCTGAGTGTTTGAAAAGTTCTGAATCAGTTTGTCCATTATTCCAGCTGCCATTTGGTCCCTTTCTGCTTCCTCTGCACACCTGCAGCTCTTTCTGTACTCATGTTTTTAACCAATTCATATCGCTTTATTTTAGGGAACCACAATATATCGGCCCTAACATGGGTATCAGCCGATAGTTGCCATTTTTTTAACATATCAAATCAGTCTGATAAATAAAACTGGATCGATATTGACAACCGATATTTATTTCCATCTTGTTGCTGTTTGTTTCTGGAGGTTGGTCATGTGGTGTTAGTTTGGTCATGTGGCAGTAGCTGCATTTTCGTTTCAAATATGGGCATAACCATGTCAATTTTATGATTATGTCAAAAAAAACATAATTTTACAATTCTGGTGTTTCCATTAAATAAGAAGCTCAATTAAAATCACATCTGAATAAGTTTGTTGATGCAATAAGTCATTTAAAAACATGCTGCGCTTTGATCCTCCAGCTGATTCCTGTCATTTTCTTCTTTATGCTTTGTGGCAGTGGTAGCATCAGGTTGTTGATCATGTGACTGGGATGAGGGGAAAAAGTCTTTCCATTTCAGTTTTGCTAAAAAAACCAAAACTTTTTATTGCTTTTTTAATTGCCATGTTTCCATTAAGTAAATTTATTTATGAAATGCTAAATTGTGCAATTATATGGTCAATGGAAATGCAGCTAGTGACAGTGATGCAGCATTAATATTGCTATCAATGGGCAACATGGGGAGTTTAACTTAAGCCGTGGTGAAGTAAGGGGTGTAATGAAATTGGAATATGTATCGCATGTTACTATCTATTGACTTCTGTTTATTGCAACCTATCTCCATCTCTATATATCACTTCTCACATCCTTCAGGTGCCACTACCACCAGGCTGGGTGGAGGAGCTTCCTGTAGACTGCAACGTCTACCTGGGCCGAGATGTAGACCCTGAGGAGCTCAGACAGATTCATCTGTACCGGGTCGTCTGACGCTGGCAGCTCCACCAGGATGAGGTCAGGTGACTGCGGACAGAAACGACCCTACAGAGTCATGTGACTGCAAACGGAGCTCCTTGGAATGGAAAGTATGACTATGAACAGATCCAGCTGGACGAGGTCATGTGACTGGAGACAAAGTGACCTGTAGTGGATCAAGTGACTGCAGAATGAAACAGCTGTTCTCAATCATCCAAGCACATTTCTCCACCTGTCAGGAGGTGGTGCAGCTCTGTGATGCAGGTGGTTCCAGATCTTACTGGAAGTGGTTTGAAAAGGTGGGAAATTATGCTGGACTGGATATGTTTTAACAAAAGTCTTCATTTGCACTCAGAGTTCAGACTTTCTGAAGTCCAGGATCAACTTAAGTCCGAATGTGAACTTCGAATGTCTGAATGTGAGCTCTAACTCAGAGGTTCTTTACCGCCCGCCGTCACGCCAAACGTGATGGCGGGCCGTAGCTTGGGGACCACTGCCTTAATCCATCATTGAGAATATTTTTTTATGTTTATTGTTATCTTTCTAAGTTTCTGTTATGTAAAATTTGATACATTGCAAAATATAAAAGATACCAGCATTGTCTAGTGTTCGTTTACTTGATCTTATAGACAGGCAGTGGCGCAACTACACATTATTCAGGTGGATGCAAAAACATAGATCGGCGCCCCCCCCCCCGACCGAGGGACGGAACGTCAGGGTGAAGGAGCGACGCTCACTCAGCACCCCCCCCCCCCCCCCCCCTGAGAGGCGACGATACGTGAAGGGTAAAACTCGCTACATTTACCTCGTTATGTGCGCGAGGTGAAGGAGCGTAAGGCGCGCATTAGTGTACGGGAAAACATCATCGGCGCGCCGCCCCCTCCAGACGGGGTTTTGGCGCCCCCTCTGGTGCTGCGCCCCTATGCGTTGCATACCCTGCATACCCACTTTTTGCGCCACTGTAGACAGGGGTTGATTTTGGTCTCCCTAATTACATTTTTTGTGTTTTAAGTTGTGTATTATGACATGTTAGGTCCTTAGTAATGAATCCTCTTTAAAAGTCTTATCCAGGTGAATCTCACTGAAGGTGGGCACAAACAGGAGACTTTAAAAATCAAACTCAACTATACTTGATGTTAAGAAAACTACAGAACATGTACAGAACCAGGCTAGGACCTAAATGTTATCACTCACATGGTCTGTTCCTATATCCTTAGTGAACTGTTCACATAGTGATTTCAGGACCAGAACTGAACAGAGACAACATAAAGTTCTTTGTACTCTGTTGAACTTTAAAAGAGGCAGTATTATTTATTTTCCAAGCACATAGTGTTATTTTATAGAACCTCCGTCTTCAGCATGACATCACAACATTAAGGTGTTAACCGTTCTTATCAGCTTTGCACTGAGAAGTAGTTCCTATGATGAGGTTGGCAGAGGCGCAGTTCCACCAGGTGTTTGCTAATTGTTGCTGCCGCTAGTCTGGAGGAGCTGAGCTGCCGAGGGCTGCTCTGTGAGATGAAGCTCGGCTGGGGACTGCAAGCTTTGTGAAAATAGGCGGAGCTTTGTGAGAACAAGTGTTTAGACTCCCATGAATGGCTGCATGTGAAATTGAAGCCTTCCTCAAACATGCATAAAAGAATCAAAGCAACATTCAGGTTTGCTTTTAAACAGTGAATAACATTACAGAGGCTAATTTAAAAGTGGCACTAAGCAAAATAGTCATTTTTACATGTTTTAAAATTATTTATTTATTCTTCATCCTCCCAGACCTGCCTTCTGTCTTTTCTAACTTTTTCTAACAAACTTCTGAGTCCATAAACAGAACAGCTGCATTTACACACATCTGGACTTTATTCGTACACAGGCAATTAGCTCTGACTTTGCATTACAGGTATAAAACTAAAGGGGGCTCAATACACACCAGAGTTCTCAGCGTTTTTTAGATTTGTTTTATTTTGCTTCCATGTAATAATTTTTCTCCATCCAATAAAGTCCCAATAAAATTGATTTAGGTTGTAATTAGATAAAAACTGAAAGAGTTCAAAGGGTATGAATTCACAGCATCTTGTCTCAGTGTGATGTTTTTCTATCATTGCTTTTACCATAGAAACAGTCAGAAAAGCCACCTACAGACGGAGAGACAGGAAAAGAGATGAGGCGTTGAACAAAGTCGAATCACCTTTGCACATTTTAAATTTTCATTCAAAATTGTAATAGATCAGACCTCAGATAAAGATTATGTGTTAGCTGCATCAGGTAAGCTGATGCCTATAAAATTGCTTTTTCCATATAATGGAAAATACATATTTTTCAGCACTATTGGAGCACTGTGTCATAACATTCAAGTGAGAGAGTGGTTGAAAGGTTGAAACATTTCATTTTGAAGTAGCGAGCAGAAATTTACCCAGACCGTAAACCAACTCAGAACCTGTTGCGAGTCTCAAAAAACAGCTGGAGAAACCTAAGCCAACAAATAAGACAACAGGTTACCATGGGGATTTGGGCATCTGACTGTATCCAGCATTCATTGTCCTCTGTTTATCTGAAATTTCAAGATGTTTGCTTTGATTCTGATTTTGTGTTGAGTTATGATCAAGACATGCCCACCTTTCTGTGATTGACTAGAGCCCCCTGCTGACCGGAAGTTCTCTTTGGGGTCCCCAAAAGAATTTAGGAGGGAGAAAACACAGGTTGACAAATGTAGTAGTTATTCTTAACAAGTTATGTTAATGGGGTCATAATTAAATTTTAATTTAATGTGTTCAAGGTCCACATTTAACACGAAGTCTTTTTTTTTTTTTTTTTTTAGAAATGGCTTCTTATTCTGGAAATACTTGAAGAAAGTTATCAAATGTCACCTTTATCCACTTCAAATGATCTGAACAAGTTAAGGAAAAATCCAAGAGGCCAAAAATATCTGAATTTCCTATAAAATTGCTTAAAAAGAAGGAAATTAGAGACTTTCCTGTCTTATTTCATCCTGTTTAAGCTCAACTTTGTAGTTACTTTGAGAATTGTTTCATATTATTACTATTTAAAATCTTTAACTGAAGTACTATTCGTTTGATAAATAATGCAATGTGACAAAAACATTATGCTCTACTGTCATTTAAAGAATGCTTACAGGAAAACTGCAAAACAAATAGCTTTAAATGCAAAATGGAAAAATAGTCAACCATGGAGAAATAAACGTCAGTGGTGGGTGATGGGTTAAATAGAAGTGTGCCCCAAAATTCCATTCTGCTTATGGCTTCATTTAAATTTGAATAGGCGCTGTCGATCATTACAGTCTTCGGCGGGACTCAGTTTCTTTATTTTTTTCCCTTCCAGCTCTGTTACTTTGTCAAGATGATTGAATTTGAACCCGCCTGTCAATAAAAGTGTGCAAATATTTTTTGAGTGTGTAAATTTTTTGACAAAGGTGTTTTAATATATTTAAAAGATCTTCCGAACACTTTATTCTTAATAAATGGACCCTGTTGTTGCGGATTCACCGACATTTTCCTTTTCTTACGCTCAAGAAACAAACGTAGGCGAAGTACTGAAAATTCCCAGCTGACCGTGAAGAGGCTTAAAACTTCGTCAACAAGCCGCCAGTGAGACGGCTTAGCCCGGAGTTCTTCCTCCTCATTTCGGACCGCCTGTTATCGCTTCATCGTTTCACAACTTGGTAAAGACCGGCCGTTTTTATCGGTTTCTCTGTCTGTTTTAGCGTACCGAGTGTCGGAGGAATGAAGTTGTGAGCTTTGTGCTGAATTGGCTCTGAGTTTAGCGTGTCGGCTGGGAGATAATGAAGAGGAGCACTTCCATGCGGGCTGGATTATCGGCGCGTGTAACAAAAGACCCGCTCACCACCTCCTCTTCACTCCTGCTGTTCTGTCGAGCTCCTGCCACATTCTAACCGGGGCTCTGCTTCAGCGCTGGGCTTTTAGCTGAGGCGTTTCACTTGAGTTTTCGTGTTTTATTCGGTAAAGACGAGTGACCCGGTTTCGCTCCTCTTTCTTTCAGAGTGGAAGCGGAGCGAAGAGATGCCGCTACTCCACAGAAAGCCCTTTACCCGACAGAAACCTCCGGCTGATCTTCGACCGGACGAAGAAGTGTTTCTCTGTAAAATTACTCATGAAATCTTCAGGACCTATGAGTAAGTAGCAGCCTCCACTCTTAAAAAAAAAACAAAAAAAAAACGCTTAAAGTAAGTTTGGGATGTTCTATCAATGAGAAAAACTTCCACACAAAACATAAAAGCTAACTTTATAGTAAAATAGTATATATAGGTTATTTTTTTACCAAGATGCGAGAGCCCCAAGGACAGTAGGAAACAGGTTAAAGCGGGTAGTAAAAGGTCAGTAGGAGCGGGACAGGTGTACGGTTGGCTAGCTAAAGTGACTGTTAGCTTGGTAGCTACCAGAGCTTAGCTTGGAGAGTTTAGCCCATATACACAGTCCACTCATTCACATAATCTAGGAGGGTTATTATACAAACAAAAACCTATAAATATGAAATATTTGACTCATGTGGTGACCCGTTAACTTCTGAAGTCAGACATTGTATGTAGGAATGATATAAAACCTAATTTAGTCATGAAATTCGGGAACTAGTAGGATTTCCTAATAATTGTGCTCAGTGATCAGGCTAACCACCATCAGTAAACATAATCACATCGTCTACTACATTTTGTTCTTTCAGACATTGTTGCTCATTTTTATTCGATTAGGCTATATGTTACAGTTTGTGGAAACTATTTAATGAGGATAAACTTAGTTAAAAGTGCAAATAAACAGTTTTTAACTGTTACTGTCAAAAGGCAGCCATATTGGATGTCGGGTAAAAAGACTTGTGAGAAACCTACAACTTTCCTGCTGACAGGTTTGATTCTCAGGGACCTTTCTGTTAATTTCTCCAGTTACAATCTTAAAAGCTTCAACTTCTGAATTAAAACTCAGTGCATAATCAGTTTGCATCATTAAGTAAACATGCCAGGGATATACATTTTTTTTATTTTTGTTTTGCTCTTACATGGTACCATAAGAAACTGAAACTAGTGGGGTAATGCTGTCTAAAATGCCCCAAAAAATGGTGGTTGGGAAAGTCAATTATTGACTGAAGTGCCATAGTTTCTAAAACATTTGAGAACCAGTGTTTCATACAATTCCCTAAAAAAGAAACCACAAAAAAAAAACATGACGTATTACACAATTACTAGTCATATTCATCTTTGAAAATGTGCATTGTAAAATTTACATGTTAAATCTATGTAATAGACAACTTCCGTAAATATCGAGTGACAAAAATATACATGGAGACTAAAATAAAAGGCAGCCTAACAAGTGGGCCAATGGTTTATTTCTGCAAGCTCTAGTTTTTGATTGTTTCTTGGAATAAGTATAAAAATTACCTACAGAAATGCTCAAATTTGATTCTTTGACAGTTTTATTTTTATTTTTTAAGCCATTCAGCATCCAAATTGATATGCGGGCTTCAACTGTTCCAAAGAACCAATATTTACATACATGTTCTTGGTGTCAATGGAGAAAAAAAATTATGCCAAGGACAGGAGTTGATTTTTTTTCCAACTATTACATCTTAGCTGATATAAAAGAGAAAAGATCAAGATGGACAAGGGTTATTATTAACAATTTAGGTTTGACTTAATTATTGGCTCACCAAGGTTCTGAACATTTCTTTGTTTGAATCAGAATTCCCATTAGCCTGTGTGCTGTTTGTATCTAAAAATTGCAACATGCTGCATGAAGTTCTGTGAAGATGTGAATCAGCTGTTTTTATGTCCCTCCCTCCCACAGTGAGTTCTTTGAGAGGACCATCCTTTGCAACAGTTTGGTGTGGAGCTGTGCTCTGACGGGCCGAGCCGGCCTCACCTACCTGGAGGCTGTGGAGAGCGAGCGGCGGGCGAAGCAGAGCCTGGAGAGCTTCCCTCAGGCCCTGGTGGTGCCAATGCTCCACCTGGCTGCTCTGAGCCGCCACTGCAGGCTGTCGGAGCTCTGCGAGGACGTCTACGGCTTCGTCAAGGATCGGTTCTTCCCAGGAGAGATAGTGGATGTGAGCGGACGCAACGGAACTAGGTATGCACCAGTAACCTAGTTTTAATGTTCATCTTCAGGCTCCGTGAGTCACCATCAAGGACATCTATAACTACGTTTCCATTTACCATAAAACTGTGCAAACTGGTATTATGAAAATGAATTTGCTTAATGGAAACGTGCCAGTTAAAAAATAAATAAAAACTCATATTTCTTGATGAGTTTTGGGATTTATCAGCCATATAGAAACCAGTGGAGAACTAGCAGCCTTCAGCTCTCAGAATTGATGCATTTCACAAAACTTGAATGGAAACTCTTTTTTTCGCATCATGTGATCAACATCCAGATGTTACTACTGGTGAAAATTACAAAGATGATGACAGGAAGTGGTATTAGGATGACAGCACTGCATGTTTTTTTTAATGACTTGACCCATGAACAATCTTATTCACGTGTGACTTTAATTTCTTATTTAATGGAAACGCTGCAATTGTGATTTCTTTTTTTTATTATATTAGTGGAATTTCAAAAAAGTTTTGTGTACATTGGTAATTGAAAGCTTTTGATCATTAGAGGCAATGTTCTTCTCTACTTTTGGTTTGGGTTGCGGTTCTGAACACTCTTCCTGTTAGTCCTGTTCACATAGCATTAGCTCACAGCTGCCTGCTGACCTGTAGGAGAAGCTAATTATTGACGAGTTTTAATAGTGATAATTCTTGTCAAGCTGTTATCAGTCTTCATGCTTCATAGCTATGTCCCATCACCTTACATATGAAATGTTTCAGTGTTCAGTTTATGCCTGACTTGTTGACTTTTAGTAACATTTCAAGAGTCTGTAGGTGAGTCCTATTGGACTATTCTCAGCTTTCCCAAGTGTAAATGCTGTGTGTATTTCAGGCGTGTGTGCGAGATCGTGCAGGTGTTGTCACTTTACGCTTGTGCTAACGGAGCGCCACTCACTAACCGGCAAAGCAAGGCAGCAGACAGCGACACCATTGTGATTAGTGACAGCGACGAGGAGAGTGACGCCTTCCAGAGCTCCACAGCACATCTCAACGGGTTAGTAGATCACAAAATACTCTGGAACACAATTCCTCAAACTGTTTGTATGCAAAAAAATTGAGCTGGGATTATTTGAGTTATGGACAGGCAGAACAGGGTTAGCGGATTTGATCCAGATCTGCAGTAGAACCATGTAGCCAACAGCAGATTCAGGCTCCATCCAGTTAAAGCAGGAGGTTGGCCTTGTTTCCAGTGCACTAAGAGCTTTGTGTATGATGTGCTTCCTGTGTCGCTCTTCTGATGTTATTTCTGTTGCGTAGTAGAGCTGTGGAGATTTCCTGTTTCTAAGATGTAAAGAAAATCCCACATTTATGTACTTATGCCAATTAGTTCAATTCAGTTTATTTATATGACGACAATTAACAAAAAATGTCATCTCGAGGCATTTTATAAGCAATTCATTATACATACATTCCTATTGATACTAGTTATCAAACAGTGTAAGAAATTTAGTTCATTATTCTAATTAGTTTTAAAAGTTTCTAAGTAAACCCAGCAGATTGCATCCAGTCATTGACTCGCAGTATTCACTCCTCCTGGACCAGCAGGGGGCAACGGTAGACAACCGCTGGCATGGAGTTGTTGATTTTACTGCAATCCCTCCTACTCAGCATGCATGTAGTGACAGTGGAGAGGATAAACTCCTATTTAACAGGAAGAAACCTCCAATTAACCAGAACCTGGGTCAGTATAAGCAGCCATCTACCACGACCGACTGGAGGTCTGAGGAGACAGAGCAGAGACACAAAAGAAACTTTTTACTAACCTTCTGTGTTAGTAAAAAATGAATAGCAGGAGAGGGAGAATGATTAGGTGATGTCATCATTATGTCACACGATGGCCTCCTCCAGAAAGGACTCGCAGCCAAACAGAACACCAGACCAGAGAAACACTAGGACAAAACATAAAAGAAGTGAAATTAGATAGATGCTTAGAACAGATAAATGTGTGGATGTGCCAAAACTTTCTCCAGCTGAACATAAACATAACTAAAGTTATCTTTGCACCTAAAGAGGAACGATCTGGAGTCGGTGCATAGCTTCATTTATTACAACTGAAAACCAGCGATCAGGCCCGAAACATGGAAGTAATGATGAATTCTGATCTGAAACTTCAGGGCCACATAAAGACATTTACAAAGTCGGCCTTCTATCATCTGCAGAAGGTAGACTAATGTCTCAGCGAGATCTAGAGAAACTCATCCATGGGTTGTACTGATTACTGCAACAGTGTCTTTACAGGTCTGCTTAACAAATCAATCAAACAGCTGCTGCTGATCCAGAACGCTGCTGCTCACGTTCTCTCTAAAACCAAGAAGATGGAGCTCATCGCACCAGTTCTAAAGTCACCACACTGGCTCCCTGTAGCTCAGAGAATAGATTTTAAAATACTGTTGGTTTATAATCACTGAATGGCTTATTACCAGAAAACATTAAAGATCTGCTGTTGTATCAACCTCAGGTCTTCTGGTTCAGCACTCTTTTAAAATGGATCAATGGAAACATATATTTACTGACAGAACATTTAAAGAACTGTGTACAATTGAAATAAACAAAATTATCCAGATGAAGATTTTAAATTTAGGACATAAAAGATTAAATAATATAGAACGGCATTGGAACAACGCAGGTTGTGTTGACACAATAAATCTCCCCTTCTCATAAACTGTTTATTTTGTGTTTTAGTGGAAAGAAGCCCTTGAGTCCATCAGCGTTTAATTACAGAGTGAGGATTGTCAAGGATGAAAACAGCGAACCTTTCACGGTCAAAGCCAGTCAAATCAGGTAAGAGTCTAATCTCATAATTTGTTTTTGTAAACTAATTGAAGATGCTTACTCTGAGAATTCCAGAAGGGACACATTTCCAAATCCAGCCTGCTCCATAACAAAGGATCAAACATGATGTACACCAATCAGCCTTCAACCTCATGGATGTCTCAACATGTCTGAGGAAAGGCAGTTCCCTTTTAAGTAGCTGAGTTTTATTTGACCTGTTTATTTTACGTCAAGGGTTATCTTTCACTTTTTGAAGTAAGGTTTTGTAAAGTTAGAATTAGCCTTCAGATAAGCAGCTTTTAGATAACTTTAGCAACTGAAACGACAAACTGAACATGTTTTTTTTTTTTTTATCGACAAGTTAAAAGTTCTTATCGAAGTGATAAGTTCTTTACTTATCAGTAAAGAACTTATCACTTATTTATGTTTTTAATTAGATTTGATATATTTATTTCTTGGGGCTGCACAGTGGCGCAGTTGGTAGAGCTGTTGCCTTGCAGCAAGAAGGTTCTGGGTTTGATTCCCGGCCCTGGTCTTTCTGCATGGAGTTTGCATGTTCTCCCTGTGCATGTGTGGGTTTTCTACGGGTACTCTGGTTTCCTCCCACAGTCCAAAAACATGACTGTCAGGTTAATTGGGCTGTCTAAATTGTCCCTAGGGGTGTGTGTGTGTGTCCTGTGTGTCTCTGTGTTGCCCTGCGACAGACTGGCGACCTGTCCAGGGTGACCCCGCCTCTCGCCCAGTACGCTATCTGGAAATGGGCACCAGCACCTCCCGACCCCACTGAGAGACAGGGGAGTAAGAACATGGATGGATGGAGATTTCCATTACATTCGTTAATTTTAGCTTAACCCATTTAAGGTTGTACATAAAGATAGAAGCAGAGGGTCAAAGTAATTTTGTACATACATACTGCCTTTCTGGTATTTTCTTTTACAGACTGTTACTAATTTTAGTTGTGAACGATAACAAAAATTAACAACACTGAACAAAAATAGGGATTGCACCAACTCGAGCAATAAAAACCACATGAACATAAAAGGGCA
This sequence comes from Poecilia reticulata, assembly GCF_904066995.2. Lineage (NCBI taxonomy): Eukaryota > Metazoa > Chordata > Actinopteri > Cyprinodontiformes > Poeciliidae > Poecilia > Poecilia reticulata. The sequence continues at coordinate 2,776,908 of NC_088851.1, forward strand.
GGACACATAATTCACAAGAATAATCAAATGAAGTCAGATCTAATTGGTTTTACATACTCAGTCCATTTGGTCCAGATCTTATAAAATTTTCCTATTTCAACTTGGAGGGAAAAAGAAATCTTTTCCATAGCATAAATCCGGTAAACAATCTCAATCCATTCATCAATAGTGGGTGGGTCTGGTTTTAGCCATTTCCTTGTGACGGCTTTCTTACTGGCTGCCAATAGAATAGCCAGCAGTTTTTTGTCCTTATTGGTCCATGAGTCTAATTGTAGGTTGCCCAGGTACAACGCTTCACATTTGAATGGGATGTTTACATTGAATACATTTTCAATATGTTTGTGGAGCTCTTCCCAATATGGTTTTATTACCTGGCAGTCCCAAAAAACATGGAAGTGGTTGGCTCCCTTAGACCCACAGAGTCTCCAGCAGGCGTCTCCGTTTCTTTGATATCGTCTCTGAATGGGTGTAGCAAAAAATCGTGTAATGTTTTTCCAGCAAAACTCCCGCCATGTGTTTGAGCCGGTCGAGATCCACTGCAGTTGACATATTTCCTGCCAGCTTTCTTGTGAGATTATTACCTTCATTTCATTTTCCCCTTTTCTCTTCATATACTCTGTATTCTCTTGTTTAGATGGCTGTATGGCATTATATAATTTAGAGCTAATTCTGCTGTCTGATCTGGGCCTAATTAGTGATAGAAATACCCCCATGAAACTTGAATCAATTTTTCTCAACACCTCTTTAACATTTTTAGTAAAATAATGTCTCACCTGCATGTACCTAAAAAAAATAATCTTTTTCCAGTCCATGATCCTTCTGCAAGGTTTCAAAACTCTTAAATATCCCATTGTGAGCGAATGAATAAAACTGAACATGTTTATTAGTGAGTCATAATGTTATGACAGTGGACAGCAAGACTCTTTGGATGCTGTTTTGTTCAGCTGAACAGCGTCCAGATTTGTGTTTGGAGTTACCATGGTTTAGCTGGTTAATCTGGAGGAGCGGAGTTTGCTGGAATAATTTTCAAACTGATCTCTGTGAGATTTTTTCGCACAAATCTTAAACATCATCATTAGTTCTGGGCAGTGGTGATTAAACTGCCTCACTAGCATGGAGTACAGCTCTACAGAACTATGCTGACGAGCTGAAATTGGATATTGGAAGCAGACAGGAGACCGGCTCTGAAGGTCTGGAGTTTGAGACCACTGGTTCTGATTCTAAAGTAGTTGTTACTCTGTTTGTTTGGTTTTTTTCTCAGTCGTAAGAAAACGACCCTATCCAGAGAGAGACTGAAACTCCTCTTCAAGCAGCATTGTGAGCCTCAGAGGGGATGCATTGTTCTAAAGGTAGGAGCTCCATTAGTGTCACCTGCTCTGCAGGAAATGACAGTAGATCCTGTTAACTCACAGCGGTGTCCGTTTGTTTTTTAGCCTTCTACAGTGAAGAAGTACAGGCTGTCTGAACAGACCTTCTCTCAGTTCTTCCCTGATGATCCCCCCATTTTCCCCTTCAGCCTCCACTCTAATGGCTCCCCTGGACAGGTACGTGCACCCCGCAGGATGATGAGAGGCAATGCTCATTTGTAATAAGACCTCAAAGAAATCTGGAACTCTTATTGGTGAGACAAAGCTGAATATTATGTCTATCTTTTCTTGTTGGTCAATTCTTTCTAATTTAGCAGTTATTACTGCTTGATAAAACACTAGCTCTTGTTCAGACAATGTTTCTGTGTTCATGCTGAACATGAGGCTATCAAGTCTTGGTTTAATCTTCCCTGTTTGGAGCTTGCGTCAACATGCCCTGACTTACTCAGATACTAGTAGACGGCTTTAACGGTTTACATCTGATCTTAAAATCTGGGTCAGATGATCACATCTGTTATCTTGCTCTACAGGCAAATAATGTCGGTGTGCTGTCAGCAAGAACTTCAGAACGTTTTCTAATGTTTCTATAAAATCATAAATGCATTTAAATACTAGAACTATATTAGGCGTACATTTCTATGGCTGGGATTCAGTCTTGTCAAATGTTTTGTTGGCTAACATTAAGGCTAGTAATGAGATCTAAGAGAAGTATTCATGATATGTGGTTTCTTGAAGCTCAGGATTATATGCAATAAAAGACCAACACACAGACCCATTTAATAAATTACAATGTTATTGAAAAGTCAATTTGTCAAGAACTTTACCAGTAAGTGAAACATGTTACATACATGTATATATTAATTACACACAAACTGGTATTACTCAGCTTCTGTTAAAGGGTTTTATCATCTAAAATCAACTTTTTTTGAGCTTTCCATAATGTTATAATGTTATTCCCTCACCTAAAACATACCTGGAGTGTCGCATTGATTCTGTCATGCATGTTTGAGAAATCATTTAATCTCCATGGCACCATTCAGCTATGCAAAACGCCTGGTGGACCTAGAACCGCCTTCGAGTTTCTAAACACACAGAGCAGCCCCACCCCGTGGCTCCCCACTCAGCTCCTTCAGACTAGCCAGCAGCAATTAACAAACACCTGCTGAGTTCATTACGATCTATTTCTCAATAGAGCCATGTTGTCATGACTTCCTGAAGGCGGAGTTTTAGAAAGAGCAGGAGTTTTTAAAGGGACAGAGGCCCTATTTCAGGTTGTTAATTACAAAGTCAAATTTATTTGAAGTCATGTTTGGCATAGTGATTTTATAATAACTGAAGGTAGTATAGTTACTTGATTGTTCTCCAGCCCCATTTTATAGAACATATAATACTGCTCCTTTAATTATAATTTTCTGCTTGCAGCTAATGAAAATGACATTTAAAATTAGAATATTACATCAGACCAATAAAAAAAACACGTTAACATAAAAAATATGCTCAATACCTGCTGAAAGTTTATTTTGAAAAGGTAAATTTAACCTGTCAAATGAGCTTCTTCAGATAGTAAAAACTAATTTATTGAAGACTGCATGCAGTTCATAGTTATGACCAGCAGACAATAATGAACTCTTCTGCTCACCTAACCAAAGCTCTAAGTGGGCTATCCCTTTAACACCTGTTCAGATTGTTGACGAGAACTTTCCAAAGTCCAAAACAAAAAGCTTAAGGTTATCTAAACTTTGTTAGTCATCTGAGAAAAAGCTGATGGAGGATATTTTGTCATTCATTCAGTCTGAAATGTTAAGGTGGAATATTTCCAGTCTATTTAAGGCCTCATTGAGTGAACTTGCTTCCAGACGTCGTCAATAAATGTGCTGGAGGAGAAGCTGATGCTGCTGCAGAGGCGGGAAGAGATGGCTGCTGCAGGCTATGAGAAGGCCCGGCTGAAGAGGGAGAGGGAGGAGGCACAGGAGGCCAGAAGGAGGGAGCGAGAAGGCAAGGACAGGCTGAGGGAGGTGCAGAGACAAAGGTTTGAGGAGGAGAAGCAGAGGAAGAGGGAGGAGAGGGAGCGTAGGAAACTGGAGAAAGACAGAGTAAGTAACTGGAAACATCAAAGACACTTTTCCAGTTTGAGAGGAAAACTTTGATCCGCAATTTTACCAACTGATTGACAGGAACGAGAGAAGCTGAAGGAAGAGAAGAAGAAATATGCCCAGCGACTGAAGATGTGGAACAAACCCAGAGAAGACATGGAGTGTGAAGACTTAAAGGTCAGTGAATGCAGCATCTTCAGAGGTTGGGCCAACAGATATTAGCCAACATGCTCATTGAACTACTTTTAAATGTAGAAATATCAACCAATTAAAGACAAAAATAACAACCAGATGTATGGTTGTTCTTCACTTTTAGAAAATTATATTTAAATGTCATTTAAATATTAATACTTTATCATTTCTAGCACTGTAGGAAAATAATAAATTAGTAGGCAGACCGTTGCTGAATGTTCTGCTAGAGTAGCGGTTCTCAACGTGGGCGGTACCGCCCCTCTGAAAAATGAATCCATTTAAATAAAGAAATCCCTCCATGGGTGATACCACGATAGAGAGCGTTCATTTTATAACGTTAACATGGTGCTGTAAGGCATCCCAGTATGAAACGGGGGTGATAGAACAACACAGCACTTTTAAATTTAAATAATCAGAATACCAAAATTGTTTCCGTTGTTTTAAAAGGTTTATGTCAGTCTGCCTTTTCCCCATTGATACTCTTCCCGACCGCCCTGCACCTTAGGGGGTTAAAAAAAAAAGACGTTCACATTGCGCAAAACTCTGAAACAGGAGAAGCGGGACATAAAACGGAGCGACGAACTAGATGTGAATTATGGCATAAAAACAGAGAATCCGACGCTGAACAGTGAAAAATCAACACATGATGTGAAACACATGACGATTAGGCGGCGCAGCAGGTGAGGGGTGAAAGTTACTGATGGTGAGCGTCAATAAATGATCAAATAAATCTAGCAACAGAAAAGAAACTAAAGTGGACATAGCAATAAACCAAGAGAGGATAAAACTAATCAAAGGAAACTAAATGGAAATGAATGAAGAACAAAATGCAAGAATAAACTAAGAAACTAAAGCAAATACAGAGGAATAAACTGGTATGTCAAGACCTTTCACGCAATAATTAATACAGAGACTGTATGGCAAGAATAAACGGACACCATTTCCAGATAAAGGTAAAATAATATTGTTGAAGTGCCATGGGGTTTGTTGAGACCACATCTAGTACTGAGAATAAATATATTTTATAGACCATAACAGTAAAGAACTGATCACTTATTATTGTTTTTAATTAGATTTGATATATTTATTTCTTCAATATTATTTTTCATGTCAGTGTTAATGTCATGAGGCTGATGACTCCATGACACTTTCAATTCGACTCATTAGGATTTGATTAAGAACCAGATTTGTTTTTGTAATGTCTGTCCAGTAAAACTATTAATCTATAAATCAGTAGACGGGTCTATATAAAGATATAATCCATGTTTCTATCTCATATTTCTATGGCATTAAAAGGACCTGGAACTTGTTTTTCCACTGAAAGCTCTGGTTTGCACAATAAATGCCATGTGGGTGAAATTTTATGGATGATACTCTGATGTCCCATTCTCCTGAAGGCAGCACAGAGCTGCACCACCAGAAACTGACAAACACTGAAGAGAAGAAGAGCTATGATTAATGTAGTTACAGTTCTATCCATGTTTTAATGTTGCAGAGCTCAGTCGTTTTGCAAATAGTTCCGTTTAAACTGGCATGTTGTACATTTTTTATCGGGTCATTTTGTGGAATAATTAACAACTAGAAAATGGCAAAGAACAAAAATATTTTTTCCACTCTGATTGGCTGCTGTTAGGCCTACCAAATTTAACTTGAATGTTCATTGCATTTTTCATAGACGCCTGTGAAAATAATTTCCATTCCCATGATTTTTTTGTTGATGATAAATACAGAAACGAGCATAAACATCAAAACATCTACAATAGTGATAGTAATATTAATAATAAAATAATGGTCAGTGCAAAGTAGCCTGCAAATTCTTTGGTGGGGGGCGGTGAGGGACCTGGACAAAGGCTGGGGGGGCGCTGGGCCGAAAAAGGTTGAGAAACACTGTGTAACTTGTTTTTCTTGATCAGTTCTGATGATACAAAATATGTTAAAAGCATTCCATTCCACTGTTTTTTCAATGAGAGTAATACATACCAATAAATTAAAAAAATATGTGTGGAGTTTAGTGATAAAAAATGGTACTACTTTATGTAACTGATGTCCTAAAGACACATATTACAAATGGGAATGTTTTTAAACAGAAGTGAATGCTGTACCATGCAGTCACATTCAGACAGTTTAAAAAATGAGTTAAAAATTGTTTATATCATCACTTTTACTTAAGGGACATGGAATTTGAAGAAAGGCTTAATTTTCTAAATTCCGTTCATACAAATGTAGAATACCTGTTTGTTCCAACAGGAGTTGCCCAGCCCAATGCCGGTGAGAACCCGTCTTCCTTCCGAGCTTTTTGGAGAAGCTCTGATGGTGCTAGAGTTCCTGCGAGCTTTTGGTGAGGCCTTTGACCTGAAAGATGAGTTCCCTGAGGGAATTACTCTGGGTGAGTATTCGTAAGTATTGCTCTGGAAATGTTTATGAATTCAAACCTACACATGCAGGTTGTTCTATTTTGGAATGATGTTTTTTAGTCTCACAATCATCTTTTTTAATTTGTTCATGTGCAAAAACCTTAGAGGGTGCACTTTCTTTTTACTATTGCTATACATTATACTGCTGTGTATTGAGTCGCCCAATGGGGTTTCTGGTGTTTTGCATTAATATTAGAAATAATTTCTTTCATGAAATGGAGTTTTGCAAGTGTTTATTTCCAGATAAAGTGGTCTGTCTAAGCAGATTTTTGTCCTCCCACAGAGGTTCTGGAGGAGGCTCTGGTCGGCACTGACCCAGAAGGTCCTTTGTGTGAGCTGCTTTTCTTCTTCCTGACGGCCATCTTTCAAGCTCTGGATGAGGAACAGGAGGAGGTGGCCAAAGATCAGGCTGAGGGTGGGACACACACTGATCAGTCCACCATGATCCCTACATTAGTACCAGTTCTTGATACCATCCTTTCTTGTGTTTTGTTTTAAATTAAAGGGATCCTGTTATGCAAAATTCATAATAGGTCTCCTTTGCATGTTTTTGTGTTTTCATTTGTATCTCTATTGCTTTTTTTTTTTTTTTTTTTTTTACAAAAAACAAATGCTTTAACCCAGTGTTTCTCAACCCTGGTCCTCACCGCCCCCCCCTGTCCTGCATGTTTTAGGTGTTTCCCTTCTGCCACACACCTGAATTGCATCTCTGGGTGATTAACAGGTTTTTGCAGTACTTGATGGTCATGCAATCATTTGAATCAGCTGTTCTGGAATAGAGGCACATCTAAAACATGCAGTGCAGGGGGGCGGTGAGGACCAGGGTTGGGAAACACTGCTTTAACCAATAACCAAGCTGGTTTTTGGCAATAATTTGTTTAATTTATAATGTATAATTTATGTCTGGAAAGCAAGTAGTTTAAGAAATTTTCAGAATGTAACATCACAATGTCCGGAATGCCCTGCCACTCACCTGGCAACCTCAGCGAAGTCCAGCCCGTCACTTAGCAACCCAAGCTGAGCTCCAGCCAATTTGGTCAGCTGGTTTTTCTAATGTATTCGCAAGTGTTTTGTTGTGCATTTACCATCCAGACACCACTTGCTGGAGGCTCCATTACTGCAAAGATGTATGGTTGTATAATCGTGCATCTGATGGCAGTTGTTTTTTCATGTGAATGTTAACTTTGATATGGGGGCGTGGCCAACAGCAGCTTATTTGAATTGAAAGTGATGGAAGCCCTAAAACAGCTCATTCTGGAAGGAGCTCAACATAGTCAGAACTAAGCAGACTGAAATGTCACTATCTCAGAATGATTTTGTACAAAAAAATGTGAACATCTTTTGTAGCCTATTGACCTTTCCTTTAATAGGTCACCTTTAAGAGCTATATAGCTGCCAGGGCTTTGCACCCCCTGTGGCTGAATGCTGCCAGTACATCTGATGTTTCTCTGATTCCTCCATGCAGACCTGTGGGAGGCTTTGGAGGACGACTCTGATCCCACTCAGTCGGCTCTGACTGCTGTCGCCTCATTGGCTGCAGCCTGGCCCCAGCTGCATCAGGGCTCAGGGCTCAAACAGCTGGACCTGGACAGCTGCACGCTATCTGAAATCCTGCGCCTCTACATCCTAGCCTCCGGCGCCGATTGTAACCATAGCAACGCAAAGTTCCGCTACCAGAAACGAGGTGGTTTCACGGTCATGGACGACCCATGCGTGGAGCTGCGATTGTCTGACCCAGCGCTGCTGAAGAGGTTGTCGTGCACTCCAGTATATGACCTCACACCAGGTCAGTAACTTGGTAGGAAGTCTTTAGACAGGACAGATGAGACGATTTCACAGTGAGCAAAATCAATAAAGACGAAACTGCTCTTACATTCAGATAAAATCTACAACACAGACGGACTGAAAGATGTGAAGGACTTTGAAATGCCTTGCTGCTGAAATATGCTATATAAATAAAATTTGATTTGATTTGAAAAAAAATCTTTGCCTCTGAAAATTTGACGCTTGTTGCAAATGATCACTGATGCTAACAAGGAGTTGTTCCCGTTTCTCTTTGTTTATATGTGTCAATATTAAACACTCCATAAGTCAGTTTTTATTAATGGCAGTAATCAATTCCTTATAAACTAGTCATCCCTTTATGTTCCTTGCAGTAATCAGTCCACCTTTCAGTTTATAGAGATAATTCAAAGTGAATTTTAAAACAATCAAAGAAAAATAGATTATATTTTTTGCAGCGGAAAAACTGAAGATCCTTCAGGCTCTGGTGGGGAAGCTGTTGACTTTGGCTTCCAGCAGAGATCTGGTAGAGGACTGTGTGGATGAACAAAAGGCAGCCAGGCAAGAGCTGAGAGAGATCAGAGCAGAGCAACACCGCCGAAAGAGGGAGGAGATCGCTCTAAGGTAGGGAACACACACCCTGCTTGTAAGTATCATTTGATCTCTGACCTCTGCTTTGTAACACTAACATCCTAAATCAAGACGTTTCACTCTGGGTTGAACGTTAAAAAAAAAAAAAAAAAAAAGGGTACATTGATGTTTTGTGTTTTTTACTTCTCATGTTTTAAGTTTCCCATCTGATGTGTTTAACATTTTTGTTTTTAGGGCTCGTGTTCGAAAAGAGGAAAAACTGAGGGAGCAGGAGCTGAGACTGAGGGAGAAAAAGGATCGATTGAAGGAAAGACTGCAAGCTAATGGGTATGGAAGAAAGTCTTCACCCAGAATAAGGAGGCTGCATTGCTTTTCTACACAGGCCTCAGGGCTGCTTCATGTCCTATTCTTTGATAAGCATTCCCTTCTCTTTGTGTGTGGATTTTCTGTCAGCTTCTTTGGAATTGTTTTTAAAACTGGATGTGTTTGCAGAATACAGCATGTCACCTTTTTCTTCTGGTGATTATATTAAAGTAAACACTAAATACTGCTTCTGGGAAAGACACTCAATACTTTCAGCTGGCTTGGAATTGAATCACTTCTGGAGAAGGGCTAGTAGCATTAAAGCTGTAAACGGTGGAAATGAGTGGTGTTCAGTCCTGTTTCCTCTGTCCTCAGTGAGACGGCTTCTGAGGGAGAACAGCACGATAAGAACGCTAAAGAAAATGCTCCGTCCAGCACACTGAAAACAGGTAACATCTGATCCCCAGCAGGGCACTTTGACTCAACATACTGCACTAATGGGTAGAGGTTTTCAGCTCAAGCAAACATGACAACGATTATTATTATTATAGACTGATGATTATATTTGATTTGTCCCAAGATGAAATACATTTCATCATTTAGTTTGTCCTGTTGTTCTCTAGGTAAAGGGAGCCAAGATGAAGACGGGCAACAGCAACAAACGCATTCTGATTCCAAACCCTGCGGCCTGACCTCCAACCTGAGCCCAGAGGAGCTGGAGAAGGAGCAGGAAAAGGTCACATGGTCACTTTTTTTAAGGAGAAATGACGAGCATGACACAGTGAGGTTGTCGCTAGCTGCGTTTCCATTAACCTTAAAATTTAGCCAAATGAGCATTCTGGAAATAAATACACTTATTGGAAACATGGCAATTGTGAGAGAACTTGTGTTTCTTGATAAAATGTTTTTCGATAGATTGAGGGGATTTTTTCCCCCGGCCTTATATAAATTAGTGCATTTTGCGGAACTGCAATGGAAACACTTTTCACATCACACGAGTCACGTCCTCAACAACAGTTGTTACTGACAGAAAAGACGAAGTGGTGGTAGGAGGGGCAAGGCGCGGAATGTTGTTAATGACCTCAAGTTTCACATGAACTAAATTCCAAAATTAATTGCAAAATTCAGTTTTTTTGACATTATTTGAATACCAACAAAGTTTTATGCACACGTAAAACTGGAAATGGAAAGTTTGCTAGTGTGTATTTTGTGCTTATGAGGTCTGTGTCTTTCTGGCAGGTTCAAGAGTTGCTGCAGCGAATCCAGAAGGCGGCCGCCTGCACCTGCCTGCTTCCTCTGGGTAAAGACCGGTTGTTCCGCAGGTACTGGCTCATCCCATCAGCCTGCGCCCTGTTTGTGGAAGAGGACTTCTGTGGCCTGACGGAGGACATGCTGCTGCCACGCCCCAAACCTTCTGAAGACGCTGCAGCTACTATGGAGGAAACAAAAGCTGAGACTGAACAACCTGGAGAAAAGTGGGTGTTCATCAAATATCTCTGAGAGCTTAAAGTTTAAAGAGCTTCCTAATTGTGATTTTCTGATTTCATAACCTGACAGTGCTGGTTCCAGCCTCAGTGCACATGGAGTACCAGTGAACCGTCCCAACCAGTGGTACTTCTACAGCTCCATAGAGGACGTAGATCAGCTGATCGAGGCTCTAAACCCTCGAGGTCACAGAGAGAGCGGCCTGCGGGAGGCGCTGCTGCAGGACAGAGACAAGCTCCAGCTGCTGCTGCAGAGCTGTGACCAGAGCAAATACAGGCTCCCCAACAGTGAGTTGACCTTTCTGTCCACATATGATGAGATTAGCTAGAAATCAGCAGTTTTCTTTAGGGAAGCACTGACCCACTTTTTCACTACCAATACCAATATCTGAGGTGCAATATTGGCCGGTACCGGTCCGATACAAAAAAACAGTGCTGAATTGACTGAATAGACAAATTTATTTGCATAGCAAAATCATGTACAAGACAAGTCAAAGTTCTTTTTGGAAAAATGTAATGATTAAAAACAGGCACAAGTTAAAAAAGATAAATCAAATGGAATACAAGGGAAAAAAATGACTAATTAACCCTTCTAGACTGGACCATGTCGGCGCCGACACCTCTAAATTTGCAGTATTGTAATTCCGTCACACGTAGCGCTATCTGAAAAATTCCAACGGTTTCTGAAAGGGCAGACGTTGCACTTTCCAGCAAGTATAGGGTTAATACGGAAACTTCGCAGCTGCAGGGCACTTGTTATATTGAAAGTTCCGGTTGTTATGGATACATGGGTAAGTATATCTCACAGGACATTTAAAGAACTACTTACAATTAAAATAAGGAAGATTTATTTAGGCAGACGCTCGAAAATCCGGCGCAACAGGGTTAAATTAGAAGTAAAAGATTTTTTTTTTAATAAAATTCTTTTCGCTGTAATTTGCATGGCTAAAAAAAAATTTTTTTTAAAACGGAGACATAAATATACTGAATTATAAATTCATTGCCAACTCTGCACAAGTACATCTCACTGAAACACACCGTCACCAGCTGGTCAAACATGTAAAAATAAACTTTTACAAACCATATTTCAAATGGTTCATAAAGTGCAATTAGGAATTGTAAATATAATGTAAAATGAATAATAAAACATGATGTCACTCAGAGCACAACGTATAGAATTAGACTGAATAGATCTGCCCTTATGGATCGGGAATATTGTCACTGATACCCAATCGACAATTTTTTTTCAACATCGTCACACATATTAAAATCAGATCAGTGTCTCTAGTTATCTCTGAGACAGCAACTGTTTGTGTGTCCAGGTGAAGCGGAGCGCTCACCCTGCTCTGCATCTGCTGAGACCCGGATGGAGGTCAGGTTAAGAGACCTGCTGCTGGACCTGGAGGACCGCATCCACCAGGGGTCCCTGGGAACCCTGAAAGTAGGCTCAGCTGCTTACAATAACAAATGACCCGTAGCCTCTAAGAGATGCCGTGCTCAGCTTTCATTTTGGTGTTGCTAAGGTGATGGACAGACATGTTTGGCGCTCTGCGCTGGAAGAGGGAAACTACGAGCTTCTGGCATCTGAGGGCAAAGAAAACGGCGTGATAAATGGACAGGTGGAGCCCATGGAGATGGACTCTGGTCACATAAAAACCAGAGACAGAGGCAGTGACAGGTAGTCTGTGCACTCAGCATGGCTTGCTGCACGCTTATGTGATGGAATGACCTCAGTTTCCTTGATGAGAAGTGTGTGTGTGTGCGCGTGTGTGTGTCAGGCTGCAGGAGCTGAAGTCCGAAGCCACTGGGAGGACCAGCGGCAGTGAGACTCCTCAGGTGATCAGCAGCTCGGTTCGAATTCTGGCTCAGGCCCTCTGTCATGTTGAACAAGGGATCGAGAGACGCTTCCTCAAACCTCCACTGGGTGAGTCTGCAAACCTTGTTCAGTGGTCTTCTGCTGATTTCTGCAGTTTCCAAACACACAGAGCAGCCCTCCCACACATCTCCGCAACTCAACTCCTTCACACTAGTCTGCAGCAATTGGCAAACATCTGGGGCACTGTGTATGAGCTGAACTCATTATAGGAGCTACTTATCAGAGTAATGCTGGTAAAATGTTGTGCATGCTCGTGATTTATTATTTATTTATATTTTGTCATATTGAACTATCTTATCACTCTTAGGTATAAGAGTATATGTATATATTTTATAAATTTTGCCTCGTATTATTGTATTTGTATTATTGATATTTAATACCTCAGGTGGAGTAGCTTATCAACGAATAGGAAATTTTCCCTTGGGGATCATGAAAGTATATTCTATTCTAAAGGGTTAATAGAGGAGCCATGTTGTGATGACTTCCTGGAGGCGGAGTTTCAGAAAAAGCAGGAGTTTAAGATAACAGAGCCTCTATTTCAAGGCATTAAATTGCAATGTCAAATTTTCTTTTAAGTTGTGTAGCATTTTTATAATCAAAGGTAACATGGTTACTTGATTATGCTATAAAATGGCACTATGTGCCTGAAAAACACATGGTACTGCCCCTTTAAATAAAAAGTTGAACTGACCAAATATTATAGCGGTGACTTTTCTCTCTGTTAAAAACGTTGGGTTACTTAATGTAATCGCTGGTTCTTTGATAACAGAGTGAGGTGCTGAAACACCGAGCAAAGTTAGAAAAAAAACTGATACAGCAAAATCCTTCAGGTTATGTGGATGGGCTTTTCAGTCACTGTTTCCGTTGATCCAGTTTGAATCGGTTTCAATCATCTGCATTTCTCTCTGCATCTCTAACTGTAACAAACTCTGAGTGGTCGTCTGAATGTTGCGTTCACTGTGTGTTAATGACACACTTTCAGGTGACGAAGACTCAAAAAAGGACCAGAAAGTTAAGAAGAACAAGAAGAAAGACGACGACCAAGCATCTGATGGTAGGACTTCAACTCATTAAAAGGGATATTTTAAAAAGAAATGACGGGGTTCCGTAAAGTATGTTTCTACTTACTCAATACTTGGTTGGGGCTCCTTTTGCATAAATTATTGCATCAATGGTGTGTGGGACTTACGTGCTCTGACAGCTGCCCTCAGGTCATCTGCCTTGTTGGGTCTGGTGCATCTCATCTTCCTCTTGCCAACAGCCCAGAGATTTTCTATGGGTTAAAGGTCATAGTTTTCTTGACCATCAGGAATAATAGTCATTGAAGCAGCTTCCAAAGCATCACAGACTGTGGAAACTTATCTCTGGACTCTAAACCCCAGTAAATGTCCTCCTCAAATTGCTTCTATGTTGGTCCATGAGGACGTTGGTGTCATCATAACAGTTAGAGTTTTAAAGCAACATGGATTTTGTCCCTCTCTTCTCTTCCTCCAGACTCAAGCACCTTGATTTAAAATTAAAATGCAAACTTTACCTTCATCTGAAAAGAGAACTCTAGACAACTGAACAGCAGTCTGGTTTTTTTTACAGCTTCTTCCAAGTAAGATTTTTACTACTGCCTCTTGTTTCTTTGCTAGATGGCAGCAGTGACGGCGGTCGGGTGGGTAGGACGGTGCTGGACCGATGGAGGGAGTCGCTACAGGCCTGTTCAAGCTCGTCTCAGGTCACTTTCTCTAACTCAACGTCACCGTTGCCAACGTCTAGACATCCAAACTGGTTGTGTGAACACATTGCTGTACTTTGTGTCGAATCCATTCAGGTGTTTGTTCACTTGTCCAGTCTGGAGCGGAGCGTCCTCTGGTCCCGCTCGGTCCTCAATGCCCGCTGTCGCGTCTGCAGACGCAAAGGAGACGCAGACAGCATGCTGCTGTGTGACGGCTGTGACCGAGGACACCACACCCACTGTCTGAGGCCCCGCCTCAAGGCAAGCCACCATCATTCATGACTGACATAGCTGTCCTTCCACCAAACATATTTATTAAGTAATGAGGGAAAATGATCCAACTCTCCTTCAGCATGTTCCAGAGGGCAGCTGGTTCTGTCCAGACTGCCGACCCAGACAGAGATCCAGCCGCCTTCCGTCCAGACAGCGCTCCTCCATAGACGAGGAGGAGGAGGAGGAAGAGGATGAAGAGAATGGGGAAGAAGATGACTCTGAAGAGGAAGAAGAGTCGGAAGAGGAGGAAGATGATGATGAGGAGGAAGATGAAGAGGAGGAGGAAGAGGTAGCTGTGAGGTGAGCATGGAATGGTTCACGTTTGCTCAGTTTTTAGTCAACCCAAAGTAACACTTTCCACTCTGCAGTGCCAAAAAGAGCCAGGCTGCACCTCCCAAAGGCAAAACACAACAAACCACGCCCAAAACACAACAAACCACGCCCAAAAACCAACAAACCACGCCCAAAAACCAACAAACCACGCCCAAAGGTCAACAAGCTCCGCCAAAGAGCAGCACTACTTCATCAGGGAAAAACTCTTCAGCCTCCAAGTATGTATTATTATTTATTTTTTTGGTAAAAATGCCGACTCTTGTTTGTTTTTTTGCTCAGTAACATCTGTCCCCAAACAGAACCTCAGGGAAGAGAGCTTCTGCATCCTCGTCCAAAGCAAACACGACACCGAGCGAAAGAGCGTCATCTCGCTCAGGACAGCGTGCCAGCACCCGCCTGAGTAATGAGATTCTCGCCCCAAAGAGCAACGTGAAAACCTCACCTGGTCAGAGGGAGGTCAGCAAGAAGCCCTCAGCAGGTAGAGCAACAGATGACCTCAGCACATGTAAACACCAGCAGGCATAAGACATGGAGCCATGAAAGTAAAAAAAAAAACAAAAAAAAAACTTTTTTTTAGCTTTGCATCATGTTATGTTATTCCCTCATCTAAAACATACCAGGAGTGTCCCCCTGGATTTTTTTTTTTCATGAATGTTTGAGAAATTCTTGAATCTCCCAGGGCAACCACTCAGCTGTGCAAAACACCTGAGTGGACCTAGCTCTACCTTCGAGGCGCAGCTTCTCCTCAGAGCTGCAGTTTCCGAGCTTCTGCCTCACAGAGCAGCCCTCTCTCACTCAGCTCCTTCAGACTAGTCAGCTGCAATTAGCAAACAAGTGGAACTGTGCATTAGCTGAGTTCATTATAGGAGCTACTTCTCAGAGCAACGTTGGTAAAAATGTTGATAAAGGATTAGTAGAGGAGCCATGTTGAGATGACTTTCTGTAGACGGAGTTTCAGAAAGACACGTTAAATTACAAAGTCCAATTTCATTTGAGTCATATTTGATATAAATAACATTTTTATGACAACTGAAGGTAACGTATCATATTTGACCTGATTGTGCTATAAAATGGCAATGTGTGCCTGTAAAAACCATAACACTGCCCCTTTAAGGATTAAAACTGTCGAACTATGAAGTTGTACTATTGCTACAGCTTTGTTTACTCTGTGGACCAGAGCAGTGCAGTGCTCCCAAAAAATAATGGACAGATCAACTGTGTTGTAAAGTGTTTCAAATTTTAGAAGTTTGTTGTTTTTAGTTGCAGGTGCATGTTAGTTTTCTTAATTTAAAAAAATTATTGAATTATTTATTTGCATATTTAATTCATTTGTAATATTGTATGGAATATGCTCAAATGGTTAAATAAAAAATCTGCAGATGTTGCCAATTATTTTCTGTCAGAATAATTTCGTCCCGAAATAATTATTAGCAGTCCTAAAACTGACCTGCAGCGTGCGTTTGTACTGACCTCGTATGGAGATTTTTGTCTGACACAAAGTAGGTGAATTATTTTTCATGTTTTAATGTAGAATTTATTCATAAGTATGTTTTATTGTATTTTTAGTGCTTAATCCAGTCAGAGGGCTCAGTCTGCAGAGGATGTTGTAGTTATTGGTGTGTCACTTCCTTCCTATCATCTGCAGCTTTCGAATATTTTCAAGAAAAGTCTGGAATTAAATAATTCCTTTCCTGATTATCTACCATAAATTTGTGGTATGCTCTTATGAACTTATTAAGAACTTAAGAAATTAGCATCTGATGAAGTAATTTACTTTTGTTATGAGAACTGGACAGGAATCCTGGACATTCCACAGCAATGTCTGTCGCTTAGAAACACATTTCTGAACTGTGACTAAGGACCCAAGTACACACACACACACACACACACACACAGATGTCTGACACTGAGACTTTTTCTAGCATGTGCCTACATTTCCGCTTAAACCAACAATGGGCTCCAAGGTCAAACTGTGTTCTTGAGATTTCCTGTTACAAAACGACAAGCAGCCTCCATGTCACTGCAACACATAATCATATGATCCATGCAGCTAATCCTTCTGAAATGTTGTGTCCCCGTTTCCTCCCACAGAAGCTACACCTCCCAAACCATCAAAAACCGTCCTCCCAGTTCTCTCAGCAATGTCTTCGTCCTCCAGCCGACGCTCCTCTGGGAGGAATCAGGGTGTCCACGAGCTGTCGGCCTGTGAGCAGCTGACTGTGGAGCTGGTCAGGCATGAAGACAGCTGGCCTTTCATGAAGCTGGTGTCCAAGACTCAGGTATACAAACCTTCAGTATGGAGAATTTTTAGCTGGCTGGGTATGGAGGCAGATAATGAGGATTTCAGCAACAGATGTATCCCCACACCCTCCCACCGTTTCACTGAGCAACTCCTGAGTAGGATGGAGTTAGGTTCTGGGTCTGCAGTGAGCCATAACAAGAAAACCGTAGTTAGCCGCTTCTTTATTTACTCCTGAACAAATATGAAGTCCTGATTGGTGCAGAGCAGCTCTATTGTAGTTCTGTTCTGAAACCCAGACATCAGGCTTCTCTGGGTGTTTCTGGCTTAGCCTTCAGACATGTACAGCTGTGGTGGGGATTTTTTGGGGGTTTTTTGCGCATTTACATTTGTTATGGTAAATTACATAAATACAGAATTGCAGATATGACTTAAAAGTGAAGTGTGCAACTTTTATAAAACATGTTTTTGCATATTTATTAAAACTGTCACCGTGTTGTGACAGTTTTGAGGCAAATAATCTGTGAAAAGATCGACCTCCTCCAACCTCTGCTACTATTGCCATCTAAAGAAATGCACCGTTTCCGACTAAATCAACCAGTAACAACCAGCAGGCAGGTCTTAGCGTTGTCAATCAAACTCATGTACTCACTGTTCAATTTGCTAATGGTGGATAAACAACTTACTGTTACAGGAAAACCTTTTATCCACTGTCTTTAGTAACCTTAACATTCATGACAGTCTGTGCTACGTGTAGCATAGCAGAGAGAAAAGAGGGTTGAGCAGTGCCACATAGAGGAGTGACAGACGGATTGAGTCAATGAATCTTAAGGTACAAACTAGAATCAAGCAGCATCCTTTCAAAATGTTATTGCTCATTACTCATAAGCATTCTAAATTAGATGTCTATCTATTGATTGCATGATGAATAAATGAATGGATGAATGAATATATTTTATTAACCCCCAGGGAGGAAATTGACATTTCAGCGCAGCCTGTTCAAAGAACAGAAAACAAACATAAGACATCTGAAGCTGAAGCCCTGAGAGACGCTGCGCTTTCGTTAGACGAGAAAAACATTAAGGTAGACGAGGGAAAAAAAATCATCTATGCAAAAAAAACCCTCTGAACATGAAAATCAACATATTGATGACATAAAAACACAGGCTTTTGCAGTCCACAAAGTTTTTGAAATTCGTCGGAATATAGATGTGAAAGATGGTTAATTTCATTGTTTATATCAATCCATTATTTTTAGAGAATATGTCATTCCTAAAAAATATAACGGTGATGGGCATTCTGACACCACAGCTTCTCCAGCATTGACTATTTCCTGGTGAGAACTTTGACGTGGAGTGATAAAATAACGGCTGTAGTGATTCTAAGTTTCCTCCATGTTTGTGTGGTTCCAGGTTCCTGACTACTATGATATTATTACGAAGCCCATCGCTCTGAGCACCATCAGAGAGAAGGTCAACAACTGTGAATATCAGACAGCAGGTGAGAAACAAAACTATGGATCATTAGACCTTGAATCTTCTTGGCTTGCAGTCAGTTCAGAAATAGTTTTGGTTTGTGATTAAAAACCGAGGTGATGTCACTGCTGTCTGTACACAATGACATAATGCTGTTTGTCTTACTCAGACAGACCAAAGGTTATCCCTTCTAAACTTTGCCAGCCAATAGAAATAGACGCAGCTGAGCACAGACTCATCTAATGGCAGTTTTCCATTCTATGTTAATATATGGTTTCACTTTGCATGGGGATCATGTCCTTATTTTTCCACTGCTTCTCAAAGTAGGTGGGACCAGCTGCTGATCACAGCATGTGAAGTTGTGTTAACCTCAGACTACAGTTTAAGTACCTTTATTAAGTTCTATGTAAACAATTTAGCAAGGTATGGATGTATTCAGAGTGTATCAGAAGAACTAAGTTTGCTTTTTTGCCTTGATATTCAAAGCTGGACAATAAATCGATATCACCGTAGACACGTGATCAATATTGATAGGTAATGTGTCTGGTAGAATATTCAATATATAGAATAATCACTGAACTTCAATCCAGAACCGCACAGCATTCTGGGGGATGTAGGCAAAGGAAAGACTTTAGCTACTCAACCTCTCACAGCAAGCTAAGCAAGGATTGTTGGCAACTAACTGACTGAATAACTTGCAGGAGTTTGAGGTTTCACCACCGTGCCTCACAAATGCTTTTAAATGATAAAAAGCAACGGAGAGAAAACTGGATAAAACAGGAAAGGTTGCGATACTAGTATTTCAAATATTTAAAATCAACAATTATCAATATCAATAATTATGGACATGAACTAAAGTGAAATGCTTATATCTTTATAAATTTTTCAGCCATATTGTCCAGCCCTGTTATGTATAGTGCTGTATTTACTTGAATTGTTCCAGATTATCAACCAGATGTTGGTATCAGACAAAGGTAACTTAAGTACAAAAATCAGTTTTCAAATGATGATTCGGTTCAATAAAGGAAAACAAATTTGAGGTGCTCCATGCAATGGAGAACCTAAATACGATTACTGACCCTTTGATGGCACCAGCTAATGCTGGCTATGTATGAATGATGCAGACGAGCTCAGTGAGCTATAATGTGAAGCTTTTCTAAATGTTTGTGCACAAGATTTTTCTACTGTATTCTGTGGGTCAGAAGTTTACATACACCGTGATCAAGAATGTAAAATTAATTTGAAGCATTTATACAGCAAAAACAAACATGTGAGTCCATCACTAGTGGGAGAACTGACTCATGGTATTTTAGCAAATACAAAAAAGAAATCCTCCAACCGCTGAACGTTGAATAAATAAAATATGAGTCCGTTCCATTTTTTTTTTTTTTTTTACATTTTTTGAAGAAGGAAGTTGCGCTCCTTGTTTTCTTCAGAGGTTTTCATGTTGTTTCCTTAAGTGGTTCACCCACAGATGAGGTGGAGGAAGGTTTTTCAAAGGGTTTGACACAGTGCAGTGTGAACAGAATCATATGAAAATGGAACAAATGCTGCAATTTTGATCCCCATCAGGTGGGCCAGTTGTCAGCGTTTTTTCAGTACCAAGAAGGTAGTTAGGTTGCTCTACACTGAACTTAATAACTTCATCTAAAATGACATCAAGCTAAAGGTAAACATCATTGGTACTGAGAAAACTCTGCTCCAAACAACTGTCTGTAGCATTCAGTCTCCTCCATGGGAGTCTAACAGGAGACATGAGACCACTCACTGGGTGTGTGTAGAGGCCAACATTTACACATTCAAATAAATGTAAATCAGCCCTCCTGGCTGCATGGTCAGAAATCAGTTGGAGACGCTCGTAATCCTTTAACAGATTCTGTGACTACTAATATTTTACTTGCAAAATCAGGCATTTATTAATGTTGTCCAGCATTGCCATGAATCACACATGCTGTTTTTGCTTACAACATTTCTAAATGCTGTAAACTAGGCGTGGGCAATATTGATTTAAAGTTTTATCAGAATGTTTTGTGGTAATATTGTAATATAATATGATAAAAGTGACAATAAGTACTATTTCCTATGTTTTATATAGCCACCCCTACTGTGAAAGCAGAGGCACTTGGAGAAAGTGTACATAACTATGACGGAGTGAAGTGTTAAAACAGCTGTGTGTGTGTGTGTGTGTGTGTGTGTGTGTGTGTGTGTGTGTGTGTGTGTGTGTGTGTGTGTGTGTGTGTGTGTGTGTGTGTGTGTGTGTGTGTGTGTGTGTGTGTGTGTGTGTGGTTTAAAACAGATGGAAATGCTAATAAATGGTTTCTATTGACAATCTTCGTTAGGTCTTGTATTCATGCAGCCATATTGGATATTAATTGCATGGTTGCTCAGCAGCTCCAACTTTCTTACCTGCAATTCTCACTTCTTTGGTTATTTTTGCTTTAGTGAGAACAGAACATTTAAAACTTTATGAAACACTTTTATATCAACGGATTACACAGCAATGAATGTTACAACTGGAACCAGCTGTAAAATAAAAATAAACTATTCAAACCATATGGTTACTGTCCAAATTTGATCTTCCCAATTGGGATTTCTTTCATGGTGGTGAAAAATGTTTGGAGTGTCACAGTGGTTGGGAGTGGCGCCTCGCAGCTAGAGGTGGGATTGATTGACTCGTGATGCATGGAGTTAACATGTTCTCCCTGTACACACCCAGGTTTTCTCTGGGTACACTGGCTTCCTTCCACTGCCAAAAACAATTGGCTGATTAATTTAGCTCTCTGTATCACCCTTCTCTGTCTGTGTGTGTGGCTGACCATGGAATGTGATGATAGATAAAACGGTAATTCCCCTTTATTACTTTGTTTCAACAATTTCCCTGCTGATTAGAGAAAAAGCTAAAGACTGAAGCTGCTTTCATGATTTCCTTCACTCTACTGTACTATTGGCAGTGAATCAGACTCTTAGCATGATGCTACCACCACTATGCTTGACAGTAACAGAGCACTCCTACCATCAAAACCTCAACATTCTTCTTGTCATGATCAAACAGCCCAGTCTTTGTCTCTTGTTTTTCTGAAACGTTTCTCCAGTAGGCAGTGTTGTCTGTGGGTGTAGGTCCAAATTTCAGACGTGTCTGAACTTTTCACTTTTGGTGTGAACTTCGCTTTTCCTGTCATTGAAGGGATCAGATGAGGAAATACTTTGGCATTATTGGATTTTCCAACCAGATGACTATTCCAAACACATCCAGTCTGGTTTTGGAATGGATAGAACTGACATTGAGGTTCTGGACTGGCCTTGAACTCATCCCTGTTGAACATTCACATTACTTTTTACTTAAGTTTATTGAACATGTTTATTTTTTTTGTTTTAAAAAATGATTGAAAAATATTATAAAATCCCCAAATGAATGTTATTGATGCCTGTGATGAGTGGATGTTTCTTAATGATCGGCGATCAGTCATAAAACTGCAATCAGTTCACCCCTACATTCAGTGCTGCCACCATGTTGTTTTGTTATGATACTCATGTAGTGATGAGATGTCACAAGGCATTAAGGGTAAGGAGAAGACATTAAAAGGGTCAATTTAAGGGTTGTATAAATCAATATTGGGCCATTCGAAGAAAAATCGATTCAAATCGATTGTTAATAAATCCGACCGTAGTGTTTATTATCCGTAGATCTGCATTTGCTATTCAAGTGAACAAAGCCCAAGACTGTAAATTCTGTGTGAATGCGTTCTGATGATCATCAAGCCTTTTCCTTCTGGGTGTCTGCAGGCGACTACATCTCCGACGTGGAGTTGATGTTCTCCAACTGTCTTCAGTACAATCCTCGCCACACTAACGAGGCGAAGGCCGGCGTGCGCCTGCAGCAGTTTTTCCACTCGGAGCTCAACCGTCTGGGCCTCAGAGAGCGATGCTCCGCTCCACCTGCCAAACGCGCCCGACAGTGACCTCGCCACCGTACGTCCTGCTGCTGGCTCCGGGGCCCACACTTACAAACTGACTCTCACAAAGTATTGATGTTGTTTCCAGATTATTCCTTGGTGACCTTTGACCCAAATGGGCTGGCGGACGCAGCCAAGAGGCTGTAAGAGTTGAAATAAATGAAAGAAGGCTTTCAAAACGGTGCAAATTTGATGAGCAGATGTTCCACAAAGGTGGAGTTATCTCAGAGTTTACCCCTGGTTACGTTGGCTCACCTGGTGTGTTACCCTCTGTTATGTCTGCTGTGAGATGACAACGTAGTAGAAAAGCTGTGGGCTCCTTCCTGAGGCAGTTGGGTCTGCGGGGAATTTCTTTGACCGTTTCAGCAGGCGGGCTGAACACACAGACTTGGTGCTGTAGGACAGTAGAGCCAGTAGAGTCCCTGCTAGTTCCCCACCTTTTGAAAAGCAAAAACCACTGAGGAACATTTGCACTGATCGGTAAGACTCGGACGAGGTTTCTTATGTTTTGCTCAGGGACAAAATCTTAGTTGTAAATGAAAACTTGTTTGTATCAAGCAGCAGATTTTCACTCTTGTTATGCCACTGGTGCTCAGCGTTCAAATATATGGAAGTCTGGTGCTGCCGAAATCAGAATGATCAAATGTATATAGATGTGAACTGGCCTAATTGGGTATGAGAGATAGCATTGTTTGCATTGAAACAATTCTTTCATACTTCATTAGTCACTGTTAAACTAAAAAGAGTGGACATTCTTACAACCACAAAAAGAGGAATTGTGGAAATATTTAGTACTTAAAAACAAAAAAATCTGACAGTATTTTTTTCCTGTCATTTGTGTTCTTCTCTCCCAGCATACAGAACCATGATGACATATTATCATGGCTTCCTCGATGCTTTTGGGTCAGCTTTGAAAACCACTGTATATATAAATATACAGAGCCAGTTTGCAGTGTAATTAAAAAAAAAAGGTTTTTTTTTTCATACTTTAATCAAAGTTTTTTATTTTGGCAGCAATGTAGCATTTTCAGGTGTACATAAAGTTAAAATGAAAGCCATACATTATGGAAAGATGTCTGTTAAAATGCCTTAAAGATCAGATCCTAAATCTTTTGCTTTTACAAATAAATAGAAAATTACTAATTAATAAAGAAATGTCATTGTGTTTGTGAAACATTTTGATTTGGCTGTTTGACTAACAGGTTTTTTTGTTGTTGTTGTTTTATGGGGCATTAACATGCATATCCTTCTAAACATTCAGACTTTAAAGTTTTTTTTCCCCATCTGACATTTAAAAAGTGAATTATACCAGACATTTAAAAATAGTTATGTTAACCATAAACAACTATTGATTTTTAAAGTGAGGAGACCACAATTCACTTTTTATGGTTAGGAGAGGAGTGTCTGAATGTCAGGAAAACGTCTGTCCTGGAAAGGTTGGACATGGATTTTGTTCCTGGCAGCTGACCCCGCCTCTCAGGGATTGGTGTTCTGTTATTGGCTCAGAGTTTCACATGGACCTGGGATGTTTAGCAGTCTGAAGTCTTTTTTTCTAAGTTAAATTCCTTGTTTTAACACTGTATACAACTCTGCAGTCACAATCTGTTTGCAGTAATGGCTGCTGCCTTTAAACAAAATTAAAGACTTAAGGTTGAGAGATGAGAGGAACACCAAGCTGACATTACATTCAGAAAATAAAATCCGGAAGAAAAGCGGTTCTGTTGATGACTTCAGTTTCTGCAGATATAATGGTCTCAAAAACATGTCTGTTGATTTCCATTTTCACACATTTTAAATTTGTGTTAATTCACATTCCTTTTTAAAATCTTAGAGTAAAGTTGGATGTCTCTTGCTGAGAGAGAAGGCAAGATGGTTCTAAAATTGTGAATTGTTCCTTTAAGACCTCTAGTTGCTGCAGTGGGCTTGTAGTTAGTCGTTTTTTTTTTTTTACTACTGCACCATTTCCTGTCTGATGTTTTTGTACACTGTTCTGCTACATTCCCACTCCCTGATGCTGATGGTGGTGTGTCAGCTGTGGACACTACACTGGAGCTAATGCAGCCATCTCTCTCTGCTCTATATTTATTTAGTTGAAGCATTCATGTCACTGTCTTTATTTATGACTGCTAGTTGCCCTCTTAGCTTCTGATGTTGTTCTAATGTAAAAAATAAAGTGAGTTTTTACTGAAACTGCTATTCCTGAACCCTCAATGTTTCTAAGTCTGTTTGTTGAGCAGTATTATGTATTTTCCAGACACACAGTGCTGCTTTGTAGCATAATAAAGTAAACGTTGCCTTCAGTAGTTATAAAAATGCTATGTATATCAAATATGACTAAGATTAAATCCAATGCAAAAAATACATGCATCATAAGGAAAGATGTGGAAATATTTAAGTGGCATCAGAATTCCTAAGGCAGGAAGTTGGAGCTTGGACATAAATTGGTCTTTTAAGCAGATGACAAGAAAACAAAGAATGTTTTGGAGTGTCCATCACAAAACCTAGATCTTGGATTCATGAAAAATTTGTGTGCAGTCCTCAATTGTGTGTTTTTGAAGAATTGTAAAAAGTGTATGGAAAACCAAACTATTGCCTTGATATTGGTTTCTAAAAAAAAAAAAAAAAAAAAAAAAAAATTCTCCTCTTGGCATAGAAAAGACTTAGAAATAATATTGAGTGGTTGGTTTGCTGTATGGTTTTGTTCTCTTGAGGTTGGATTTAAATCATTTCAGACCCTAGGATGGATAGAAAGTGATTTTTTCTTACCGCCATGTGTTCCAGCAGACAGGAGATTCCTACAGAAGAATACTCTTTACTAAAAGTATCACAATTTAATACTGTTTGCAAAAAGATTTTAAACAGAGCTCTACAATTTAATCCACTGAAGCGTGGCAATCCATTTATGCCACAAAAGCGATCTTTTTTCCCACTGTTTAAACTTGAATTAAATCTGATAGACATATGCTTAGCTGCATATGTAATTATGCAACACCTCTATTGTTTTATTGGTGTTAAAAATTCTACATCTAGAAACTGGGAGCACATTTTTTGTCTTTCAGTTTTTATGAACTTTAGAATAAAAAAATAGGAATTGGTCAAATTTAGAAGTAGCAGGTGGGAGCTAAACAACACCTGAAATTTTTATCGGCCAAGAAAAAAACCTGATCAGTAAATAGCAGAGATGGGGGAGAGGGAGGGCTGAGTTGTTCTTTTCTGTTTAAAACTGACAAAAAGTCTGGTAACTCCAACGCTTGATAATCCACCGGAACAGCTTTGAAAAATGTGTCAAGGTTATAACTTTTCAAACATCGGTTTATTTTCATACTGGTAACCACACGGTGTACGTGTAAATGTTCCGACAAAATGCCTTATGAGTGGATTTCTAATTTAAAAGGCAAATGTATTCCAAATTACCAGCCTAAGAGATTGAATTCCATACATTTGTAAGTAAATGTGTATGTATATCCAATAAGACCGCAATTGAACCAGTTTCTCCATAAGAGGAAGTTTCCATTTAAAAAAAAAAAAAAAAAGGAAGGAATAAAGTCCAAGAAGAAAGGAGACCAGTTGTAGCCCCGCCTCTCAGATCCCTGCTCCTTCCTCCTCCTCCGGTCAGTCGGCTACATTCCCTGCTACCTTTCACCCCGAGAAACCTCAGTCTGATTCCGACGCAGTGCGGAAAAATCCCGGAATAAAATGGTAAGTACTATTCGGAGATTTTCAGCCTGATGTATAAAGCTATGTGAAATGGGTCTGGTCGCCGCATCAATCCTGCGGGTCTCCCGCAGACGGTGAAGCAAGTCGGTGGGTAGCGTGTTGTTAGCTAGCATGGCTGCCGCTGCTCTTAGTCCGCAAAATTCTGCCTCTATTCGTCGCCAAGAAACGGTTATGGTACCAAGTCTCTTCCTTATGTTCTTAATGGAATTACATAATTTTCATATTAATTCAAAGCTATGGCGTCGAAGCCGGTACCCATTGTAACAATCTGGGCCGGCCCTGCCCTGTGGCCGTGGCGTGGAGCTTCGGGCGGCCATCTTATCTGCTGTGGTGCTGCTCGGCCGACCAACCCGCACCCAGCTGTCCCGGGCTGATCCAGGCCCGCCGAACGGATCGAACCGCGGCTGTGAGGCCGACTGTCTGCCAGGCTGAGTCACACAGTGACGGTGCAGACCGTGTGGGTCTACTGGGAGAGTTCTGCTTCACTCACTCCTCGTAGGAACAAAATATTTAATCAAAGAGAGTAATTTAATGGACACAGAAACGATTGGAATTAATTTATTTAATTCCGTTTTAATTCCGTTTACAAGTTGTCAGTTAATCTGTTAATTTCAAAGTTGGTTTCAGTTAGTTACACTGTGTGAGGAGGAGGAGGGTGGGGCATTTTAATCACAAGGCTTATTGTAGATTATTTTAATCTAATCCATCTAATCTAGTTTTTCTGGCACACCTTTTATTTTCTTGAAAACAATGAGACATGAAACTACTGAATCATTTAAGAACTATAACTCAGACTTGGTTATTAAGCATACATTGATATTTAGCCTGTTTACTTAAAAGCAGCAGGTTTAAGCGATGTGGAAACACAATAGTGATAATTTACTGAAGTTTCACGTAAGAGTTGAATGAAGGTGTTGATTCAAGTCTGTCCAGTTCTAGAAAACCTCTGCCTGTTTTCTCTTATCTAGCTAATCTGTCTGACCTCAGTCAGCCACACCTTGAGGCATAAATGGTGACATGTCAGGAATCAATTTTATCAGATTAAAAGTCTCACCTTAAAAGGTATAACTCCTATGATCATAAATGTCTTCAAACTACAGGTGCACAGTGATTTCCCATCACTATTTGTAAAGTTGTGACCTGTGATTTACTTGTGTTATAAAACTATAACACAGTTCTTTTTCACTTATTCACATATTGACGTGTTGAACCGTCTTGATAAGGCATATTTAAAATACGCTGATTTCTCTGGAACAGTCTCTCTCTCTGTCAGCAGTTATTGAACAGAGGTATCAATACAAATGAACCCAGATAAAATTAGAATTTAAATGACTCCTTTACAAGACAGGTGAGTAGCTCAAAATGTTCTCCTTTGCACAAAACATCACAAGATGTTAAATTTGATTTAGTGTTTAAGAAATAGAATTGTCCAAAAAAAAAAAAATCAGTGCATTCTGTAAGTCCTCTTGGTTAAAATAGCTGAAGACTACTACAGAAACTTGGCAAAGAGCTGTTCTGCTGCAGTAAAGGATGTCACTGTATTTGAAAAAGTAGATGAACATTACTAAAAAAAAAGAAACGGTCTACTGATTTGTGATAAAGTTGAACTGTTTGGTGAAAACTGCTCAAAAAGCTGAATTAACGAGCTAAGCTGTGCTTGGTCGACTGTCCATCTACCAAAAACTGTGAGCTGTTCAGGGGGTCCTGAGCTGAACCTTATCAAGAACACCTGAAATAGGATGTATGCTGTAATTAGCAAAAATGCTGTTGGATGACATGGTGCTGGTTGGCCAACATGCTCGGCACGTTGGTTGCCTTGGCTCTAGCATGTTGGATAATCTTAGCTTGCACCATCTACTGTGCTAAGAGCCATTTAGGAAGAATTAGCTGAAATACTACCACTAGCAGGTTGGCAAATGTTAGCTTCCTACCAACTTAGTAGCTATAAATGAGTTAAGATACTAATATTAGCTTGTTAAGGCTATCTGGTTGAGTAATATTGATTTATTTCTACTAATGTTTAACGTTTATCTTTAGCCGCATTGATTACTGCAACAGCGTCTTCACAGGTCTGACTAACAAATCAATCAAACAGCTGCAGCTGATCCAGAACGCTGCTGCTCGGGTTCTCACTAAAACCAGGAAGATAGAGCACATAACACCAGTTTTAAAGTCCCTACACTGGCTCCCTGTAGCTCAGAGAATAGACTTCAAAATACTGTTGTTAGTTTATAAATCACTGAACGGTTTAGCACCACAATACATTAAAGATCTGTTATTGCTGTACCAACCGTCTAGACCCCTCAGATCTTCTGGTTCTGCTCTGCATCCCCAGAACCAGAACCAAACGAGGAGAAGCAGCATTCAGTTTCTACGCACCACAAATTTGGAACAAGCTTCCAGAAAACTGTAAAACAGCTGAAACACTGTGTGCCTTTAAATCTCAACTTAAAACCCACCTGTTTAGAGTTGCTTATGGCTAAATTAGGGTTAGACTGTGGGTTTTGATATCTTTGATGTTCTTGATGTTTGTTTTTTTTTAATCTCTTTAATGTTTTTATCTTTACTTTTTAATTTCTTTTTATTTCTCTTTCTCACTGTTTATATTCAATATCACATGCTGTTTTTATTTTAATTATGTGAATCACTTTGAAATGCCTTGCTGCTGAAATGTGCTATACAAATAAAATTTGATTGATTGATGTGGATCCTCCTACTCTGGTTACATGCAACAAGTTGGTGAAATGTTGATGTCAGTTAAAATGTTAATGTTGGCTAACTTACTCAATTTGGAAACTAAATTGCTGAAATTAGCCTAAAAGCTAAAGCAAACTTGGTGGTAAATTATTTTTTTTCTTTTAGTATGCTAATAACACCATTGTAGGACAAAACCAACTAAAATATTACTGTTAGTCAAGATGCTATGATTGGGTATTGCTACCATTCTAGCCAAAATTAACATTTTCTAAAAATAAATAAATAAATGAATTAAAAGAAAAAGTCAAATGAACTAATAGAGTTGTACTTAATATTTAGATTTATAAATTAATTATCCAAAATGCTGATTTGCGTAACGATCTAATCTGACCCATTCCGTCTCAATGTATTGTCCTTCTTTGGACAGCGCAGCAATCAGCCCCTCCCTTCCTGTCAGTGACTCACCTGAACATTCATGGTTGAGAATAAAACGGTGATCTGGGAGTTTCAAACTTCATCTTTTAAGCAACTTTTAAGCTAGCAACACACTGCACCTTTTTTTTCTTTACTTTTATTAATTGCACAATCTTGCCTTTTATTTAGCATGCAGTAGTTACACAGCCAGTCCACCCAGACCAGAAATCTAGATGACACAGATTAATGGATTAATTATGCGTTGTTTTTTTATTATCTAGTTCATTCATTCATTCATTTTGTTTGTTTGATAAAATGCATACTGAGAAAATCCATTGGGCTTGTGGTGTAGTTATGGTGATGGATGAGAGTAAAATTATTTTATTGAAAACAGATTTTTGTCTTGCTGCCAAGACTGGTTAGGATTACCTTATTGCTTGACACCAAAACTGAACCTTGTAGTACCTTCAGGGTTTTGGCTGTAGGCCTTTCAACCAATAGAGTTTCATCCCATTTCAACTTCTTAGTCTGAGTACGTAGCCTTTTACAATCTGTAAATGTCCTTATTCAGACATTAGCCCATTGCAATGTGATATAATAATAGTAATAAAGTGCCACATTTTCAGGACATATGCCCTGATCACAGCTTTGTGGCCAGTGTCCCCCCAGCCGTTGCTCTCTCTGCCTGAATGAAGGATAAATCTCTAAGCTTGTCATAGAAAACATCCCTGTGCTTACCCTTACTTACTTTTTAAACACCTCACCGATAATAAAAATTGCTTACTTTGATTATTCTTCTCCATGTAATGGCTTCCACAGCAAGAAGCGCAACTTTGCAGACATAGCTGGATTCCGTGCCTTGACCAATCAGATGTTGGCGTTTCCTACTGGTGCTTTATGATTGGGTGACGATCAGCCTGGGACTGTTCTAATTCCAGTAGGACTGACATGGTTAACTGGATTAATGGTTTTGAATCAATTATTGAAATGGTCAACTAACTTAGAAATCGGATCAAGTGGAGTGTACAGACTCTAAAAACACCCTATAGCAGTAATTAAGTTAAAACTACCAAATATATATAAACTCTGTAAATATGATGTCAAGAACACCTCAAGTGGCATCGTTTTAACTTCACTCGGTTTAAAAAAATAAAATAAAATCTCCCATTCAACATCTTTTGCTGTCCAATTATTAATCGGTCAATCCAAAGTATAATCAATAGATCAGCTCTACACTGTATTGATACTAAGCCCTCTTCACACGTAGATGTTAGGATGATTTTCTTTTGGGATTTTTTAGCTGTAGATTCATCCTTTCCTACAAATGATCAAGTCTTCACTAAAGGAATGCTGATATTGCATTTTAGGCAATAAAGAATGAATTATTTATTTGCACCTTTTTTACCAATTACCAATATTGTGTAAAAAGACTTCAGTGGCTAAATAAAAAATGTCTAAGAAGTGCCAATATTTTTCATCTGATTAATCAATAGAATTATTGCTTCCTAAAATAAGGGTTAGCTCCAGACTTCAGCTTCTTGGTCTCCTGGTGTTTGGTTTCTGTCTGCACCACACTAGAGGTCACGTGAGAGAACTAAAGAATCATCAGATGATTTGGGACTTCAGAGCCAAGTGTTGCTGTAAAATGCTGACTGTTTAAACAGGAAAAACCAGTGCTGACCACAGCAGAGCTGTGACTGCCTCCCCATCCTCTCTCCCCCCGCAGGCATCAGGTGTGACAGTGAACGATGAAGTCATCAGGGTTTTCAACGACATGAAGGTGAGGAAGTCTTCAACTCAGGAAGAGGTGAGGAAGAGGAAGAAGGCCGTGCTGTTCTGTCTGAGTGAGGACAGGAAGAAGATCATTGTGGAAGAGGGGAAGCAGATCCTGGTGGGAGACATCGGTGAAACCGTGGAAGACCCCTACGGCTGCTTCGTCAAGCTCCTCCCCTCCAACGACTGTAGATACGCGCTGTACGACGCCACCTACGAAACCAAGGAGTCCAAGAAGGAGGACCTGGTCTTCATCTTCTGGTATGGTGCTGGTGGCGTGGTGATGGGGGAGCATGAGGTTTCAAACGGGGTTATTAATTCCTGGGTTAAACTTTTAAGTGACTGAAATCATTTTCTGTTGGGTTTTTTTTAACAAGCCTTTTGAGAAAACTTACTATCAATTCAATAGAAACACCGTACCACAGTATTCCTGCCTGTCACCATAACATTTTGCTGGACAATAAATTGTGCCAGAAGTTATTGCGATGAACGATGATGTTGCTGTTTTGAAACCGTTTTCACGTAATATAAAGAGAATGGCATAATGATGCAAGAACACACTCTGTAACATCAATAAACTTTAAATTCGAGAGAACATTTAACACTGGAACTGGAAGAAAGACATTTTAAATATCCAAAATAGACACAACAAATAAATGAATTATGAAAGAAATGCCTGTAAACAAAATTGTCCTTCAAAGGAAGGTTTGGTTGAGGCCGAAGCACCAGACTGCAGACTTTTATCATCTTCAGAAGATGGTTTCTCTTCAGTAGAAAAACAATCCTGCAAATTGAAATCGTCCAGCTTGTTTTAATTTATTGATTTATTGATTTTTGCGGTAGGCTTATGTAATAATTTTTCATTGTTTGAGATGACGGTCGGATCATGCCGCTGCATACTCGCTCGCTCGCTGGAAGAAAACACCAATCAAAGCAAAGTGACAGGCAGCAGGTTAACCCAGCGTCCATGTTTCCACTCCTCAGCCCTGCGGCGCTTTAAAAGGAATGTAATCCTCAACCTGGCTGGGATTACATTCTGTCCCATCGACTCGGAGTAAAGCCAAACCTGCTCTGCATGGCTGCTGTTCTGATTGGCTCACAGGAACGACCACCAGAGACTCACCTGGAGCAAATCCTCTCCTGGAAGATTTGTTCTCATTGCTCCGTTCTGCTGTTTCAGCTGCAGGTTTACTGATGCTAATATTCACAGGAAGCTCTCAGGTCTGTCTAGTATGAATGTCTGCTGCAGTTTAGCAGCAGAGACACCTCCATTCAGAAGCAGTTATTGCACAGACGTGCATAATATTTCAGACATTATTGGTGTTTTAGGGATTATTTGGTGGTCGCTGGCAGCAGAACATGATCACACAGTGATGTCTTTAAATGGCCTGTTTTTAGAGCACTACGTTAACAAATCCTTTTTTTAAATGCTGGCTCTGTCGGGCTGCTTTCAGACTTTTTTTCTGCTCACCGTCTCAAAATGCCTAATTCACGTCAACATTTAGATTTCTCTCGGAGCAGCGATACATTTTTAGCATTTCTCAGACGTTAGTTCAGCCTTTGTCTCAGTCTAAAATTATACTGTGCTGCTTTCATTTTTCTGCCCCATGTTGTATTTAAGTTTCCAGCTGTGACAACTCATCTCAAGCACTATGTCATAATTACTTAACTAAATTCCCCACTGATGCCGATTAAAACCGTAAAAATCAAAACATATGTCGGCTCTACAGATGCGTTCTGTCTGGCAGCCATTCCTTTAGTCACAGTTGTAGCAGCTCAGTGTTATGTGTGATGTATTCATTCTAATATATCTAATAAAATCATTTTTACGTATCTGTATCCGTCTGATAAGTAAAACCTGGCCCATGTTAACATCCAATCATTTTTTCGTCCCCTGTCTGCACTGTGGGGAGCTTAACTGAAGTAATGAAGTCCGTGGTGTGGTCATGTTGTGTTGGGAAGGTTGTAAAAAGCAAACAAACATATATGCATCAGTTATCAGCCATACAGCAGTATTCATCAGCTCAAATGTTCATATCTGTACAGTCCTAAAAAAAAAATTGGTTTTGGCCAAAATCAGAATCAGCAGGTCAGAGTTTTACAGATCGGCCTGAAAACTGCAGTCAGTACAGCCCTAAAAATGACTAACTGGTAACAAATACACTGCAAAAAAATCCTCTGCTTTTATGTTTCTATGTGTAAACACTGAACCGATATAAAGAGCTTTAACAGTTGACTCATTAAAGTAAATAAAAAATTTTTTAAATGATCATTTCAACTTCTTTTCCTCCTCAGGGCCCCAGAGAGCGCTCCGCTGAAGAGCAAGATGATTTACGCCAGCTCTAAAGATGCCATCAAAAAGAAGTTTACAGGTGAGGAGGACGTGGTTACAGAGTTCTTGCAGCAACACGAATGATCTCCAGATTAGATGTTATTGTAACTTTAGGCTGTAGAAAGTATTAAAAACATTCTTTCCCTTTAGCTGGACACTTGTACTGTTTGTGAATTATGTCAAATTTTTCTGAACTTGATAATAAGCCCATCAAATGCATTGTGTTCTCAATAACACAGGACTTTACTGACCCATATATATGACACCAGGCCCCACTCATCATATCATTTATGTTGAACCTTGTGTGACGGTGTTGTTGCGTTTTGTCTCATGCTGTGTGTTATTGGCTACCTAGTTGCTGGTTGTTGTTGTGTATGTGGAGATGGGAGTGCAGGGTCTGGTTCGTGGAAAATAATTTCCTCTTGAGGACAACGACGTCTAAAAATCACATCCTTACCCATGAAAAAACCAGAAAACCGTAGAAGACTGCTGGCCTGGCCATTACCTCAATAAAATCTGGCTTCACAGCTCAGTTTGGGCTTTTTGTAGTTCACTTTGATTCCCTCCGGTAGATTTTCTACCAGCCCAATCAGGGAACAGAAGGTGAAGAAATGAGATTATCTGCTCTGTTTTGATATTGTAGTCATCCTACAGTTTTAGCTGTGTCAGCAGAGGAAGTGAACGAAGCCATTCAATCCATGTCGGCAACATTTAAAAATATTGGAGAATTGTCCAATTTTAGTTCTGATATGTTTTTTTTAATATGTTGTTTCATGGGCAGTTTTTATCCCTTTCTCCTGACTGATACCTTCAAAGAGGCATGGTTGTCCTTTGGGACGTCACTGTGACTTATGGTTTTATCTAAAAATCATAAGTCTGGAAATCACCTGGAAACCTGACCTTGATTTCAGCTTCATCAGGTTGTAACTGAAAGCAGGAACTCAGTTAGACATAAGTTTGCATGAGGTGTGTAATTATGTCACTGCCACTTTTTGTTTTATTTTACATTTTATGTCTAACAATACGTTGTTCACATAGATATTACCAGATGTGCAACTTTAAAGTTTAATCAGGTTAGGAAGAGACTGATCATAAAAGCCTGGTGTTTAACTTTGCTGTTTCTGGAGAAAAGCAGTCGGCTCAGTGACAGAAGAGCCGTAAACACCCAGCTTATGACAAACACACTTCATCTCAGGGTGAAGTCTTCCTGTTTTCTTAATGGCTTTGTTGAAGCGGAGGATTGATCTAGACGGCTTCCTGTTAGTTCTGTGGTAGCTCTGCTTTTGTCTGGGTTTTAGGCTCATTCATTCATGACTGGTTAGAAAAGGAGCTCTGTGATTGGTCAGACCTGCCCAGCTTGTGTGTGTGTGTTGGTTTGCCGTGAGTCAGTGAATGCTCGGGCGTGTTCGTCCACACCTGCGTTGACTCTGGGAATGTCTTCTCAGGTATCAAGCACGAGTGGCAGGTGAACGGCCTGGACGACATTCAGGACCGCCGGACGCTGGCCGAGAAGCTGGGCGGGAACGTAGTGGTGTCTCTGGAGGGCAAGCCGCTGTGATGCGGCGGCGACAAGCCGAGCGGAGTCAAGCCAACCGCCGTGCCATCAGGACCGAAGCAACCAACCCCACCTGAACACCGTCACTTCACCCAGAAGCTTGCTCTGTCTATATCCATGTCCTGAAGGTGTTAGCGTCTTTAGGCTTCTTTGTTTCTATTTTTTTTTGTCTTGGTTCTTATTGCTTTCTTTTTTCTTTTTCTTTTTTTTCTTTTTTTTTTCCTAAACATGGAGATCTCATTAACATAATGATATGCAAACACCTCCCAGTTTGTCATGTGACCTTTGCTTACATGGCGGAAATAAAACAACACTACCAAACCCCACCAAGGTTCTCTCTCTCTTTCTCTCTTTCCCTCCATCCCTCTCTCTCCCCCTCCCTCACACACAGCCAGAGTTTTGCCAAAAAAAGTTGATATGAAGGAAGCAGCCACTGTTGTGTGACGAGAGCGCCACAAAGCACTGCCTCCTGCTGTACACGGGTTGCACTCATGAAGCTTTTTACATGAATATTTATTATTGTAATCTTTTGTGTCCTCTCCATTTCATTCAACCAGGCTGACACGTTGTGTTAGACTATGCATAAGATTATTGTCCAGCACTTTTCATTTGAACACTACAGGTTGAGACTGAAGTTCCTGGTGTTAAATTCCGTTTTTTTTTTGTTTGTTTGTTTTTTGTTTCCAAGTGAAGATTTGTTTACCTCAGTTCTCATTCTTGTATGACTGACCATCATTAGCCGTTTGCTTGTCGCCTTATTTCAGTTTGAATGTAACCGTCACACCAGAGTCGGAGTGCACTTTTGTTTTGTAAAGGAAGCACTACAGGAAGCAGGTTTAAGCCCATTCACCACTCCCCACCCTCTACCTTCCCCAACAGTGAGAGATGACTCCCGCCACCCACGACAACATCATCATCATCATCATCATCTGGAGCCTTAAAGTGAAACATTGTTTCTGAGATCACAGGAAGCCACTTTGCAATAAAAGCCTGTGGCAGACAAAATGTCTCCTGGTATTTTTTTTTTTCTACCAATCACAAATTAAATTTATGAAAATATTTTGTTGTACGGGCTGCACAGTGGCGCAGTTGGTAGAGCTGTTGCCTTGCAGCAAGAAGGTTCTGGGTTCGATTCCCGGCCCTGGTCTTTCTGCGTGGAGTTTGAATGTTCTCCCTGTGCATGGTGGGTTTTCTCCAGGTACTCTGGTTTCCTCCCACAGTCCAAAAACATGACTGTCAGGTTAATTGGCCTCTCTAAATTGCCCCTAGGTGTGAATGTGTGTGTGGATGGTTGGTTGCCCTGTGTGTCTCTGTGTTGCCCTGCGGCAGACTGGCGACCTGTCCAGGGTGTATCCTGCCTCTCGCCCGGAACGTCAGCTGGAGATAAGCACCAGCAACCCTCCTGACCCCACTGAGGGACAAGGGTATATGAAAATGGATGGATGGATGGATTTTGTTGTACTTTAAATCTTTAAGGTTACTGCTAGCTTCAACAAACTGTTATATAGAGGGCGTGATCCGTATACCTGATGCGGTGTTCACAGGTTCGAGTCCTGACCTGATGACCTTTAGCACATGTCTTCCCTCTAACTCACAACCCACATTCCCTGAAATAGAATGTGGGTTCTGAAATAAAGGCCACTAGAACTGATAAAACCTTTAAAAAATGTATGGGTTAATAATGACAATAACTTGGTCTCTAAACAGTGAATATGGCTTTTACTGTTGTTTAAACCTGGGTTTTTCTTGGTATACAGGTCCTTCTCAAAAAACTTGCATATTGTGATAAAGTTCATTATTTTCCATAATTTAATGATAAAAATTAAACTATCATATATTTTAGATTCATTGCACACCAACTGAAATATTTCAGGTCTTTTATTGTTTTAATATTGATGATTTTGGCAAACAGCTCATGAAAACCCAAAATCACTATCTCAAAAAATTAGCATATCATGAAAAGGTTCTCTGAACGAGCAGTTAACCTGATCATTTGAATCAACAAAGTAACTAAACACCTGCAAAAGATTCCTGAGGCTTTTAAAAACTCCCAGCCTGGTTCATTACTCAAAACCGCAATCATGGGTAAGACTGCAGACCTGACTGCTGTCCAGAAGGCCATCATTGACACCCTCAAGCAAGAGGGTAAGACACAGAAATTTCTGAACGAATAGGCTGTTCCCAGAGTGCTGTATCAAGGCACCTCAGTGGAAAGTCTGTGGGAAGGAAAAAGTGTGGCAGAAAACGCTGCACAACAAGAAGAGGTGACCGGACCCTGAGGAAGAGTGTGGAGAAGGTCCGATTCCAGACCTTGGGGGAAGCAGTGGACTGAGTCTGGAGTAGAAACATCCAGAGCCACCGTGCTCAGGTGTGTGCAGCAAATGGGCTACAGGTGCTGCATTCCCCAGGTCAAAGGTCAAGCCACATTTGAACCAGAAACAGCGGTAGAAGCTCCTGACCTGGGCTACAGAGAAGCAGAACTGGACTGTTACTCAGTGGTCCAAAGTACTTTTTTAAGATGAAAGCAAATTTTGCATGTCATTGGGAAATCAAGGTGAGTCTGGAGGAAGACTGGAGAGAAGGAAATGCCAAAAGGCCAGAAGTCCAGTGTCCAGTACCCACAGTCAGTGATGGTCTGGGGAGCCATGTCAGCTGCTGGTGTTGGTCCACTGTGTTTTATCAAGGGCAGGTCAGTGCAGCAGCTATCAGGAGGTTTTGGAGCACTTCATGCTTCCATCTGCTGAAAAGCTTTATGGAGATGAAGATTTCATTTTTCAGCACAACCTGCTCACAGTGCCAAAACCACTGGTATACTGACCATGGTATTACTGTGCTCAATTGACCTGCCAACTCTCCTGACCTGAACCCCACAGAGAATCTGTGGGATATTGTGAAGAGAAAGTTGAGAGACCAAGACCCAAAACTCTGGATGAGCTTAAAGTCGCTATCAAAGCATCCTGGCCTCCATAACACCTCAGCAGAGCCACAGGCTGATGGCCTCCATGCCGCATTGAAGGCTGCAAAAGGATTCCTGACCAAGTATTGATGCATAACTGAACATAATTATTTGAAGGTTGACTCTTTGGTATTAAAACACATTTCTTTTATTGGTCAGATGAAATATGCTAATTTTTTGAGATGGGAATTTTGGGTTTTCATGAGCTGTATGTCAAAATCATCAGTATTAAAACGATTAAAGACCCGAAATATTTCAGTTGGTGTGCAATGAATCTAAAATATATGACAGTTTAATTTTTTATCATTACATTATGGAAAATAATGAACTTTATCACAATATGCTAATTTTTTTAGAAGGACCTGTATACGGAACCTTTAAAAACTTGCACCATTTCCATAATTCCTCAAGATTCCATAGCAACTAAAAAATTAACAAGAACTTGCCTCTGTATGCTTGACATTTTTATACAGTGCCTGATATCATAGTGTTTTCATTGATGATGTCACAGAGGTTCAAAGAGGATGTATTTGAGGAACAAATACTGTGCTTCTCAACTTTGTTGAAAGTAGATTGCTTGCAGGGAGTGAGACGAAATACAGTGATTTTATTTTACAAACATTTCAAATTGAGCATCCAGTCAGCATGGCTTTTGCTCAATCTGTTGTTGGTGCCATATTTACTGAAAAGATCTGCATAAAAGATGATTTGCTTGAAGTTAGCTCTGAAGACAAGAATGTTGATTCTGAAGCCTCTACTAATGCTTTGGTAATGCAGACCACAGAAAAATGTGCTTTTGCCAGTGGTCCCAAAAACCAAACCTGGAACCTGGAAATGGAAACTTTCTCAGAGGATGAGGAGGTCGCTTTTGACGAATTCAATGTTCCTGGTCTCAAGATGAGCGCAGGTGTGGAAGCTGGCTTAGTGGCTGAGCAAGAAACCACAAAAACAGAAAATATGTTGACGGGTTCCGAAGAAATCCTTGATTATTTTACTAACTATTTAGCTCAAGACGATTTACTTCAGTACCTCACTGACAGCGAGGATGAACAATCCAGTGATGAATCCTATCCAGACTCTCTTCTAGATTTGATGTTCACACTGGATGAACTTGGTGTTTTCTCTGTGGATGAATTACAAGATGATGCTGATTATTTCTACACAGAAGAAGACGATGAAAGCCCAACAAATTCTCTTCTTGATCCAACCATGTACTTCTGCAGGTTTTCCAACGACTTCAATAACTGTTGGATAAACGCCACATTGCAGAGTATTTTGAACCTGAGTATTACCAGAAGGTTTGTGGCTGAATGTCCTGAAGAGATTTTTGGAGCTTTGTCAGGAGCTCCACTGTGTGCCAGGCTTTTCTATACAGCCATGCACCAGCCGGGAAAATACTTTTCCCCAGAAGAAATTATTCAAGTTCTGTTGGAAATAATTGAAATTATAGATTCAGAAAACTTGATACAACACAACGACCTAACAAACTTTTTGTTAACTATTTTAAACTGGCTTAACCCATGTGGCATTAACACACTTTGTGTGGTGTACACAGTTGCTGCTTGTGAAAGATGTCAGGAGGCTTATCAGGACGTCTGGGAGCTCGGTCCCATTGTTCGTCTGCCAGTTCCTCAACCATATGACAGTACCGCTTCTCTCCTTCACCGTTGGGCTTCTGAGATCTATGCAAAATGTTGTGACATCTGCTACTCCAACTTAAAGAGAAAATACTTCCTCAACCACACTGATGTGATAGCCCTGTATCTGAAACGGCCAGACAGCCAGGAGGATCTAAGACTTCCTGTGATTCCCAGTTCGACTATTGACATTCCTGTAAAAACTGGAACACTGTTGTATCGTCTGTCCTCAGTCATTTGCCACCAATCTATGAGTTGTCTGCTTGGCCACTTTTACACATATCTGATGTGTGGAGAAATGGTGTATAAGGCTGAGGATGACCAGATAACAATTTCAGATGTAGATAGTGCACCTGACATTTGCCATAACGGGTTTATCTACATCTATGAGAAGTACACAGAAGGACATGATGAATTCAGTGTTGGGCTTAAGGTGACCACACCAACAAATACACCAACAATGACAGAACTTGGAAAGAACCTAAAAGCTTTGACCTATCCCAGCTCTCAAATAGATGAAACCGTCACAAAGAACGAACTAAGTGCCTGTTTTGAAGGGGAATAAATAAATATGGAAACCACAGCAAATATTACAAGTCCTGGAGAGCTGAATGAGACATATTGTTGCACCCATGACATTAGTGCGAAGGACGGAAGTACAATGGAGGATAAAGAGGGGACTATAGGCGATGAAAGCAATGTCAGAATGACAGAAAACCGATTGGATATTAGTAGTTCTGGAGGTAAAAGTCTTGTCTGGAGGTAAAAGTCTTGTGGTCCACCCAGATCTTGTTCAGAATGAAATTGTGAATGAGGTTGAAACTGAGGGTGAGGATGAACAAATCAGTCATGAATCCTATAAGGACCATCTTCAAATTGTAATGATCACACAGAATGAACTTCGTGTCTGTTCTGCAGATGAATTACAAGATGATGATGCTGATTATTACTACACAGCAGAAGACGATGGAAGTCAAACAATTTCTCTTCTTGATCCAGCCATGTACTTCTGCAGGTTTTCCAATGACTTCAATAACTGTTGGATAAACGCCACATTGCAGAGTATTTTGAACCTGAGTATTACCAGAAGGTTTTTGGCTGAATGTCCTGAAGAGATTTTTGGAGCTTTGTCAGGAACTCCATTGTGTTCCAGCCTTTTCCTCACAGCCATGCACCAGCCGGGAAAATACTTGTCCCTGAAGAAATCTGCCAGGTTCTGACGGAAATAAGTGAAAGTGTGCCATCACTAGGCCTGGTCCAGCAGAACCAAATAGCAGCTTTTTTGGGGGCTATTTTTTCCTGGTTTTACCCATGCGGTATTAACACAACTTGCATGCTCAACAACATCATCACTTATGAACAATGTGAGGTGGCTACACAGATCTTGTCAGAGCTTGGTCATATAGTTTACTTGTCGGACATAAAACCAAATGACACAACTGCTTCTGTTCTTCACCGTTTTGTTCTTGAAGACTGCTATGAGACACAATGTAACATCTGCCCCTCCGACATTAAAAGGAACAGTTTTTTTTAACCACACTGATGTGATGACCCTGCATCTCCAGCGGGCCACCAGTCAGGGAGACTTTAGACTACCAGTGATTCCCAGTGCAACGATCGACGTTCCACTAGAAAACAGAGCTCAGGTGTACTGTTTGTTCTCAGTGATTTGCCGCCAAACCCAAAGTTCACAGACTGATCACTTTTACACGTATCTGAAGAGAGGACAACTCATGTTTAAGGCTGACGATGACCAACTTACAATCCTTTATGAGGACAGTGTGGAAGATCTTTTACCAAAATGGGTTTATTTATATTTACGAAAGCTATACAGAAGGATGAATGAATTAATAAATAAATAAAGACAAAAAACAGAAAAAAAAGCTACCAAATAAATGTTATTGGGGCTCTAAGGTGGCACAGTAAGACCCCGGCTGGTCTGAGTCTCAGCTGGGGCATTTCTGAGTTTGCATGTTCTCCCCGTGCGCGCATGGATTCTCTCCGGGTACTCCGGCTTCCTCCTGCAGTTCAAAAGCACGACTGTTAGGTTAATTTGCCACTCTTTATTGACCTTGGGTGTGAATGTGTCCATGTTTTATTTTATTTCATTAGTGTCTTGGAAAAAAATATTTATTTCTCAAAACAAAACAAAAAAAAACAGTTTCAAAGTATGTGGCTTCTTTCCTGGAAATAAGAGAAAAACTAATATAAAAGAACAACACACATATTAATTAAATAGCAAAAACAACCCTGTTCGAACCGATGAAAAAAGTGATTATGTCAGGGTTTGATTTGCTGAAACTAGTTTTATTATTATTCTGTATTCTTTACTCTCTTTAATTGAATCAGCCTTGTTTCTGTTTTACCTTAGTTGTTATTCTTAGTGATTCGAGTTTATTATTCTTTGTTTCTAGTTATTCATTGCTATGTTTAGATTTATTCTCTTAGTTTCCTTATTTGCGCTCTCTCCCCTCACACCTGCAACCAGTTAGCTAACCAGCTATTGTTCCACTTTCACCATCACAGTATTT
Source organism: Poecilia reticulata (assembly GCF_904066995.2). Classification (NCBI taxonomy): domain Eukaryota; kingdom Metazoa; phylum Chordata; class Actinopteri; order Cyprinodontiformes; family Poeciliidae; genus Poecilia; species Poecilia reticulata. The sequence goes on from NC_088851.1 coordinate 2,818,618, forward strand.
AAACACATCTCTTGCTCTCACTCCTTGGTGGTTCCTCCTGTTGGATCACGTTGCATCCCTGGATCACCTTGTTGTTGTTTGTTTTTTTTTTTGTTTGTTTGTCTACCTACTTCAAATCAGACAAAATTTGTGTCAATCAACTAGACTATGTTTGTGCAGCAAAATGTGTTGTTTGTGCTGCTTTGGCTTTGAAGATATTAATGAAAGTTTAAAAGTAAAAAGGTCAACCAGCCCCTGTTCACTTTTATGAAATCAAAATGATCTTTAGACTTTCATCTACTTGCTGCTTCTGTCTCTCTGCATTTGGGTCCACTTTAAAACCAATAAACCATGATGGGTCATTTTGGTTTACTGCTAAAAGACGTCTTATATCACAAAATAAAGAGAAGCAAAAAATGTAGCTAAGTAAAGAAAACAAAACAAAAATAACAAGAGCTAAACCTTTCATGAACATTAAAAACAACTGCTAAAAGAGGTTAAGCATTTCCTTTTTGGTGATATAAACAAATACAGTTGTTAAGATTAAATGAACAAACAGAAACAGTCCTGTGTCCTTTTGGTATTCGTAGTACACAGTGTGTTTTTGTTGATATGGTAGAAGAAGAAAGAAAATAAATAATAAACAATTTTAAAACAAGTCCAGGTCACTGTATGTTTGCAACAATTCCATCAATCTGGGAGCTCCTGACTCTGGATCTCTAAAACTAAGGAGTACAACATCATCAGTACAGAGGCATATGTTGTATTCTGAGCCCCTTATTTGTTATGGTTTGTAAACATGGCCCCTGGCTTATAGCTTGAACAAGTGGCTCAATAAACAACCATGGGCTGATCCGGACAGACCTGGCAACATCCATCGCAAATGTATGGTTCCCAAAGACCAATGAGAGAACTCTTCAAAAACCACCATTTTAATCCCTAACCGCAGTGTGAAAAATAGTATTACGTAACTTGGGACAGGATACTTTTTTTTTTTTTTTGAAGATACCTTTCTTAGAGTGAGATTCATCTAGGCAGACTGAAAAAATGAAAGGGAAAAATTGAGTCCCTCTCCAAGAGCGAGTTTATCCGACTTGTATGTTTTTTTTTACCAATATGAGAAATAAGAGCCACCTCATGCTGTCCAAAGTTGGGAATCCAATAAAGAGAGGGAAAATACGTAGGCCTGTAGATATGTGTAAATATTTTTGAATGTTCGACAACAAAGGTGGTTATTACGAAATAGTTTAAAGAAAACAGATGGCAGCTCCTTCATGAAGTCACAATCTCCACACTTCTTCAACAACCCTTGTCTTTAGTCTTAAAATAATGAAATTGAAAATTATAGTTTTTAGTTTCATAGTGTTTAGGAGATCACCGTTCCTCTTTAAAAAAAAATTAACCGACTCCTATGTTTCCGAACGTTTCCATTATTTTTTTTTTCTTCTCACGAGATTTGGCAACTGTGTCCACTTCCTGTCACCAGCCGTTCGCAGCCATGATGGTGAGTTTCTTCTTTTCCTCGCCCTCTTTCTTGTTTTTGTGTAGTTTTCTGAGCTTGGTGGTGGCCCGCACCGTGATATACACTTGCAGTAATTCCTTTCAGCTCGAGCTGCGGTTAAAATAACTGTGTGTTTGTTTGTGTCTCTGCAGCAGGAAGGGCTGGACGACGGACCCGACTTCCTCTCCGAGGAGGACCGGGGAGTGAGTGCCCTCCTTCTGCCTGTCTGTCTTTGTACCAATGAATCTGTTCGCCTGCCCAACTATATGTTCCAGTATGCTCTTTGATAGAGTTATTGTTTTTGTTCAACTCAGCTTAACCACTGAATTTTAATTCATACATTTTAGCCTTGTTAGCCGTCCAGGCTAATGTTAGCTTCATGCTAACTGGTTTACCGTCTGTCAGTTGTGGTCAGACTGGTTACCACTGCAGAGAGTCAAAATAAAGACAGTGGCTGATGGGCCTCTAGCTTTACATGCTAACACAGCTAAAGAGATGGCTAACAGTTCGCTGGGATGTTCGGTTATTTTTTTATTTTGAACTGATATTATCGGTTTGTGCTGTCCTGTTCACAATCAGGCTGTCACATGACTTGACACACCTCTCCTCTTTGTGTTTCTTATTTCTTTTTTTCTTTTTTACTTAAAAGAAGTAAAAAAAAAAAAACATAAACCAGTATGTTGTCACTGGTTTACTTTTAAACATCATTGTCCAACACAGTGGAAAATGTGCACCAGACACATTGCCTACTGTGGGAACGGATTCATTTTCCAGTGAAGTGGATCTACAGACGTGGGGTTTGGCCCCCATCTTAGCTTTTCCTAAAGCAGAAGTTCCAACTTTTGACCCACAAAATAAAAATGTAAGAGGCTCTTGACCCTGACTCTTAGTTGAGACTTCAAGCATTTTGAGTAATTTAAAAAGTAGTATATTGATTACACAATCAGCATCAAGTCAAAAATAACAACAAAAAGACTTGAATAAATAAAAATAACATGTTGCTTAATATGTTATATTTGGCAATAAACTTTATTTAACAAGGGACCATGTACAGCTCAAACATAAATGTCACCATTCCAGATTCTAACAGAAGCTAATTTGACATAGGTTTTAAGAACTGGAAATGTGTAGTGGTGACAAAACCTGACAATTTATTGTTTTATCCAAGTTTTTCAAGGTGGAATAAGAAAAGTGTGTTTGTGAACCAGTCAAATTGAATTTTGTTCTTTTCTTTTCTTCCTGATTAAGTCTGTCACAATAAGCAGTTAATCGCATAATACATTTAAATAAGATTGATCATTTAAATTCTTATGATATTTTTTGAAGGGAAATTTTATTTAGAGACTTTAGAGACCAGTTTGTAAGTAGTGTGTATTTGTGTTTTGGTGTCATGTTCTGCTTTGGATAGTTAACGTGTCTTCCAGTTCCAGTGTGAAATTTTCTTTACAAAATTAAAGTTTATTGGTCTTTGACAGGGGGTATTTGCATTATTGTGCCATTGTCAATACATTATTTCGAAATGGTCTCAAAACTAATATAAACTCAAAAATATTATCGTTTATTGCAATAACTTCTGGGACAATTTATCGTCCAGCAAAATTTGTTATTGGGACAAGCCTAGACTTGATGAAATGACTAATACTGTTTTGTTTCTTTTAGTTTATGTTCACCAAAAAGTGTTTGCAATTTGTTTTTTCATATTTTAATCAATAAATATAAGCAGTAAAAGATGGCATATAGGTTGTAGCCACAAACTCCCAGTTTGATGCAGGTGGATCTCGGGGCTCTATGCCTCTCAGCCTTCAGGTTGATCTCTGACAGTGGTGGCTTTTGAGATGTATGCTTTGTGTGGTCCTGCAGCCGCGAGCGGTAAACGTGGATCTGGAAATGGACGCCACGCTACAGGTGGACATTTCTGACGCGCTCAGTGAGAGGGACAAGGTGAAGTTTACCGTCCACACCAAGGTGAGACGCACATCAGTTTATTCTCTCATCCTCACTCTCCTGCAGAGGGTGCTTGGTTGTGTCAGGATGTTAAGTCGTGCGCTCCATGTTTCCACAGAGTACGCTCCCCAACTTCAAACAGAACGAGTTCTCTGTGGTCCGACAACATGAAGAGTTCATCTGGCTACACGACTCATTCGTTGAAAATGAAGACTATGCAGGATACATCGTAAGAACCACACACATTCAAACGGAGGGGCTGACTTTGTTCAAATAGTGTTTGAACATCCAGTTTAACTGATTGTAGCAAATAGAGCTATTTATCAGTGTCGGTGTCTTGTGTTTGGCAGATCCCTCCAGCCCCCCCCAGACCTGACTTTGATGCATCCAGAGAGAAGCTGCAGAAACTGGGGGAAGGAGAAGGATCCATGACCAAGGAGGAGTTCACCAAGATGAAGCAAGAGCTGGAGGCGTAAGTCACACACCTTCTCTGCATAGTCGCACGTACTAAAGGGGCAGTGTTATGTAAAAGTAACTTTTCTGAACTTGACATGTTTTAATGTTATTCCCATAAAACATACTTGGAGTGTCGCCTTTATTATTTCATGCATGTTTGAGAAATCATGCATGTTTTCTCATGCATGATTGCATTCAGCTAAAACCCCTCAGACATGCAGTTTACAAGCTTCCGCCCCACAGAGCAGCCCTCCCCCTTGAATCCCTCATTCAGCTCCTTCAGACTAGCCAGCTGCAATTAGCAAACACCTGGTGGAACTGTGTATCTGCTACGGTGATTATATGAGCTACTTCTCAGGACAACGCTGGTATAAACATTGTTAAAGGGTTAATAAAGCAGCCATGTTTGATGACTTCCTGAAGGCGGAGTTTCAGAAAGAACAGGCGCTTCTTAAAGAGACAGAGACCCAATCTCAAGGTGTTAAACATCAAAATCAAATGTCTTTTAAGTTGCATTTGATATATACAGCATTTTTATAACAATGGAATATAACATAGTGGCTTGATTGTGATTATAAAATGGCACAATGTGCCGGAAAAATGCATAATGCTGCCCTTTAAAGCGTGTACCTGACTGGTGTATTTTCATCCAGAGAGTACCTGGCTATCTTTAAGAAGACCGTTGCCATGCATGAGGTCTTCCTCTGCCGTGTGGCTGCTCATCCCATCCTCAGGAAGGACCTCAATTTCCACGTCTTCTTGGAGTACAACCAGGATGTGAGTGTCAGGCACAGCGTGTACAGTGAATACTCTGAGTCTTAATAGGTACTAATATTTCAGAGTTGATTTATAAGAAGTAATGGGACAAGTCAGGAATAGCTGAGGAAATCCATGGCTATGCAGTGTGTGTGATCACCACCATGTTGTCCCTGACAGCTGAGTGTACGAGGAAAGAACAAGAAGGAGAAACTGGAGGATTTCTTTAAGAACGTTGTGAAGTCGGCTGATGGTGTTCTAGTGGCTGGAGTCAAGGTAAAACCAGAAGTAGAGCTCACTCCTCTTGGCTGCCTTTCATGCTCTCATGTTTGGCTTTTTATGGAAGCGTGTTGTCTCCTGCTTGTCTTTCAGGACGTGGATGATTTCTTTGAGCATGAAAAGACGTTTCTACTAGAATATCACAACAGAGTCAAAGATGCTTCGGCCAAATGTGACAGAATGATCCGCTCACATAAAAGTAAGCTCGAGCCATGCAAAATCATTGAGTCATTTAGAAGTTTTCTAGATGAATGCTTCACGTTTCCATATTACTCTTTTGACCTCACCTTGGTTCTGCTGACTCCTTGAAATGCGTTAATGTGTTTTTCTACCAGTTCTTGTTTGTCCCTAGCCTTGAAAACATTGAACTAAACTGAAACTGAGGTGGTTATTTTATGGCATCTATTTTAAAGGAATATTGACATAAATATTATCTGTGTAGTTAAATTGTCCAGGCACTAACAACCTTAACAAAAACGCAGAATTAAACTGAAGGAGGATCAAACAGTAAATGACTGTGACCTTTATAATGACTAGGCGCTAGTACCAGCTGCAGTTAAGAAACTGTAAGCTCCATGGTGGAAACATCCACCTAGAAAAACAAAAAACACCTATTAGTGTTTTATTGATGATGTTTTCCTGGCAGAGAGAGCAGGTTGAAATGCTGTCAGTGTGTTTGTGCTGTGATCGCTGTCTGATGAGTATCTCTGCCTGTTTAGATGCTGCTGATGACATGAACAGAATCGCCTCCTCTCTGTACACATTAGGAACACAGGACTCCACAGACCTCTGCAAGTATGGACAAATCTATTTCAGGGCTCATACAATTAAGTGGATTAATCCTGATTAATCGATTGCTGAAATAATTGTCAACAGATTTAGTAATTGAATAATCAAAAAAAGCAATTTGGTGAAACCCCTCTGCCCCCAACATATTTAGACCAGTAATTAAGTCAAAATTTTACAAAAAATATAGATACATTTTGCATTGAAGATAAAAATACCTCTGTCTGTAAATGTGTTTTAGCCAAAACTCCTGGGGTGGCGTGGTTTTAACTCCACCTGGTTCTGATTTACTGCAGGAGTGCTGCGTTAACGCATTTCAGGCAATAAAATGTTTTTCTTACCTAAAGAATTAATTTTGCATATTTTAATGTATTTCTAATATTGTATAAAAAAAGACTTGTGTGGATAAATGTAGAATCTGCCAAAATTTTTATCTGATTAATCATCATAATCCATATATCAACTAAGATAAACGTTTTTGATGACACGCCATCTTGCAGCTAAACATGACGCCTACTGTGGAGGCGTTTGTTCAGTTATGTTTTATTCTTTTAACTTGAGCTGTTTTTAGTGAAATCACAGACACAATCATCCATACCCAGTTGATTTTTCAACATTTTCTGTTGCTAGAAAAAAATGTGTGCCTCTGGATGGAAAATGGAAGATTGATTTTCTAATTCCACAATGAAATCCTATCCTGACGTACCTTCTTCACATTTATATTCTGGGGGCGTCTGAATGTAACCAGCATAATGTCCCTCTTTTTTTCTTTCCTTAAGGTTTTTCCTGAAGGTATCAGAGCTATTTGAGAAAACTAGAGTAAGTGTCTCTTCATTTCTGATCCTGGTTAAATGAGGCGTTAACATGGCTACTTGTAGGCTTGATTACAGTTGACAAGAAGTTCAGTTTGATAAAGGTTTAGTTGGAGGTGATTTGTCCTGAGGCCATGTGGTTGTTGGGTGGGAATGACGGATAGAGCTGGGTGTCATCAGCATGGCAGTGGCATGTAGCAATAGGCCTGTCATAATAAACAATAAATCAATTAATTGCATGATAAACTAAAGCAAACTCATTTGCTTGATTCATTGTTTTTCTCTTTTCTTTCTCTTTTTACCAAAAATGATCTTCAGTCTGGTGCTTTGGTTTTAATTATCCCTTTTTTGAAAGACAATTTTGTCTACAGAGAATTTAGAATTCATTTTATTTGTTGTTTCTGTAGTTTTTATTTATTTTGGATATTTAAAATGTCTTCCAGTTCTAATGTTTAAATGTTCATCAAAATTTAAAGTTTATTGATCTTTGAGACTGTTCTTGCATTATTCTTCCATCGTTACTATCATATTAGTTGAAAGTTGTCTCAAAACAACAATATTATTGTTTATCGCAACAAGCTCTGGGAAAATGTGTTATTGTGACAGGCCTATGTAGCAATTGATCTTTTGTAAAAAAATGTACCTTTATAACTCGGATGTAGAATAATAGTAAAGGTAATCGCTGAAACATTACTGGGAAGGAATTTTTCAATGCTACTTAGAACGCCAAGAATAATTAAACCCAGAATATGTAATAATAACTGCTCTGAACTGGACCTTTACCTGAAAGTCTTTTTCCTGAAACTGGTTGTTTCTGTTTTGGTTTTTGTCTTAAAGAAAATTGAGGCTCGAGTTGCAGCAGATGAAGACCTGAAGCTGGCTGACCTCCTCAAATATTACCTGAGGGAGTCACAGGCTGCTAAGGTCTGAACACATACTGAGATGAGTCACCAATAATGAGCCAGCTGAGTGAAAGTATTGATTTTTCATGTGCCACCCTGGACAGGACCTGCTGTACCGGAGGAGCCGGGGCCTGGTGGACTATGAGAACGCTAATAAAGCTCTGGATAAAGCGCGAGCTAAAAACAGAGATGTTTTACAGGCAGAGACAAACCAGCAGCTTTGCTGCCACAAGTTTGAGAAGATCTCTGAGTCTGCCAAGCAAGGTCAGTCACTGCTTTAGTGCAAATTATTGGAATTATGGTCAATTATTTTGTTAGAAACTCTAACAATGCGTCTCCTTCTGAACGTAGAGCTGATAGATTTCAAGACGAGAAGAGTGGCAGCTTTCAGGAAGAACCTGGTGGAGCTGGCAGAGCTGGAGCTCAAACATGCCAAGGTACCGATGTCACTCTGGGGTCAACTTCCAACAGAGTGTGGGGAGGAGAGTCCATGGGTTAGAGTTAGGGTCATCATTGGTCCAGTTTTGGGTTCCCTAAGGGAAAAATCCTGATGTTTTGTGAAGTAAAGTTTTATGGTTAGATGAGACAGATATTTTTATTTCCTTTCTTTGACACTGCCACAACAGACTGAATTGTGTTTTTTATGGACTACTTTTCTGCTTGTGTCTCTAGGGTAACCTGCAGCTACTGCAGAGCTGTGTGGGCATCCTGAAAGGTAACACTTAACCGTCCCGTCCTGCCTGCAGCCAGCTGGACACGCCCACTGTTAGGACGGAGCCTGTGAGAATGGACAAAACACTGAGACGTGGACCAGAGAGACAGCTGGGGGTCAAAAATGACACGAAGTCTGTTTTCTTCATCAGTAACCAAACACAGTCTTCAACACTCTACTCACTATCCCTAAAGCCACCCATGCTTGTCCTTCTGGTTCATCATCAGAACCTCAGCACCGGCACTGGTCCTCTTGGCCGAATGCAAGCCCTGCAACACTTTTAGCGTGCTTTCATTCTAGTCTATCACTTTAGGTATTTTCTTGATTTCTCCTGAACATCCATCATTTGAAAGTCTTTATCATCACCCAGAGAACAAATCCGGTCCATCTGGGCTCTGCAGTCTGGATGTAGTTCAGCTCTCAGCTGTAGTTGGACATTTATTAGTAGTTTTGCTGAGTTTAAGCACCGTTCTAAGAACTCTTTTAAATACTCTACATGAAATAAATTCACCATATAATCTACAAATAAATGCAATGAGATGACAAATATGATTTGCTGATGTGTTCCATAATTGTCCACACTATAAAGCAACCTGATGCAGTATATAAAGTTACATGAACGCCACTCGAAGGTTGATAGTGAAAGCAGCATGTTTATCTGTACAAAATGCCTCCAGTTTGTCAAATAACCATCAACTTATTAACCCAACAGTATCTAAAGATGGCACACGGAAGTATTTTGTTCTTAAGTGAATCAAAACAATTGATGAGAAAACATATCAACTAATACAGCAAACATCATTATAGGAACACAAATATTAACTATTTTTAGCTTCTCACTCTTCTTCCACTTCTGCCAGATTTTTCTCCTTACTGACAACACATATCTCCGTTGATAAATGTGTGTGTCACGCCGGGACGCTTTGTCCATTTACAAAATTATTGAGAAGCAAATCAGCAAAAAGACAAAACTACTTCAATCCTGAAACGTTTCTGTTTTGCATTATTTTACTGACAATACGTTTGCTTGTTACCCATCATGTCCCCGTCCACATCTTCCTCCTCTGTTGTTTTGGTGACGCTTGTATGTCTTTATCTGTTTTAACGTGTTACTGCTGGTGTGTGCAGGTGGAAGCCGGCTCTTGGTTCCTGTTCTAGTTTAAGTGTCATTTAAAAGAAAAAAAGAAAAAACTACAAAAATTTACTTGTACTTGTTTGTATTAACCAATGAATGCTAATCGTCTGTTGCTTCGGTTTGTTTTCCATTCCAGTCGATGGTGGAGCTTCAGTCTTTTTGCCTTAATGTCAGTCGTTCAGTTTAACTTTATTTTTCAAAAAAAAAATGAGAGAAAACTACACAAGAAATGTTTTTTTTTTTTTTTCAACTTTACTGTATATGAATGTTTTTCCACTCTTATGTGACCAAAGCTTCCATTACCGAATAAAAATGAACAATTAAAAATGGAGGTGTGATGAAACAGAAAAGATTTAAATGAATGATTATTTTATTTTAATCTTCAGCAGGTCTGTAATCCACCCTGGTCATCCTGAGATTCAATAAAACTTTATGGACACTTTTCTTACAAGTGCTGGGTTTATATGATTTTCTAAAAACACATAATACCTGACTGTTTGGTAGTGAAATCTTCCAATCTAGTTTGTGATGTATGTAAACAAATGTGTAATTTTTTTCGCCCACAAAACATGGCCAGGTAGTTTACAAACCTAGATTGTTATTTGAATGCTGCTTTTAAACATGGCTTCAATTTTTTTGCTAAAGTAATAAATTGATCATAAAGAGACTAATTTAGCACAAAGCTTTTTTAATTTGAAAGCATAATACAACAAAAACCTTAAATGTTCTACCACACACGATCAGCTAACTTAATTTCTTCATAGCACATTGAAGCTGCAGAAGAGATCATCTGAATTTACTTAAGGTTGCTATAAAGAGAGGTGGATGGTCCTTAAGTCGTTGCCTTGTGTTATCCTCCCTCACGTATGTGTGTAGCTGACATTGCATAGCAACAAGAGATGGAGGAAACCACAGCTGAGCATGCTGCAGTTCAAAGAAAGTTTCTTGATCAGAAAGAACTCCATGAGAGGATCAGTTGCAGTGAAGAAGGTCAGAGCATCTCCCGAGTTCTCAAAATGACACTCCTCCTGTAGTGGGCGCTTCAGAATTGTGTCGCCACCACCACCATCAAGTAACGTAGTCAAACTAAGATAAAAATATAAAAACAGAAAAAGTACATTCGAATAAATAGTCATGTGCATCAGAGTAAGACTATTTTATTTTTGTGTGAGTATATATATATATATCTCTCTCTCTCTCTCTCTCTCTATATATATATATATATATATATATATATATATATATATATCTCTCTCTCTCTCTCTCTCTCTCTCTCTCTCTATATATATATATATATATATATATATATATATATATATATATATATATATATATATATATATACACAAAATATTTGCATCAAATATGCGGACATCGGGCGCTTTTATTGTGAAGGGCCAACACCGGAAGGGCAAAGCTTTTCTCCGGAAAAGCGGGCTGAGTGGTGGAGAGGTGTGCTGAAGTCATAGTTCTTGTCAAAAATGAGCTCCATTGGAACCGGGGTGAGTGTTTACAGACTGTGTTACTCTGTGGTTTTGTTAAGTAAATGTGGCATTCTCTTTGTTGGCAGGTTTCTAACTATTTTTATATTTCACTTTTAAAAAGCATTTGTCTGATAGCAACATGTAGCTTGTCGTCTGCCGTGTTAGCCTGCTGAGTCACAGGCAGGCCTATTAGCACAGTAAAGTGAAAGTAAAATCCCTCTTTGTTTCATTATATATGTATTATTTTACTGTTTGTTGAAGCGCAAACGCTGAGCGTAATTATTGATCTTATTAAATAAGTTTACTTTAAATCTTCTGATCTTGAGATGTAACTTTACTAATGCTAACAGCTAGCTGCGCTGTCAGCCAGACTGTTTCAGAAATCTACTTTTAAGTTGGCGGTTGTGTCAGTTAAATATCAGTGATTAAAGAGCACACTAACATGTTAACTCACTGTTCAAACATTTTTGCTTCATTCGGGGTCTCACTTATTACCCCAACACCCCTCACTGGGGTAAAATCCAGTATATGTTGTCTGTCCTTTAATGGATTTTTATTCACTCTTTAGTGTTTTGATTTTAGAATATATTTTTTTATATCAGCAAATACAACTGATTCAGTAATGTTATTTAAAGGTTACCTTAAACTTTAGTTCACGTCGCTAACATCTGAACATGAATTGAAAGTTTGAACACACACACACACACACACACACACACACACACACACACACACTCTCTGGCATAATGGGAGATTCAGATGCACCTCAACATATCTCTGAAATTACAGTTTCATTCAAATCAAAAATTAAAACCTATTATATTGAAATATCAGAACCGACCTTCAAAGGCCTTCAGTTTATCTAATTGTCATTTTGCCTTTTTTTCCCCTTTGTCTACTTTTGTTCATGTTATTTTTCTTCACAGTTGCAGTTTTGAGAAAAAAATAATTACTCGTCATTCACAGAAGTTGATATTTCTTATTGTTGCCTTTTAATAGACATTAATGTAAACTCTTTGTGTGTGTGTGTGTGTGTGTGTGTGTGTGTGTGTGTGTGGACTGCAGTACGATCTTTCGGCCTCCACCTTCTCTCCAGATGGCCGAGTGTTTCAGGTGGAGTACGCCATGAAGGCTGTGGAGAACAGCAGGTCAGTTTACTCATCTGCCCTGATGAAAGGCCTCCTGATTGACTCATCCGTGTGGATTCTGGTTCTAGTTTGAGTTTTGGTGATGAGCTGCTGGTTTCTGTTGGTGAACTGTGAATGTGTGTTTTGTCTGCAGCACGGCCATCGGGATCCGCTGTAAGGACGGGATTGTGTTTGGGGTGGAGAAGTTGGTTCTGTCCAAACTGTATGAGGAGGGCTCCAATAAACGCATCTTCAACATTGACAGACACGTCGGCATGGTAACGTAGACAGAGCCCTAACCTTCAGATCAAATGATACACTGGAGGGAGAGGACAGATACAAGTTAGTGGGATTCTTCTGACTGTGTGATGGGATCAAGTGTTGCTTTTATGACCGATGGAGGTGAAATCAGAGGATACAGTCAGGATCAATAAAAAAACTTCTGATTTGTTGATTTTATAAAATATAAAATCAACAAAAGTCGTAGATTTTTCACCATCTGCCTTAAGAAGTCTTGTCATTGTAAAGGAGCAGCTAATCTTTCTGTCTCATAATTACAATTAAAGAATACATAAATACAGATGCACAGACGAGTCTGATGGCAGATAGGAGAGAAATAATTTGTGTTGCAGATTTCTGCCTCAATAAGTCCACAAATTCCTCAACAAAACTAACAGTCATCAGTGACCTAACGGTCACATGTTCTTTATGTTTTATCATAAATCAGAGGAAAAATTATGTGACACACACACATCAGTGTTTAGCTGTTCAGAGAAGGCTGTAGAAAACTTTAAAATGTAGCCCAGCTTCTGGTCAGATATCCACACATAGTTGGATATCTGGTCATGGTTGGTTTGAAGCAATCTGATTGGCTGTCATAGGTGTGCTCTACACTGCCCCCTATGGGTTTAGCATGTTTAAAACAACCGTTGGACGGATTTGTTTGGACTCATGTGAAAACTTTTCGGAAACCGATCCCATTTGTACGATGTATATATTTTTTAAGAAATGTGGTGAATACGGCTTTAGTGTATGACTGGATCAGACTGGAGCCGGTTCTGTAGGTGGTGTTGTAGCTGTGTAGCTAACGTACCAGCCTGGCTCTATAAGGTAGAGGTGTTGTTCTGCCTGCTCCTCCAGGCGGTGGCCGGCCTGTTGGCTGACGCTCGCTCCCTGGCTGAGGTAGCCAGAGAAGAAGCTTCCAACTTCAGATCCAACTACGGACACGACATTCCTCTGAAGGTAGCCACTCTGCAGAGCGAAGCATCATGTCTCCATGTCTCGGGGCTCAGTTTAAGAACATGCCGTGTTGTTGCAGCACCTGTCGGACAGAGTGGCCATGTATGTCCATGCTTACACGCTGTACAGCGCCGTGAGGCCGTTCGGCTGCAGGTGAGTCAACATGGCTGCCGGGCGCCGAGGCTCTTTCAGCCAAAGATGTTTCTATCCACACTGTGAAAATACTGACTGCTGCTGTCATGCATGTCTGCTTCACTTCTTCTTCTCTACATCTGAGCCCAACAATTAGGCCTGTCACAATAACAGGTTTTGCTGAGTGATTGTCTCAAAATGATTGTGATAAACTTGTGATAATATTGTTTGAAGACCATTTTAAACTGATGTAATTGTAATAATATAATAATGCAAGCACATACTGCCAAAAATAAATGAACTTTATTTTCAGAACACTGGAACTGGTAAACAAAACAACCAAAAACATAAATAAAATGGACTATCAGTCTCCATTAACAACAAATGCACTTGAATGAAACCTAAACACAACATGAAACCAAAGTGGAAATAAAAACTACATTCAGCCAAAAGAGTAGATTATGAAGTCTGTATCCTAAATTTCCCTTTAATAACCATTAGATTTAGATAGAGAAGATGGGCACATCCGACTACCTGATGCAATAGTTCCGTCCTCCCTCACACTAAGGAAATGAGGAAGAGAGCAGTCAGAGCACCGGAGCTGAGCCTTTTTTCATCCAGTGTCAACAGAAAGAGAAAAAGGCAGGAAGAAACGATAAAGCCGACAAACTAAAATCAGGTTGATCATTTTCATTTATCATGCGATTAATTGAGTTATTGTTTATCACGACAGGCCTACCAGCAATAAGCAGATTTGCCCCAGAACCTGCTCTCCACTAATATCAGTCAGGTCTGAGGATCCTGCTGCAGCTGCAAGCCTAAGTTTGACATATTTGTTAAAACCATCATCACTCTCCTGTCAGTGTGATGAGACAGATGATCGTCTCTCCACCTCCTCTCTGAGCTGCTGTTGTAGTCTGAAGAAATTCTCCACTCCTGGTCAGAAACAACCAATCAGAGCCAGGAGGAGGGGATTAGTGCTGTCAATCAACTCAGGTACTCGCTGGTCAACGTGCAAATGGAGAAACAATTTACTGTTACAGGAACACCATGTATCTGCTGCCTTAGGTGGCCATGCTAACTAGATTAGCACTCATGCTGTGCTAGTTGCAGTAAAGAAGAGAGGAAGAGGAGGACAGAGGGGATGATTGACAGACCTGATTGATGGTTGGTACTGAGAGAAGGCAGAGGAGCTAGGTTCTATTTTTTTTCCCCCCAGATTCTCTCTTAAATTATTCTGACAACATGGTGACAGTTTGAACAAATGTGCAGCTTTAAGATGCACAACTTTCGGTCATATTTGTAACGTTGGACTGTGATGATGAGAGGAAACGATGAGCTCCATGGATACGGCCCAGCTTCTGGTCATTGTGTGTTTTGAGCAGGAAGGTGATTGTTTGCTGCGGTCAGCGGCTCTCTAACAGCTCTGTGTTGTTTCAGTTTCATCCTGGGCTCATACAATAAAGACGACGGGGCGCAGCTCTACATGGTCGACCCGTCAGGCATCTCATACGTGAGTCTGTCAGAGCTACAGCAGGGAGGGAGCGCTGCTGATGGCACTACTAACCATGTGGTGTGTGTGTGTGTGTGTGTGTGTTCAGGGTTACTGGGGATGTGCCATTGGAAAAGCAAAACAAGCTGCCAAGACAGAGATTGAAAAGCTGCAGGTGAGACGCTTCTACAGCTGACGTTAACGGAAACTGAAGCTGTTGAACATAATTAGGAAATTTAATGCTATGTAAAAAAAGGAGTTGAATTATTTGTTTTACATATTTTCATGTATTTCCAATACTGTGTGAAATAAGCCTGAGTGTTTGGCAGAATTTGCCAAATTAATGGGTAGAATAACTGTGCTCTGGTTTCTACTGCATGTCTAGAAGTGAACCTGAAGGACAAACTGCTGGTCAGTTTCTAAGACAGTCCAGGACTGTCTTCTGACCCAACATCAGTGCTCTGTCACTTCACACAGAAAAAAGAGCTACATGTTCACAGCGCTTTGTTTTTATCATCCACCAGATGAGAGAAATGACGTGCAGAGAACTGGTTAAAGAAGTCGCCAAAATGTGAGTAAAAGCCAGACGAGGTTGTCAGGAATCATCCTGGTTGGAGGTTTTAGCTGGAAACGGATTTTCCACATCCAGTCCAGACAAATGGTTCCCAGTTTCAACTCTTTGTTCTTTTCATTCACCAGAATCTACATCGTACACGACGAGGTGAAGGATAAAGCGTTTGAGCTGGAGCTCAGCTGGGTGGGAGAAGGTAAGAGCCAATCACGTTCAGCCTGCTCTGCGTTCAGTCGGTAAACGCTTCAAACTGTTTGGAGTTGAATGGCAACCAGAAGTTTTGGCACATCTTTGGTGTTGATGATGATCCTACCATTTTATTTTATTTAAGCACATTTTTAAAATTTTATTGAAAGAAAATTTTTTTTTTAAACGACATGTCTATTAATCTCTAAATGTTTACAATGCAACAGAAATATTTTTATTTTGCAGACATTTTGAGCTGATTCACCCGTCTGTCTGTCCAGTCAGTTTATTGTAGTGTTTACTACGTTGTGATGTGTGTGAAGCTGTGTGTAAGACGGAGTGTTCCAAGTGTTCAGGTCAGACTGGGAATTGACCAGTAAAAACCTGATTGGTGTGTCTGGGGGAGAAAAATGCTTGTTCCATTAAACTCCAACACATGAGCCTGAATTAATGTGCACATCACATTCAGTATACATGGTTACCATAGTAACACAGCTGATTCTTGTGTTTCTTCAGTGACGAATGGACGACATGAGTTGGTTCCCAAAGACATCAAAGAGGAAGCAGAGAAATATGCAAAGGTGAGGCGCCAAGACAGATTGTTATGAATTCTATAATTCATGTGAAACGGCCGGACCCCCTGCCTCCAGGTTGGGGGTCCGGTCTGTCCTCCAGGTGGTTTGTGGGAAACGTTACTGCAGACGCTCAACATGGACATGTTTTTTGTTTCAGGATTCTCTAGAGGAGGAGGATGACTCTGATGAAGACAACATGTAAACATCTTCCTCTTCGTCACATCCTGCTACTCAGACTCATCTGAGCTATTTTTTATATTGTTTGACTTTTCATGTCTGGTTTTTGATTTCTTCTTGATTTTGAGCTTAAATAAATAAAACTAAACTCGTTTCTGATGGGGTTGTAGAAAGTGAAATCAGCAATAAGACCAGGAACATCACACACACACTCAGCAGAGGAACTGCGATGCTTTCATTTTGTTTTAAACAGAAGGTAAATCACAGACACAGGTGGAGGCCTCAACAGTCACCTGAATCTACGAGACTACCTCACACACAGACCAGTTTGTGAGGGAATCAAAGTTAACAGGAGAAAGCCCTGACTGAGCAGTGAGTGAGATGTGAATCAAGCAGAGTGGATCTGGAAGGCAATGGAAACATGGTCTCCATGACGCCATTTTCACACATCACATCATGAAGTATCTGGAAAATGAGACGATGCAGCAGCACGAGAGACCTGGTTAAAAACTTTATTAGAAACAGAGAGCGCTGCTTGTTGCACACACACACACACACACACACACTTGTAGCATGGCTTGTGTGCGTTTCTGTATTTACATTTTTGCTCTCAAATCTCCGCCAGCAAAACACATCAGAACCAAAAAGACAACCAAGGAGTAAACAATAACTACAGTACAAACAGTCTCTTAGAAAATATTAGAAATTATTCTTTTGGGGTGTGTAAAATGTAGTTCTCAAATACAGGTGTGGTTTTATTCTTTTAACATTTTATGTACAAAACAAGCAAATGTTGAGGAGCTGCTAGCAGCCGTCTGTCTGAGCCTGATGCAGAACCGAACAGGAGAAGAGCGGGTCAGTGCCAAGTTGGGGTCCAGAAGCAGGAAGATTCCTAACTTCTCATTTTATGCATTCTTGATGCTTATGGTCACATTTCATTTACACAGTTTGAAATTTTGTGAACTGATGTTGGGTCAGTTATGAGATTTCATTTCAAGAAATCTAATTGTACCTCAGAAATGCTTAAGAGTTTCAACTTAAATTTAACTTTATGTAAGAAATTTTGTCCAAAATTTATCTAAATAAAAAGAGGGGAAAAAAACCCTGAATATAAGAAATTCTGTCCACAAAGCCAATAAATACAAAAGGAGCTTCAGAATATTACATTTAATTTACATAAGAACTAAAAGTTCAATTTTTTTTTTCTCACCATCTTATTAAAATAAAAACTTTGATTGGATAGAAGATAAAACTGAAACTGGAAGCCCGTCTTCTTCCTCACCTACATTTCTCAGTTAAGGTTAAAAATGGCGGCCAGCCGTCGGTTCTTTACTGACCGCTGACCCTGAAAGCAAAGGACAGGAGAGATGGTTCTGGAACCAGAACAAGTATTGGCACCCTGCAGGGGAGGGAGGGGAGACAGGAAGAGTTCTGCACCAGTGCAACAAAAGGCCGGCTCCTCAAACAAAGTCAGCCATCAGGTGAAGTGGGCGGGGCCTCTTTGTGCGGCTCCTCCTCCACTGCTGGGAAGAAGTGCGGGGTCCCATGTCACAGCGACATGCCATCCTCTGCAGTGTCCTCACAGCTGACTTAAGTGGGGAAAGTCTGTGGGGTGAAGGGTCAGGGGGTGGGAGTGGGCGTGTCATCACCTGCACTCCACCGCCACGGTGTTCTGAGCGGGCGAGGCTGAGGACGGACTCATGCCTGTGTCTGAGGACCCTGAGGAGGTGGACGCCGTCGTGTGGGACACTGAGGACCAAAGACAGCACAGTCAGTCTCCGTTTGCTGAACCATGAAATCAAGTTGCTGATTAATAACTTAACATAAAGTTGATTGATCTCATCAAGCCACTAGTGGTTAACTGATAGGCAGCCATGGCTGTCCCAGCAGTCAGGCAGCTCAGCTCAGAGTGATGTTTATGTGAATCTTAAGGAGCTTGTTGAATGTTTGTATTTATAGACAGAAACATAAAGAACATTTTGCATCCCACATTGGTCTCCATTTGGATCGGATCACTCCCTCGTTCTGGTATGGCTCCGCTGTCTGTATATTAAGATCCTTCATCTTAAGGATGACCAGCAGTGCCCTCTGCTGGATGGTGGCCAAATTACAACACTAACAAATTAAGGTTTAAACTACTATTATTATTTCATCTAATTGGTACTCATTTAAATCTAACAAACCATTAGTCAACAATCAACCGTTTGAATCCCTAGTGTGAACTGATAACATACTGATCAGGACAGAAACAGAGTGTAATCTCGTTCAGGATACTGAAGTGAAATGCATTTTCTGCTCTGCTGCTCCCACCTTCTCTCTCCTTCTTTTTTAGTCTCTTCCTGCGTCTGTCGATGGAGGCCACCTCAGACTTGAGGCTCATGTAATACTTTCTGATCTCCTGCAGCTTCTCCTGCAGGAAGGAGATCCTCTCTGTGCTCGACATGTTGTCCAGCTCGTCTGAGGAACAGGAGACAAGAATCAGCAGCTTGGTACAGAAACAGTTCATATAACTCAGGCAGAGGAGATCACTGACTGTTTATCAGCTCTTACTGGCCATCAACAACACCTGATTGCTGTGTGAAAGCAGCTGATGTGTCCAACCACAGCTAACTGTAATGAAAGTGTGTGTGTGTTTACCAAGCTGCAGGGTCCACTTGTAGGAACGCTGGGGGGAGGGGGAGCTGTGTTTATCTTTACTGTGTGCAGACGGAGACGACAGACCAGGACAACGAGATTTCTGGGATTTGGACAAGGACGAGAGCCGAGACTGGTCCTCACTGTCACTGCTGTGTCCTGGGGACAGGAGGGAAGGGCAGGAGGGGACATTAACTTCCAACATGAGAGACGGAGAGAAGCACAGAGGCACCAAGAGTCAGAAGAACTGAAGTGGTTGAGTTTTAGCTCAATCAATCTGATCAGATGCTAGCAACTGCTGTTACACACACACACACACACACACACACACACACACACACACACACACACACACACACACACACATCCTTGTACTTCCACCCTACTGGGGACTTTATATCCATTTCCTCTCATTTTAGTAACAGCATTAATGGTTAAAGAGATATTTTCCTAAACCATTACTAGTCTAACCTTAACCAAACCTTAATTCACCCCACATCTCAGGGAAAAAGTCCACAAATGACCTCTGTTTGTGGGTCACACACGGTGTGACGTGGACTCTGTTTCTAAAACATTGGGCTCAACTCAGAGTGATGAGCAAGTTTTCCTCTGTTCTTGTTGAACTAACACAGGAGGTAAAAACAGCAAAATCATCTAAAGTTGAACATTTTTCAACTGTCTGTTGTGTTGCTAGGCAGCATATCCATGTCCGTGTTTATGAGCTCAGATTTCACATGCACAAATTTTGCTGGTCGTTTGGCTGTCCAGTCGCCTCATCACACAAGTTTCATAGGAAATGAATGGAGAAGGATCATGACATCACGCTACCTGCTCCATTCTTGTCGGCCTTGGCCGGGGTCAGGGTCCGTTTCTGGTTCCGTTTGTGTTTCTTGGCAGTTGGGCTGGAATTTACGTCATTCACCCTCTTCTGACCTGAGGGGTCAAAGGTCACAAATGAAACATAGAGCCTCCGCTGAGGACTCAGTGGTGTTGCGGTGTCTTACCTCTGTCCTTAGGTTCCTGCATGAACAGCAGGGAGGAGGAGGATGAAGTGCTGCCCTCGAAGCCGGGGCTGGAGTCGCCCCCCTGCTCACCCCGGACTGGCCCCCGCTCCTCCTCGGCCTCAGTCGGGTCCTTCGCAGGGTGGAGCTCCTCTGGACAGACGGGGGGAATGGCAGTCATCAAGAAGGGCCTGACCTGAGGCTGGGCAGGGTGGGGGGGGTGAACAGCGAGGGGCAGAGTGGGAGGAGCCTGTTTCTGCTCCCGCATCATGAGGAGGGGCTCTGAAGAGAGAGGGGGCTTGTCTTTCTCGTCGGGGTCGTCCAGGTCGACCTCATGGCACACCAGGGCTTCAGGGCCCATCTGAGGCACCAGCTCTTCGACTGGGGGGGGCACTGCAGGAGTGCCTGGGGGCTCTGCGGCATGGACGGCTGTCCCAGCATGCACCTCTGCGTCCTGATGAGGCGTTAGGTTCTCCTCGGCCACAGCACTCAGCTTGTGCTCTGCGGTGGGATGAGGGGTGTTCTCTGGTGCCCGTTCCGGCTGCTGGGCAGCAGGAGGGGCGGGGGGGTGGTCCTGCCTGCCGACGGTGCAGAGCTTCTTCTCTGCTGTTCTCTGGTCGGCTGCTTTGCGCTTTAGCTGCGTGCTGCCCCTCTCTTTAGGCTCCACCTCCTCCTCCTCCTCGGTGGCAGAGTCTGTGTCGGAGTTGATAGAGGGGGGTTTGGGCGGGAGATGCTGGGAGGGCAGGCAGTGCAGGACCACCATGGGCTCCTCCTGTCTCTTCAGAGTGGACAGCAGAGTGGCCTGCAGGGGTGAGGGGGCCGGGGCCGCGGTCGGGGCAGGGCCAGCATTGCAGTGAGGGATTGTGGGAGGAGTCTCAGAGTCCCTGAGGTTGACCCTGCGACCTTTGCCCCTGGGGGTCAGCAAGGGTATGACACGGCTCTCGTCCTCTGCTGTGGAGGGCAGGGACGGCAGCGAGGGTGACGTCCTGCTGAGGGGCGTGTCCAGAACCACTTCCTGTCCAGGTAACGTTCTCGTCCCGGCACACAACTTAACCTCCTTCTCCAGGTGAACCGCTGACTCCCGGGGCTCCTCCGCAGGCTCCGCCCCCTGCTGCTTTTCTGTTTGGTTCAGACGCTCGTCTGCTTTCTCCTGAGGCATGCTGGGACACGGGGAGGTGGGGACCTCCGTCAGCACAGCACCAGCTCCTGAGGACGCCATATTGCCGTCGGCAGCAGTCTCAGCCACAGACTGCTCCCTCGTCTCCTCCTCCTCCTCCTCCTCCTCCTCTTCCTCCTCCTCCTCCTCTTCTTCCTCTTCCTCAGGCAGGGCTGGCTCCTCATCTGGTTCACAGGTTTGAGGTTCGGATCTCCCTCGCCACGGCGACGGTTTGTCAGTTTTCTCCAGGGTGTCGTCTGCGTCGCTGTCATCAGACGAGTTCCCAGAATCCTCTGTAGGGTCAGACAGCAGTGGTTTTAGCAGGTGGGCTGACTGTGCAGCAGGAAGCAGAGTGCGATGGTCTTCTTACCGTTAGACGGTGGGTCGGACTCGTACAGGCCAGAAGTCCTTCTGGTTCTCCTGCGAGGCGTGTCTGCACAAAGAACACCATTCAGCACATAACCTAGCAAAGCTTCAGAGTTCAGGATGATCCTGGACTCCTACCATTCCCATTGGCCAGGCTGGGCGTGGCGTCGGGCCGAGAACTCTTCCCATTGGCCTGGCCCTCGCTGCTGGGGGTTTTGGACACGCTGCGTCCCGCCGGGCCGCTGGGCGTGGGCCTGGTCTGAGGGCGGCCACGCTTCAAGCCTGTTGGCTTCAGAGGTGTTAAGGAAGCTGGCTTCTCGTCATCCTTTTCTCCCTTCTCTGAGTCTTCCTTGTCTTTGTTCTGTCAGAAGAAAATTTGAGGAGGAAAGTTCATACGGGCACAGAGATTACCCTCCGAGAGCAAAAATCAGGGAAACTGCACCGACTACGGAGCAAACACAATCACTCCTAAGGGCAACTTGGGTCGACCTGATGTGCGAGCTCAAAGTCTCACCATGGAGAGACCTCAAGCTGGGATTTGAACCCAAAACCTTTTTCTTAAATGGGAAGTACTATGTATTTTCCAGGCATATAGCACTATTTCACAGCACAATCAAGTTACTATATTAATTTCAATTCTGTATATAACTTGAAAACTTAGATTTTTTAATTTAACCCTTTGAAATTGGGTCTTTGTCTCTTTAAAACCTTCTGCTCTTTCTGGAACTCCACCTTCATAAAGTCATCACAACATTACAATGTTTTTGCCAGCAATGTGCTGGAAAGTAGCTGGTATGATGAGCTCTGCAGATGATCAGTTCCACCAGGTGTTTGCTAATGGCTGCTAGCTAGTCTGAAGGAGCTGAGAGGGGGAGGGGCTGCTCGGAAGAAGTCCAGAAACGTGGAAACTGCAGCTCTGAGGACTAGATGTGTCTCGAAGGTGGAGACAGGTCCACTCAGGTGTTTACACGGCTGAATGGTTGCCATGGAGATTAAAGGATTTCTCAAACATGCATGAAAAAATCAAGGTGACACTCCAGGTATGTTTTTGATGAGAGAAAAGCATGACATGATATAAAACTCAAAAAAGTTGACTTTACATAATTGCCCCTTTAAGAACAAAGCTAATATTGTTTTTTATTGTTAAGCAGTTATGAACCTGACCTACTAATAATGTGCTGATGAACCACAAGGTGGCAGTAAAGCACACAGTGAGCATAGAGGAGCATCTCTAGTCCTACCTTGACTTTTTTCCTCTGCCTCTTCTTGGTTCCTTTCTCTGCAGGCCAGATGATGCGGTCAGCCTTCACCCATTCATCATACCTGTGGATCACACACACATATTTAGTGTTCTTAATCAGTTTTGTGTCTGCCGTTACCAATCACTACACACTGCCCACCTGACACTAATATTACACACTTCTAAAAGCAGAACCAGACCTGTTCTCACAGAGGCTGATATAACAGAGAGCTGGTGGCACTGACCTAACATTCCAGCCGTAGTAGTGAACCAGGTAGAACTGCTCTCCATTGTCTATGTCCGTCTTCTTGATGTGGGCCTCATAGATCTTCTGGGTTTTTCCTCTGCCGTATTTCACTCTGACCTTGGTTCCTGCCAAAGAGTCTCCATCCTCTTCATCTTCACTTCTAAACGAAAAGACAAACAAATAGCACAAGGCATATCAGTTCTATTACATTTAGCATTCTTATTTTAATCATATTCATAAGCAGTACGTTTAATTTCTCTAAGCTAACTCTCACTTTGAATAATCCACCATATTCTAGAGTAGCGGTTCTCAACGTGGGCGGTACCGCCCCCCGGGGGGCGTTCAGAGGACGGCAGAGGGCGCTGGCGGAAATGTTTACAAAAGGGGGGCGCTGGGATTCTTCTGTGGGGCGTTTGGTCCAAGGTAAACTTTATACCTTATATGCACAACAATACCAGTTTAGACTTTGAGCAACTTGGTAAAACTGTATTGTGTAACATTAAATCATGCTTGGCTGCAACGATATAGATGGCAGCTCTTCTTCTATTCAGTGTTTGTAGCTTTTGGCACAGCTTTGTTCTCCTGCTACTGGTAGCGTCACCGCATCAGTTCAATGTTACACCAGCTGATGTCTGGTATTTTTGTACATATGTTTTGGCAGTTCTGTGATCATGTTAAGCAGCAAGTTATATTAAAAAGTGTTTTATTTCCGTTTGAAGGCTGCCCGCTTCCATGGAAGGACAACAGAAAATTGCTCTTATAAACATGTAATTGCTAAAATCATGATACCCTGACTTTGTATCCCTCTTAAAAATGAACCCATTTAAATGAAGAAACAAAGAAATCCCTCCATGGGTGATACCACGATAGAGAGTGTTCATTTTATGGCGTTAACACCGGTGCTGTAAGTGGTCCGGTATGAAACGGGGGTGATAGAACAACGGTACCACAGCACTTTTAAATTTCCATAATCAGAATGCTGAAATTGTTTCCATTGTTTTAAAAGGTTTATGTCAGTCTGCCTTTTCCCCATCGATACGCTTCCCGACCGCCCTAAACCTTAGGGGCTTAAAAAAAAAAAATTGCGCAAAACTCTGAAACAGGAGAAGTGGGACATAAAACAGAGCGACAAACTAGATGTGAATTATGGCATAAAAACAGAGAATCCGACGCTGAACAGTGAAAAATCAACACATAATGTGAAACACATGATTAGGCGGCGCAGCAGGTGATGAGTGAAGATTACTGATGGTCAATAAATGATCAAATAAATTTAGCAACAGGAAAGAAACTAAAGTGGACATAGCAATAAACCAAGAGAGGATAAAACTAATCAAAGGAAACTAAATGGAAATGAATGAAGAACAAAATGCAAGAATAAACTAAGAAACTAAAGTAAATACAGAGGAATAAACTGGTATGGCAAGACTTTTCGAGCAATAATTAATACAGAGGACTGTATGGCAAGAATAAACAGACACTATTTCCAGATAAAAGGTAAAATAATATTGTTGAAGTGCCATGGGGTTTGTTGAGACCACATCTAGTACTGAGAATAAATATATTTTACAGACTAACAGTAAAGAACTTATCACTTATTTATGTTTTTAATTAGATTTGATATATTTATTTCTTCAATATTATTTTTCATATCAGTAGCCTACAAATTCTTTGGTGGGGGGCGGTGAGGGACCTGGATAAGGGCTACAGGGGCGCTGGCCCAAAAAAGGTTGAGAAACACTGGTCTAGAGTAAATATCTGGATTTTGTTTCTGATCAATCTGCTCATGATGAGCACACCTACCGGCAAACTCATTTGCATAAATATTTGTGTTGGAAATGGAGATTACAAGGATGCTCTTGTAATCTCCACAAGGAAAGACAATGGTTTCCTTATTTTCAATTTAATTCAATTCAAAAATATTTTATTGATCCCAAAAGGACATTAAATATTGTAAGTCATTAATTCAAAGTATTCAAGGGGTTATTGTAGATAGTGATGGCAGGAAAGGTCTCTGTGCTGACCTAAAACAATTATTTTGGGTCTGGACGACATGGCTGAAAAACGTAAGCGTTTTATATTAGTCGATTATTGGTTTGTTTTTTTGTTTTAAATACTGCCAAACTGGTGATGAGACCTTTCCTATTTAATCCACAGTTTTCACTTCATATTGTTTTTTATTGTTAAGCAGTTATGAGGCACAGTGGTGAAACCTGAAACTGCTGTACGTTACTCAACAGGTTGTTGCTAGGTAACCAAAGATTGAGTTAGTTGATGCCATCAACCTTACTCTATATCAGTGTATTTTACTTGATTCAGTTGATTATATTATTATTATCATTTCTGGGCCGTTTGTCCAGCAAAGTGTCTTCAGATGACATTGTTGACTTGCAGGGTTAAACTGAATGTTGTCATGAATAAAATTAAATCATTTAAAAAAAGAAATCTTACCCATGTCGTCTTCTCTCCTCCTCCCCTTCTTCTTCCTCGTCATCGTCGTCCTCTTCCTCATCGTCAGAGCCTTTCTCGGAGTCGTCCAGTCGTCTGTTGCTGCGCCTCCTCACCTCTCTCTGCTGCTCCTCACTGTTCTCTGCCCCTCCCCGTCCAGGGTTCTCTGGCTTGGGGGGCAGTTTGCCCCGACTGCCCACACCTCTTCTCCTCCCCTACAGTCAGACCAATCAGATGTCTGCTTTCAGATTCAGGTGATTCGTTTTTCAAACAAACCTGATGTAAAAAGAGGGGAAGTTCTTACCCTGGGTGACGAATGTCTCTCCTTCACCTCCTTTTCGCTCTCGCTCTCTGAGTCAACCTCTTCCCTCTTGTCATCAGCAGACTCTGACTTGATGGGCACTGTGAAGGCCTCCTTAAGCTCAACTTTAGCTTTCTTGTGATTGGGTGGGGGGTTGTTGTGGTG
This sequence comes from Poecilia reticulata, assembly GCF_904066995.2. NCBI lineage: Eukaryota > Metazoa > Chordata > Actinopteri > Cyprinodontiformes > Poeciliidae > Poecilia > Poecilia reticulata. The sequence goes on from NC_088851.1 coordinate 2,844,421, forward strand.
GATGGTTCTGAAGGTGATGCCGGCAGAACAGCAGTACTCCTCAAACCCAGACAGATACCTGACAGCACACATCACAGATAAATACTCATCCAAGCTGCAGTCAGCCACCTCTTCACAATAAGTACAACACATCCAAACTTATGAAGCCTGGAAACATTCAGCTTCGGTCAAACGGATCAAGGACAGATAGAAGAACCGTCATAAGCCATTACATCCTTGAAGACAATGTCCAAAGTTAAAAAGCTCTTTGATATTTCCCATTAGAGATTAAGAATACTAAAAACACAGTGTATTAATTATTATTTTTATTATTATTTTAGAATCACTGCATTACTTAACTAAAAACTTTTACTGGAAACATTTTCTAAAACATCAAAAAACAGCTCAACTGTCGATTGATTCATAAAATACAAAAAATGTATTTCCCATTAATGGAAAGATGATTATTTTCTGAGCAGCATCAGCAGGGAGGATCTGAACTTTACCACAAGTTATTTGATCAGAGCATCTCTGTCAGCAGTACACAAGTTTAGGATTTTACTGACACCAACAGCGTAATTAGTGATCACAACTAGGCCAGTAATAACTAATTTTACTGGATGATAAACAGAAACAATAATTTTGTTTTGAGTCAATTTTCAATTTATATATTGATAATGGCATAGTAATTCCTTCTGAAAGACTAAAACTTTAATTTAGTACAGAAGGCTCCACAAAGGAACTGGAAGACATTTAAAATATCCAAAACAAAAACAAGCTAAATTAATAGATAAAACAGAAATAAAATAAAATAATAATAATAAAAAAAACACTGAAAGCAGAAAAAAATGTATTATGAAGTCTGTGAACAAAAACTATGGAATTTATTGAGCTCATTTTAATTCATCATGTGATTCATTGATGGATTACTTAAATGCAACAGGCGTACTCACAATACTCCACCAGTAAAACTCGAAAAGAATAACTTCATGTTTGTTGACACCGAGTTTCTTCAGTGGTCAGACCCAGAAGACCTCATGTCAGACCAGCCCTATGAATCTTAGATGTATGGAGGTAGCTTACACATTCAACTTGCACAAAGTTTGTGCACATGAGCAGGGCTGTGGCAAACGATTATTTTAGTAATCGAATACAATTCTTTTGCTAAATTAAATTCTTCCATAACAGCAGCATATCACTGCATTCCTAACAATTACTTGCAGTATCTTAGAAAATTAACATGCAACAGCAAAAGCTACTTTTCTATGTCACCCTAGACAAAAACTGCACAAAAATCTGAAATTATATAAATGTTAACACTGAAATTAAAAATAAAGCAGCACATATTCATCTTCAGTAAAGGTAATAGATGAGTTGTCACTTTGCACAGCTTTTTATAGCTTTTGTGTGCATGTGAGTGATGGGATCTTTGTCATAATTGGAAACGCATTTGTTGCTGTGTTAGGCTGGTAGAAAATTAATTTTCTGCTTTGTCTGTAAAGCTACACTTGCACTAAGCCTCATCTGCAGCCCGATTACGGCACTTCTTACTTTTTGTAGGCTGTCTTAACATTGTAGGATGCAGCCGAGTTGAGAACAGGGATCCCCAGATCCATGTAGACCTGCTTCCACACGGTGCCAGACTCGATCTGAAACAGGCAGAAAAACAGAGCTTCAGCCAGCTGCTGTGGGACTCCTATATCTGGACAATACTGATGGGTTCTGTCAGACAGCCAAGAGGATCATCAGGACTTCAGTCCAACATGCGAAACTTCTCTCAGGATCATCACTCACACAGCCCGGCACTATAATCAGTCTGCAGCTCTACAGTGACCTCCTCACCTTGCGACAGCCTCCCAAGTGGTAGACCAGCCTGAAGAGCTTGAAGAGGTTCAGGTCTTTGTAGCCCAACACCGGGGGCTTGTTGATGGGAGTGCCTGACAGAGAACATGGATCAGACGTCACTGCTTTCATTCACCAGGAAACATTCTAGTTAAAACCAAGTCAGGCTGGAAATGTCAATGAAATGCAAATCACATCTGTGATTTAAGAGTCGAAATGTTTGTTTCAATCAAACCATGTTTATCACAAGGACACCGATAAATCGGTCATTTCCACAGAAAATAAAAGAGTTCATTCCTACTAACCTTCAGTTAAAATGCCAGAGAAGCCACTAATGCATGACACTATTACTGTCTTCTTCCCTTACTTAGGAGCTTTTATGTCCTTTCTTAAATGAAGCCACAGACGTTCAAGTCTTACCTCTGTCCTCCATGAATTTGTAGAGCTGCTGGAGGAAGTTCTCCTTCTCCTCAGGGTCTGCCTCCTCCTCTGGCTAAACACACAGCGCATGAGAGAGAGAGGCAGCTCTTTAGACAGACTTTGTTAACTACTAGCTGAAATATAACTATGATAAATAACTACATAGACCTGTAATGGCTTGTATAGATGCCTCGATTTCCTTAGTCTTTAGAGAAACTAACCTCATCTACTGACACAAAGGTCTGAAAATCAGCCCCAAGTCTGAGAGAAACTGACTGAGGCTGACCACCAGGTTACATCTGTCAACAGTCACCCACTGTTGCCAACTTAGCAACTTTGTTGCCATTTTTTTTTTAGCAACTTTTGAGACAAAAAATAAAAAAAGAACAAAATTGGCATCTGCCTAAATGGGAAGTGCCAGGTTAGGCTTTACAAATACAAAAAAAGATTTATCAACCAAAAAATTTATGAAAGATGTAATTTATTTATAAAAAGGTTTATTAATATGAAATTCACACCAGATGTCAGACAGTTTGGGTGAGCATTGATAATCATTTAGAGTAAAAAATTATTTATCACGATGAGAATTTGGTTTTATTATGACAACAATAAATTCTGATGTCTGAAAAGCCCCCAAAACTAAAAATATTGTCAGGGTTATTACTTTTAATATTTTCTCCACGTTTTTATCCAACTGGTTTCCAAAAGCAGTCTACTACTGATAAAATTACAAGTCCACATTGCAAACCTCTAGATGTATTGAAAACATGAAAAAAAGGAAGCTGCAAACAATCCATAGAGGCAAAACAGAAACAGAATCAATTCTAGTGAAAATCACTACCAGCTGGTTTAGTCTTTAATGAAGGCCTAGAAAAAACTCATTTCTACGGTGAAACATCTTATAATAAACTTAAAGTGAAAAGCTCTCCAGATCCTCACCTCATTCTAAAACACACTGATGACACTCATTATGTTCCGTCTTCTCTATAGGATTACAGCGGAACCATGTTCTGTTGCTTATTTGTCTCCAAAGAATCATGTAAAAAAAATTTTTTTTTAAAAAGACACTTGCCTCTTCCTTGATGTGTTTCTTTCTCTTTTCATCCTCAGTCTCCTCTTCGTCCTCCTCTGCCTCACTCTCCTTGTCATCTTTGTCATCTTCACTGGAGGAAGAGTCTAGAATCTGACTCATATCCATCTTCCACGCTTCTGGAACCTCTCTGCTCCTCAGAAACATCTGGGCTCCTTCAATACCTGCAGGGCATGGAGACAAAGCAAAGCGTGAGACAGATGTGGAAAAAATGAGAAGAGCAGGAAGGAAGGGCGCCTCACCTCTTCTGTTGGAAAAATCTGGCTTGCTAACGCTGATGGCGTTGACCAGGTGAGCGTGTCTCCTCCCCACAGTGTAGCTGCAGCATTAAGACAGAAGAGAGAAATGTTCTATTCAAGTCATGCTGATCTATCACATTAAAGTACATTGACTTTTTTGTGGCTTTAATGACACATTTGAAGAATAAAAAAATAAATCAGTATGACTGCTTAAGTGATGAGGAGCAGATTTTTGTATACAAAGATAATAAAAAGTAAACTCACAATTTGCCATCACAGAAGGACCTGACCAGACACTGATCCTTCTTCACCAGCAGCTCATCACTGCAGCTGGGAGACACCACCTGCAGAAGCAACACAGCTTAACCTCTGCTAGTCAGCTGCAGATTTTACACCGGAAGCAGGAATTAGTGATCTACCGATCTGATATTAATATCTGTATCGGCTCTGATGTTGGGGGAAAAAAAGAAGAAGAAAGAAATAGCATGAATCGGGTATTGTGACAATGTGCTCAATCCATAAGGGCAGATCTACTCCATCTAATTCTATGCTTTGTGCTCTGTTATCATGCTCTATTATTTATTTTATATTTAGTAATAATTCCTAAATGCACTTTCTGAACCATTTGAAAGGTTTATTGGAGTTTATTTTTACATGTTTAACCAAAGTAGTCAACTTGTAATTTTAGTCAGTTTCAGTGTTATTGTTTTTACATGTTTGACTAAGCTTGTATTGGTGTATTTTAGTGTGCTGCACTGGTGCAGAGTTAGCAAATAAACCTGATATTTGTGTCTGTGTTTAAAAAAGAAAAGTCAGTTCTGTGTTATTTTTCTGTATCGGATCGTATTGGCTGGTACTAAACCTCACATGTCAGTATCAGAAGAGAAAAAAGTGGATTGCGCATCCCTAGCAAGAGCCAGAAATATAACAAAAACTAAACTAGTTATGTGAAGCAGTTCTTCACCTAACTGATAGACTGCAGTGGTTTTAGTCAGTCAAGCTGCAGCCCCATTTTACTTTGTCCTCTTGTGTTGGAACACAGCAGTGAGAAGATGTTTACTCAGATTTGGTGCTTTATTAAAACAAAAATGTAGCACTATGAAGCCTTTTCTCAAAGTGGCAATTTTTAATATTATCATCACTGTAACTGGCAGCGGATTGGTCAGACAGCCAAGAGAAATTGTGACATCACATGACATCATCAGCACATAAAGCGAAACCATTTCTCAAGTATCATCACTCCTTTCCCAGATCCAGTCACAGTAGCAGCTGTAGTTGTTTTCTAACATGAAAAGTAACGAGTGCTTTTACAAATCTGCGAGAAACCTCAAAATTAAACAGCTGACTGTCTTTCTTTGTGGATTGCCAAACAGCTCAGAGCTCATTCTCCTGATCCTCTGCAGTAAGACACAGCAACATATTCTAGAAGATGTTGCGAGGACCAATCATCTTCTAAAGAAGAAGTCTGTATTCCAAATATTAAACATGATGTTATACAGATGACATCAGAAATCAGAAAACTGTTTTCATGTATTTACCAGAGCCATGAACCAATCAGTGGACTCCTCTGTGTTCTCTATGCTGCAGATCTGACCCAGCAGCCCATCGGTCAGCCTCTTCTTGTCGTCGTCCTCTTCTTCGCTCGATGAAGTCTCGTTCTCCTCATCAGCTCTGAAATACATAAGAGGAAGTTGAACCTAAGTGACAGGAGACAGGAAGTGAACCAAAGACTAAATGTGCAAATGTTGCATGTAAAAACAGCGTTTAAAAATAATAAGCTTTTGAAGTGATGGAAAATTATTCTTTATTTTCAGAACCGCAGCAACATTTTTTTTTAAATCAATAAAAATAATAAACACACATTTCAGTAAAAAGGCAATCATTTCAAGTCCTGAAAAGAATTCCTATTGTATCAGTGCTGAACTACATGACCATCTCAGAAACGGATAAGAACATCGCAGGAAAAGAGATCTTTTTTTTCTGTTGTTCATTTCAAAAAGTGAAACTTGGATTATAAAAGATTCACAGCTTTGAAATACTTCAAGTTTTATTTCTTGTCATTTTAAAGGTTATGGCTTGCAAATTATGAACACAAAATTTTTAACATGACATGACATCTGTCAGCTTTGGACACACCTTGTATCCTGCATTTGTTCTCTAAACTGACTGAAACTGATAGACTGCAGTGGTTTTAGTCAGTCAAGCTGCAGCCCCATTTTATTTTGTCCTCTTGTGTTGGAACACAGCAGTGAGAAGACGTTTACCCAGATTTGGTGCTTTATTAAAACAAAAATGAAGTGCTCAGCCGTATAAAGCAGATTCTTAAAGTGCCAATTTTTTATATTATCATCACTGTAACTGGCAGCGGATTGGTCAGACAGCCAAGAGAAATTGTGACATCACATGACATCATCAGCACATAAAGCGAAACCATTTCTCAAGTATCATCACTCCTTCCCCAGATCCAGTCACAGTAGTAGCTGTAGTTGTTTTCCAAAATGAAAATTAACGAGTGCTTTTACAAATCTGCGAGAAACCTCAATATTAAACAGCTGACTGTCTTTCTTTGTGCTTTTGTAGAGTTAAACGTCACAAATGTATGTTGACAAACAGCTCAGAACTCATTCTGCTGACCCTTTCCAAGAGAAACTTGGAAAGATGAACAGTAGCTACAAACATTTCTCTGATCTCGCTGTGGCTGTTGTCACCTCGCCCTGCTTGTGTCTGGCTGCTCAAAGCAAACCAAGAGCAAAAACTCACACGGCCTGGGACGAGCGTCTTCCGCCTCTGTTTGACTTTTTCCCGATGACCGGGGTGCCGAAATGCTCTGGGTTAGTCAGCGGCAGCTGGTCCAACGTCTGCGTGGGAGAAATTTAGAACATTTCTATCATTCTGAACTTTTTTGTTTAGGAAGTGACAGTCATCCGTCAGGAAACTTACCTCGCTTTCTGCAAAATGCCTCTCTCCCTTCAGACACAGGGATGATCGACGCAGAGTTTTCTCATCACCGTCATCAAAGACTGAAAGAGACAGAGCGGTCAACACATCATCAAAAGCCGTCTAGTACTGAACGATAAGATCTAGAGTAATGGCCAGGAGCAGGGATCTGCTCCATGGGAACTTCAGATTCCTACAGTGAGGAGGAATCTGGGTTTTCTCACAGTGGATCATTTATCACTAAGGAACAATAAAGACACAAAAACTATATTGATATTCTAGGGAGAAGTAGTTTTCCCACTGCTTTGCCTCTTCTCCATCTCTGATCAGACAGTCTGTAAACCTGTGCATCATTACCCTCAGCACCTGCAGTGAAGACTGTTTACTTCTGAGAGGAGGGCGGTTCTTCTGGGTGAGCTATAAATACTGTGACTAACGACACGTGCTGGTTCTGAAGTCCAGGCAGACAGGTACATCAAGCTCTTAACAGAGTTGTGTAGATAAAAAGATGTCTGCAAACCTCAGAAACAAAAAAGCAGCGCTGGAGAGGAGACTGAGACTCAATCAAACAGAAAGCTACTGATGGTGGGTCTTTTTTCACACACAGCTCTTCCATGGCGGCTTCTTCTGTGCTTAATGAGCAGTACGTTTGTGGATTCTATGGTGTCTTTGTCCAGTTCAGGTTAGACTTTAACCATTTTAGAATCTAGCAAAGAGCAGATGATTTTTAGCTAGTGCTAAGGCCCTAAGAAGACCACTTTAGAGGAACATGGTTGTTCTTTTACTGCAACACAAACTTGATTTACAGGTGATTATGCTTTGTTGAATGGGCTAGGGTAGGTCTATGGGCTGTACTAAATAAGATCATCAAATTTTTTGCACAAAATCATCTTCTTAGTCCCGACTATTTTGAGCTCCTTTCACAAACCTTAAATCCAAGTAAGCTGCTGCAGGCCACGCCCCCCATGTCAACGTTGATGCTCACACATAAATGGCTGCAAACAGACGTGCAATTATATAGTCGTATATCTATAAAAGCAGAAGTGGAGCCTCCTGCACAACCATCAAGAATTCAGCAAGTGGTTTCTTGGTTTTACGTCAACCACAAAAAACAGTGCATACCAGCCAACCAAACATGCTCATGCCCTGCTAAGGTTGCTAGGGAACGGGCTGTGTTTTACTGGGTTTGTTGGGTAACGGGCTGGGCTTTGCTGGGGTTGCTATGTGAGGGGCAGTGCCTGCTGATTTGTGACATTATTTCAAAGGTTTATGAAATGGCTCGTCTTCCAGACACCAAAAACCGTCAGTGTTTTTTAGAAGCAGTAGAAACAAAAAATATACAAAAACAAACAAACAAAAATTAATAAATGCAAGAAATCAGAATTTATCACAATACGTTCCCTTTAAGGTCTAACATTTTCACTTTATTGCTGCTCCAGTAATTTCTCCCTAGAGCTGCAGCTTTAGACACCTGGTTGGTGATTCTAATCAAAGAAGATATTGTGCGTTGTGGTTTGTCACTGTATCTGGCGGATTGGTCAGACAGCCAAGAGAAAATGTGACATCACATGATGACGTCATCAGCTCAAAAAGCGAAACCATTTCTCAGCATCATCATTCCTCACACACAGTAAGGTCTAAATGTTCTGCAACTGTTCTGTTAGCGAGAAAATAATGTCCTGTTGCTAGGGAACCACCGATAAACTGCCTCACATTTCCTCAACTTTGGGGGATCGGCTAATACTTTCAGCTTGCAGGTTCACGGTTAACTGTCACCCCTCTATTGCTAACTTAGTAACTTTGTTGTCATATTCAACACCACCACACACACACAAAAAAATAAATAAATAAAAAACAACACACAGTACTGGCCAAACTCAGAACCAGCCGGTCACACTCAGAGATTTGTGATCAGCCAGAAAACTGCAATCGGTGCACCGCTACCTCTCACCACTAATGCAGTGGGACAGACTACTACCAACTGATGCTGCTGCTCTTCCAGGGGCTAGCTGTAGTCAATGGGAAAACTTAAAAACAGTCTCCATCTAAGGGCTTACTATGTTTTTATGTGTATTAACAGTAATTTGTTGGAATAAACTGTTAAATTTAAGCAGCTCATCTGTCCACCCCTCAGACCAGCATGCTGATAGCAGTCCTCTGTAGATAACTTGTCAACACTCACCAACAGTGTAGAGGCTGGCATCTGTCAGCTTACTGATGACGGCCTCACTGCTCAGACCCTCACTGGTCTTCACCTCCACAGTGGAGCCCACCTGAAGGACACACAGCAGATCATTTTATTTAATCTAAACAGCAGACTCATCAACAAGGTTCAATTTCTTTGGTGGAGAGAGGGGAGGGGGGATTTTATATGAAAGACCGACAGAGTTGTGTATAATGATGAAGAGGAAAAAAGTGAATACTCCACACTTTTCAGATTCTCGTGCATAAAACTATGTGTCATGTTCCTCTTTTACATGTATCTGTTAGTCTATTACAAAGGACTGGACGATATGGACTTACACTCTTATCAGAATATTTTGTGGTAGTATTCTGAGAACAATAAAAATTATGATGAAAAACTATTTATGACATACTTTTTAGGTAACTGTACGGCTGTGACTGCATGACAACAATTACAGTCGCACAAACAAATACTAATTGTGAAAATTATTTCCATTTACAATAAGATTCTTCAGCAAGCTACTAAAGGAATAACTCAAATGAGTCAGGTTTACATGACTAAACTGCACACAGTAATGGTATCATATTTCTGAATTTACTGAAATTTGTTGATGCTCTCAGAATGTGAAGAAAATAGTAAAAAATAATATTTCCAATGATACCTCCACAGTTTAGCTTCTTATTTACCATCAAGAACTCAAATTTATTACGATGATGAATCTAAATTATAATAATAATAATAAAAAAAAACAATACGATAAATACTCACCCCTACTGTCACATGATACCAGAAAACATTGAAGTTTTCTTCAATTTCCTTTCATGGTAGGAAAGTGTTCCTACCATGTGAGCATTAAAAAGGCTCACATGTTAGGAACACTTTTGTGAGGCTGAGGGAAATCAACTCGGCCATTTTTATTTTTGCATGATCAGAAAATAATGCTCATGTGATGTATGCAGCTTTGATTCTTTAAATAGCTTCTGCGTGAAAGTCTGATGCAGACAGAAAATAAAACCTCTCTGTCTGATGCATTAAAGCAGCTTACCCTCAGAGGACCTTTGACCTGGTCGTCCTGCACTACCTGGGACGTGCTTTCACCTTTCAGAGTCACCTGGGGACAGAGATGGACGGAGGACAGGAGGTCAACATCTTCCTCTCTCCTTCACTTGGAAAGGAAATAGGAAGTGATCAAAGTTCACCGGAGAACATTTTTAAACTGAAAAATGAAAAACTGAGAAGAATTCATGCATTTCTTTTATTATTTCATTTTAGTGAAGAAATGTGAGATTATTTAACTTTTCCCTGCAGATGATTAATATCTTCTAGGACAAAGAAATCAAGACAAGTGAGTCTCTGCCTGCTTTCAGTCTAAATGTCATCCCTAAGTCCAGGATGTCTGATCATTGCTGCATTTTCCACAAAAGATTTAGAGTCAGCAAAGTTAAGAATTTTGGACAAAATTGGAATAGTCTGAATGCAGAAAGTTTCTGTGACATCCACTTTGAGGAGAGACGTTCAAATTATATTAACTGCATGTTCTAATCCCAAACTCACCGGCCACAGCCCCTAAAGTATGAAGTTATGAAACAGGAAACAGTTCAAACTCATTGGAGGGATACTAAAAATACTAGAAATGGTCTATTTGTTGCCCTGCAGTATTCATTTGTCTGAACTGTTTTTCAAAATGTAATCGGACATGACTTAAACATTAACCAAAGGGTTTTTCCATCCTTCCTTCCTTCCTGTCTAAACACTGACCAACTGCACTACAAACGGTTAGAAATACAAGTAGTACTTCAACATGATTAGCATATTTGCCATGTGGCTCATTACCATGTTGATAATATTCGTTTCAAAGCATTCGGAAACAAATCCTCGTCCCTGCATCTTTCAGATGAGTCAATCTATGGTGGATTTCTAATTTGGGAGAATTCAGCCAGCTAAACCAGCCAAGAACTGGTTTTAACAACGCCAGCAGCTGTGGCTGGACAGTAACTACAGAGCTATGAGAAGGTAAACATTTGAGACAAACCAATCTATCACAGTCTGCTGGTTTAGATCTGGTTTGCTACATCACAGCATGATCATTTCATGTTTTGAATTGCTAACAGATAAAAACACTCATTCTTTTATTACAACACAAACTGAATTTATGGTCTAACATTTTCACTTTACTGCTGCTCCAGTAGTTTCTCCCTAGAGCTGCAGCTTTAGACATCTGATTGGTGATTCTAATCAAAGAAGATATTGTACGTTGTTTTTCATCACTGTGTCTGGCAGCGGATTGGTCAGACAGCCAAGAGAAAATGTGACATCACATGATGACGTCATCAGCTTAAAAAGCGAAACCATTTCTCAGCATCATCACTCCTCACACACAGCCAGGTCCAAATGTTCTGCAGTTGTTCTGTTAGTGAGAAAATAAGGACTTGTACAAAATTTAAACTCAATAATTAAGAGGAATCAACACTATAATATTTCTATTTCACTATTCTACATTTTGGGGCTGCACAGTGGCGCAGTTGGTAGAGCTGTTGCCTTGCAGCAAGAATGTTCTGGGTTCGATTCCCGGCCCTGGTCTTTCTGCATTGAGTTTGCATGTTCTCCCTGTGCATGTGTGGGTTTTCTCCAGGTACTCTGGTTTCCTCCCACAGTCCAAAAACATGACTGTCAGGTTAATTGGCCTCTCCAAATTGCCCCCAGGTGTGTGTGTGTGTGTGTGTGTTGGGCGCGCGCGCATGATTGTTTGTCCTGTGTGTCTCTGTGTTGCGACTTGTCCAGGGTGACCCCGCCTCTCACCCGGAACGTTAGCTGGAGATGGGCACCAGCAACCCTCCTGACCCCACTAAGGGACAAGGGTGTAAAAAAAAATGGATGGATGGATATTCTACACTTTCAGGCCAAATTTTCTACATTGTTTTTCCTTCATTTTCTGTTGATTTGATAAGCAGTTGAGTGGAAAACCTTTGCCAATTTGGGTTTTATTAACCAAAGCTGATTTCCAAATAGGCTGAATGAAAATAAAGGTATTATTTCACCAATGCTTGGTGAAGAACCTTGGGTCTGATCTGAAACCAAAAAATGCAAACTGTCATTTTTCAGTGAGTATGTGTTTCATCTGTTAGAAATTCAGAGACCCAAATGATCAACTAGTTGGGACAAAAAAAAAAAACAAAAAAAAAAAAAAAAAAAAATCACAGTTTGTGGCACCAAACCAAAGACAAAGCTCAATGACTCTGTATTTCAATACATTTTGATGTTTCTATTTTTACTAAAGGATATAAGATATAAAGTTGAGAAACCGTTTTCTATTATAGATTGTAACTCTGGAAAGTGATTTTATCACTTTCCAGAGTTTTCAACAGTAAGAACTTTGTTAAAAGGTTTTGCACATAAACTACCAAAAATGTACTGATTATTCACAAGTATAAGTAAATATTAAAAAATGGTATTTGATTTTGAAAGCAGAATTATTTCAACAACTGTACAGCACATTTCTTTAAATCCAAGTAAGCTTTTGTTAATACCTGCGCAATATTTTCTTAAGTTTTCAATTTGCCCTTACTGGACAGCATGTTATTTTTAGTTCTATTTTAATCTTTCTATGCAAATCTACATGCTTAAACTTGCCTGCTGTACTTTGCTAGACCTGAATTTTCCCACTGAGGGACAATAGAGGTTATTTCTATTCTATCTATAGTGGAAAAAATTAGATAATAAAAATCAAATGGAAAGAAACTGATTTCATACGGCTGCTCCCTCCGACGACTTTAGATGAAACTAAGAAACCCCCGAAAAATAAAGGAAGAGGTTTACTTTTCTACATATTTCATAAATATGGAAGCGTTTCACTGCAAAACAACTTGAGGGAAAAGAAACAGAAAGGAATAAAGTTGTGAGTCCAGACATGAGGGAGGTTTGGTATGAAGTTCAGAGTCCTGTGATGGTTCACACAATGCTCAGAGCAGAGCATGGCGCTCTAGAAGCTCTGCTGGCTCCTGAGGTGGTGGATGCCAGGTGGTGGTGTGGTGGGGTGTGCTCCTGCAGCTCCAGCTCTTACCTTGACCTTGACCATGCGTTTAACAGTCTTGATTTTGGCTTCGCAGAAGGCTCCTCTGTACTTGGCACTGACATCTGTCCCCACTGTCAGGTAGGCAGGCTCATCTGCTGCCTGAAACACACGGGCTAATTAGCATACATGCTAATGTATTAAGCATGTAGTGCAGCAGTTCTTGTGATGACTCAGTAGTTTTACACATATATTCTATCAATAGTGATGCTGTATTGACATCAACCTTTTAACATAAAAAGTCATGTTGCTGCTTTTAACCCCCACCCATCCACAATTAATTTTTGTTTTTTTAAGTAACTATTTTTACATAAACTAAGCTGCACCATAGATCACCATCCTCACTGCAATATCAATGTAAACAGAATCACAACTGCAATAGACAGTGTGGATGCAATATTTGGTAAAATTATATTTTCAAGCACCATGTATGCCATGTATTCAGAATAAGATACATATCTGGTCTGTTGCACAACTATATTTATACTTGTTATTACAAGATAAGATAAGTCCATTTCAAGATAGAGCTTGAATTATTTTCTATCAGTTCATTTTACATCAAAGTGAAAAACAATCAAGTCAAAAATCTCTTTCTAACCTTGCAAACAGCTTAGCATTTTTAGAGATCTGAAATGTGTGTGTTTAAACCAGTTTTCACAGCAGCTGGTGATCACCTATTTTCACGATGGTTTAAATATGCTCTGTGGTTCTGGTTCTATTGCTCTGCTGGTTAAACAGAGCTGCACAATGTACCATATCACAACTGACATTGCAATATCAATTTGTGCAAAATCACAATTGCAAAGGACTGCTTAGTCGCAGTATTGAGTATGTTTGGTCAGTTGGACGGACTCTAACTGGCCATGATGCCAACATCTGATGTGTATGTTAAATAACATGCTAAACGTCACAGTGAGGCGAGGACATGGTGTAATTATAATATATTTATGATACCGAAATTCAATAGAACATATAGTTGATATTAGTATATTTTGTTACTAATAAATACCTTTTTTACTACTGTCTATGCTTAATTTTCCTGAATCGTCAGTCTGATACTTTAATAAACTCCAGTCCTGCTCCTGCTCCTCTTTGTGCTTAGTGAGGCACTGAAGTCCTCAGCTAACGTTGGCATGTGTTCCCTCCAACTGGATATAACTAGCTGAAAATTCAGCTTTTACCATTTAAAGTACCTTTCCAGTTTACTGTGTGTAGACAAAACATACAAAAATGTTTTCTTTTCTATAAATTTAATGCTGTGCTTTGAACATCATCTACTTTATTGAAAAGTGTTTCGGCTGCTCTCTGCACAGCTTTCCCCATCTGACAGTGTAAAGACCAGGCCACATGACGCAGACATGGAAGGAGAAAATCAGAGCTGCGTGATATTAGAAAAGCTTGCAGCAATTATATCACGGGTCTGATAAATTACTATTTTCCTCTCTCTCCTATGTGCTTCCATCAATCTGTGGCCTTTAGTCTTTATTTGAACCATGTCATTTGTATATAGTGTAAAACTGCTGCCTAAATATTACATTAACAGTAAAATGCAAGTTCATATCACTTACTGGACTCCAAACAGTCTTTTGTGATATGAATATTGCACACACTCATCCTGCGCAGGTGACAGATTTTGTAACCTGTGTGAAAATCTTTAAAAAATATCAGGAACATATTTGTCAGAGGAAACATAGACTTGTTAGATCAATAAAATATGTACGGCCTATTATTACACATCTCTCCACTAACAAGCCATAATGAGAAAAAAACAAAAAGGTGAGAAAACTGAAGCAGTGCAGCTCGGTTGGGGAGGGGCTGATGAAAAAAGTGACAGCAAAACTTTTTCTGCCGTCTATAAGGACTAGTTTCTCTGTAGTGATAAGAGGAACTTTAGCAAAGTCTGAAAAAGGGTTTTGTCTGACTATTGTAACATAATTATATTTTATGGGTCCCACTTGTCGTATGAAGAGCTGAATTACACTACTTGCTAATAAATGCATCGTCACTGGACAATTCTGTCACATTTTAACACAAGGTGCCGAGTTAGAATGCACTCATTTGACCCCAGATATGTCAGGTCTACTTGAAAAGGGTACCTTTTAAATACTTTTGATCGCTTCTTTATGTTTTTTTGAAACCTATGTGACTTATTTTCTCTCAACATCTGGAAGAAGCAGCTGCAGCAGAGTTGGCGTTCAGTCCAGGTAAAGTTGTTGTTTTTTGGATGAAGAAGCTTCAGCTATTATCTGTATTATGGACATAATGAAAGTTTCAGATACGTGAAACCATGTTATTTGAGTGTAAGGCAGATGTGACCAAGTCCAACTGCAAATCATGCAACAGCACAAGGGGATAAATGTCTTGTTAAAAAGAGGTTCAGATTGCAAATCATGCAATCTGAAGTTACAAATGTAGTGACTTCTTTCTTTGCCAGGAGAATGAACTTGTTTTAGGTGTGTATTTGGTCTTCATTTTACTTAATATGCCCCCCAGCATGGTGTAAACAATATAAACCCCGGTTTATATCTGATGTCAGTTTATTATGTCTGTAATTGGTTAAACCTGACTCAGAGGAAAGATTCATTCAACAATTCTTACACTAACAACTGAATTTCTATCAGAATGAAAGACTTTTATCCATAGCCATCTTTCTGTTTTGGGTTTATTCGGCAATAAAGAGGAGACTCGCCTGTAAAGATGGAAATAAGTCATAATTTTCACCACTGAATGTTGGCAAGAAAATCTGAAGGATGTAGTGCTGAAAACAGACGTGACCTTCCCTGTGACTGTCGATCATAAAAATCTGATCGAGGACTGGAGTGTGTGAGCTGGATAAACACCGGTGTGCAGGCCAGTAGCTGGTTCCAGCAGGATCTCTCATCGGAATGGGAACATGGAGCTAAGACTGACAAGAGTTCATGGCGCAGGGCGAGCACTCACCTTCATCTCTCCGGCTAGTCCAGGGGTTCCAGCTCGAAGGATTTCGGGTCACTGGAAGACAGAACAACGAGATGATTAAAGCTGCCGCTGCCATAGAAAATACTCTGTCCCGAAAGAACATTTTTAGCTAACCAACTAGCCACGCACTTGTGTTAGCTCTGGCATTCTTTGCTTTCTCAAAACTGCCCCCGCCCCCACTTCACCCGGATCACTTCCCAAAACTTATCCAGAAACGTTTACTTCAACCCATCGTGTAGAGACGATCCGAGTGGGCTGCTGGGCTCCGTGGACGGCTCTGTGAGGGCGCAGGGTGACTGCAGCGCGGCCATTGAGAAGGCTTTTCACTTCCCGCTTCGCTCCCAGCGCCTCTGAGTCACGTCGCCATCACAGCTCGCCATGTCAGTTAGCTCGGCTATCTTTACCATGTCCGTCTCTATCAAAGCCGCCTAGTGAACTGTTGCCGGGTGGAAAAGTCCCGCTAAAGAGCCGAGTCCCAACCCAAACAAAGTCCCAGCAGCAGGAGAGCCGAGCGGGCTTCGCCCCCCCTCCCGTCCGCCTGCGCTGAGCGACATTTTAGCTAGCTGGCTATCAGGCGATTCAACTAGCCAGTTTGTCATCACGGCGATTTAAACTGGCTCCGAAGAAGGGCAACCCCGACACGAGAGCATACGGGACTCCGTATGGTTTCTAAACGCACACCAAGTTTTACACCGGTGAACAGATAAGCTATGACAACGGCCAGAACGAAAACTGCTGGTAAGTTATTTATTTAATAAGCGGCTCTTCCACAAAGGCACAGGAGCTTCACATTGCTTCACTGCCATTCACTTCACAGCCAGCCCCGTTCTGTAACAGGCAGCCAACCTCTCTACTGACATAGACTCGCTCCTCCGAAGACATTCAATGAATTAATTTAGCGTTCGAAGCAAACTGTTATTCAGGTTTACACCAGAAAGGTTTATTACTTACATTATCATACGCCGTTGCTTCCTCTCTAGCTCGGGCTGCAAAAGCGATACACGAACAACAAGCTGTTGAGCCCCGAGCTCTGTTTCCCGAGATATGATTGGCTGCAGTGACAGCAGTAGTCACAATTGAGAGATCTAATTGGTGGAACATTTCTCCCATTTCCATAGGACGTACCGCATGTGCGACCCCTATTGGTGGATACGAACGCGGCGCCACAAGGGAAATGACGACAACTGCTGGAGGACTGTCCAATCACAGGAGAGGTTAAATGAAAACGCTAAATAATACAGAATAGAAGAGCGCTAATTGGTCAAATACTTTTCATTCCAGCACTTGCGGGTTATTATTGGCGGCGCGGCCTTCCTTGTTTGTACCAACATCATATGAAACCCATCCCATCTACGTGCTAGAGATCTGCGCACTATACTTCATACAAAGATAATCGGTATTAGTTGGTTTTTATACAAGGCTTATGTCTGAACTTAGGTAGTTCACTTCATTAAACACACACACGAGTCGATAGCGTCACTCTCCAAACATATTTAGGAATTTCTTCAGACGACCTTTAAAGACCGTCTGATCCTGACGTCGCGTCAGTGACCCGTTGAGCAGTTGCTGCTAGCATTAAGGGTATACACCGCTTTAACGAGCCCTTCGGGTTTTAGTCTGGATGTTGCCTATGAATGGTACCAGAAGTCAGCACGGTAGAATCACCGTGAAGAACGGCGGTTAACCGTCGGTATCTGAGCCCTGTGATTGGTGGCGAGGCAGGCGCCGTGGCGCTCAGAGCGGAACTTTGACGTCATACGGCATCGTAACAGTATCAGCCAAGGGGGGCACGTTGATTCCATGTGAATGTTGATCCTGGTCCTGAACAAAAGTCCTGGTGTCATTTTCACTAAGGAACTGAAGACATTTAGGAATGACGTGTTATTTTAAAAAGCGCGTTTGGCGGCCAGGACATTTTAAAACGGCAATAAACAAGTTCTTCACACTTTCTGTTGGTCAAACATTATTTGGACAGCGAGTTTTCTCTTCACACAATTTCTTATTGAATTCAACAATGTTTTTACCGCAATACATAGAAGACAGACTTGCTTAGATATTTTGTGTTTGGTACGTGTACAAATTAGAAAAACAGTGATCTGACAAAAAGTAATCTCCAGCAGGTGAGAAGCATTTGAAAGAAAATAAATGAAAAAGAAAACTTGTAAGATCCTCCAATTGATATGTAGGCTTTCATAGATTGTTATTTGGGACTCATCTGATGTATAATAAATAAAAAAAGTGAACATATTTAAATAATTTAATATTCATATATTACACATTTTTATACACAGAATATAATTCAAAGCACTTGTTTTTAAATTAGTTGATTCTAGCTTACTGTTAATTAAAACCCAAACTCAGTTTCTCAGAAGATTAGATTACATGCTGACTGGGGAAACGTCACGCTGGACCTCTAGCAGCATATATTTACCATTTTTTGTCAGTTGAACAGACTGTGGCTTCACTTAATGCCCACACACACTCTGTACATGAACTTAGTGACTGGGGTGCAGCAGCTCCTCCAGAGTGGTGGGAACAGGAAGTAATGCAAGAAATGCAAGTGTTCCTTGTGTCATCGCACGCTCCTCAGCCATGTTTTAGAATCCTTACTTCAGAAATATGGAAAGAATATGAGATTCTACGAAAAAATAAATAGAAATTGAGTGACAGACCCAGAAAATAACGAAATCAAACAGTCTAGTAGAAAGCCGGTTAAAATCTATAAATTAAACATTTCATAAACAGACCAAACCTGTAAAATCTTGGACTTTATTATTTTCAGAGAAACATCAAAGCATCCAGTCACAAGCTATAAACCCCACATTAAAGGATAAAAGCTCCGTTTCAGTAAACAAGATGCAGAATCTTAAAGCCAGCTTTCACATCATGTTCTGGGGTTTTACTCTGTGTCCTGCTGAGCTTCAGCAACTGATGATTCAGGCTCCACTGGCAGCTTTGCCTCGGTTTCACCCTCAACATCATCACCATCATCAGAAGTGTCTTCAGTTTTTTTGTGATGACAGAGGTTCTGCTGGACCAGGATCAGTTTAACCATGCTTCCCTTCAGTCTGAGAGCAGCTCAGCGAGGCTGCCCCAGCAGTCCTGCCTTAGCAGCCAGAGCTTCGTTCTGCTGAATGTGGTACTCCTGGAAGCGCATGGAGATCCGCTGAGTCATTTTTAGGTACTTCTGCAGGCAGGACTCAGAGCAGCTGGACTGGAAGACAAAAAGGAAACAAATTAGAGAAGACGGGAAGTTACCTGGGGCTGAGGATGAACAGTTCAAATATTCTTCCAAATTGCTTTGGTGATTTCACAGACTGTCCTTCTTGAGAAAGCTAAGATCCTTCAAAGTCTACAGCAAGATGAAGGATCATGCTGCGAGGTTTGCTGTTTATTGCTGAGAGTGTCATCTCTTCTGCCGTCATCTGTTGGGACAGCAGCTTCAGAGCCAGGGAGCTAAAAAGGCTCAACAACCTGATAAAGAAGGCTGGTTCTGTTCTGGGGATGACTGTTTTAACCTCTCTTTTAATCAAGAAAATTATGGACAACCCTGACCATCCTCTTTATGATGCTGTCTTACAAAAACAGCATTTTCTGTCAGAAGCTTCTTCAAAGTCACTGTAAGACAGACTGCCACAAGCAATTTTCTGAGAATAGCCATTACCATGTACTAAATCTCTTTGAAGAATTAGAATTAATATGAGTTACAACATTTAATTTCCGTTGGGATCAATAAAGGATTTTTGAATTTGAATGAAGCCTTTAAGCGGCAACTCTTAAAGAGATAGTGTTATGTGTTTTCCAGGCATATATCCCATTTCATAGCATAATAAAGTAATTATGCTACATTTAACTTGGAAAAAAATGCTACACCTTGAAATTGGGTCTCTGTCTCTTTAAAAACTCCTACTCTTTCTGAAACTCCACCTTCAGGAAGTCATCACAACATGGCTCCTCTATTAACTCTTTAACAACATTTTTAACAATGTTGCACTGAGAAGAAACTCATAAGGAGTTCAGCTAATTTGCAGTTCCAACAGGCGTTTGCTAATTGCTGTTGGCTAGTCTGAAGGAGCTAGCATAAACTTACAGAGCAGTTGTGAGTTTATGCCTCACAGCTGCTCTGTAAGGCATAAACTCAGAAACTAGAGCTCTGAGCAGGAGCTGCGCCTCGGTGCAACCTGAAGCGTTTTGTACCGCTGAATGGTTGAAATTGAGAGATGAAAAGATTCCTCAAAGATGAATAAAAGCATCAAGGCACTCCAGGTATGTTTTGTTGTAATGCTCAAAAAAGTCAATTTTGCATTATGTCATTTACTGTCCCTTTAATGATTAAAAATTAAATTATATGAGATTTCAACATTGATATGACCAGTGACCCCCATAATTCATAAAAAGTACTCACTGATATGAATGACAGAAGTATTTTTTGTCTCTTTTGTTTTTTAGGATATTAAATGGATGTGATAATGGTTACTATGACAACACATGCCATGAAATGGGGTAAGAAGTGGTGATGGGAACAACCGGAGGTAAGAGGTAAGAAAAGTTTCGTTGTATGGAATATTTCAGCAACAAGCAAGCAAGAAATATTACATTTGCGTGAATATCATCAGCACATTAATCATTATAAAATATTTGAATAAAGACTCAAATTAATGTTCCAGTCATTACAAAGGCAACTCTAAGTTTGTTTGATGTGATTTGAAGGAGCTCAGTGTTTCAGCTGTTTTGCAGTATTATGGAAGTTTGTTCCAGATAGCAGGGCTAACAGGGGCCCAGCAGTGAACCCTGGGGGACTCTGGGTGTGATTAGGCAAGTCTCAAACCAGTCAAGTACTGGACCAGACAGAGTAGATGAACTAATATTTAACCATTAGCATTGTCCACAACAAGTGACATAAAATATGGAGATATTTTGACCCCCATATCTGCTATTCCTAAAGCTGACACAAAAAAAGGTTTAATACCTGTCTGCTAATATTTGCAAAAAAAAGTCAAGTAAAAAATGTCAGGTTTTTTTTTTTTACCTCCTCAGGTTTCACATCTCTGGTGGTGAAATCTTTGACACAGTCCATGAAGCAGTTCTCCGTTACTTTGTTGTAAGTCCCCAAAAACTCTTTGAACTAAAAGTTGAGCAGAAAATACACTCGTCAGAAGCAAACCATTATTTTCCCAACTTTTACCTCATGCTGAGAAGGGTTAAGTGGCTGTATAAAAAGGAAAGACACTGAACATTTGAGTGATTTTCTCCAAACGTTCTCTTAGTGGACAGAACAGTTGCTCTTTAGCTGTATGAGTTAAAGACTTGGTACTTTTGTGGAAAAAGGAGCAGGAGGTGTGACAGTTTAAGATCCTTAAAACCTTATTTCCTTCAGTTTCTTATTTCTAAGAAACATTTTGTTCTATTCTAACTTCTAGGAGTGATTCAAAACCTGGCGTGTTAATCCTCTAACTGGAACAGGAAAGATTAGGGATTCACCAATTGCCGTTTTCTGGCCGATTGCAGATATTTTTAAAGGCCTGGCCCGCCCATTAGGATTTTGACCAATACCAATTTTTTTTTGTCTGAAAAGTTGCTAGGTATACCAAGAAAGTCAATAAGTTGGCAACAGTGTGGAGACTATTGTTAAGTGAGCATGTGCAGACATGATCTGGTGGGTGTGTCTGACTGTCAGTCCTCAAAATTGCTGATTTTCAGAGGTAGGTAAGATCAGTGGATAGGATCATGTCAGTATCGGTTCCTAAAATGGAAGAAATCAGGGCTGATCAATCGGTGCACCAATTTTTAATGAAGGACCGAAGGTCATCATACAGTCAGACTCACACAGCAGTTCAGTCCACTTCTACTGTCTGCAGAACAAGACCCAACTAAGAACACCTTATTTTGCTAAACTGGAGTTAAAGAGTACAAGTGGAAAACAACAGGACTGTAGTCTGTGTATGATTACATTACTTATATATGTAATAACACTGTTTTTCCATTCTATGGTGTGGTGGTACTATTGTATCTTACCTGTTTGATCTGGTCAGACTCGGTCACCTGGACGGCCATAGTTCACAGTCTGAAGGAAAAAAACGTGACAGTCACACCAGCTTTATTCAATAACTATCCTGTACATCCACACACAGTAACTCCACTGCTGTCAGGAGGAAATGCTGTAAATATCCTCATTCTACACGAGCATCAGCTTTCTGGTGCATAAAAATCCTATTATTATATAAATGATACTAGATTTGTTTTCCACTTGGGTATTTTTTAAAATTAATATTCTCTATTCTTTAGCAGGGACATTCTCGGTTTGCTGCGATGACTGTTACCTGTGTGTGTATGTCCGCGCTGGGCCCACGCTAGTAATGGGGACGACTCTCCGTGTGTGTGATGCAGAATCTTTGAAGGGCGAAAAGACGAACACGGCCGCAGATTCTCTACAAAGCTTTAAACACATTCATTCCAACTAAAACACACTGTTGGTCCAGCTGTAAGCCTCACATTCACAGAACTACAAGGTTACAACTCTGACAGCACACCATGAGGAAACCTTTGTCTTCTTGTGTTTTACGGCGGATGGCAAGTCAACTATGAGCGCATTATCGCCACCTATTGAAAGGGAGGATGAACAAGAAATGGCAGCAAACAAAAAGCTTAACCAGGGAACATTAGGGTTGAAAAAAAAGGAACCAACTAAAATCCCTAAATGAGTCTAAAACGTATGTTTATGAGTGGGCAGATTCTTTTTGATAAAAAAGAATTGTATTTCTACACAGAAGCAACTAATGTAGAGTAGTTTTTCTACATTACTTGCCATAATTTAGATTTTTAAATTATGACAATGAAACAGATGAATTCTTGAGACAACGTTGTTATTTAAAGTGAAGGAAAGGGATATCTAAATATCATATAAACACAGTATATTTAAAGGAAAGAAACTATATCAGCAGTAAGGGAAATATGATCGGATAAATTGCCAGGTGCAGAAAGGGAGTTGAGTAAGAAATCGGCTTGATGACATGATGTTGCTCTTCCAGTAGGTGGCAGTATAGACTGAAAGAGAGCCTAGACGAGAAGGAAGCAATAACAGCGCCCATTAGGGGCAGTGTAGCACCTGGTAGTTTGCAGATAGCTACATACTCAGTAGACAAAGAAGAGGTGGGGAAAAGCGGAAGTTAAAAGTAGAGTTTCCCTAACAGCCAGGGATGCATTGCCTCCTAAGTTTGTTCGATTATTTTACACTTCAGCTGTTTTTAGTAGGCGCTCTTCGCGTTCTGTTCCTGTGCAATTAGCTTCCATGCTCTGGTTTGTTTCAGTCCAGCTTATTCTCCAAGCAGAAAGTCCACAAGCGGGAAATTTGAAATGTGTTTTGCTGAGACTTGCTAAACCTGCTGTAACTGTAAAACAAAACTGTTCCATCAAAGCTGCAATACATTAGCTGCTGCCTGCATGTTGTCTCCGGCTCCCTCTGACTCAACCGCTTTCAGTCCGGGTCAGTCGTCGTGCAGTCCGGACACCGGGGACGTTTTAATCCGTTCCACTCGCCTTGTTCTCCCGGAGCGAAGGCTGGAACCCAGTGAGATACCCCAACCCGTTCAAATAACAGTCCAGAAGCTGGGGGACCCTGTGCGCGTCCAGTCCCATTGGGCCAAGGAAACGCAGAGGCCACGGAATCCCGGACACAAACCGGAGGTTGTTGACCCAGCTCGGGCAGCAAACGATTCCCACACCGGTAAGACATAAAAAAACTGGGGGCCAGTGTGTGTCACTGTCCCGAAAATGTTGTAAAAAAATGTTCGTCAACGTTTTATTTGCTAAAATGAAACTTTGACTCTCCGAACCTTCCAAACCGATCACCATGGCAACGTAAGATGTAAACACAACTTTAAGAGTTTCGAGTTTCGTGGTTGGATTGTGACACTTCTCACTTGATCCACTCTGACCTTAGAATGCATTAAATTCCACTTTTACGACATGAAACTGAGCTTGTTGTTGCTGAATGGAGTTGCATTCAATTACACTGAGATACAGACAAGAAACAAATACGCTGATAGGGCCACAACTAACAATTATTTTAGTTATGGGTTCACCTATTGATTATTCTAACGATGAATCACATTGCAGAGTTTTCGTATAAGCCTGTTTTATACAATATTAGAACTTCAGCATATTAATAAAATGCAAATAACCAAATAATTTAAATAATCTTTTAAATAAGAAAACAATTCCTAAAATGAAATACAATTTTTGGGGGGCTTTAAGAAAATTATAATTGAATAGCAAAAAGTGCCTAATAGATTTTTTTCTTTCCAGGATTTGAACCAGGTGTAGCCTTGCACTACACACATTTTATAATGGACGTGGTTTCCAAAGACCTTTGACATGTTGTAAAGATGCTGGCAAACAACCACAGGAAGTGTCTCTGAGATAATGCTGACATGTTGCTTCCAGGACCCCTGGCTCAGTCATCCTCCTCGGGTCAGGAGCTTCAGACATCATGCTTCAAGTCTGGGGGGCGAGGAGTGGTGCTGGGAGCGCTGAGACAACGGTAAGAAGATTCACCAGAACTTCAATTTATATTCTGAGCTCCGTCAGCGAAAACCTTTAAGTTTTCAACTCTGGTGTCTTGGAAATCACACTTGATTTATGAGTATCTTTTCTGATATTGGGCTGTCAATAGACAGCCCAATATAATATATAGTTTGGTCATTTTTATAGTTAATATAGTTGTGTCCCTCTGCCCAGCTGCCACAGCAACCACCACAAGAGGGAAGTCAGCGTCCAACTGTTGCGACCAAGGCCGACTCCGAACACATCAAACCGTTGGAACAGCCCTGATCAGAGCGCTGACGATGCAGAGAGTGTGTCGGGTTTTCAGACCGAGGCGTCATCTGGTCGCCTTGGAGACATCAGCAAAACTGCAGCAGCTGCTGCAGCCGCAGCTGTGGCTGCAACCGCTCCTCTCATGAAGGTAGTTAGCTGGGATGAAAAATGCAGAACTGCAATGCCGCTGTTTATTAACTGACCAATTCTTTGGATCATCAGAATTTTACTCATTTTCTTTTTCTGGTCTCTGTCATGTGTATGTATTAAATCCCAAAGTCCATCCAACTGGCCAATTATATTACTATATTAGTGAGCAGAATTTGACTGCATGGTGACTGAAAATTACTACCAAAAATGACACCCAAGAAATTGATACATAAGATTTTACACATATTGAAACTGGAGACGATTAAAGTTGTTAGGGGCGATTAATTTTGGGGGATCAGCGGTCAACTGGTACATGACAAGCTGATTTTATCCACTGACCTTATCTACCTCTTGTAGTTTTAAATTATAATTCACCGTGTTTTTTTTTATTTTTTATATTACTTGAATTTTTCCGAATTGTTAAAATTGCTTTTTAAATATCAAATTTTTCAGCTAGAATAAGTGTCTGAGCTTGTTCTTGTGTGTCTGTTCAGGCCCAGTCAGACATTGAAGCTCGAATGTCTCAGTTGTCTGAAGGCATCCAGACGCTGCTGCACACAGACAGGTACACAAACGCTTTGTAGCTGTTTTTGCTTCCGCAAGACCTTGTAATAAAGAACTGACACTCGTTGAATGTTTTGTCACACTACAACCACAAATTTGAATGCATTTGGGATTTTATATGGTAAACCAACACAAAGTAGTGGATAATGGTAAAGTAGAAGGACGATGCATTCTTTTAACGGTAGATATCTACTCTGACCAGTTTAGGTTTAGGTCAGTGTAAGGAGATGTCCATGTCTTTATTTTATTTAGAGGTATCAGAGAAAAAGGGGGTTGAATAGATCTGCACGTCAGGGTTTGAAAGGAAAACTTGAAAAATGATGCTTGGCTTTCCTTCAATTTCACAATAATTACCTAGTTTATGTTGGTTTATCACATAAAATCTCAGAATTTTTTTTTAGAAAAACTTGGAAATTTCTGAGTTTCAGAAATTTTACATTTTGAAAACTCGATTTCAAGGCATTAAGTCCATTTATGAGATTTTTGTCGGAAATTTGCTATTTATTTTTTCTATCTACAATGGCCCTAATGAGCTGATGTAGAACCCTGATGTAGAATCTGCAGCTTGCAGAGAAAAACAAAAATCACAAAGGTTGAAACTATTTTTCTGAACATGTAGTAACCTTGTTTTGTCTGTAGAGGGCTGCAAAGTAACTTAACACAGAAATGACATTTTTTGTTGTAGCCTGAAAAAACAAGGAAGTAGTATTATTATTACCCCAGGTTTTGAAATGTGTGTTTGAATAACTGATTGAATAGGAAAAAAGTAATAAATCCCAAAAATATTAAGGGGTCGATTATGTTCTGGTGGATCATACCTGACTGATTGGATTGTTCTGTGTGATTGTGAACAAGCTGCTGTGCTTTCGTCGTATCTGAAGCAAACTGCCTGTGACAGCTGTGTGGCCTGACTATGTGTTCTGATATAAGGGAGGATGATGGCTGGAGACAGAGTCTGAGTCAACACACACTGCATCGCCTGGAGACGCTGCAGAGCCAGCAGCTGCAGCTGCAGGTAAACTGCTTCACCTGCTCAGATGCACTGCTGCTGCTGCATCCTCCCTCTGCCTTCTCACTGATTATTCGTTCTCCTCTTGTCCAATCAGAGCCAGCTGCTGGAGTCAGCTATCAAGATAGTGACGGGTCAGGATTCCATTGCCTCAGACTCCAAAGGTCAGTCTGCTGTCACCAGGTGGCCGCCTGCAAACACACACTATCACACCCAGAACCCTCAACCCAAACGGATTTGTTAACTACAGCTGGGTTTATTTCTGTTTTTTATTTCAATAATGAGAATAAGAAAAAGTGAATGGAAATGGGTTGAACTTAAACCGACAGGTTATCTTTGTCTGATATTAAATTATAATCTGAAATATTTTAAGTGTGACAAAAAAAGCAAAAACAGAAGAAATCTGTAAGGGGCAATAAATGGATTGAAAGTGACTTCAGATGGCCTCGTTAGCGGCCTGGTGTTCTGATGATATGACAAGACTGAAAAGAAGTGAGCTCATCATTTTGTTCCAGGTCAAAATACAGTAAATGGTTTTCTATTGGACAATCTACAATTTCTCTCAGCAGCATGTGAATTTGACTAACAGCCCCTTTGTTTGCTGAATATGCACACATTACTGCATTGCTGTCCATTTTGTCGCAAAATTGACAGAATCCTGAAGACAAAATGACAGAATGCCTTCTGAATTTCTAATCATTCACAAAAACGTTGTCTCCTGTCTTCCACTAGCCAAAGTCAAGGACCAGAAGCCAAGCTCGTCAGGAACCAGAG
Organism: Poecilia reticulata; assembly: GCF_904066995.2. NCBI lineage: Eukaryota > Metazoa > Chordata > Actinopteri > Cyprinodontiformes > Poeciliidae > Poecilia > Poecilia reticulata. The sequence continues at coordinate 2,871,451 of NC_088851.1, forward strand.
GGCCTGCTATTGCCCCCGCTGTCATGCCGACGGATGCAGTTGCCATGGAAACGTGCCACTGTGACTTCAGGCCAGAGCAATCCAGGTAAAATTGGACACGCTTACAGACGGTATCTCATCACTTCTGTTTTGTTCAATTTGTTCAGCTTAGCTTTGTGTGTAAGGCAACAGCAGCTTCACTGTAAAAAGGCAGTTTGCTGCAGTTGGAAAGCAGCCAGATTCAGTGAACGCCCCTATGTTTATATATTTATTATCAAAGAAGCATTTTGCACCGTGAATAAACGGACGGCTGCCGGCTCTCAGAGCCGGTATTGGCTTGGTGCTGTGGGGGCTGACACCTCACAGCTCTGATGTTTTCTTAGTTTATGGTGTCTCTGTTTTCTTTGTGGGTTTGCTTTATGCGCCTCAAATGTCCCAAACACCCATGTCAGGTTCATTGTTTATTCTGATTTTATGTTTTGAAACTCCCCCAAAAAAGATTACTTTAGATGTTTGAATTCTGGTTTTTCATTGTTTGTTCAATGAGAGCATCAATGCCTATAAATATACATTTTAACATATAATTGAATTCAGTTATTGTGTGCTGATTGACAACACGGGCACTAATTAACGTAAATGATGTCATATATATGATAATCCATATGTTTTATTTTTAGAATTGTGCTTATGGGGCTTTGGCTGTATATAATGATGGATATATTACCAAATACTTTGTAAAGATATTAGTTTTTTTTGTCTATTTTAGTGTTGCAACAATAAACATCACAAATATTCTATTATTGTATTGTCCATGATAACACCAGACAATACAAGTTGAGGGATTTTAATGAAACACAAAAAGGAATATTTGCTTTCTACAGATTTCTTTCTTACAGCTGTCCTCAATCCAAACATGTCAGCAGTTTCTCCAGCAAATGGAAGAAGACACTATTTTTTGTGTTAGACACATGAAGCAAAACTTCATTATTAAATAGAAAGGTGCAAATTCAGGTGAAGCATTGATAGTTATGCATAGATGTAACTATGCATGTCAGGCTTTGTGTTTGACCAAGAAAGGATGTAGATTTAGGGGAGAGAATCTGCATTCAAAGCACCAGAATGTTTTAACTGAGCCCAGCTCTGCTCGTATGTGTGTGTTTGTGTGTGTTAGGTGATTTGCATATTTATGCATAGAGAGTGAGAGTTGGGGCGAACAAGACTGCAGCTCATGATGTTCAGCAGATTCCTCCCCCTTTCTTTGTGGCCAGCAGACGGGTTTCTAGGGCAACACAGGGTACCCATCAGAGGGATGCCTGTAGGTGTGTGTGTGAGAAGAGCTGGCAGAGAGAAAACGCTACCTTGATGAAGGTGTGATGTACTCAGATTGCATCAGCATAACATCAGATCACAATCTGGTATGTTGACAAAAAAATTAAGTATTTTTTTTAATACAGTGATTAAAAAATACAGTGAATAAAAATAGCTTACTTATATTTTAGGTGTCTTCCTGTGGTAATTTTTCAGGTATTTTATATACTGTTTTGCAGCAGGTATACTGACTTCCAAATGGATGCACAATGATTTGGGCAGAGGTGGCAGTCAGCCAGTTTCCCATCGATCTGAGTAATCGATCAGCCAAAACCTGTTGCATCTGAATTCTGTTTGAGGTCGGGAACTCATGCTGTGAGGCAAAAACAGGAAGGATTTTGCAATTTTTTTTTTTCTCTTTTTTTGTTGGATTTAAAACTTCTAACTCTAACAAAGACATAGTTTATAGTTGAAACAAAATCTAAACTGGGAAGTAAAACACAGCAGATAAAAATTCTAATTGTGTGAGAAAAATATGATAAAATTAACGGTGCGGTGATCAATCAGCCGCCTAATCAACCAATCCCCATTTTCTTTACTTTTGATAGTCAGCCGATCCTTAAACCTCCACAAAGGTCTGAAAATCCAACACTGTCTCCTTTTGCATGACAGAGACAGACAGACCATGAGGTTACCTCTGCATGTGAGCTGTTAACAACAGTCACCCTGCTGAAAACTCAACACTTTGTCGCTATGTTTAGAGACTTTTCAGACTCCAATAGCAACTTTTTTTTTTTAAAGGCAAATTTTGACAGATCTAATGACTCCTTTCTGTGTTACTTTGGCGACATTGTCAGTTATAAAAGAAAAATCTACAGACAAAATCGGAATCAACGGGTCAGGCTTTTTAAAGATCGGTGATCAGTCAGAAAACTCTAAAACTGATGTCAGTAACTCCAGTCACAATCTGCATCACATCAGGCAGAGATATCAGCGCATCAGGTCTGGCTGTTGATCTAGTTATTTGTAGAAGAACCAAACTGTGAAAATAGGGAGGAAAAGAACGCTGGTGATTGTTGAGGTAAAAGATGACATAAACTAGGCTTCTGTTCTGTCTTAGCAGCATTTTTACAATTCACTACAGTGAATTAAAGACTATGGCTATGAGGTTGATACCACAGTGATTACAAAGACTAACTAGAAAGTGAAACTGGCCAGGAAAAGCCTGATCGGAGTGTTTCTACATGCAGGGTTTTGTGTGTTTGCAGTTCTGCAGATGAAGTGCAGTAAAACTGCCTAGCAACACTGACATATCTGCAGCATCCCTATTCTAACCACCATCAACTTTAGAGTGCTCATATAGTTTCAAAACATTCATTGTTTTTAATATTGATGCTGAGCTGATTGGTTGATATAGTTATTGTAGAACATGGGTGCTTTATACTCGGCTAATATTTAAATATTACAACGTCTGATCTCTTCCACTCAACAAACCTTTTGTTGCTAGATATTGGACCTTTTTTTCTACATTGCAGTTTTTTTTTTTTTGTTTTTTTTTTACATGCAAGCCCAGCGTTGTTTTTTTCTCTCGCCATCATCTTTTGTTGTGATTGTTTTGTCACAAACTGCAGCTGCTTCTTCCTGACAGTAATGAGAGTGAAAGGACAAGCAGTATTCTCCTGCTTGCCAAGAGGAATCCCTTAGTCTTCCAGGTGGCATGGCTGGGAGGTTGCAGAGGGGCGGGGTGTTGCAAGCCAAATTCCTAAGCCTTCCTGAGAGGATGCGGGAGGAAACGCACAACACCCCCACCTTCTCTGCTGCAACATCACAAGGGAGGAACAATAACACGCCGCAGTCTGTCCTCCTCATTCATTCTTTTTAGGCTTAGCAGCGGAGGGTGAAAGCAGCTCAGAGGAGGAGGCAGGGAGGGAGACCGACAGAGGGAAGATGTCCTCCCCGCAGGTCTCCTCATCCCGCAGACAGTCGTGCTATTTATGCGACCTGCCCCGCATGCCCTGGGCCATGATATGGGACTTCACCGAGCCCGTGTGTCGGGGCTGCGTCAACTACGAGGGCGCGGACCGGATCGAGTTCGTCATCGAGACGGCCCGCCATCTGAAGCGGGCTCAGGGCTTCCAGGACAGCCGGTCCTCTGCAGGCGGACTGCCCGCGCAGCAGCAGTCCGCTGCCGCGAAGAGCCAGGCGGTTTTACTGAGTGGGAAGGAACCTCTGGGGCAGCTGAACCACTACCAGGCGGATGGACAAGGGAAATCTCAGCAGCCCAGTTTGGACCGATACGCACAGGTAGCGGATAGCCGGGCTCGGTTTGACTACTCGGTGCACAGCTGCAGCAGCAGGCCGCCCAATGGATTCGGAGGGCTGAACGGCTTTAAAACAGATGACGGACCACCTGAGCTGAACCGGCAGAGTCCAAACTCCCGGAGCAAAAGCAACGGTGGGCTGGTATCAGCACCAGCCCAGATGACCGTACCGCCGAACCTCATGCCTCAGACCGGAATGAACGGACCGACTTCGCATAGCTTGGCGGGCAGACCCCCTACCAGCTCCATGGTGGTCGTCTCTCTGCCCGGCCAGGTGGGACACTCCGAGCTGGGTGGAAAGCGACCCGCCTCCGTGTCGAGCACAGACCAGGAGCGGGAAATGAAGGAGAAACAGCGGAACGCGGAGGCTCTGACTGAGCTAAGCGAGAGCCTGCGGAACCGACAAGAAGATTGGGCAAGCAAGCCGAAACCTGTGCGGGAAACACTTGTCCTCCTCTCCGGGTGCACACCGTTTGATGTCCGCTTCAAGAAGGACCACGGTCTGGTCGGCAGGGTGTTCGCTTTCGACGCTGTGTCCAAAACCGGGATGGACTATGAGCTTAAAATATTTATTGAGTATCCATGCGGCTCCGGGAACGTGTTCTCCAGCGCCTCGGGGGTCGCCAAGCAGATGTATCAGGACTGCATGAAGGACTTCGGCAGAGGCCTGTCTTCTGGGTTTAAGTATCTGGAGTACGAAAAGAAGCACGGGTCCGGGGACTGGCGCCTTCTCGGAGACTTATTACCGGAGTCTTTGCGGTTTTTTAAAGAGGCAGTGGGGGAGGATATGCTGCCGCAGCCTTACATCGACGGCAGCTGCCCGCTGCTGCCAACATCTCTCGTTCTTCCAGGTCGAGCTTCGGCTTCTGGCAGTGGGAGTAGCACCACCAGGGCCGGGGCGAGGAAGAGAAAAGCCTCCCCGGAACCGGACTCTGCTGAGAGCAGCCTGAAGTTGACGGATGAGCAGCAAAGGCAACAGTGGATCAACAGCCAAGCTGAAGCTCTCAAACTCTCGATGGCTGCGGGCTCGTTTGCTGGGCCTCCGCCCCCGCTGACCCCGGGGCACCCCGGTGTCTCCTCCGGCCGCACCACGCCTCCAGATGCCGCGGCACCTCAGAACAGGCAGTCCCCGATGGCTGCGCTTTTGTCAGTGGCAGACACGCTGGGGAACTCGTACTCTCCCAACAAAGACAGAGACTCTGTTCACTCCACCACTTCCTCGTCTAGACACAATAGCAGCAGCCCAGTATCTCCGCCCTCCGTGTCCGGCCAGAGGCGCCTCTCCTCACGGACCGGAGACACCGGGTTGTCCGCAGCGTCGCAGTCCGCCGGTGCCATGGACCAGCTCCCGTCCCAGAGCGTGCCCGATTCACCGATGGCCAACAGCGGACCTTTGTGCTGCACTATCTGCCACGAACGCTTAGAGGACACGCATTTTGTCCAATGTCCCTCCGTCCCTAACCACAAGTTTTGCTTCCCGTGCTCCAGAGAAAGCATCAAAGCCCAGGGGGCGTCTGGGGAGGTGTACTGCCCCAGCGGGGACAAATGTCCCTTGTTGGGCTCCAACGTGCCCTGGGCTTTTATGCAGGGGGAAATCGCAACCATCCTGGCTGGAGATGTGAAGGTTAAGAAGGAGAGGGACCCGTGAGGAGATTGAAAGAGGACCCTTAATGTCAACCTTGGTGAGAGAGAGAAAAAAGTAACATATCATGACCACACAGTGGTTCTGCTGCTGAGCCTCAAAAACCCCTTTTCTACATGATTAGAGGAAAATGTAAAAAAATAAATAAATAAATAATAAAATCAGTTTGCTCCTAATTTTTAGATCAATGCATTTTAGTTACCTAATGAAGCTGCTTCTCTGACAGTTTCAGTAGATGATACAAAAATTACTTTTGCTATCATGATTAAAATAACTTTGTAGGTTGTTTTGTTGTTTGAATGAAATCTGTGTCAATGTGCTTTTTATGTTGCATTTTGTTTGACCAAATCTGTTGAAACAAAAGAATATTCATCAGGTTTTTTCAAACTTAAACAATAACTTTTTGCTTTCTTTAAGAAAGCACCTAAACAGTTGATAAAATACTATGTACCAATGAATGAAGTTGTAATAATTCTTTTATCATGTCATATTTGCAGGATATCCGTTTATTGGTGCTTTATCTTCCAACACTTTAAATATATACAGCAGATTTCCTGTTTAAAATGTGGTGTTAGTACTATTATTGCAGTGAAGGACCTATTAACGCTTCCTCCACTACTTTGTATACATGTTAATAAGTATATAAAGAGTGCTTGGATGTTTAGATTACAGTATAAAAATAAAGGTGGAGTTTGGTAGTGAAGACAGTTGACTTCCTGTTTCATATTAGTATTTCTCTCCAGTTGGTTCTGCTGTTATCCTGCAGTATTTTAATGGATCAGAAAAGCTCTAATGTTCTTGTCTGGTCTTGAAAAAGGTAGCGCTGCTCCTAGCTTACTGGGTGGTGATGTGTTGATGTCTGACTGTCTCTGTTGGAGCCCTAACAAAATTTAAAGATGGTTGGTATTTAAAGGTGTAGTTCCACTGCGGGAACATTTTCTTGGAACCTGGGTAGTTTTATGGGGGAATTGTCCCCTCCTGCATTTCTACAGCATTTACCGAGGCAAAAACAAATGACCAGAGTAGAAAGTTACTCCAGAAAAGAGCCTGGTAAAGAGGTAATAGTTTTGAGCGCAGCTTTTTAAGGGAAGACTGCTGAGTATTTTTGCACTGGTTACCTATTCCAACAATGTAATTCAGTCAAATCCATGTAAAATATTCTAAAGCTCATCCTTTTTTTTTAACATTAGCTGAAAAAGATCCTAAATCATCTTCCTTCATTTACTTCCATCTGTGGTAAAAGAGGAAGTATTTTCTTTGTTTGAAAGAATATTTTAGGGTTCTGAGTGGTTTACGTTTTGTTGCACAAATAAAAACCACAACACCTTAGGATCAGTGACAGATTTTTAAAGAAACTATTTGTTGCTGCTGTGTGTATGTGGTTCATGCTCCCATGAGATATGACTAGAACCCCAGGACTTTGTCCCAAACATGGCTGCTCATCTCCTTCCGTTACCTCTGAAGTAAAGGAACAGCGATGTCTGCGTTGGTGAAATACTGTGGAGGTTTTTGTGACTCTACATAAAGTGTAAAGCATAGTTGCTGTAAAAAAAGAACATTTATGGTTTTATTGCTAAAATCATGTTTTAAATCCCTGTAAGAGGATTCCTTCTCCCACTCTATGAAGAGCAAGAGTTGTGCTGACTCCCCTACAGTGGGAGGGGTTATTTCAAATGAGAGGAGCTATGTGTGCAGTGGGAGGGGCTACTAACCCTGTTTTGGACTTTATAGTGGAAAGATAGTTCCAGATTTTATAGTGAAATGCACCTTAAAATCCTTACAGCTCATTATAAAGATTTTTCTTTATTAATTTAACTATTTGCAATTTTATTGTGAAATAATGAAGGAAAAGATTTTTAATTTATATTATTTAAGGGTTAAAACAGGCGCAATTAAAGCAAAATGTAAATCACTACAGTCCGTCCATGGTATTAATATAAAAAAGGAAGTTGAGAGAATATTTGAAATGTTTTCTGCTGAATTTCTAAAGTGAGTTAATTAATTTTAAACTGTACATTATTTATATTGTCTATTCACCAGATTTTGAAATTGAAAAACAGAAACGTATCGGTGTCATAACAAGTATTGTCATACTTTATGAATTCGAATAGAAAACTAATGTTGATGTTGATGAATTTCAAAATCAGTGACAGAAAGCCGGGTCATTTTTAAAGACTGCATGTGTAAATAATTTAACAAATGTAAGTTTTTCTTGAACCTTTATCCAAATCTGCTGTTTAAAGGAAGAATTTTTCAGTAAGAAAATATTAAAAAGGGTTATCACATATTTATAATTTAATTACAAAAAAAACAGTAAATGTGTACATCGAAATACTGTCTTTATAGGTAAATGAAAAGTTTGGATAGCTTATAGATGAGCAGTTTTGGGTGGATTTATCCGTACGGTACAGTCAGTCTTCCTTTTCCCCAGCTGACACATCTGAATGAAATCGTCCAGGACTCCCCTCCACCCCCAGAGCTGAGGTTGTAGCAGAGGCACAGTTGAACATAAATGTCCACATGCTAATGTCTCATAAAAACTCATCTAACAAAGTGAGAAAAAAAAAAAAAGAATAAGAAGAAAGTGGTTGTGTTTTATAGGGAAGTGTTATCAGTGATGTTTTTGGAGAACTGGACAGACTTCATCACATCATAAGGAGCTGTCTATAAGCGTAATGATTTCATCCAACTTTTTATTCCAACTGTTTAGTCATTTTAGTATGTTTTCAGTTGGTCCTAAAACAGTTTTGTACATTTGGGAATCTGTTCTGTATTACGGACCGTGTCTTTTTGTTATGCCCTACTCTGTCGTGATGCATACATATGATGAAACTAACACATTTGATATTGTAATGTGCCTTGGGGCTGAGTGAGTTCTAATAAATTCCATTGGAGTAAAGTTTTCATTGAAATGCATCTTTTCTATTTGATGTTCCATCATTCAGAGTCTGAAGAGACTCAGAGCTTTAAATACTTTTTGTCTTTCAACCTGGTTCTCATTGGAAACACTAAGGTTTTTACAAAGGTGCTGCATACATGACAGGTTTTACAGCACTGTGCTGACTGACCAGAGGTCTGTGGGTGTTCTCTTTTAATCACGGCACAATACAACCAGCAGACCTGAGGCAATCCAACAATGTTATCCAATCTCTTGCTGTTGACTGTAATATTCTTATCAAGCATTGAGCTTGAGCTTTTCAGTCATTGTTGTGACAGCCACTACTAGGTTCTGTTCTTCCTTTCCCCCAAACAGTTGAATAATAATAAATTAAATAACTTAAATGAAGTAACATTTTGACACACTAAGTTTTCAATTAACATTACAGCTTGCATGTATAGGGCATCTTTCCATGGGCCTCATAAACAGGAAGTCAGTCCTCTGAATGACATAACATCCAACTTGACAGTTTCCCATTTGCAAGCTGGAAAAACGATGAGATTTACTAATGGATGTGGCTATTGACCAGTTTAGTTACAAGTGACATTATAAATGTTGCTGTGCTTTCTTTTCAATTTCCCTTTGGGATTAATAAAGTATTTTTGAATTGAAATAAATTGAATTTCTTGCATTGTGACAAAAGGAATTCTGATAAGATTCAATATGTTAAAATACTTAAGGACCAATTTCACAAATGGATGTTATCCATTGAATCATTTTATTCTTTCACCACACTGTTCCTTTATAAACCACATAAATATTAAGCCCTCTCTGAGCTGTTGTTGGTTTCTCAACTGGGTCACCAATCAAGATGATACTTTCACACACAAGAACTTTAAAAAATCAAGGGACCAAAGGAGGTGGGGAGCAGAACTCAACTCAGCTGAGTTCCACATTGGGGCTGAAATTTTTGTCAGACACTTTACCAGACTATTCCCTCTCTGATTTCTGTTGGTTTTTGCTTTTCTTGTCACACTTTTGACGGTATTTCTTTTCCGTCAGGAACATCAAGCAAAGATGATTTCCGTATATACAAACTTTAAATGTTCAGATGATGATTTTAACCTTTCCAGAGTATAGAACCCAAGCACCACCAGGAGTACACATCCTACAGCTGGAGAACCACTGTTTTTAAGAGTACTGGTACATGTTTTTTTGTTTGTTTTTTGTCTTGAAGAGACATAATCATGCAGAAAGGTCACTGTTATAGAACAATCATTAGTATAAAAAATAGAGTTTAAAGCTGCAGAAAAGCTATGCAACAGTCTGTTATTCATCTGCTATTCTATATTCATCAATAATTATCTTGCTTGTATTGATATTTAAGATAATGAAATGTGTTAAATGTGAAATGTGTTTCTTTACAGCAGGTCTCTGCTGTAAACTGAAGCATCTGTTCAAATGAATCTCTGGGAGGGTTCTTCCCAGGAATATTAAAACGTTTCGCACACGACTCAGTGCATGCACATTAGCATGCAGGCTACAAGCTGAAGCACTGAGCCAAGGGCACCTTAACTATCAGTTGCTACACACAGTTCAGGTGAATTGTTGCTCAGAAAGAAAGATCCGCAATGCAGCTGGAAGCAGCACAGCCAGGCCTGCTGCTGTTACTCTGACAGGATAGATAGCTGCTGTGCTGTATTCCAGTATCACTGATCCTGTTGCAGTTCAGTGTAGAATCGAGGCTCCAGGCTCCTCTGGTCTGTGGCGGTGATGCAGCAAGGCATTTCCCTCTAAAACTCAACACGTAATATCAAAACCTGGCTTCAGTTCAGCCGTCATGTGATTGGTTGATGAGGTGTCTAATGTGATGGTTTTCAGTTTGCTGGCTCAGCCATTCTGTCGCACAAAGTCTCCATACTGCACTTTTTCTTTCTGTCTGGATTTAGATTGAGCCTCTTTGAGACCTGCTCACTTCCTGTTAGCTGAACATGTTCTTCTCTGACTCCAAATGTGATGGAGATGGTTGGACTGATGAGTAAAGTCAGTAAATGCAGATGCACGTTTGTTACGTATTCAGACAGCCTTTAGAATGCAGAAAGTACCATTTTAAATTCAAAAATACTTTATTGATCAGAGAGGTAAATTAAATATTGTTGTAATTCATGTTAATTAAAAATTATTCAAAGAGTCATTGGCTGATTTCTGATGCATATTAATTCCATACCTATAAACGGGAGAGAAAGACTGTTGATATTACCGTGGAGACAGAGAGCTTTAGCATACAGTTCTTCTTACTATAATCTGTCTCCTTTCCTGACTGTACATCCCTGCAGTTTTCACCCCTCCTCCTCTGTTGCTGTGGAGGAAGATGTGGTTGCCATGGTTACAACTTCCTGACTGCAAACGTAATTTATTCAGGAATGTGCGGCGGAAACGGGGAGGCAGAGAATGCGTTGTGTATAATCTGAACTGAGCTGATTTATTACAGTAAAAACACCGATGAATAAAACGTGTTTCTGGCCGTCAGCGGCGTCAGTGAAGCTGCTCAGCCAGCCGCTGATTCTTCCCCACAGACTCCTCTTTTTAATTTTTTTTTCTAAGCAGCGACATCATTTACCAAGCATCCCCCCGCACCCTCACACACACACACACATTCCTTCACCTAGAGACTCAGTTGTGTCCCCTCCCCCTCGCGATGTGATCACATTCCTCTGAATGTTTGTAACTGACGAATGAAGCATTTCTGAGTCTGACCTTTTGTCCTTGATCAACACGGCTCCCACCAACATATATGAAGTTTACCTGCTTTGCTCTCTATTTTTACCTCCTCTCTAAACACATAGATAGATTACACATTTCAAACCAATGCACCACCGAATCTCACCCAAAAAAAAAAGCAAAACAAAAAAAATACCATGCACCACAAACACAGATAAGCCGTTTATTTTTAATTTGCAATTTCAATGCTGGGGAAGAAATTTGAAATAGTACATTTTGTGCTGTGCATCATAATCAGGTTCTGAGTAGATCTTCAATATGGAAGAAGAAGAAACCAGAACTAGAGACAAAACATAGCGGCCAATTTGTTGAAGACATTTATTCTCAAATGAGGATGAAAATGCAGGTTATGAGGGTCCATCCCTGCCAAGGTTAGATGCTGTAGGTCAACTATTTTGCTTTTCTTAAAATGTTCTTAGAGTTATGAGACAAAAATAGTCAAGTGGTACATTTTTAAAAAAATTATTTGTGCTGAGCTGGGGGATCAAACTGGCTTTCTTTAAAGATACAGACTCATCTAAATGAAAAGCCCTCACTGAAACCACCTGCAGCCCAATGGTCATGTAATGCTTCTGTGAGAGAAGAGCTTGAAGAACAAAAAACAGCTTGTGAAACCAGGTATCTTACCACACTACAAACTGGACTTTAGACTTTTCATAACAAGGAATTCCAACTGGAGAGCTTTTTGCTCCAGAGCGATGGAGCAGGTCTGGAGCCGCAGCGGGTTATGTGGAGATGACGGGCATCTCAGTGAGCTACAGTTCTAGTCTGATGACTTGAACCTCGAACAGGAAAACATTTCAGATCACATGCTTGTCTGACAAAAGACTTGTTTCAATTTCCTTTATGCAGAGATCTTCACTGTGGAGCAACCAAGTTGCTAGTTGCTTCAACTAGTGTTGTGTTGCTTGAGGACTCTCATCTAAACAAGGTTTTGAAATGATTAACAAGAACTGAGATGTAATCTAATAGTCAATAACACATGAGAACTTGCAAAGTTAAATATTTTGATACCTAAGGAAAAAGGAAAGCTGCGTTTCTTTGTTTGACACAATCACTCTAAGAGAAGCGTTTTTTTAATGTTATAATTCTTTTTTAATCAATATCTTTTTGTTATTGTAGTGTTTTAGACTGAAAAGAAGCAGAAACTTTCTAGAATGTTAAACTGTCCTGGCAATAATTTCATATTTGGATTCAATAATTATTATAATTATATTATTATAATATAATTATAATACTGGAAATCTTCTTCAGACTTTGTCACCTGAAGAAGCAAACTGTTTAACATTCTCCTTCTAGCTTTAATGTTTTTGCCCCTTGTCAGGAGATTATACTACACATATTCATCCTTTTAATGTTTGCTGCATAATCTTTCCAAAACACTTCCTTGTGAACCTTCTTCAGATCAGTCTTAGGAAGATTAATGCAAACCAGGTCAGAGGGGGGCAGCGTGAGACTGTAAATAAACGACTTTCCCTTTGTGAACAGCGGCTGCTATCCTCCACCAGTTGTGTTGCTTAGCAACAGCAGAGACAGACCGTCTTCAACAGCTGTTCGGGATCATTCTGAGCAGCTTCATGACAGAGCAGGAGGTCGGAGCGGCAGCCATTTTATCCCCACTCATTTTACAGCTGCAGGCAGAGAACGGTTCACGTCTGCATTCACACAATGGATTCTCAGACTCTAACCTTTTAATACCCAACACTGTCCGTGTTTAGCCTGAATCTACAGTGAGACATAGCTGATAGAAGATTGTGTTTGTATAGAAGCTTTTGTCCGATGCTCCTCTCCGTCTCAACCCAAGTCACCCAACTGTAGTTTGAGTCTTGTGTGAAATGCTGTAGATGTTGAAGGTGTCGTGTGTCAGAATAGGGGCTGAGACTAAAGTCAAAACCTTTCTGGCACAACCATCAGGCCCTGCTGTCATTATGACATCTGTCTGATTTTACTCAGAAATCCAGCATAATCCTGTCTCTACAGCCAAGTGGTAACTTCAAAAATCCCAGAGACATTGTTCTGGACTGCAAGAAGTATAGTTGAAACAAACCTGAGTATCATATCTTTCAAGCAATTATTCAGACATTAAAATTTGGCATCAGTAATTTAGATAAATGAGGTAACTTTAAACAATGTCACAAAAAACGTATGTATTTTTTTCCCATCTTTCTTTCCATTACCACAATATCAAGGGAGTCGGTCAAGGGTGGTCAAAGTACAACCTACTGGCCAAAAGCAGTGGGTAAGATAAATATTGTACACGTCAATGTTACTCTAAACGCTGGAGCCATAATCAGGAAGTGGAAAGAACATATTTTCCCAATTAACCAGCCAGAACCAGGTGACCCTTGGGAGATTTTGAACAGAGGAGTCAAAAGAATAATAAGAATCGTCCCAAGAGTCGAGGAGCTTTAGAAAGACTTGCAAATACTAGGTGCAGTTTTTCCCGTGAGTAAAATAAGTAATGCACTGAAACACAACAGCCTCTATAAATACTCGGTGCATAAGACTCCACTGCTGAAGAAAAGCGTATTGTATCAGTTTAACAGTGAAGAAACAGTCCAAAATCTCCCTAAGTTTGTTAATGGGTTGTATAGTTTAGAATAAGGGTGTTGGCATAATATTTATGAGCTAATATGTTAATGGCCCAATCACATTATGCTAATTCACAGTTACCTCTAGCTATTCTCACATTCCTGTCATTTCTTTGTTTAGTGGTTACTGATAGTGGACTGATATATTTTTTGCATTTCTCTTGTTCTTTAGTAAAGAACCACACAGGAACCAACCAGTTTTAATTAAAAAAAACAAACATAAACTCAGAAAACTGATGCCCCCTTTGACCACAAAGCCACATAATTAGCTTTTTGATTTCTATGACTGTGTAGCTTACTATGATTATTGATATTTGCCCTATTAAACCTACAAGTAAAACCTAGAAAAACATTGACATATCCAATGCTTATTTTACTTGCTGTGTGAATTCATGACTCTTGAAACATTAATCTACAAACTATTACATTAAGTGCAGTGTTGCACTTAATATTTTGATGGTGGCGTGTTGAACCCAACTGGAAATTAATCAAGCCTTTTTGCCTTATTAAGTTCTTTGGGATGAACTGGACAACATTTAAATCAACTTTTTCTAATGGATTTGTGGGGTCTCTTTAAGAAAACTGTTCTTGCCATTAATCTGCGCTGTACTTTATAGATTCAGTTAAAATGTGCAGTTACTTGTCTGTTATTTAGATGAATAGATAATGTACAAACCTCAACATTTTATAGCAATATAGAATTGGTGTGTGCAACAGGTTCTTTTATTTCTGTTTCTGTGGGTCTTTTCTTTGCTTCAGGAGCAACCTGTATCTCCAGCAGCATCCAGCTAATCCTGTGGCTGCAAGCGTTCATCTTCAGTCTTTAGCAAACGACACTCAGGAAGCGGTAAGGAGAGCCAGTGATATGTTAAAGCAGATGGAGTGTCTGAAGACGGAGATAAAGAGGCTGCTGACCGTGAGTAGTCAATATAACTCCACTTACAAGATTGTAGTAGAAACGGGTAGAAAGGTAACGGTGCTAGTATGCTCTACAGAGCTCTGCAAATGAGCTAATACTGGAGCCAGGTGTGCCGAAGCAAAGAGGCATTTAAACTTTGCAGGACACCGGCCCCTTGAGAACTAGAGTTTGAGACCATTGGTTCAGGCTAAGGGATATTTTTCCAGTGTTAAGTGTATGAACCACTTTCGTTCATTCAGCAGCAAGAAGACTCCCCAGGCTGGCTCCAGACCCAACAAAGCCAACCTGAGCCCCACCAGAGCAGATCCAAGCCAAAGGAAGTCCAGGTTCAGTTCCATGAAAACCAGCTCTACCAGTCAAACTCTGATCAGCACCAGGCCCGGCCAAGCAGTCTTCAACCAACCGACCCTCAAAACACTCACCCCCTGTTTCAGGCTTCCCATGTCCAACACAGACAGTCACAGGAGAACGTGGGTCCACAACTGCAGTCCCAATGTAATCAGCCCCTTTCTCAGAATCTGATGCCCATTACCACACCACCCCAAACTGGGCCCTTATTAACTCACCAGGAAGTCCAGGGTCCATCTAGCCAGAGTCTTCAAACCCTTTCCCATCAGTCCCAGTTTTCACTGCTCCAAAGGAAACCTGGTGGCTCCTCTACGCTGGAGGAGGCAGGCCAGGTTCTCCGACAGGCTCGGAGACGGAAGAAAGTTCTGGAGAACAACCTGGACGCTCTGCTGAAGGCTAAGAACGGAGAAATCCTACACTGCCAACTGGAAGCCTTGGCTGCTAACAGGTGACGCATGTTTACATAGCTAATGCTAATAGTAAGTTGGTGGTAAGTGTGAGCACACACACATTATCACTGGTGTAATCTGGAGGAGGGGCTGGTCACTGGTGCCTGTCTTCAGGTGCCAATGGACCAGTCACTGTCCATACCAGGGCAACACAGGAGACTAAACAAGCAACCCCCATTCTAAGGGCAACTCAGAGAAGCTAATTAAGCTAAAATGCATGTTTCCACACTGTGGGGAAAAAGAGTAAAGTCTACTTTTGTCGCCTGCAGAGACCTAACTGAAGAGGTCCGGATAAAGAAGACAGTGGATGCCTGGATCAACGCTTTAACCAGAGACGTTCAGGTAAACATTCAGAAATCTAGAATCAGTCCTGATCTGCATAATTTTCATTTATGTTGTGTTTCTTTATTCTCCTTGGTTTGCAGAGCTTCAAGCATTTTTTTTCTCACATTTTTGCATTGTGCAACTACATGCTGCAGTGTACTTCACTGAGAGTTTATGTGACAAAACAACACAAATGATGCATGCCTGTGACGTGAATAGAAGGCTACCATTTTTGTTTCAGGGTATTGGATTCACTGAGTCACACTTTTGTGGAACATTTTTGAAAGTTATTGTTTCCCTTCTGCTTTGGTAATGACAAAACAATGCAAGAACACATTCTCAAAGAGTAATAAACTTTAAATTCTAATAAAAATTTAACATTGGACCCAGAAGACATTTTAAATATACAAAATAAATAAACAAAACAACGTAAACGGCAAATAAAATGAATTATGAAGTTTTTGTAAACAAAATTGTCCTTCAAAAAATGGAAGACTTTTGTCATCTAGTTTTTGGTAGAAAGAGAGAGAAAAGAAAAAAAATGCTAGATCACAAAAATGGAAGTTATTGATCTTGTTTTAATTTATTGTGCGATTAACTAATTTATTGCTTATTCCAACAGGCCTAATAAGGTCCTGATGAAGTTTTCTAAGCTGTCTCATTTCTTCAGACTCTGGGTCATCCTCCCCCTGCTCAGGGTGCCATGCCTCCTCTAGATGCCATTCATCGCAGAGCAGCAAATGCAACAAAGTCCCAGCAGAGGGCTGCAGGCAGGGGGAAGCCAGTGAGCATGCCCAGAGGAACGAGTAATCAGCCAGTGATGGGAAGAGGAGGCAAAGACCAGACTGCTGGACACAGAATGGTCATTCCTGATTTTGCTGATGGGGCTAAATGTTCTTTTGGTCAGTGAAGTCCAGGTGATAACTTTATCATTGATTTTTTGTGTGACTGCAGGAGGCAGAGCCTGCTGGAGTCCCAGGTAACCTGATGGGCAGCCAGCAAAACGACATGGATGGAGAGCTTTATCTGACTCGACTGTACGGCAGACTCCCTCACGAAGGTCTCAGGCGAACCCTGAAGAAGAGCCCATACCCTCGTTTTAGCTCTCCTGTGTCTCCTCTCGGCAGGAAACAGCACCCCCGCCTGGTGGAAAGCATCAGAGGTCAGGAGATACATCCAGTCACTTCTGTTCATCTGTGGAGACTGTTCATTTCCCTGATTGGACTGTGGTCTATGTCTCCTGTCAGGTATAAGGCTGAAGTCCTGTAAGACTCAGACCAGTTTTGCTCCAGTCCTCAGTCAGTCAGCGGGACAAGCTTCCCAACACGTTCACTTATCCTTACTCCACTCTGCTCGACCTGTGGTGAACAGTGCAGAGCTCGCCACTGGTGCCAGGGCAATCCCACTGCGTCAGTAAACCACTGTACATCTACACTCTGAGCACAGTCACTCTTACTCATGTTGCTGTCAATCCATCCATCTGTCTGTCCAGCTAGCTGAGTTTTGTATTTACAACCTCTCTTTAGTTTAAATTTATGCAGTAAACTCATATTTAATCTTTATCAAAGGATTAACTCTGGCATAATGGTAATAAAATATGTGTAGGATCCCTGTTTTTTTTTTTGGGGGGGGTTAAGTGAAACATTAGTTGTATGACTCCAACAGCCTGTTGGAGTGTGACTCCGTCTGTGCCTGTTAAGACCCCTGGCTCTTAAATATAAGAAACACCAGGATTTTCTTTCACAAATCTTCTGTCCTCAGTAGCAGTGATGCTACTGAGGGAGCATCAGGGAGGGAGCAGCTGAGGGAATTATGGATTGTTGTAAGCATTGGAGACGGTTTTTGGTCAAATTTTTTAAATCGTATTTTCAAGATGGAGTAAATGTGGATCGCACTCATCTGTTTTCTTCTTTGGAAGGAATTTCTACTGTATTAGTCTCATGGCCTGATAGTGTCTTGGTTGCTACAGACTAGTTTTAAGAACACATAAACACTACAACACCAGCATGTATCTGATCAGGTCTGTCCTACAAAAAGGAAATAAAAATTGGGGTGTGTATAAGATTCCAGTACACTGAGGTTGAAACCCTTAAATGGTTCAAATGACTTTTCAAAAACAATTTATTTGAAGATGAATTCTTATTAGTGTGGTCTTAGCAAGTTCTTTTTTCTCTAGCACTCTGGACCTGTCCGTCATGTCTTATGGTGTAGTAATTAGCTATAAAAACAAAAGATGCCACTGAGTCATCTAAAGTGGAGTTATACTGTAGCTCTGCTGTCTATGACAGGTTGTAAAATAAACCTAACCTGAAGGACACCAAGAACACACAACCAAACCCATTATTTACAAATAAAAGATGGAAGCTAAGTTCAAGAAGCCAAGCATACAAAACTGAGTAGATGTCACAATCCTCAGGTAGAATCAACATTAGTCGCCGTACGTTCAGTAGTTTCTCTGTTTCTCACATTGTTTCTGATGTTGCTTCAGTTCATTGGGGTTTGAAGACATTTAATTTGCATGAAAAAATACACTTTGGCTTGAATTAGTTGGGACATCCAGCCAGTTGAACAGGTGTGAAATTTGCTGTCTCTTTCTTTTTTAAATAAAAGAATCATTTATAATGAGCTTCATTTAAAGGAATAATGAAAGTAGTATAGATCTAAAAATGACATCATACATGTTTGCTTTTGCAGGTCTTCCCAGGATGGACTCCTCCTCCAGGTGTGAGCGTGTTCAGGACAGAGCATCAGTACTTCCTGTTCCTCTGCCAGAGAGCAAGGCGAATGTCAACAATGGAGCCAACAATCACCAGGTGAACTGCATCATAAGTCTGCTCATTATGCCACATAACATTCATCCAAACACTTCAGTGCAACCTCAAGTGTTTTGTTAAAGATTCCAAGTCATTCCTCATATTCACAAGTAAAATTTTAAAGGGCTAAAGTGTTATGGCGTTTGGTTTTATCTGCCTCATTTAGTAAATAGAAACTGACTGAATGTTGCCCAAGAGCAGAAATTCTCACTCTGTCATAATTTCCACTCACTAGATGTCAGTTGTTGTTTTGTTCTTTTTTTTTTTAGGTGTGGTTGTTACATTTTCAGATACTTTGTGTCCATTATATGAATTAACATATGGAAACATAAGAGACCAGAAAAAAGTCCTCTTCTTCTGCAGAGGACGAGGACAGAGCGTTTTGGAGCTGCTCAGCCTCTCCCCACTTGAATCTGATGGAGAATTTTTGAAGGCAGCTGAAGGTTAAGGGATGAGGAATTCTAGCCCACTGTTTTACAGAAATGTTTTAATTCACAACCAGACACATTAATTCAGTAACGTTGGAGGGGCTTTGAGTAGGAACATCCTTCTTTAGGTGATATTATGTGATCTGAACTGGATTTAACTCTAGACTTTGGCAAGGTCAAAGTGTTTTTCTGTCTCACGATGCAGACCAGTCCAGGTCTTCCACATGAAACCCACTCATTCCTGGATGAACAGGAAGAAATGTGGTTTATTGCTGGTGGCCAGTGTTGGGAATTTCTCCTGTTTTTTTGTGTGTTTTTTTTACATAAAGCTTGGAACTGTTTTTGAAAATGCTCGATTATTTGTGGTGTTCTGTTTTCAATGTTTGTTCTGGGTTTATTTATCAGTTGATCCACAACAAGTAATTGCTCAGTAACTAAATTTACTTTAACTTCATTATTTTTTCGTATGTTGAAAAAAATGCATGTCTGAGTGCTCACTCTGGTGATTTGATGTTGACAGAAGCAGCAGGTGGTTCCAGAAAAGCCCCCATCTTCTCCATCACATGTCACTGAGATCAAAGCAGCAGAGCCTCTAAAAGATGACGAGGATGAAGAAAACAGCTTCCCTGGAAATAACTTTCTCTCTGTCACTGATGTCCACCAGGTAACCCGTGACTTATTTAGTGAATCAGCAGCGCCTCCATTTGTTTTTTTGCTTTGAGTGTCCTGTCAGGCAGTGTAGCCCTCAGGATTGTTGTCTGAGTGTCGAGGTGAGACCCGACAGCTTTACCTTCCCAAGTGGAGCATCACTAAGGATTTCCTGTGGATGGGGCCGGCCCCGGCCTCGACGCCGGCCCTGTCCACAGAGGGCCCCCTGCCCACAAGCCCTGATGTGGGTTCCTCCACAGAGCCACCCCCTAGCAGCACACAAACACTGAACATGAGCTACCAAGCACAGAATCTCCCATCCACAGGGGGGCGCAGGAGAGCTCCAACCCCAAAATGCCAATGGGAGCACACCTGTAAAGGGCAAACTGAAGGGAGATCTGAAAAGGCTCCAGAACCTTATAAAAAAGGCTGGTTCTGTTCTGGGGATGACTGTTTTAACTTCTGGAGGTGATGATGCAAAGAAGTATTCTTCATAAAATCAAGATAATTATGAACAACCCTGACCATTCTCTTCACAAGGCTGTTTTACAAAACCAGTGTCTTCAGTCAGAGGCTTCTTCAGATTTGCTGTTATACAGACCTCTACAGGAGATCTTTCCTGCCAACAGTCTCACTATTGACTGTAACTCTTTGAAAAATTTTAATTAATATGATTTACAACAACATTTAGTTTCCTTTTGAATTGACTTGAATTGAAGTGAATTGATCGCCACTGGAATTAAGAGCCACGATCTAAAAATCTGAACGATCCTGGGAGAACCGGAGCGCTGCCGGCCCCAAGCCCTAACAGCAAACAGAAGAACAGTGGTGTGAGAAGACCCCATGGACCCAGTCATATGTGATGTTGATGTTACATAATGCATTACAAATGGGGGCGTGGGGCGCTGGCCGGAACAGAATTATTCTTTTTTTAAATCCTACTTGAGAAATACTTTAATTTGACTATTTCTAGATAATTTCTCGTGGAAAAAAAATGTCTGAGTGCTCACTCTGGTGATTTGATGTTGACAGAAGCAGCAGGTGGTTCCAGAAAAGCCCCCATCTTCTCCATCACACATCATTGAGATCAAAGCAGCAGAGCCTCTAAAAGATGACGAGGATGAAGAAAACAGCTTCCCTGGAAATATCTTTCTCTCTGTCACTGATGTCCACCAGGTAACTGCCCTCTCTTCCTGACTTATTTAGTGAATCAGTAGCGCCTCCTGCTGGACACAGATAGATTAGCACACAGCAACATACTGTGTTTATCTTGTTAACGGATCAGGTCGGCCTGATTGAGGTGATTTTATGTTTCATAAACTCTTGTGATCGTAGCATACTGCAGTGAAACACCATTATCAGTTTGGTGGGAATACATCGATTCACCATGGCAACAGTTTCTTCGGTGTTATAAAGGAAGCTCCCAACTATAAAACAAAGTGTTCTTCTGACTTACATAGTTTTAATATTTCTGGGCTGACGTACATATTATTGGCTTTCTGAGACACTCTGGAAAAACATTGTGGAGAAAGTTTCTTTGCTGGTCACCAGGGTGAAGGTTGTAAAACTCTAAATATCTGCTGCCACATCAGACCAACTTCTGTTCCCTTCAGTCGCAGTGAGAAAGCTTTTCCTCTGCTCTGCACCAATGACTCTTCAGGCGGAGAACAGTGATGTGGGTGAGGAGGTGATGGTGTTGGAGGGAGGCCCCTCCCCGGCTCCAGTGCGGTTCCACAGCCCGGCCTTCCCGCCTGAAGCCCCCTCCTCTCGCCATGCTGAGATTGTGACTCCTGTGGCGGGCCGTGGCCGGACGCAGGACATCCTGGAGAACCGGCTGGTGGAGTGGTGAGGCCTGGGTCTAGACTTCACTCATGCTGCTGCTGCTGTGTCTGACTCTGCTGCTGCTGGTTCTGTTAAGGGTGGAGCAGCAGCTGATGTCCAGGATGATTGCTGATATGTATCGCCCTGCCCCGCCCGACCCCGCCCAGAATGACTCCACTGACCAATCAGAGCTTGAGGAGCGGAGTTTCACCTCAGATATTGGTAACACAGCAATATGTAATGATGAAATAACATCGACCTTCAGAATGTAATAAAACATAATTAAAACTACAATATGTAATAATAAATGCATAATGTACTAAAAATCCTTAAATAATACTTGTAATACTTTATACAGCATTATGTAGTAACACTTTTAGATTTTGCACCGATTATTACATAATAATGTGGCACATTATGTAATGTTCTGATTCTGGTTACCTGACTGATTCCACCGTCGCCTCTGACGGGACATCTGACTTTGTAAAGAGGCACACCTGCTCTACAGCCAGTCTTCATTAAGGAAGAGCCCCCTGTCTTTGCTATCATAATGATAAATAGTTTGTTATTTATAGATCAATTTACCATGGTATCCATTTTTTCTTGAGTACTGAATAAGCTGTTGAGCTGATAAACATGTTTAAAAAGTACACTGGTGCTCCTACTACCTACACATTTTATAGTAATATGCATAAAATATAATGTTATAATGTTGCAGAAAGTATAACAAAGTGTGTTCAAGGATTTTGACATTTTGCGTAACATAGTTTTACATTTTGAAGGCTATTATTACATAATGCAGGTTTCATGGTGAGTTTCTGTCCTAACTTGTGATGAACGTCTTGTCTCCACCCGCCGTGCGTTTGCAGTGGAAGCAGCAGGAGGTGGAGGTCTGCAGCTCTTTGTAGACGCCAACATCTCGGTGGATTCGGCTTTGATCAGGCAGCTGGTGAACGAGGTTCTGACTGAAACCGTGGCCCAGATGCTGTCCCAGACCAGAGCAGTGGCTACGGCTCCAGAACCAGGACCGGAAGCACCGCAGTCAGAAGAACAGGAGGTACTAAGAGCTCCTCAGATCCCTGAGATGATGTGAGCTGTTGTTTCACCTTCTTATGTTCCACATTTCTGCACCAGGACAAAGCGGCTCCACTGGTCCCGACACCAGTCCCATCACCTCCACCCAGCAGGCCCCAGCTCAGCAAAGACTCCACCCCAGCAGCCACTCCTCTTCCATCTGAACCATCCAGCCCAGTTCCCCAGGACTCTCCTCAGCCAGTCACAGCTCCAGGTCTGTCACCAGTAGACTTTAATAGTAGTATTGATCTTATATTTTAAGTGTGAAAGGACCAAAAGTTTGTAGTTGGCAAAACTTAAGAAGCATAAAAATCTTTAGAAGCATTACACTTTTATGTTTGTGATGTTTAGAGAGAAAATGCTTCACTTTTCCAGCATCACAGCCAGTTAATGACTTGGCATGTTGATGATCTGTAATGGTTGTTGTGGAGCCCTGGTGACAACAGCATGAGAGCGTCTGTAGAGGCCAACCATCACTTTCTACAGGCGATTTGGCTACAAATAAATGTATCTCAACACCACTTAGTTGATTGTTGGATCTTCTAGATTTTTAGAATTTCTTTTAAAGTTTTTTACAGTGTGACCTGGGTGTGACACAGGTTTTTACATTTCATAGGAGTGTGTTTTTAATCAAATCTTCAGCTGCAATCTGATTTCAGCCCAAATTACATTGATAAAATTTTTAAAACTTGATTACAGTCCAGTCTGTTTATGGTTATTGTATAGTCTAGGTTTATAGTCTTTCTGCTCTCCTCCTGTAATCTGTTTATAGGCTTGTGTGGAAGCTGATCACACATTTGTTGTAATCTCTTTTAGATCTCCTTGTTACCCATTCCAGCCTGATCAAACCATGATGACAGTCTTTTTATCTCTCTATAATCTGATATACATGTAACATTATTCTGGTAAGGATACTTGATTACAATCATGCATTAATGTACTGTCCTCCGCCTGTGACCTCAGAACCTGTAGCTACACCGGCTGCCACACCAGAACCCTGTCTGCCCGATGAAAGCTCCTCTGCTGCTCATCAGGTCCCGACCCCAGCCTCACAGAAGGACCCACAACTTTCACTGGACAAGCTGGAAGAGCTGGAGTCACAGGAACACTCTCTGTACGCGCGCGCACACACACACACACACACACACACAGACACACAGATTGCGTGGCTCGTCAAACTCCATCCTCTCTCCTACATCAGGGCGCTGTCTGTAGCAGAGGAGGAGCCGGCGGTCAGCAGCCCCGCTCCTGCTCAGTCCCAGCCTCCTCAGGCAGAACCCAGTCCTGTTCCTCCTCCCAGTCATCTGGAAACCAGTAGCTCCAGCAGCAGCAGCAGTTCCAGCAGCAGCAGTAGCAGCGCTGTAACTGCAGAGACCGAAGCTGCACTCAAACACATCTCAGAGGGCGAGTTACTCATCAGCGTCAACCAGCTGGCCCCTCTGACAGGTATGAGCAGCAACTAGGGCTGCACCGACTACAGTTTTTGGACTGATTACTAAACTTTACTGAACTGATTCCCATTTTGTCCAATACCAATTTTTTTTGTCTGAGTGTCACTAAATATAGCAAGAAAGTAGCTGAGTTGGCAACATTGGAATCATTGTTGTTAACTATAAACATGCAGACATGACCTAATAGTGGATCAGTCAGTCAAACCTCTATCACTGCAGAGCAGAAGAGGACAGTGGCTGATATTTAGACCTCTGCTGAGGTACATAAGATCGGGGGAACAGATCAGCTTCACATGTCTAGTCTCTGCTCTCCCAAAATGAAGGAAATCTGCGCCAATAAATCGGTGCACCCCTAGCAGCAACATCACGTTACGTTTTCTGCAACTTACGTCCAGGACCTCACCTCATAAACCAGGTGCATCTTCCCTTTATGAAAAAAAAGATTCAAATTTTTTTCTAGCTTTAAATAAGCTTCAGGCTCAGGCTGGATATTTGAGGACTGATGAATAAAAATGAGTCAAAATGTTCGGGATCCACTAAAGTTTCAGCCGATCAGCAGCTGGAAGCTGCTGGGACACATTAATTCTGTGTGCTCCAGAATTAATGTGGCATTAATGTCCATGGTGAGAGGATGAAGATGTTACCATACTTTGCAAAAAGAAAAGATTAACCAGTTCTAAGAATTTTTATTTAGGAAAGAAAAAAATCACAAATGATTCTTCCTTTTAGATCTGAAGTGTTGCCTAACAAATAAACTTGTCAAAATGACTATCAAACGTATAGGTAGTTGGGAATAAATGTAATGAAATAAACATTAATCATCAATTTATTTATTTATTGTTTTTTAATTTCCTGAGGAAAATATGAAGCAGACTGATATTCCAGCTTTTTTCATTGCCACAAAAAATGCATCGTCATAAAATTGATGATAAATGCAAAAATCATTAGCAAAAATCTGTTCCTTTGTTGAGAGAATTGTGTCCAAAATTGAAGTGTTTTCCTCTGCGATGAGCTGACAGCAGCTCACCTGCTGTCATGCTGTCACTGATGGTGGAAACATGCTGATTCATCATGTTGGTCTAACTGCACCAAGTTTCTGTTTCCTTCCAGAATGGTTCGTGTTTGACGAAAATTTAGTTTTGTTCTATTCTTTGTGTTCTGTTTGTTTATGCTTTTGCTTTTGGCAGAATATTTTACTTAAACCTCAGAAACAGAGCACAGAAAGAGATTAAAGGGAAGTGTGACTAATTTTTTGTGTTCTTTTTAAAAAAATTGTTTTTAAATCACAGATTAGAAGGTGGCTCGGTAATATTTCCTGTGGTTTTTGTTGTTTGTTTCATAAATCCAGTATGGTGAAATGAGTTCTGATCCTTTTCCTGTAGCCGTGTTTGCTTGTTGCTGTAATTTTGATCAATTTATGTTTCAGAAGAGGAGGAAGTCTGTAGCTTCTCTAGCTCGCTACAAGAGGTGGAAGACATGGTGAGTAGTCGATGCCTGGACTGTGGGATCACTTCCTCCTCTGAATTCTCACTGATCAGTCAATCAATCAATCAATCAATCATAGCACGTTTCAGCAACACGGCAGTTCAAAGTGCTTTGCATTTTAAAAACACAAAAAGACACCACATAGTCAACAATTGAGAAAACCAATAACAAACATTACATTTCATTGAGTGTCATCATATTATCTTCAATACATGTCATACAATATGTTAATCTTTTTACCTCTAGCTGCTATGAGCTATTGTGGTTTTGGTATCAGCAGTAAGACAATAACATAGAGTTTTTTTATAATCTACAAATTTTTTTAATCAAAATTGCCCAAAAAAGACTGTTTTGTGTTTAGAACAACAAAAACTCAACCGATGAGGAATTTTGGCCCAGTCTCTTTTCTAACGTTGCTTCAGCTTCTTGAGATTTGCAGACTTGGTTCTGCACAACCTACTAGATTTGATTCTTTCCTTTTTCAACTATTCTCTTGCTTATTTACTGCTGTTTCAGGGTCATTGTTCTGTCCATGGCCCACTCTGGTTCCATCTTTACATTTGACTAGAGTTCATAGTCAGGTCAATAATGTCTCCAACATGCCTGTTTGTGCTGATATGCATCAAACATCATGATATCCATGATGAATTTTACATACATTAAGGATAGTAGGGCTGCAAGACAACAGGCAAATATTTAATTCAATACCTCTGCTGATTATTGCTGATGACATTGATAACTCGCATTTTCCACAACTCTTTTCATTATTTTTGTATCACAATTTATCCACCATTCATTGTCAGCGTTAGCATCTCTCTACAAACATAAATCATGTATGGACAGAGAGGTTTGTAAAAAAACCAGGAGGATACAGAACATCATCCAGTTCTAAAGTCCTTCCACTGAGAAAATAGACTTTAAAATACTGATGTGAATTTATAAATCATTGAACAGTTAAGCAGCACAATACATTAAAGATCTGCTGTTGTTGCATCAGCCTTCCAGAACCTCTCAGGTCTTCTGGTTCTGCTCTGCATCCAGAACCAGAACCAAACGTGGAGAAGCAGCATTCAGCTTCTATGCACCACAAATCTGGAACAAACTTCCAGAAAACTGCAAAGCAGCTGAAACACTGAGTTCCTTTAAATCTAGACTAAAAACCCACCTTAGAGTTTAGAGTTGCTTTTGAAACATAATAATTGAACATTGAGCAAAATATTCGACGTGTTTTGATGATTTTGATGATGGCACTTGACAAAATGGAAAGTTTGTTTCTGTTTTCTCATTTGATCTGATTGGTCTTATTTAAAGCCTAAGATGTTTGGATTAAAGTCATTAAGAGCCTGTTTGTTTTGTCCGTCTGTGTTTGTCCTGCAGGCCTTTGACTCGTCCACTGTAGAACAGGTTGGAGGTCGTAGCATTCTGCTGACCCTGTTGACCAAGATGGATCAGGGAGTCACTCACAGAGGACAGAGGCCACAGCCTGAGGTTTGCTGACCAGTTGCACTTTAAAACCAGAGTCAAGCACATTTGAAAACATGAATTTACAGACTATCAGGCTGTTTAAAGAAATCTTGAGGATTTCACTGTTAACCCTAAAAATCTAATTCCACCCTAGTAGCAAACCTAATAAAACCTCAGAAGTTTTTCTTGTACCATTGCAAAGGTTATTACTTTTACTTTGAGTTGATGGACAGCTCAGTGTTTCAGTGATTATGCTACATTTTATTACTGAGAATAGGAGGTAAGTGAAGGGTGTTAAACATTCACGCTCTGTAACCTTTGACCTGCCGTGTTTTAGGGCTCCTGGGGGAGGGAGGAGATGGAGGACGAGGTGAGTGTGGGGGAGGTGAGAGACTGCGGGCCGGCAAAACCTCAGAACCAGACCAGAGACCCGACGGGACTGAATCAAAGCTCCGCCTGCGGACAGATCAGCCAGCCGTCAGGTCAGAACGTCTGTACAGTATGTCTGGGCTGGTGAGGTCATAGTTGTGACAAAATACATGATATTATTTTGCTGAGTGGGATCATGGAATTCCTTATGAGTGATGAGTGAGACTGTTACCTTCAGTCTGGAGAAACAGGAAGGACTTGTGTTTTGTCGTCTAATGTGTACAAATATAAGACGACAACCTGGATTTTTAAAATACTGGTAGAGTTCTAATAATATGAGGAAATAATTCAAAACAAAGAAAAAATCGTTTACATTTTCTGTAAATAAAAAAAGCAACATCTGACAAGGTATAAATTGGTACACCCTAAAATTTCTTCCCGCTTTAAATTTCTTAAATTTGACGGACAGAGAAGGTCTGTTCAACCAAAAACATCTAGATCAGCCTTGGTTTTCTATGTCTAAAACATAGAAAAATATTTGCTGAAAAAATTGTAGCACTGTTATTATTTTGGTGAGGTACCAATTACTGGGAAAGAGACTGGTAGCAGTCCGCTCTACTGGCACTACATCCAATGAAACACCTGAACCAGAGTTCAGCATCCCTTTCAATCCATATGTAACTTTAATAATATCCACTTTGAAGAGATTGCTTTGCTATACGGTTGGTGCTCAGCACAACCGATTTGTCTGTAGCCTGAAAGAGTTCTGAGCTATAATCTTTGGTGGTGTCACATGAAGTAAAGGTTAGAAGCCAACACCAATTACTGCTCTGTGTTACAGGCCTAATGTTGTGTAGGGGAAAAGCGTAACATTAGTGTTTAGCTGTTTCTGAAAACTTTGCACATCAGCATTTTCTGCCAACTAGCTGTGTGGAAAACACATTTTATTGTGTTTCTGCTTCATCTTCAGTCTCTGGTTGTCATGGATGCATGTCTGATCTCACACTTACCAGCTCAGCGCTTCTGCAATTTTCTACCAGCATTATTCTTTAGGCAGTCAGACAGCTTGGTGGGTGTGTGTGTGTGTGTGTGTGTGTGTGTGTGTGTGTGTGTGTGTGTGTGTGTGTGTGTGTGTGTGTGTGTGTGTGTGTGTGTGTGTGTGTGTGTGTGTGTGTGTTTCTTTGCAGAGGCTACTGTATCCCTGCATGTTTGTATTTTCTGTTGATAATCACAGAAACCTGCAGACCTGTTGCATAGCAACAGTTTCTGCTGGACTAGATACTAAAACCTATAAGAACCAGGTTAAAGGCAGATAGTTTTTCCTTTGGCATTTTAACATGTTCTTCATAAAAATGAGTCCAACTATTGCAGGGCTTTACTGTTGCTATGTTGCCATGGAGACTCTGAGAGTAAGCAGAAGAAGACTCAAACAAATGAATGAATAGATTTTTCCTTTGTTGAGCTGCTGACTGTGAAGTCTGCTGTGTTGTCTTTCCAGCATTTGGTCCGGCTCTGCCATCAGGTGTTTTTAAAGACGTGGATGTTACCTGTGCAGATGTGTGTGTTTGTGCCTCTGTGGCTGTGCAGGGCGGCGTTGAAGCACACTGAGCCCTGTGTTCCAGAGGCCTTAGCTTTACTCTCTGCACACTCTATCCTTTCACTGCCCAACTCGGTTTCCGTTCAGCTTATGGAGCCTGTGAAAGGCTCGTCTTCATTTCCCCGGTTCCCGCTGATGCTGCCAGCCCAGAACACGCACTCCCTGCCCCCACACACTCAGAGCCCACCCAGCTCGGCCTTTAGAGTTCTGATACCGTAAAGCAGTTTGTTAATGGCTTCCTGGTAAAGTCTTCCCCAAAATTCCCTGGCAGGATTGTTTTAATTCAGAAAGCATGGACTTTCTAACATGATCGGCCTGTTTGAAGTCCTTTCACAGATTTGAGTCCATACTTTAAAGCTGCAGTATGTAACTTTAATATATTTTTTACATATTTGTTAAAACTATCACCATGTCGTGACAGTATAATATGAGACAGATCATCTGTGATAAAATCAAGTTCCTCTGGCTTCTCCCCATGGACCTGCTGTCACCTGAACAAACACACTGCTCTGTCAGAAACAACCGATCACAGCCAGCTGGAGGGTCTTAGCGCTGTCAATCACCTCCATGTATGCACTCCTCACAACCTCCCCCTTCCTCTCTGCTACATTACACCTGATTGTCCAAAACAGAATCTGCCATGAATGCTCAGGCTAGTTAGCATGATAACAGCAGATAAACGGTTTTCCTGGAGCGGTAAGTTGTTTGTCTACCTTTAACATGTTTAGCAGTACATACCCGAGATTGATTGACAGTGTTAAGACCCTCCTTCTGGCTTTGACCAGGAGCGGAACATACCTTCTGATCAATCAAGAGTACTTGTATAGCACATTTCAGCAACAAGGCAGTTAAAACACATCATAAACATGTCATATAATCAACAGTTGAGAAAAGCAGTAACAGACATTACATTTTGTCAAGCGCTATTATTGTTAGCGCATACGTACACATGAAATGTGTTGGTTAATATTCCATTTATTATGGTTCAAACGAAGCTCTAAACTGAAGAGGTTTTAGCCTGGACTTAAAGGCTCTCTGTGTTTCAGCTATTTTTCAGTTTCTGGAAGTTTGTTATAGATTTGTGGTGCATAAAAGCTGAATGCTGCTTTTCCATGTTTGGTTCTGGTTCTGGATGGAGAGCAGAACCAGAAGACCTGAGAGGTTCTGGAAGGTTGATACAACAACAGCAGAACTTTAAACCGTTAAGTGATTTATAAACTAACATCAGGATTTTAAAGTCTATTCTCTCAGTGGAAGGACTTTAGAACTGGGTGATGTTCTCTATCCTCCTTGTTTTAGTCAGAACACCAGCAGCAGCGTTCTGGATCAGCCGCAGCTGGAGGATTGATTTGTTAGGTTCATGTGTGAAGACACTGTTGCAGTAATCGATGCAACTAAAGATAAACACATAGATGAGTTTCTCTAGATCTTGCAGAGACATCAGTCCTTTAATTCTATCCTACAAAAATGTTCTTCAGTTGATAGAAGGCTGACTTTGTAACTGTCTTCATGTGACTCTGAAGGTTCAGGTCAGAGTTCATCACTACAACCAGATTTCAGACCTGATCACTAGTTTCTAGATGTAATAACCGAAACTGTGACTCTAGATCAGTCCAAAGATAATAACTTCAGTTCTGTTTTTGTTCAGCTGGAGAAATTTTTGGCACATTCATATATTTACCTGTTCTAAGCATCTGTTCAGTGCTTGGGGTTGGTTCAGAGTCACCTGGTGACATTGTAATGTAGAGCTGTATGTCATCTGCTTAGTTACATATAGATATTAATTAAGAGGAGTCCCAGGATTGAACCTTGGGGTATCCCATATATGACCTCTGTCTGCGTCACTGAGACGTTTTCTATTGAAACAAAGAAATCCCTGTTCTTTATGTAAGACTCATAACCAACTGAGTGCTGGACTGGAGAGTCCGACCCAACTCTCCAGTCTTTCCAGTAATATGTCGTGGTCAACAGTGTTAAATGCTGCGATGAGGTCCAACAGAACCAGCACTGTGGTTCTTCCACAGTCTGTATTTATGTGGATGTCATTGAACAGTTTGATGAGGGCTCTGTGGTGAGCTCGGAAACCGGACCGAAAGACGTCAAAGCGGTTGGTCATCGTTAAAAAACTATGTAACTGTTTAAATAAGATGGCAGTAGTAGCACTGGGAGGAACTGTAAGAGCTGTTCACAGATTTTCTCTCATTACACAGTCTGGACATGGGATAGTTTTAACAAAAATGTAAAATAAAAAACTGCGGATAAACGGTTTAAAAAAGCTTTAAAAAACACCCTACTTAGTTTCTTTCAGAGGTGGACCTGCTGCTCCCCCCAGTGAGCTTATGCTTAAAGGCCTAACCTCTGGTCAGACATTTATCTTAAGGTTTTCTAGAGAGCAGAATTTATGGTTCCATCAATGAAGTAGCAAAGCAGCCCCAGACCATCTCACTACACTGTTAGACAGTATGATGTTCTTTTTCTAAAATACAGTTTTATTACATGGCCATTGCCTCCTAAAACATTTCCGCTTGATTCTCATGTCTTTTCAATGCTCCGTCTGGGATTTCTTCCATTGAGCTGATGATGTTGATTTTCTACTATAGTCTGCCTGTAATTTGGCAATGGCAGCGGATGAAGAGAATGACACCGTTCAGTCCATGTTGGCCACGCTTCCACAGTATTGATGACTTAAGGTCAGGTCATTTCTGGCAGAAAAGACATTGAGCTCGAGACTTCTGTCTTTGCAGTGTGGGGTGGTTGTTTCACACTGTAAACAGTGTTTGCTGTTTGTGTTTAAAATGTTAGCTATTTTGGCCAATCACTAACATTTGGCCCAGATCAGATCCAATCGATTCAAACTTCAACAAAGGCTTTCAGGATGTCCAGACCCTCTGCAGGAAGCAAAGCATAGAACAAGGGGCTGTTTGTTGCCAGGATACTGTTTTATTTATTTATTTATTTATTTATTTATTTATTTATTTATTTATTTATTTATTTATTTTTCAGGATACTGTTTTATATCAGATGTAACAAAACAAGCACCTTCCAAACAGTTCCATATCCTCAGTCTCTTTCATGTTGAATCATGATGAACTCTGACCTTAACTGAGGCAGTATGGTCATTAACAGTCACCAAAGACTAGATTATTTTTAACCCATATGTAACAATCTGTTAATCTTGAGTGCATGTAAAATATCTTCTAGTGTAAAACAGGAAATCAAATGGCAGTTATAATGTGTAAAAAAAATAAATTAAAAAAATTGTGAGTCAACACAAGAAATGTTAGAAACCTACATTGTTCTGTTTAGTTTAAATGTTTATAAAAGACTTGAAGAAAAACTGCAGATTAGCCCAAAAATGCTCAATGGAACCAATTTTTATTTGCATATATACAATACAAAAATAAATATGTATTTAATGTCAAAACATAAAAAACTTTTTTTATGGGTACATATTTAATTACTTAACATAATGGCTTTAAGGCGAGCTAGACTCTAGAACAACACTGACCTTCCAGTGAAATTGCTCAGTTTATAGTCAATAAAGTTTTTTTTTTTCTTAGACGTTGGACATCTGGACAAACAAAATCCACAGGGAGGAGCCAGGAAGACAGGTGTTCATCTGGCCACCTGTAGAACCCAGGGTAGAAACGAGGAGGACAACGAGCAGACCGACGGGTCAGTGGATCCAGACACAAACTCCTCCACCAGTGACGTCTTCTGATCAGACTCTCATGGTTTCCTTTTTTTAACTTTTTGCAACCATTCCCTGCAGCCTTTCACTTTTGTAAATTTGAGTGATTAACTGTTTGATTGTTTTAAATGTTGTCATGTTCTTTCAGAATAAAAATTACATATTTGACTTTTAATACACATTTTGTTGTCTTTCACTTATTTTCAAAAGTAATCATGAAGTAAGAATCGGATTTAGTTTAAAGTCAATTCTGCATTTGACCTGGAAGTGAACGGATTGTTCCAAAGAGAGCTCGGCTTTTAAACACAGCTTGTGTCAAAGGAGTCATTTTAAAAGCTGCTGCATGTTGACAAAATAATCTGTCACCAACATGATGATGATGATGATGATGATGATTTTTCATGGCTACACAAAATCCTTAAAGGAGAAAAAAACACAACAAAACCATGTTCACAATAAACAGACTAGCACTTGATAAGGAAGCTGATGAGCAGGAAGTGGATGATGTTGGATGTTATGTGACACAGAGAGACCCCATCCTGATTAGGCCGAGGAGAAAACCTTTAATCCAAGAAAACACAGGAAGAGAAGAGCTATTGATCAGACAGTTGATTGGTTCCCTGAGGTCCTGTGTGTCTGTGCAGAGATCGATGTTCTCACAAACCAGGATTAAACGTAATGAAGCAGAGCAAGATGAACTGATTTCAGGCCTACAGAGCTCTGCACATGTTCAGCGAAACAAAGAGGAAACTCAAACGTATGCAAGTCAGAAATCTAACAAGTCATAGAAGCTAGTTCAAGTTATACGCCGAGATCCCTGAAACTGTAGGAAGACCAGACTTTCTGCCACAGCTCAGTAACAGCTACTTAATGTAGCTACAGATCAACTTCCAAGTTGCTTTTCCTACCAAATGTGGGGGAAATAATTACTGCACATTTGCTATTTCAAAAGAAGGGAAACTATTTTGAACTATTCCACATTTAGGTTACAGCACATTATACTTTGCTTGTTAAAGTGAGATTTGGTTTAAATTTAGCTCTTTAGACTTAATGTGCACTTTAATGATGTCAGTCACTGTGTCCCCTTTCATTGTTGGGAGCCATGGATTGGTGTTGGAAACCTGCTCTGAATTTCTTCTGCTCAACTGTCCAAACTTTATCATTTCCTCCTGTACTTGTGGAACACCACGATTAATTATCCATGTTTCCCCGTTTCTATCCTATTCAGAAATATAGAAGGCAAACCCTGCCAAAATTGGAAACAAATATGCCTGATATTGCATCAAAATAAACAAAATAAGAACTTTCCCAGGTTATTTGATTGCATGGTGTAAAATAAATTTTATTTTGAAAGTTTTATTTTCAGTTAACTTCCATTTTTGTTTCATTATTTTTTTTTCTCATATTCTGTAATTAAAATGCATATTTTTATTTATTGTTATATTGTTTCATTTAGTTTTTCTAATTTTTTTCTTTTTCTGTATCTGGTAATTTTTTAAATTTACTCTCACAGATTTCTTCATGTTCTTTTACTTTCCCTTCTGTGTAAGACATAAAGGGAAGAAAATTGAAATAAAAAAGAAAGCAGATGCAGATAATTCACTTTTATTTAGGTAAAAATACAGCATTTTGTTTTATTTTTGATGTTCTTGAAAACTGCTTAATTAGCTGGTGACATCAGCTTTGTGGGCGTGTCAGACTGAGGAGGCGGGGCTTATGGTGGTCCACCAGACGTCGGGCGTCAGAGTGTGCAGAGCTGCTGGAGGACCCTCTGCGGGGAGGATGCGATTCCTCCCACCCACGGTCCACGGGCATAAAGGAATCCACTTGATCCCGCGTTCCTGTTAAATCACCAGCTGGTTCGGGATCTGCTCGGGTTTACGCATCGGGCCTAGCCAGCTCGGTGAGTGTCAGTGGGTATTTATTCCCCACACACCACCGATGCTGCAGGGAGCAGACGGAGCTACAGCCGCTGGACATGCCGTTGTTTGCAGCCTCTAGGCGGGAGGGAGATGGCCGCTGCGGCCGGCACAGAGCGCCATCGGACGGGGAACGGCTGCGCTCCGTGCGGGAGCGGCTGGAGCTCATGGTGTCGGTGCTGGGAGAGCTGGAGTACCTGCGGCACCGGCAGCAGCTGCTGGTCCTGAGCGCCCTGAAGGAGGAGGTGAAGGAGGCGCGGAGCGATCCTCAGCTGAGCTGCGAGGAGAACATCCTGGTGCTGCGGAAACAGCTGGTAGGTCCCCACGGTTCGCACCGCAGAGAGGCTCCGTTAACCAGCGGGCACGGCTCAGAAGGACAAAGATCATTAATCACTTTGTGCCTTTTAACTTTGCCTGTGTACAGTTTTTATTTCCGGTATCTCAAGGCTTCAGATTTTATTAAAGCATGCTGAACATCTTTTTTCCTAAATTCTTAACTGATATTTTTCTTTGTCTTTTAGTAAGAGTTTGAATCTGTTGTGCTTTTTTTGTTTGTTTTACATTTCTCCACACTCAAGATTCTTTTTGCTTTTATTTCCCAAAGTTTAAGTCTTCCTCTGCTTAATAGGTTTGGTAAATATTTGCTAAGGTTGGGAAACTGCATGGTAGAACAGTAGTTCAGTGTTTAAATGCAATGGTGCTGCTCCAACCATCTGAGCGGAGCTTGAGCTGCTGCTCCTCCACATCCACCAGGTTTCATGAAGCACATTGCACATTCAGGATAATCCAGGACAGACTCAGAACTGTCACAGTCCTCTAATAAAACCAGGAATCCCATGACCCAATACCAAACTTTGAGCAGAAGCTTCTTACTTCTGTCTTTGTTTTCAGCAAATGTCAGTTACTATGTTACATCACAAAGATAATCCCTCCCCTAAGTCTGTAAGGACGGGGAGGCTAATCATAAAGTGGCAGCTGGTAAAAGAAAATGTCTGAATGTCTGTCCTTGCAAACAGAACTGACTGACTATCAACAAGTTAATCTCTTAAAGGGGCAGTATCATGTCAAATTGACTTTTTTGAGCTTTACATCATGTTACAATGTTATTACCTCATCAAAAACATACCTGGAGTTTTGATTTGATTCTTTGAAAAATCCTTTAATTTCCATGCTAACCACTCAGCTGTGTGAAACGCCTGGGTGGACCTAGCTTCACCTTTGGAGCTGCAGTTTCCAAGCTTCCACCTCACAGACCAGCCCTCCCCTGTGACTCCTCCACTCAGCTCCTTCAGACTAGCTAGCAGCAATTAGCAAACATCTGGTGGAACTGGTGCATCATTGCAAGAGCTGCTTCTCAGTGTGACTGGTAAAAACGTTGCTAAAGGGTTGATAGAGCAGCCATATTGTGATGATGTCCTGGAGGCACGGTTTCAGAAAAAGCATGAGTTTCTTAAAGAGACGCATTCCCAATTTCAAGGAGTTGAATATTGAGGTAAAATTTCTTTTAAGTTGTATTTGGTATGTATAATATTTTTCTAACAAATGAAGTTAACATAGTTACTTGACTCCTATAAAATGATACTATGTGGCTGGAAAATACATAAAACTGACCTTTAGCGATTATGAAATGAATTTTCCTACAGGTGAGAGTAGACACACCTCAAGGTATATTTGATAATAGCGTTCTACACAGGATCCATCTCAAGCTGGCAGAGATCGTCATGAACTGTAATATTTGTCATGCTGTGAAAGGTCCAGAGTCTGAGATGGACCTACTGGATGAGTTCATTGGGTCAAACACTACTGGGAAGACTGTCAGCTGTCCCAAATGTCCCCCGCTGTAAAATGATGAACTTTAAATAGTTTGGAAATGTCCCACACACCCGTCCATTAGTATTAGCACTCATCGGGTGAAAACAAACACATAATGATCAGGTCGCTAACACAACAGCATGACCACACTGCACTGCTAGAGCTTAGAAAGCCAGAGAGAGACGCCACTGAATACTATCTACTAACAGTTTACAACTTTATCTTGTCTACTTTGTAGTTCTCGGACTGGCCTCTGCCGTTCTGCTGTACATGTTGTTTCTGCATTCAGGGTCTCAGTTCATTCCACCGGTCTGTCTTACTGAGCGCGTCAGCTGTGTGTGTTTCTCTACAGCAGCTGTTTGTTGTTTTTAGGATTGAATGTCTGAATCTCACAGGATGAGCGTTGTCAGAGAATGTCTGGTATTTCATCAGCTCGTTTCTGATCTGTGGAGTCTTCCCTGCCTTCCTCGCTCTACGCTGGAATCTGGAGCTGATTATGGCTGTTAAAAAGCATGAAGAGTTTGTTGCCTCCGTTTTGTATAGTTTGTGTGTATCGATGAAGGGTGTAGAACACACAGTATTACAAGTCTGAGGTTCATGTTGTATGACTTGATCAGTTAACTTTCCATTTACTTCACTGCTGATTCAGTCATATTTTCATGAGCATTATGTGTTTACCATAACTGTCCGTGTGCTACACCTACTCACTTCCAGATCCACTTTCTGTGTTCCTCAAAGTCAGGTTAGCAGTCAACAGTTGGACTGTAACTTTGACATTCATGCATTCATTTAGAATCTTCTGTATCAGCATTTTTATAGAACTGAAACATTTCTTTTGATCATCTATCTCTAGTGTTCACATAAACTACAAAGACATTTCTGACATTTGAGTGACTTCGGGATGATGAAAGTCTGCTTTAATCAAAGTCTAACTAGCCGTTAGCTGCAGACTCAGTAACCAGCTAATCTTAATTCAAACTAAATAAAAACAATAAGAAAAACAAACATGGAAGAGTTTCAGATTCAGATAAGGTATTAATGTCTCCCCCTCCATCCATGAAGCTGCTTCTGAACTGGAGAGCTCCTTCAGTAACGGACTGCTGCATCCTAAACGCACAGAGGAGCGTTAATGTAGATCCTTCCTCCAAGCAGCTGATAGACGCTGCAGCCATCACTGCTCCCAACAAACTAAGTCAGTGTTTACATTCTGCATTTCACAATTTTACTAATTTAAATGATCTTTCTGCTGGTAATAGCAAATTTCTGCTTGTATGGTTTTATTTTCATATATTGAAAACAGACTGTTTAATGCACAAATACACTAATTCTCATTTTGACACTTTTTTAAAGTGACCCTATTTAATCACACATTCCTTTGGATCAGAGTATGTTATTTTTAGATACTTTTATCTTCGTGTTCCTTGATGTTCTGTCACCTACACTTGAATTTCCCCAATGTGGGAAGATAAAGAGTATCTCTATTCTATTCTATTCTATTCTATTCTATTCTATTCTATTCTATTCTATTCTATTCTTACAGCTTCCTTCCTCTGAACAGACCCTTCTCTCAGAAATCCTGAACTAGTCCTAAGTTTGAGTAAAGATAACAGCAGCCTTTCACACCAGCATATCCCATTAATACAAAAAAACTTCAAAACACTCCTGTCAGAAAATATCTTTCTGCTGTTTTTCCATTATAACTGGGCACTGATCCAATCTTGTTCAGAGTTAGGAGTTACTTCTGTAACGTTTTTAGTGGAGCAGAGTCATCTTCTCTGACATGTCTCAGTGCTTCTGCTCTTGGTGAGCTCTGTAGGTAACGCGTTCTTGTTGTTGCTGGAGGAGTCACGAGTTCAGCAGCAGCAGGATCATGCAGACTGGTTGCCATTTTCTTTCCCAATTACAAAGTGTGTCCCTCGTGATGCCTGCAGTGTGTCCTGTTGTCAGAGCACAGCTAGCTCAGCTCAGCATGGAGGAAACTACATTCATATTGTTTTCATCTTCAAAACAGATATTATACAATCATATTTTCCACTGGGTTTTTTTACATGTTAATGTTAGAATCAGCACATCACTACTGAAAACTGGTGAAAATCGCATTAAACTGGTGAAAAAAGCACAGCGCCTTGAACTGTTGGTACCTCGTGAATTTTTGTGCGTTTTGGCAGAAAACCACAAACTTCAACATATTTAACTGGTTCTTCATGTCACAGATCAACATAGAGAAGCGCAGAATTATTGGGTGGAAGAAAATGATTAATTTTGTTTCCAAATAAAAATCTGAAAAGTGCAGTGTGCACTTTTACTCAGTCCTTCTGAATCAATACACTGCCTTTCTCTCCAGCTGTAGCTGAAACATACAGTTTTAAACATCTACATAATTCTTTGCAAAACAGCTTAAGCGTGGAAGATTGGATGGAGAGCGTCCAAAAAGAGAAACGTTCGCTTCATGCCACAGATCCACTAATTAGATGTAGATCTGGAGCATTTTAACAAATGATTATGCTTTGATCTGAACCGGCTCTCACTGCATGCTGAGGGTGAACCGCCTGCCCAGTTTCAAGTTTCTACTAACGCTCCTCCTGGCAGGTTCTGTGGGTGGACGGCCTTTCCTGCTGCTCTCCATGTCCAGATGACAGACTGATCAAAGCTCTGAGATGTTCAAACTTTGGAATGCTGCTCTAGATCTAACCTTAAACTTCTTCAGGACTTTCTCCCTGACCCGCTGCTGGGTTTCTTAGTCTCCATGACGCTGCTTGTTCTCTAACAAACCTCTGAGGCCAGAAACAGAACAGCTGCATCTAGATTTAGATGAAATTACCCACAAATAAAGTCTTAACTACTAATTAGGAGATTTCGTAAGGCGATCACTTGCTCTATATTTTATGTGTATCAGAGTAAATCGGGCTGAGAATAAAAATGCACACCACAACTTAGATTTTTTTTTTGTTATTAGCAACTCTTACATGACAACAATCCCTTTTCTTTCTATATCACAGTTCAGGAATACGTTCTGCAGATACGTTTTGAAGTCTGAGTGTCGGATTAACCCATTGGAATTGCGAGCTCTGCGTTTCGCTCAGTGTGAGTTGCTGTCTGGTGTGTGTTCCACAGAAGCAGCAGTCTCTCCATTCGTTTTTCATTCAGTCCTCAGTGGACTGAAGCAGGTTCACATAGGATATTGAATCAGATGCTGTGATAGTGGGCGGAGCCTGAGACTCGTGCTTCAGTGTTGGTCTGGCTGTGTGTGCTGACTCTCGCCAACATAACGCCATTCACAGTCTGAACCTTTAGCTGAGAACCTCGGAGCAGCTCAAGTTCCTACGTACTGTCGAGCACCAACAATCCCTCAAATTTGAGGTCGTTTCCATAGAGACCTGCTGCTATTAATGATGGTGGATCGGTGATCAACCAGCAGCTGTGTGCTTCAGTTTCTCTGCAGCAGTTCAATTGTAGGAATTTGGCACATGACCTGCAAGCAGAGCTGCATAGCCCACATGTTTTCCATCCCACAGCGGAGGGGCGGGGCGGGGCCGCTCCAGACTGTGTGTGTGTGTGTGTGTGTGTGTGTGTGTGTGTGTGTGTGTGTGTGTGTGTGTGTGTGTGTGTGTGTGTGTGTGTGTGTGTGTGTGTGTGTGTGTGTGTGTGTGTGTGGACCAGCCTCACTGCACAATGTAGGGCAGATTTAACAGGACGCTACCATCAGGCTTTGTCTTTACATTTTTGCCAGAATGAACCACTTGGGAATGCAACAGAGTCGATTCAAAAAACAACAGCTGAGTTAGCAAGACGTTCACATGTGCAGTTTGTTCAGTGTGTATCTGTAGTCTAATGTATCTGCCTCTGTCTGGGTCCACATAGAGAGACACTAAACCCGTTAAAGTCCAACATGCATCCGACATTTGTAAGCATTGTAAGCCATGTTCAACTGTGGAATGTAAAGAAACATTACAACTCAAATAGAAAAAAGTAAATCAATAAGGTTGTTTTATACAGATTTTCACCTTTTATCTCCAGTTTTTACAAATTTACAAATGTTTCTTGCACAGATCAGATTGTTTTGCACGAAAATCAGCCGACATGTACCTGCAAAGTCTTTTCTACAGAGGAAACATAAAATAACGGACGTTTATGTTTTTTATGGTTTACACTGTGTAGAGCTGCAAATTCATTCTACATTTGAGTGTTTGTAGAAAGCTGAGTCTCCTTAGATTCAGGGTTTATTTCTTCTTTCTCTTTTGGAAAGGAAAATACTTTTCAGAAACATAACTTACCATCCATCTTCTATGCCTGTCTTTTCTTTGGGAAGGTGTGTGTGTTGATCAGTCCATCACAGAGACACACAGGACAGATAAACATGCACATAAGGTCAATTTAGACCACTTTAAATCTGATTTATTTCAATTTTCATTAGATTATGTTTCTTAGAATATCTGCTTGTTAGAAAGTCAAAGACAAGGGGAAAAACGAGTCAGTGTTCAATGTAAAATCAGCTTCCATCTGTGTGTTTAGCCACCTTAGGTTTGTTTGTTTTGTTTTTTTTACCCTTTTTCTAGATTTTAGACATGGGAATGATCAAAATATTCTCCATCAAACCTGGTTTCATGCTTATGGTTGCTTAACAAGAAGAGATGACAGAGCCTGAACTGTGTGTTTGTGTTTCAGAGCTGTCTGAGGAGGGACGCTGGAGTCATCAGCGAGTTACATGAGCTGGACCAGCAGATCAACGAGCTGCGACTGGAACCGGAGCCGTCACATGACCAACTGGAGACTGACAGCCGGCCCAGCTCAGGTAGAACCCCACAGAACCATCAAGACTTTCATCATTATGCAAACACATAGGCCTGTCACAATAACGATAAATTGTCCCAGAGCTTGGCTTGTTGTGATAAACGATAATATTGTTGTTTTGAGACAACTTTCAACTAATATGATAGTAACGATGGAAGAATAATGCAAGAACACAGTCTCAAAGATCAATAAACTTAAAATTTTGATGAACATTTAAACATCAGAACTGGAAGACATTTTAAATATCCAAAATAAATAAAACAACAAAAACAACAAATAAAATGAATTCTGAATTCTCCGTAGACAAAATTGTCTTTCAAAAAAGGGATAATTGAAACCAAAGCACCAAACTGAAGATCAGTTTTGGTAAAAAGAAAAAGAAAAGAGAAAAACGAATCAAGCAAATGAGTTTGCTTTAGTTTATCATGCAATTCATTGATTTATTGTTTATTGTGACAGGCCTAAATACAAAACCGTTTGGATTTCAGTCATGAACAAGACAAAAACCCAGAAGGGTTCATTGTTTCACTGCATTTTGAAAACAAAATCTTTCCAATAAGACAATTCTGATGGTAATGATATGTTCAAGAATTCTGAAGACAGAGAAATATTTTTACAAATCTGATTTTGAAATTCTGAATAATTTCTGTTAATTTTTGGACGGGGGGAAAAAATAAAATTCTGAGATTAAATGTATATTAATATCAGATAATAACTAAAAAGTCAGAGAAAAAAAAGAGATTTATAAATGTTTGTGAGGTTTTCACTTAATTTTAACAGAGAGATCCAGATGAATTCAACTTAGTCCAAGTGTTTTACAAAAAGACACTTGAAAGTAAATATGTGGAAGCATCAGGGCCGGATTTAGAAGGATGTGGGCCCCGGGTTCTGCAGCCAGTTTTGGTGCTCTGTCAATAAAAACAAAATTATTTTACTAATGCAAATCATGGTACATTTATTAGCAGATCAGCGGATATGAATGAATATGTCCCCTGTACGGTGACTCCATTTTGTTCCTAAAAAGATACAATATAATTTCACGTACTCAACTTGTGTTTATTTTTTAAAAAGTTCGAAAATATTAGCACAGTTTACCCATGCTAATTTTACTTATACAGTCCAACATCTGCAAAAAAAATGCAGGATAAAGAATCTTTGGGGCCCCCAAAAACGCAGGGCCCTGGCTTCTGCCCTTGTAAGGCCTTTCTAACGTCTGGCCCAGAATACAATTATATCTCAGCCTTGAATATAGACTTTAACCAGCAGAGGCTGATAGTGAAGGTTAAAATTAGACCTTCAACGGATGAAATATTAGAATATTTATCTTCACCACATGACTGGTGATGACAGGGTCAGTGCTGTGTCCTTCTGTCAGTTCAGAGCAGATTATGACCTTTGACCTGTTCTCTCCACCAGGGTTTTATGAACTGAGTGACGGGGCCTCTGGCTCACTCTCCAACTCTTCTCACTCGGTCTTCAGCGAGTGCTTCTGTTCGACCGCCGACACTGAGGGATACTTCCTGTCTACAGGTACTTTGACTCAGTTTGAACAGGAAGTCATCACACAGTCAGCAAAATGTTTTCAATCCCGTTAACATCATATCTGAATAGGGTTAGGGCCACTCTCCCCACCCTAACCACAGACACTAATAAGAAGAGGAGGGTTGTGTATGAAATCCCTATAAAATTCACTGAAGCTTGTGACAGAATAACACATTTCAAACCTTCCAGCCTCCCGGTTGATCAGTAGATGTTAACCTCCTTCAGCCTCTCAGACTGTATGTGGAAAACAAGCTTCAGAGGATGAGTCGTTATAACATGGCGTAGGAGGAGTTGCTCTCAGCTAGAACTCTGACCGTGGGATGACACCTGTTGTTTGGACAGCTGTGCTTTTAAGAGACTTTAAACGATGGTCTGCTGTCAGGTCACTTGCCGTGGGGGCCGCTGCCCCACTTTGTTAAGCTTTCTGTTTGAAATTAAAAGCACAGGTTAGGTTTTCTTAAAGCAGCGTTCTTGTGAAGAATAGC
This sequence comes from Poecilia reticulata, assembly GCF_904066995.2. Classification (NCBI taxonomy): domain Eukaryota; kingdom Metazoa; phylum Chordata; class Actinopteri; order Cyprinodontiformes; family Poeciliidae; genus Poecilia; species Poecilia reticulata. The sequence continues at coordinate 2,914,381 of NC_088851.1, forward strand.
AGTAGAAAGGTTTGAACTGTACAGAGAAGCTAGCAGCTGGTGTGAGAAAGGCTAAAAACAAAGCATACATCTGCTTCATCCTCTGATCTCATCTCTAATCTCAAAGAGTCTTCCATGTTCACACTGCCAGCACATTTGCAGCACATTACGCACTTATTTATGAACAAGAATCTCTGTGGGAGATGTAGTGGGCTTGACAATGAATCAGTAGAATAGAAATATTCTTTATTGTTGTTTAGTGGAAAAAATCCAGGAGTAACAGCAGCAAAGTAGAAGGACATCAAATGATTTAGGGTGTTTGTTAAAACATATTAAAATATGTTTTAACAAACCATACTCTGATCCTAAGGACTGTGCAGTTGCATAGGATCTTTTTTTTTTACATTTACATTTTGAACGATTTTGAAAAAATAACTATACTGTACTGTAAGGATGAAATTACAGTACCTGGATAAATGTAAATACTTATTGAGTTTGTTGGGAGCAGCGATGGATTCTAGAGTCTAACAGCTGATGGGAGGAAGGATCTATGATATCGCTCCTTTCTGCAGCTGGGATGCAGCAGTCTGTCACTGAATACTCACAAATACATATATAGAAGACTGAAAAGCATGATGTTGAATGTTGCCACAACCGCTTTGTGCAGAATGTATAAAGTCAGGCAGAGAAATGTACTTATATGAAAAGTTGTAATGTTATACAGAGAACAACTGGTAGTGGGGGAGGGGAGTTAACACTGCAAATACAGTTTTTAAAGTGCAGGAAAGTAAGTAAGAAGAAAATGATTATATCAGAAGTGTTCGCAAGCTCCAAAGTCCGGGTCACTAAAAAAAAACATTCTGTCAGTAAAAGCATCTAGTCTGTGTTGTGGTTAGTTAGGAATATAAATCTTAAACCTAATTGAACATTTGACCAATTACAGTTAACATTTTATCAACAGTTTCTTTTCATATTTTAATATTCATTACAACATGCAAGAAACTGTTATAAGACCTTTCAGATTGTTTTGGCAACTGCTAAACCATATTTACTGAGTTAGAATTGTAAATATGCATTTGAGACAGATGGAGAGATTAATATCAATTAATGTCACATTTTTGAATCATTCAATAACAGTGAATTTATCTGAGAACGGCATGTATATCAGTTATGAGAAAAGTGCTTTCAGACATAAACTCTGACATGCATGAAGAGAATGGCGTGCACACAAAGGGTTAATATTCCCAGCACTCTGTCTCCACTGAAAGGAATTTTCCACTTACTAATGCCTGAGTGTTCAATCTGCAGCCTAACCAAACAGAGTCAAACCTCACTCAGCCTCACTCAGCAGACCATTAGACCCTACTTCCTGCAAGCTGTTGGCACTCAGCAGATCAGCAGCATGAAATAAACTCACAATAAGTTAGGCTGTCTGTGTTTGACACTGTGTTCAATAGTTCTCAGCCGTTGAACGTGTTGACGTTCACCATGATACACGCCATGCTGTGACGGCGAATAACTTGCAGCTGTGTTTGATTCTGCCTTCTTCGTGTTCTGAATGAATAAACTGAAATTCTTTCTATTTTCAGAGGAGCTGGTCAGCTGTTTGGAGTACGACGTACCGGTTGGAGGATTTTATGATGACTTGGGTTCCTCTGGCGTTGTCCGCCGCTCACTCTCAGCTCCTCACCAGGCTTCTCTGGAGGCTACGTCACTGGCTCCCACCAACTCCCCATCTAAAAATCTCTGCAGTTTTTTCCCCAGAAATGCGAGCGACATTTACAACTACCGTAGCCCGTCACACGCTGCGGCCATCCAAGGCTCTGCGTTTCTACAGGTTTCTGGTGACGGAGGTCAATGCAGAGATGAAGCTGGTGGTGAATGTCTCAAAACAGAAACCTCCCCCATACTCGGTTCTGTTTCAGGGTCTCTTAGACTTCAAGGCTCCACTTTCCAAACTCATTCCAGTAAACACCTGGAGAAGTACATCTTTGGTCTGCTGCAGCGGAGGGCCCAGCCCATCAGGGCCAACAGGCCCAGGACCAACATCAGCACGGACCCTCTAAAGAGCGTCGTCCGTCAGCCCAGCCTCTGTTTGAGACAAGTATCTGGTCCCTTTTCTGGTGCTGGAACTCTGAAAGGGTCTGAAATAAAATCTGTGTTCCCTGCTGGAGAAACCTCAGCAGAAGTCATTGCCATCTCATCATCTCCGAGGCAAAGCTCTTTAGAAAGCAAAAATGAAGAGAAGGGCACTCAGAGAGCTTCCCCTGACGATATTGACATCATGCAAATCAGCTCCAAGATCAACAAACGTGACTCAAACTCCAACCTGCAGAACAATTGTTCTGTCACCAGTCGGGTCAAGAACACCAGCACAAAGAGACTCATTAGCAAGACAGGCAAAGGGTCTCTTTCACTCCCAGGTGCTTCTGTCCCAACTCTTTTCACAGATAACACAGTTCAGAGAAGTCCAAAATGTAACTCCTCAGACAAAGAGACGAGTCAGTCATGTTGCCCTGTTGACCAAGAGCAGATCATCAAATCAGTTCTAACAGCTAAAACACAGACTGCTGCTTCCAAGAAGCTCTCCAAGCCTCTGCAGAACGGCCCATCAGAGGAGAACAAGTCAGAACTGGTCCACTCCAGTGCAGAACCTTTTGCTCAGAATGATAAGGAAGACCTAAGAGTAGTAAGAAGAAGTCATGTGGGGAATGGGAACCCGTCCAAGCAGCATAATGGTAAACACCGCAAAGGCAACAGCAGGAACGTTAAGATTACCAAAGTGAAGAGCACCAATAGAACATCCACCATGTTGGCTTCTGAGCGTAAGGAGGTGCTTTCAGAGAAAAAAGATAAGTTCTGCCTTATCCCTAACCAGGTTCTTCCAGTAGACGATGGAAGCTCCAACCATGTCAAAGGAACTTCATCAGGCTTGAAAAACATCTCTGCATCCACTCTGTTAGCTGGAGTCCCAGACAAGCAAGCAAGGTCAACACAAATCAGCGTGAGATCAGGAGTATTAAAGCAGCATCACCATGGAAACTACCATTCCCATCATCCCCATGGACGCGAACAGGTCATTGTTGTGGCCAAGCCAAAGTACAAGCGGAATGATTACCGGCCCCTGCGTGCCATCATGGAGGTACCATGCGACGGTGTGAACAAACACGGCCAGTGGCGGCAGAGAAAGAAGGTACTGAGAAACTCTGCAGCAAAAACATACCCCACCCCTGGGGGGCAGCAGTGTAGCCCGTACTCCAACGTTGCGGGGAGTGACTCCGAGTATTCGGCTGAGTGTGTCTCTCTCTTTCACTCCACCATTGTGGACACTAGTGAGGACGACAAGTCCAACTACACCACAAACTGCTTTGGGGACAGCGAGTCTAGTGAGGAGGAATATGTGGAGGAGAACACCACCACCACGGACACTGAGGAGAGTGTAGGAGGAGGCCCTGGAGGGGGTGGGGGTTCCGGGACAGGGAGGCACAGGGGCCAGCTGAGAACGGCTCGGGTCACAGTGGGAAAACTGGAAATGGACCCAGCTCATACTAAGACCTTTGTTAAGATTAAGGCGTCTTACAACCTGAAGAGGAAGATCCTCAGATTCAGGTCGGGTTCCCTCAAACTCATGACCACAGTGTGACCGGACCAGAACCAGACCTGCTGGTTGTCTTACCCAGTTACTTCTGTTGCACCTGAAACAAACCAAGTGGTAGAAAAATGGAGGTAAGACGGGAGCTGGAAGGTACACAACATGCCAATCTGCGGAAAGCATCGATTCAGCATCTGACATTTCTATCATCTCAATCCTCTTCAGACTAATGGAAGAATCCAAAACATCTTTTTCTCCTGAAATGAACAACAATTCTGATGAAACTTGCTTTCTAAACTTCTTCTTTTGTCTTTATAAAAAACGTAACTGGCAAACATTTAAACACATTAAATCTAGGTTTCTAAATTTACAATATGACATGGTCGACATTTCGACAAATGGTACTAAAATGTCCCCCTGAAGTCCAGAGACTAAAATAGCCTTACTTAGAAATACAGGTCAGCTAAACCGAATCCATTATTTACACAAATGGATCACATTATTCTGAAATGTTCCCGCAAAGCTCAACAGTGCAAAATTTTTGGCATATTTCCAACAAAACAAACATTGAAATGAAACAAAAAACATTATTTTCCTTTGGTGGATGTTAATGAATAAATCACCATGTACATCTCACTGTTCTTTCAAAGTTCTTTCAATGTTACCGTTCGACTCGAAATGTGATTTAAGAATGTCTTTTCAACATACCCAACAAAATTTCATAAATATGTTTATTAGTTCCTGTTTATTTATACTGTTGTGTAAAGCATAACCGAGACAAAACCTTTAAGCCACTTTGTAACTCATTTGGCCGGATGCTTAGGGTTATTGTTCATCTGGAAAGCCCATTTGTGCCTTCTTTATCCCAGTGTATAAAGTGCGTGTGGCCGATGGTCACTACGGCCACACGCACTGGTTTTAGTTTCATCAGACCACAGCACGTCTTCAAAAATGAAGCTCTTTATCTGTAATCAGATTGTCACATTACTTTTGGACTAATGGCTTCTTCCTCCCTGAGTGGCCTGTCTGTGTCGGTACAGAACTCTGAATGATGTCACTCAGCATCATGTCCAGCTTCAGCAGCTGCACAAGGTTCGGTTTTTCTTCTGGGGTTGATTTGTGCATCTTACATGCAAAATCTTTCACCTCTTTGAAACAGGAGGAGGTGATGATTGGACGTTCTCATGCAGTTTGTTCTCACACATGAGCAGATGAATGTGGAACTTTCAGTCATCTGATCCAAAATGTTCTTCCTGAAGATTTCTTTTTTTTTTTTTTTCATTTTTCCGTGATCTAAGCTGAGCAATATGTTTGAGGTGTTGCCTTAAATGACATCCACATGTGTGCCTCCATTTAACATAATTTGACAGAATCTCACAAAGACATGATATCATCATGTAAGCTTCTGCAGTTTGTTTAAAAATGTAATCATTTTAGTCTATGTGAACCTCTGAGTATGAAGTTAAAAGCTTCTCAAAATCTTCTGTCGTTATTCTGACACTTAGCAAATAGAAATATTTGTTTTGATCCCACCTAACCTACATTTTTTTATTTGATTGATTTCATGTCAAACAGGGATGTATTGTCATACATCTGGTTTCAACTTTCAGGCAACACAAAACACTGGTAGGAATCCGTGTCTTTTTTTTAGCACTTTATTTGAAGGGGTGTGCAAATAAACATGACAATGTCATGTTATGACACGGTCATCAACATGATGTAACATCTGTCATGAACATGAAGAAATTGTCATGAATGTTTATGAATGTTGTCATGAAGTGTTATTCAGTAAATAACGACACTTTTAATGCAAAGTTGCTTTAAAAGTTTCACTGAAAGTGCCAACTTTAAATTATTTGGTAAATGACACTTTAATCTCATTATTTACCAAATCACACTCCATAACAACAGCCATAGACATTCATAAAGACTCCTTCATGTTCAGGACAGGTGTTATATCATGTTTATGACAGTACCATATAAGTCATATGCTCACCCTTTGGATAAAGTGTTACCTTTTTTTTCTGTGTTATCGATGAACTTTTTTTCAGAACGTTGACATGGTTTGGAATGAGTTTGTTAAAAGGATGAATATTTCTCTGTCTCTGTCACTCCGTTCTATAATCACTCAGCTTCAGAATGAAAGGCTGCTGGATCCTGATCAGTTCCAGTTAAACTTATGAGAGGATCTGGATCACAAATGTATCAAAAAAACAAACATCCTGGACACCAGAACAGGCTCTGACCGTCACTGATAGGATAGGTGATTTCCAGTACATGGAAATGGTAAACAGACTGAATGTACGTAGCATTTCTTTAATAGTGGGCGCTCAAAGGGCTTTACAGCAGAGCCACATTCACACAACCTTACATCAACTTGGGGTTAAGTGCCTTGCCCAGGGACACATCGATGTGAGGCAGGAGAATCCTGGAATTGAACTGATGATTGATTAGAAGAAAACACTGAGCCACAGCCACTTGTTGTCTGGCGAGAAGAAACATTTGAATCCTATTTTACAATAGTGGGAAGAATTAGAAATATGTACGAAAATAGCGTTCTAAATGGGAATACCGGTCAAATTGTTCAGTTGATAGTAATAGTGCAAAATTATTCCCTGACAAATGTTCATGGCATTCAGAAAGAACGGCTCAAACACCATGTATTCAGTTCCTTCATGGTTAATATTTGGCAATATCAAATCAAATCAAAGGATTTTGACCACATGTGTAAGACATGTCATTTGCTCTGACTGGATCTGCTGTTGCTTCCTGATCTCCCACAGCAGAGTACAGCCATGTAGGAAGAGCTGGAAAATAACGATCACTTCCTTTGCAATCTTAGAGGATGTTCAACCAGTATTCTTACTTTGTAGCGAAAAAGGGAAAAAAGTCAGAAATGAAACCAGACAGCCGAAACAAACCCCTCAACCTCCTGCCCTTTCACACACACACAGACACACACACACACACGCACATACACACAAACTTCTCAAATGATCAGTTATATGGGATGGATGGATTCCAAATTTTCTTCCTCCAATAATAATAATAATAATAATAATATGTGCCATTAAATTCAGCAGTGTGACCTAATTCAGATGTTTACCAGAAGTACCAATATAAGCTTCAAAATAAAAATATTTTTTGTGAATAAAACTAATAATCTTTTTTCCTCCTACAAAATAAAAGCTGGCATAAAATCCTCCAAAGGTGACTCCAGATTGTGGCCAGGTGTTGTGGAAGCGCCTGAAGGGTTGTGTTTCTGACCGGAGCTCCTCATGGCGCTGAACTCATACCTCTTCATTTCCTCAGTGCAGGTCAAGTCATATAACTGCAGATGTTTTCAAAAAAGCAAGCATCCTGGACACCAGAACAGGCTCTGACCGTCACTGATAGGATAGGTGATTTCCAGTACATGGAAATGGTAAACAGACTGAATGTACGTAGCATTTCTTTAATAATAATATTAAAGAAATGCTACGTGTGTGTGTATGTGTGCGCACATGTGTGTGCGTGTGTGTGGACAGGAAGCTGGCGTAATGCAACTATTATCCTGAACGTAAAAAAGGAGGTCATTTTGGCTTCAGGGGATGTGAGAGCTATTCAATTTCTTGTGGTTTTTTTTTTTTTTGTCTTGAAGCTTGGTGGTAAAATATGAAACGTTCTGCTGTGTTCAGTGTTACAAATTAATCACAAAGATTCTTGGACTTTTTAAAAGCAGTGTAGCTTGGAGTAAAGGAATTCCTTAAAGGTTTGTTTTGATGCCATTCTGTTTGCTAAAACTAGTTAATTTCTGCTCATGCATTAGCTGCACTTCGCTCGAGGCCTGACGTCCAGTTTTGTAAAAAGCAATGTGTTTTTTTTTATATCCTGCACTTTGAAGTAAGCCATCAGTGGACAGGACATGCTGTTAACATGTTTGCTCATAGCCATGTTTTGTATTCTTTATTTACTGAGCGTTTCTGTTTGGTTCACATTTCTGTAATTGTGTTTTTTTGCAGCTATGCTGTTTTCACATATTTTTAAAGCTATTTATGCCTAATATATTTGCTGTACAAAAAAAACTCATTGTTGACTGAAAGCCATTAAATGTAAAGACCAGATGGACATCTGTTCCAGCTTTGTTCTTACTGCATTCTTACTCAGCTGAAACTGAAAATGATAAATGATGTGAACGTCTTGGGAAAGTGTCCACTTCCTGTGATGACTGAACTCAGTTCTTACTCTTATTAGTAAGGCAACAACTGTCTAGTATGTTGTCTAGTATGTTTATAGTTTTGGACATTGGTTGTGAAATGGCAATACATAACTAAACCAAACTGAATCAAACTACCACCTTGGCAGTGGGATGATGGTTAAACCAGCCTGAGCCATAAGCAAACTAGGCTTCTGGTTAGGGCCCCTAATTCATCAGAGAGCCTTAAAGAATGCTTCATTTTCCCAGAGATCAGATCAGATCTATGAAATTCTTATTAGTTTATTAAGAATAAGCATGCAACTAAATTTGACCTAATATTTCAGAATAGATAAAAACTTCAAAATTGCTTAAGATCTTCAATTTTGCAGGTGCAAAAAATATAGTTTGATGGTAGATGTTGGGCTTAACAGGAAGAGGGCCCCCAAATAAAATTTAGTTTCAGGCCTCACAGCTTTGGACAGGCCTTGAACTGGATTTAGCCTCATCGTCAGGGTCTACATGCCTTTTTTAAAAAGAAATGAAAAGCCAGGATTGCGCTTACTAACGTCACAAGCTGCCTTTCTGTTTCAAGTTTTCTTTGCTGATATTTTTTCTGGTGTTGAATTTATTTGTATTTAAATGTCGCGCCAGGAAACGAACCTTCAGTCAGTAGCTGATTGTAGGAATGTTTCTCCACCAACTTCATGCATCACATCTGGAGAAATGAACGACTGTTACCAATACATGTGTGTATTTAATGTACATGTACATCAATAATGGTGCTTGACCCTTTATTAAATGTGGATTTCACTATTGTGTGTGTGTGGCACTCTTTCTGATGTCTTTTGGGTTCAGCTGAGACCGGTACATACTGAGGTTCAGTAGATCCTCTTTCACTGCACCTTAATAATAACCTAACAACAGTTGTGTGTTTCCTATACTTTTTGGTGAAATCTGATTTTATACAAGGATTTCAGAGTCTCATACTCCAGTTGCAGGAAATACTGAGGCTCTTTAATACTTTCTGTCTGGCTGCATTTTCCAAGAGATGACTGATACCTATAATTACTGAGACCACAATTCATGAGACAGATGTTCGTACAGTTCAGTAAGAGTTCAGCTCATCCCACTTCACCACAGAGCACATTTTGTTTGGAAAGAAGAGGTGGATTAAAGGCTGTGGGAACAAAATGAATGTTTGCTTCCATGGAACATTGCTGACAGAGACACAGCCACCATATATATGTATGTATGCATACATATGTATGTATGCTTCATATATAGCAAGAAGTAAATTATTTTATTTTAGGTGTTGAGATGCAGTTAGTCGGTGTGGGGCGCAGCGCTGCTCGACAGCTCCTCATCACCATCATGTCACAGTGCTGCCCCAGGCTGGGCAGACCTAGGTCTACATGCCGATGGCAGCTACGAATCTAAAGTTCCAAAAGCAAAAGTTCTGCAACTCACCCCAAGAAACTGATAAATGTTACCACAGACATTAATTTGTCCATGTTGTCTTCTTTCCACTGGTATCTTCAGCTTTTGTTTAAAGTGACTTTTCTTTCGGAAACTTATCAATTAATATTTTTAAACACAATCCTTTGATAAGCTTTGAGCTCATGCCAAAGTACTGCATGTAACTGTCATTTACATGCTGTACCTTGTGGTCCACAGTCCACCAGGATCTCTGATATTTGGCATTGTGTTTTGCCTTTCTGTGTTTTATCTTTAGGTTTTATCTTTTGTCTTATTCATTTAATTCTGCTGTTTCCTCTAATTACTTTTCAGTTCATCACACTGGTTCCGAGTGTGATGAACTCCGAACCAGCTGCTTACTGTTTCACCTAGCAGAAAAACTGTTTCTAAGCCCAACTATGGTCAGACAAGAACAAACTTACAGTTTTTGGTCTACATGTAAAACACTACTTGTGGCCAAACCCAGACAGTGCAGATCAATCTGGAAAAGAAAAAATAGAATCAACATTGAAACATGGTGGTAGCAGCATCATGCTATGGGAATGCATCCTTTCAGCAGGGAAGGAAGATGGAGTTAAATACAGAGGAGGGAGAAAACTAAAGACCTGAAACTGAGGTGGAGGTTTCCCTTCTAACAGGACAGCTCCAAACATACAGCCAGAGTAACAATGGAATGGTTTAGACAGAGTGTACTTATGAGTTAGAATGGCCTAGTCAAAGTCCAAATCCAAATGAGAATCTGTGACAGGACATGAAAACAGACGTTTATATTTGCTCTCCATCCAGTCTGATTTTAATAAAGACTTTCCAGTCTGTGGATGTGGAAACCTTTTAGAGACAAACCCAATAAAACCTTCAGCTGTAAATAAAGCAGCTGAAGGTTGCTTTATTATGTGAGGTTGAATGCAATCTCACATATTTCTAATCTTTATTTGTAAAACAGAAAATGTAATACTTTTCCGTCACAATTAAGCCCCAGTTTGCGATAATCTGTCACACACAATCCAACTGAAATCTGGTTGGAACATGAAAAAAAATTGAAAAAAAAACTCAATGGGTGTGAATACTTTTGCAAAGCGCCAGAAAACTTTACCTCTGCAAAAGCTTGATCAGCAAGAGGTGAGGCTGATACCAAATAAGGAGCTGAGTACGCGACTGCAGTATGCTGCTTTCGTCCTGCCTCCTACATGCTTTAACATGACATCATCCTTCCTTCAAACACCAAGAAATGAAATCCATCTGATGTGATGTGATCCACTCCACAGATCTGAGGAGCCTGTGCAAAACTAGTTCAGATCAGACGAAACACAGAATAGATCCATTTTCTCTCTCTCTCTTTTTTTAATTGTAGCCAAAAAAGTTGAGAATAAATCAAAATAAGGCGTTGACTGTTTGTGCTATTTAAACATTTTATTTAACAGGTAAAGAATTTCAAAAAGCCCAGGGAACACTGAGACAACTGCAGGCCTGCTGTGTTCTTCCTTCTTTCTTCTTTTTTTTCTGTGTAGTTGAAGAAAGGAAAAACGGAATCTGCATGCGCGCGCGCACACACACACACACACACACACACACACACACACACACACACACACACACACACACACACACACACACACACACACACACACACAGGCTGTCAGCTCGGGGGTACAGGGAATAAATCATAGTTGTGTTACAGGAAACACTGAAAATCCTTGAGAGTGCCCTTCAACACTTCACATAAACACCAACCCACGCACACACACGCAAACACACACTCTGCAGCACTTCCTTTATCTCCTTCAGCACCTTCAGACCCACATTCCCCACTTTGCTGGTGTTAACGGGTCAGACCAGAATCATTCTCTAGACGTCTCCTGCTTTCATTAACGTATCAGGAAGAGTTTTTATGTTTTAGACAGAAATAAAACAGAATCGGTTAAAGCAACTCCATGTTTATGTGCATGTAAGTCAATAGGATGTTTCATGTTCCATAGCTTATCGCGAGTTATGTTTAGAATCAAAATGGCCGATTGATTTCCTGTATAAAATCACCTCCTGTTGTCATATCAACCTGCAGCATGTCTTCCAGTTTACTTCACTTCACTTCTTATTGCATTAAATAAGACAGACAGTGTGTTTTAGAGAGAAAACAACAAAATCTAACGTCATTTGATGTGACTATGATTCATGCCTGAACAGCCTGACAAGAACTGAAGTCATTGTGTTTTCTGAAAGTCTTTAGCAAAGAGAATATTTGATTTAAAAAAAAAATGAAGCTAAGAACATTTCCACACCAGCCCGACTGTCCTTGTAACCATAGTTACTGTGTCTCTCACTGCCGCCTACGCAACGCATAAAGGATACAACACTGGAGGATTGCTGCTGACCTGACGGCTGCAAGCAACATTTATTGATATAAATTACAGAGCAACAGTGTTGTTCACGTGTTGTGGTTTCTGTCTGACTGCAGGAACTCAGGGCTGATGCCTCTGCAGCTGTTTACCATCAGTCTCCTCTTTTGTGTCACAGAGTTGAGTGTTTTTCAATGTACAATAACATTTTGGATTAATCAATCAGTCAAGTTTGTTAACGCATTTCAGCAACAAGGCAGTTCAAAGTACGTTACATCATGACAACATAAAAACATCATAAACACATCACACACTCAACAATTGTGAAAACAGGAACAGACGTTACTTTTTGTCAAGTGTCATTGTTAAAATCATAAATACACATCAAATGTTTTGGTTAATAATTCATTTATTATGGCTCAAAAGCAGCTCTAAACAGAAGGGGATTTAGTCTGGTTTTAAAGGCTCTCTGTGTTTCAGCTATTTTTCAGATTTCTGGAAGTTTGTTCCAGATTTGTGGTGCATAGAAGCTGAATGCTGCTTCTCCACGTTTGGTTCTGGTTCCGGATGGTTCTGGTTCTGGATGCAGAGCAGAACCAGAAGACCTGAGAGGTTCTGGAAGGTTGATACAACAACAGCAGAACTTTAAACCGTTCAGTGATTTATAAACTAACATCAGAATTTTAAAGTCTATTCTCTCAGTAAAGGACTGCAGAACTGGGTGATGTTCTCTATCTTCCTGGTGTTTTAGTCAGAACACCAGCAGCAGCGTTCTGGATCAGCTGATTGATGTTTTTAGGCAGATCCATGAAGACACTATTGCAGTAGCAAACTATTAAAATGCAATTAAAGATGAACGCATGAGTTTCTGTAGATCTTGATGCTGTTCTATGCTGACTAGGGTGAAGGCAGTTCAAACTTTAAAAGAACCAAAAGTCATTGTGCAACAAACAGAAAGGCAGAAAGGAAATCATTTAAACAGGAGTTCAATCAAATGAGACAGTGTGTGTATGTGTGTGAGCGTGTGTGTGTGTATGTGTGTGTGTGTGTGTGTGTGTGTGTGTGTGTGTGTGTGTGTAACATTAGTGTTTAGCTGTTTCTGAAAACTTTGCACATCAGCATTTTCTGCCAACTAGCTGTGTGGAAAACACATTTTATTGTGTTTCTGCTTCATCTTCAGTCTCTGGTTGTCATGGATGCATGTCTGATCTCACACTTACCAGCTCAGCGCTTCTGCAATTTTCTACCAGCATTATTCTTTAGGCAGTCAGACAGCTTGGTGGGTGTGTGTGTGTGTGTGTGTGTGGGTGTGTGTGTGAGCGTGTGTGTGTGTGTGTGTGTGTGTGTGTGTGTGTGTGTGTGTGTGTGTGTGTGTGTGTGTGTGTGTGTGTGTGTGTGTGTGTGTGTGCCATGATGCTGCAGTCTATGCCTTATGAATCTGACCCAAATGTGAAATAGTTTTGCCTTATAATCATCTCAAAGCTTCAGTAATCTCTGTTGCTTGTGTCTTTTGTTTTATCCATTTTCCCTCCACTCAACTTTCCATTCATATGCTTGCATATTCTATTAGCATTCAACTTCTTTTGCAATGACTTTTTGTAGCTTACACTTTTTTTTATGACAATTAGCAATCAAAGAGACTAACATCAACTGTTACGGAGAGTGAACTACAAAAAATTTATCAATCAGTTTGATCAGTTTCAGCCAGTAAATATTTTCTGGAAAGACATGAATTTACTACCTTATTTTAGAAAGCAGACTTACTTCTTTTGAAATATTTCAACATGATCAATTATTATTTTCATCCATATTTCCTTTAAGGAATGAATGATTATTCTATTTCACATATTAAAAATCCTTTCTACGTGGTCTTATATAATATTCAAATTTTCTGGAAAACAATCATCAGCTTTACGCTGATGGTATATTCACCAAAATAAACCAAGACAAGAACTTATATACTTCATTTTTTAAATGGAATGACTGAAGTAGTGAAACATTGTTCTGTTTTGTTGAGGCACATCTGGGCCATGCAGTTGGTAGAGCTGTTGCCTTGCAGCAAGAAGGTTCTGGGTTCGATTCCCTGCATGGAGTTTGCATGTTCTCCCTGTGCATGCGTGGGTTCTCTCCAAGTACTCTGACTTCCTCCCACAGTCCAAAAACATGACTGCCAGATTAATGATTAATTGATCATTAATCTGACTAATCAGATTAATGAATGATTATTCTATTTCACATATCAAAAATCCTTTCTACGTGGTCTTATGTAATATTCAAATTTTCTGGAAAACAATCATCAGCTTGTTTTCCAGAAACATGCGTGCATGGTTGTTTGTCCTGTCTGTCTCTGTGTCGCTGTCCAGGGTGACCCCGCCTCTCGCCCGGAACGTTAGCTGGAGATAGACACCAGCAACCCTCCCGACCCCATTAGGGACAAGGGTGTACAGAAGGTGGATGGATGAAGCACAACCGGATATTGGTTGTGCTGAATCGTTGTTTTCCGGCAGGGGGCAGCAGTGTACCCGGTAGTACCTTTGCTTCCTGCTCGCGGGTCGCAGAGGAAGAAGCAGCTGCTCTCTACTCCTCGCTGGGTGAACGTTCATTCTTTCCGGAGAAGATGGCGGACCTAGAAGGTGAGTGTGCAACACATTCTGTGGGGCAGGGGCAGTTTTTACTTCTTCTCCCGGTCAAATAATGATGTTTTAACGCCTCCCCTTAACGCGGGGTTTTATTGCCAGTAAAGCGTCTCTCGGTGTAGTTTAGCTGTTTTTATTGTAGCGAGGAAAGCGGATTTGGGAATTTGGTCTGAGGTGCAGCTTAGATTAATAGTTGTGTTTTTGCAGCCATTCTGCAAAATAAATCTCATCCAGATCTTCGTATTTAGATCAGCGTATTGTGATGAAATAGCGTGGCGTCTTTTATTAATCGTGATTTAGGCGCGTGAGCTGTTAATGCGTGGAACAGGAAACACGTGGTGAGTCATTTTGATCAAGCAGGCTCTAAACTGTAAAAAAACGAAAACATTTATATCAAATTGATTGCATTGCTATTTTGAAAGTGAAAGCGTTATTTTACTATAGTTTGATCTGTTGTGGTTATTGACTTGTAAAATGCAAACTAGATCAGCTTTAAAATGGCTAATAAACCAGGAGCCGAACACGCTGCTGCTGTGTTTCTGTGTTCACCAGAGCTGTGGAAACGATCTCTCAGAAGTAGCAACTCTTTCAGTTTGGGGTTGAATGTTCAGTGGCCTGTTAGCTGGGAGCGTTAGCCACCACGTGTTGCAAGCACGTGGAGACACCACGTGGCCCTCTGCTTAGAACCCACGAAGAAGAAGCTGAAGTTGGCGTTGATAGCAGGGTTTCCGTGGTTGATCTTAAAGCCTTCAGTTTAAAGCAACAACTATATATAAACATTCCGATTTATAATGCGCTTCCTCAGGACACCAGTCATATGAAGAGGTATTATTTGTATCACTAAACTGCTCACAGTAACTGCATTAAATGAATTAATACACTTATTGACTAAAAATTACAGTAAATAAACTTCAATTATAACAATATAATTTAAAAAATATCCATTTTAAAATATAAATTTTTAAATGTTAGTAATTTAAATTTATCTGCTCTTAATGAATGTGAATAAACAGGAAAACTGACTGATGACTTCTTTTCAGTATTTTCTTTTACCAGATTTTCTGTGTCGTTTCTTTTTTAGCTTCAGTAAAGAAAAAGAAGAAGTCGAAGAAGGTTTTGGAAGAATCTGTTGGGGTTTGTAGAAAAACTTGACTTGAAGCTTCAGGTTATCAGAGCCCCTCCCCTGGCCGTTTCTGAACAGTCTGCTTGTGTTTCCTAGGAGATCCAACAGAGTGGAGACTTCTTCATCCAGCCCGAGTCAATCGCTCCCTCCCTGGACACGTCACAGTGGCCCCTCCTACTGAAGGTCAGGCCCAGGTGTTCCTGCCCTGATGGGGGGGCGATTTTAGTTTTTGATGTTTCAGAACCATGTGAGATGATGAAGCGGTTTATCCATTCTCTGAGTGCCGCTGCCCCGTTCAAGTTGCTGCCCTTGCTTCCGTTCTGGGGCGGGGCCGCTCCATGGGTGGCTGGAGCTTTTCCAGCGTTCTGCTGGATTACAACCAGCAACCTCACGGGGTGTGACTGGACGAGGCCGCGGCCAAGACGACTTCCTGTTCTGATCACATTTAAATAATTTATTCATAAAGCAAGTTATTCAGCTGCATGTGATTTTAGTTGTCTAAATGTAGCAGCCATCTTTAACCTGTGGACTGATTTACTATCAGAAGAGTTGTAGTCTGAGCTGAGATGGCGTTCAGGGGTTGGGCTGAAGAGGGAGCTTCAGAAAACAAATGCTCTAATTGAAACAACTTGGTGCATTACTGCCACCAAATGGAGAGAAAAATGTATTCACTTATGAATCGCAGTTCCTAGTCCTGGAGATTTTAGATTGATTCAAAATGCACAAAAATTGATTTCAAAATTTATGTTTGTCATTTTTTTCCGCTCCTATTTGCCAGTCCCTGCATATCACATTATCGTCCACTGGGCCACCGTAGAAGGCTGGCTCACCCACTACTTTATTTATTTTTTTAATTTAAGAAAAAGCCAGGCAGCTAAGCTAACTTCACATTGGTTGCAGGATTTGATGCACAAGCCTGTTTTTGTATTCAATATGAACTGATGGAATTGGATCCATTATGGAACCTGAGAAGTTTTTAATGTTCTTTTTGTTTACACTTGCATAATTTCAACACAATAAAGAGTTTGAATAGAAAAAAACATTTTCTGAGTCAAATCATGACCCTAAAAATAAATAAAAAAATCTGGATGAAATCACAAGACACTGAAAGTTCTGCATCTGTAGTGTGAACATGGCAGAACTCCTGGCTTCTTAATGGAAATATAATGTAGTATTAAGATGGAGGCTCTTCAGGTGTGCAGACTCCCAGATCAAAGAGTTGTAGCCGTTTTCTCAACAAATCATTTAACAATCTGTGAATCAATGGTAAAGACATTTCCTGTTTTTCCCACAGAATTTCCACAAGTTGAACATCCGAACAGCTCATTACACGCCCATCCCGTGCGGCAGCAACCCTCTGAAGAGGAACATCACCGACTATGTCAAGTATGGTAACGTCACCCTGAGCTTTCTGGGCCGGTTCTGGCCCAAACCAGGTTCTGACGGCGATGCATCCGCTCATCCAGGTCGGGCTTCATCAACCTGGACAAACCGGCCAACCCGTCGTCTCATGAGGTGGTGGCGTGGATCCGGAGGATCCTGCGGGTGGAGAAGACCGGTCACAGCGGAACGCTTGACCCCAAGGTCACTGGCTGCCTGATCGTCTGCATAGATCGAGCCACGCGATTGGTCAAGTCCCAGCAGAGTGCCGGTGGGTTCCCTTCATCAAGCCATGTCAAACTGCCGCATTATCAGGACAGAGAGTTTGGTTTAAGATTAAAATTCCCCATTTTTTTCATATTTAATCTCATTTTAATAAATTTCTTTAGTCTTTATTTTCTTAAGGTAATTCCAAATGATTTCCAAAAACTGCCTTTTATGTCAATCATTCAGGCCTATTTATTTGACCTGAATTCAAAGGCCAAATAAACAGAAACTTTGTCACACGCTTGCTAAACAAGATGGCTGAACTACGGAAACCCGAAGAGTTCATTAGTGGGGGGAGAAAAAAGAAATCCAGATTTTCCAAAAACAGAAGATGTGATTAATCAGTAAAACGGACGTACTGCTCAGTGAAACATGACAGAATGTTTCCATTTAAGACGTGGTGAAGGTCGTGACCTTCTCTCTGCTCTGATTCCAGGTAAGGAGTATGTGGGAATCGTCCGGCTGCACAACGCAATCGAGAGCGAGCACGTTCTGGCCCGGGTGAGCCTCCACGTTGAATGCAAATATAACATGGTGTCATATGACACAGTTGGAGAAGATGTTGATCGCTGCTGACTGGTCGTCCGCAGGCCCTGGAGACGCTGACCGGAGCGTTGTTCCAGCGTCCGCCGCTGATCGCTGCAGTGAAACGTCAGCTGAGAGTCCGGACCATCTATGAGAGCAAGCTGATCGAGTACGACCCAGAGAGGAGGCTGGGTGAGGAGATGCTTCTTACCCCGGGTCATTCCAACTGGTCCTGGTCCAGATGAAGCCTAGAGCCGTCCTGAGTCAGAACCAGTCTGGACCGATCCGGAGTCCAGTGATGACTGCATCACCTCCATTTCAATCTGTCTGTCCTTTCCTACAGGCATCTTCTGGGTCAGCTGTGAGGCCGGGACCTACATCCGGACCCTGTGCG
Organism: Poecilia reticulata; assembly: GCF_904066995.2. NCBI lineage: Eukaryota > Metazoa > Chordata > Actinopteri > Cyprinodontiformes > Poeciliidae > Poecilia > Poecilia reticulata. The sequence continues at coordinate 2,932,263 of NC_088851.1, forward strand.
TCCACCTGGGGCTGCTGCTGGGCGTCGGGGGGCAGATGCAGGAGCTGCGGCGGGTCCGCTCCGGAGTCCTGGGAGAGAAGGTCAGGAGGAGTTCTGGTTCCGGCCAGAAGTCCAAAGCGTTGAGTCCAGCTCTGCTGTTCAGTGCCGAGTTGTTAATTAGCCTTTGGAAGAAGGAAGAGCAGCGGAGACACGGCGGCCGGAGTGTCCCGACCGCCGAGGCTCAGCGCTGCCAACATCGCTCATGTCCAGTGTGGCTGTATGCTTGCAGGACAACCTGGTGACAATGCACGATGTTCTAGATGCCCAGTGGCAGTTCGACCACAACAAGGACGAGACGTACCTGAGGAGAGTCATCTACCCTCTGGAGAAGCTGCTGGTGTCGCACAAGCGGCTGGTGATGAAGGATAGTGCGGTGAGTCTTCCTCCCTGGAAACAGACTCACCTTCCTGTTCACCTTTGTTTGTTGGGATCCCCATTAGCCGTTGCCATGACAGTCTCTACTCTTCCTGGCGTCCACAACATATAAAAAAAAAAATTATTACAAAAACAGTTACACACACAATATAACATTAGTAACATAGCATGTTGCGTCATAAATGATGTAATAACATCTTATGTAGTAAAATAATGAAGGATGCACAGATCCACTTTTTTCACTTCCAATGCCGATGTGAGGTTTAGTATCAACTCGTTCTGTTTTAAACAGAAATTTACTGAATTACTCATTTATTTGCACCAGTACAGAAGACTAGAACAGCTCCACCAGCTGGTCAAACGTGGAAAGAACAACTTTCATTTGTTCAGACAAAAACAATAGATTGACTATTTTGGTTGAGCATTTAAAAATAAACTCGTTCATGTTTTGGCTCTTTTTTGGGCTTTTTCTGAACCAATAGGTTCAGAAAGAGCCATTATGAATTCTAAATATAATGTAAAATTAATAATAAAGCAGGTCTGATATAGATGTTAATATCAGATTGGTGCCTCTCTAAAACAGGTCTTGTATTAAAATAGTGTAAAGTTTGGCTAAATAAAAGTTGGTTGTATAAAACATTTAGTATCTTGGATACTGTTTCTATAAAAAAAATCAAAGTATAAAAGTGCAGAGTGACCCTCATCCTGCTGGTGTTTGGATCAGTTCTGTGGTTGTGACCTCTGACCCGGCTCCGTCTGAAGGTCAACGCCATCTGCTACGGCGCCAAGATCATGCTGCCCGGTGTGCTCCGCTATGAAGACGGCATCGAGGTCAACCAGGACATCGTCGTTATAACAACCAAGGGCGAGGCCATCTGCACAGGTGAGAGCGGGTTGATCTGCGTGTTGTCATGCCAACGCCACATGATGATCTGAGTAGATGCAGCAGCTTCCGGGCCGTGATGACCTGCTATCTATCACCCTTACCTGATGGCTCCTCGGTTAGAACTACCATCTTGGTCAGACTGACCGCTAACCAGACTGAAGCCTGTCCTCTCCCTGCAGCCGTGGCTCTGATGACCACAGCGGTGATCTCCACCTGTGACCACGGAGTCGTAGCCAAGATAAAGAGGGTGATCATGGAGCGGGACACGTACCCCAGGAAGTGGGGCCTGGGGCCCAAGGTACGAGGAAGAGCCTTTAGCTTCTAATGGTGTTTTTCTAAGTGAGCGCTGCCAGGGGGCGCTAGAGAGGCCTCGGAAAGGTGGAGGGAAAAAAACTGGCCAAAAAAAGTACAATCTGTTTTTCAATTATCCTAAAATATAAGCTAAAGTAACTTATTGAAATTTTTATTTTTATCGTTCTGGAAATGTTCATAATATTTTTATTCTCGTTATGATTAAAGTGATAAGAACTATTTATGACTTGTATCCCCACAAACACAAATGATGCTCTTGAAAAACATTCTCATTTGTGACGAGGTTCTTTGGACACCAGTCACTTAAAGGAGAGAAACATCGCTCATGTCCAGTGTGGCTGTATGCTTGCAGGACAACCTGGTGATGATGCACGATGCAATGATTAAACTGCATTTAATCATATGTTCAAATGCCATATCAACTTTCCTGATACGGCATTTGAACATATGATGCCGTATATATGGCATCATATGCAACACAAAAACAGAACTGCTGTTTTTGTGTTAGGTTTAGGACTAAGGTGTGAATTGTGTTTTGGTTAAGGTCAGGGTTAGGCTTTAGAAAATAATTGGAAATCAATTTAATGACCCTGTAAAACATGAAAACCACACGTGTGTGTGTGTGACCTCTGGTCTGATGCTGTGTGAACCAGGCGAGCCAGAAGAAGATGATGATTCAGAAGGGCCTCCTGGATAAACATGGTAAACCCAATGGCAGCACGCCTCAGGACTGGAAGGACCAGTATGTTGACTACAGGTACCCTGCACTCACTGCTGGCCCCTGCTGGTGGCCCTCGCTCACTGCAGAGAGTTATCCCTCTCTGAGCTGCCGTGCTCTCTGAGGGAGTCGCTCTGCTACATGAACACTCTGCTTGGAGCCTTGGCCCCTGGCCAGCAGCAGCTGGGGGCCCCGCTCCCCAGAGAACAGTCTCAGCTGTTTCAGGCCCTGAGGCAGTTTAACGTCAACATGTGTTTTTCTCTGCAGCGCCTCCAGAGTGGCGGCATCAGGCGACGCCTCGGCTAAGGTGAGATCACATTATCGCTTTAGAACGATGGGGTAGGTGAGCTGTCATAACAAGCTGGCTGTGTGAGCAGCAAGATAATATGGCAAGCTGATTTAACATTTAATCAACATTTCCTTGACTGCCAGTTAAATAATCAAACCCTTCATTGGTAGTTCTAGATGGAAGGAGTGTATTTGTGGATAGATGCACTCACCATACATTACAAATGTCATGGCGAAATGTTAGCTTTTGGTTAAAGTTTAAATCGTCTCACAGCTGAGAGTCCAGACCCTGAAGCAAAGTGTAGAACAGGGCTGTGGACTTTAGGCTGGAGATTATATATATATATATATATATATATATATATAAATATGTGTATTTTTAGGCTGAACAGAAAATACTGTTGTTCCCATGAAAGAAGAATTTAATGACTTGTTCAAATAGGAATGGTAATTTGTTTATTTTTGATTCAGAAAGATGGTTCACTTTTCAAATTGATTGATGGATATTTAGTTTACAGATCCTCTCGTGATATAAAATATCTTGTCATGCTTGAGGCAGAAAACTGTCTGTACACAGTGAAAGCACTGGATAGTTAATTTTTCCTGTAGTTTGATCAGCTGTGATTGTGACGTTCTTGCAGAGGAAGAGGGAGTCAGCGGAGAGCGACGGTGAGCCGGCCCAGCCCAGCACGCCGTCTGCTGAGGACGTAAAGAAAGAAAAGAAGAAAAAGAAAAAGGAGAAAAAAGCAAAGCTAGAGGAAGCCGAGACGGAAAAGACCGAGGAGGAGCCCGACACGCCGGTGAGTTGGAGTGGACCTCCTCAGTCTGTGAACATGACCGTTTACCAGAACTCATTGAAGTGTGTGTGATCCAGGTCGCCGAGAAGCCCAAGAAGAAGAAGAAGAAACAGAAGGAGAGCGAGCCGGCGGAGTGAACGGCGCCTCGTTCTTCCAGCCAGCCAGCTGGAAGGGAATCTCAGCACAATGTGCTGTACTGTTGGACATGAGGACTGTGTTAGCTATGGACATGAATGGAGACCTGTCTCAGTACCAGACAGTCCAGAGGTTCGGTCCGGTTTGGCCCGGTTCCAGCAGCTGTACTGGTTTTCTCTCTGCCTTCCGTCCTCAGACAGGACAGACCATCATGTAGTCGACATGGAAACGGAAACGCCCTGCGCTGTTCATGGAGGTGGAAGAACACATTTGCTCATAAAATCTATCAATTTACTTCAATCTGTAAATATTTAACTTTTTTATTTTGAAATAAAAATGTATTCTGTATTTGTCCTCACTGGTTTTCAGAGAATGTGTCAGACTGGTGATGTCTGCTCCTTAATCTGGACTTCTGCTGGGGTATAGCAGAACCAGGGCTGCTTCTGATTTAACTAGACCAATTTGATATGGAAATGCTCAATATTTGAATTTTCATTTTTTTCCGTATAAACAGATCAGAGCAGCAACAAGACATGAATTAAACTAGGCAGAAAAAGCCAAAGAAGAGCGTAAAACAATTTGTTTGAAATCGGTTGAACTGATAAATGTCAACACATCACTGGAGAGAAGAATAAATGAATCCTTATGGATTTGGTAGTACAGTAAAACGACAAATTCAACACAACTGGATTTTTTAAAGTTTTTTTTGGTTGGAGGTTGTACAGGAGAGGAGTAACCAGTAAACACTTAACTAGTGGAGGGGACAAAATAGGACAACCTGCATTTCTGTCATTTAAAAATGACTACACTGAAAAATGTTAGTAATTAATGGAAACACTGATACTAAACATTTAAAAATACACTGCTCAAAAAAATAAAGGGAACACTTAAACAACACAATATAACTCCAAGTAAATCAAACTTCTGTGAAATCAAACTGTCCACTTAGGAAGCAACACTGATTGACAACGGGGACCCTCGTCGGGTCAATCAGTGTTGCTTCCTAAGTGGACAGTTTGATTTCACAGTAGTTTGATTTACTTGCAGTTATATTGTGTTTAAGTGTTCCCTTTATTTTTTTGAGCAGTATATTTCAGGAGAGGAACCATTCAAATGGCCACCACCACACAGGTGCACCACTGCAGTGAATTGATTTTCAATGAGTTTTTAAAACGGAGGATTTTGTGTCTGAGGCCATCAGAAAGATAACTGGAGTTTTAGTCTGGTAAAGGATTTAAAGACTCAAAACTCTGAAATCAGCTGTTCCACTGGTGGAATTTTGGTGTAGCAGCAGCAAAGTGACAGGCAAGTAAAGTGAGTAGATTCACACAGATAACTCCATAAACAGAATGAAGCCTAATATGCTGTACAGTAAGGGCAAAAACAGCACTGCAGTTAAAGGGCAGTATTATTACTGCCACATTGGGCCATTTTATAAGTTACTTTCAGCTGTATATGGATGACAAATTTGACTTTGTAATTTAATGCCTTGAAATAGGACCTCCGTCTCTTTAAAATCCTGTTCTTTCTGAAACTTCCTTCAGGAAGTCGTCAACATGGCTGCTATTAACCCTTTAACAAGATGTTTGCTAATTGCTGCTGGCTAGTCTTAAGAAGCAGAGTGGGGGCATGTTCTGTAGTGCAACGTCCAACTAGGCGTCTTCCACAGCTACAAGGTTGCCAACTTCAAAGCAACACTCCAGATGTTTTTGATTAGGGAATAACATGATATAAAGCTAAAAAAGTCCATTTAACATAATACTGCCCCTTTAAGAGTCCTGTTCAGTTAATTGATTTAATCTTTGTAACTTCATTAATGAACTGAAGTGTTTATTTTGTCAGTACCAACCAAGCCCAATAAAAAAACAAAAAACAAAGAGAGGCTGCAGCAGTTAAAAGGTCCATTTATTGAGGATTCTTTCATTAGGAAGATTTGAATAGTGTGAGGTATGCGTCACAAAAAGAGTCAAAATGGGACAAAATACTTAGAAATTATAACCAGAACCACACAGGAGAAATATTTACAAAATATAGTGTTTAGATTTAGATTTAGACAACAGACAAAAATAAAGTATTTTACTGATGACAAAAACAAACATTTTCCAAAAAGATTTCATTATTGTCTAGAAATTTTTTTTTTGAGTATTCCCAGCGATTATTTTTCCCCAAATAAAAATAAATCAAAGAACAGACCGGCCGTTTTAAGTGCTGTGATACTGAAAAAGAACCTTAGATCCCAGCCACCCACCTGTGGCAGGTCAAAGTAAATATGCATTTAGATACATTTTCAAAGTAAATGAAAAACCACTGTTCCATTCCAAATGGGGTAACTTAACAGTAACCAGTTACACTTTCAAAATAAAATACCCAACAATGGCGGTTATTGCTGGAAAGGGTTTCAGCAGGAGACAAAAAAAGAAAAAAACAAACCAAGTAGGTGAGAACAGATTTATCAGCTCTGATTTCCTTCATTTATTGAGACCAGGCAGACTCTGAAAACCAGCCTGTCTCCTGTTGATCTGCTGTGACAGACGGCCGCCCAGCAGCTCCACATGTGGATGGTTAACAGTCACTGCGGATCACTAAGCCACTTCTCAGACAAAACAACAGGTGTCGGAAAAATCTGTCAAAAACTGCAACCAGTGCAATCAAACTTCAATAAAAACAATCACCCAGCACATAAAGGTTCTTCATTAAAAACATAAAACTTCAGGCACTAGCAGGTTTCTTTAGCACGTTGTATAAAACAGACATCTTCTAGAAAGCTGTTTGTTTTTAGTGTTTGATATATTAAGAGGTAAATGTAGAAAAAATGAGCTAGATGAACTCTGCCAGGTATCTTCCTCTGAATGTGGCCCATGTTTTCTGGCTACATGCAGAAGATGAGCGATCTGGAAAACCAGATCATCAGCCAGGATCACCTGGTGTCAGCAGGACTCCACTGTCAGCGCCCCGTCGTCCGACCAGGCTGCACCACGACGGAGATCATGTGATCATCAGACTGTGGGTTGTGGCTCTGATTCCAGCTGGACAAAGCACTTGACACACAGTTAGTGTTTAAATTCATTTAATTTAAAATCAAAGCTGGTAACTCTGAAGTCACTCTGAAGTCACAGCAGGGGGGCGGAGGGGTCTGCCTAGAGTTATTAATTTCAAAATGATGCCTTTAAATGCACATTAACATGAATCCAACATGTAAAAAAATTGATAGTGAGGTATAAAATACTGAATTCCAGTCAGAAATGCAGACAGTCGCTGAGCAGAAGGGACAGCCAACCTCAGCACCGCTCAGCTGCCTCACTCAGTCTCTGCCACCTTTCAGATTTCTTCTGCTTTTGCATTTTCATCACATTTTAATATCAAAGAAATGTGAGTGAATACAGGAAGCAGCTTCCATGTGATGATTACATTTGTCCAGGGAACCAAAACCATTCATACCCAGCAGGCCCTGTTAGCTCCACCAGGCCTGATAACTAGTTGTCCTTCGCTTATTACTAACAGCTGCCATCAAGTGTTTGTGATGAATGTTATGTCCAGTTATGGCTGTGGATGAATTTAGATCCACTCTGCTTTGCAGGAATTGGTTTAATTCAGCCACTTTAGAGGGTTTTCAACAACAAGGGAAAGACTGGAGAGGAATGACGTCCTGGAGAGTTTCAAGGCCAAAGCTGCCACTGCAGAGCAACATCTTCTTTTAGTGTTCTTAAAGGGGAAGTGTTATGTGCAATCAACTTTTTTGAGCTTTACATCATATTATAATGTTATTCCCTCATCATACCTGGAGTGTTGCCTTGATGCTTTCATGCATTTTTGAGGAATCCTTGAATCTCCCATGGCAACCATTGGGAGGGGAGGGGGGGGGGCTTAAATGCTTAAACAAGCATCCCCCCATTTCCACTCAGCTCAACAGACTAGCATCAGCAGCAGCAATTAGCAAACACCTGGTGGAGCTGGGGTCTGCTGAGCTCATCATAGTTACTGCTACTCGACGCATTGCTGTTAAAATGGCTGTAAACAGCTTAACAGAAACAATGTGCTGAAGGTCAAGGGTCGGATTGGAAGAGCAGGAGCTTCTTAAAGAGACAGAGGCCCAATTTCAAAGTGTTAAACTGGGAAGTCAGATTTCTTTCAAGACATATTTGATATATACAGTATTTTTACAACAACTGAAGGCAACACAATTATTACACAATGGCAGCATGTGGCAGGAAAATGCCTAATTCTGCCCCTTTAAGTTTTAACAGATTGAGGGTGAACAGCAGGACAGTGATCTGAGTCATACCAGCAAGTCCATCTCTGAATTAATAAAAAACTGAAGGTTTAGGAGTGGCCTACTCAAAGTCTGGACTTGGATCCAATCGAAATTCAGTGGCATGACCTTAAACAAGCTGTTCATGATCTCAAATGCCTAGTAGCAGCCTCAGTTACTTTTTCACATAAGATCAGTTTTTTTCTCTTAATAAATGAAACCATGATATGAAAACAGCTCCATCTCTAACGGTCACTGGAAGAGGCAGGCTACATCCTGGACAGGTCACCAGAGGTCATCTTTGTTTTATGATGAAATTCATTTGATGATGTGAACATTTAAAATGTGACAAAAAAGCAAGAACCGAAGGAAATCCTTTTTCATTGCACACTAAAGAATAAACTGCATGTCCTTCACAAAGTAAAGAATAATCTGAGTGGTTGGGCAACAACTTCAAACCCACTGAGAGCTGAGGGTGGACAGTACCGGAAAAGACCACAGGGGGCAGAGCCACAATATCAGTACCCCTGAGAACCCACCCACCTCACAGCCAGTCAGAATCCCAAGAATGAGAAGGAGGAATCCCAAGAATGAGAAGGAGGACTGAACCTGGGCCTGATTGGTTCCATTGGTCAGTCAGAGGGTTTTGGTGCAGCGGTTGGCCCTGGTCTCTAGTCAGACGCAGCCACAGGGGAGCAGGTTTATGTGTGAACTGGTGAGGACTCTGACTTTGTGATTGGTCAGTTTCTGCAGGTCAGAGATTAGCTGCAGCAGACGAGAACTTGGCTCATCGACGACCCGGCACGGATCTTTAGGATCTGGCCTGTAAAATGAATCCAGAACTTCCAGAGTGTTGAGATGCTGGAGCTGATGGAGACCCAGGAAGTCTTCATCGGACACGTGATGATGTCTGAGGACAAGAATAGAGAGACCGCAGGTTGTTATGGGAACCAAAGAGCTCTGTGGCTGCATTTCCATTAACCCAACAATTACACAAATTAAAATTACGAGAATAAATTTGCTTAATGGAAACACGCCAATTAAAAAAAAAAATCAATAAAAACTTGTTTCTCTTGCCATATTGAAATAGATGTATTTTGCAAAATATTGGAAATATTATTTTGCATCACAGGAGTCACATGATCAACAGTTGGATGTTACTACTGGCGAAAACGACAAAGAAGATTACAGGAAGTGGTAGAAGGACGATGGAGCGGCTTATTGTGTGAACAAACATGAACTTTTTTAATAGAAACATCTCGGTTGGATGTTAGTTTATTTCTGTTATTTTGGACAATGTGCAGCTGCTTCCACCGGAGCTCTAGCATCACACAGTTCATAAACATTACTGCGTCATTGTGTTGAGTCCATAACTCTTCTGTAAAATTGGCGATTCCAATTTCCCCAAAACGTCACATACGTAGCCGCTCCCAAGTAGGCGGGGCTTGTTGCTCCAACACTGACGCCTCCCCTGATTGGCTGATAAACGATGGCCGTTGAATTATGAATATATCTCATGCAACTGGTTACATCTATCGCTGCCATGATTTATAATTAGTTATAGGGAGAACAAGCTTATTCACATGTGATTTTAATAATATATTATTTGACAGAAACAGTAATTGTGTTTTTTCAAAGTCGGCAGACTATCGACAAAGATTTGGACACATTCGATATGGACACGCTGGTGTTTGAGCGTCCCACCTGATGGCCAGCGTCCTCAGGCCAGGGAACAGCTGTGGGAGGAGCCTGACTAGTTTGGAGGAGGAGCTCCATGGCTCCAGGTGCAGGTGCCTCAGGTTGGGAGCTCTGAAGGAGACAACCTGCAGGTCCTCAGGCTGAAGGTCCACACACAGAGTCAGGCTGCGGAGGGAGGATGGGAGGAAGTCAGCATACACCACCAGGGGGTGCCCTCCTGTTTACAGACAACCAGAGGAGTCACATTGATTAGGACTGCAGCTGCTGGGCTTGTTGTATAAAATGAAGCTTGTTGAGCTTGTTGGAGTTTTACTCATCTGTGCTGCATGAGATCTAGAAACTGATTTTAAATTAGTCTCAAACCTGAAAATCCAAAATGGCTGCTCAAAACATTATCACATATTACTGTACATTCTAATTAATGATGTTTACAAAAAGAGAAGTTGGATTTTTTTATTTATTTACCATTTTCTCTACTCCTTGTTCAATGGGAATCTAAAAATACCAATAAATGTGAAAATATGAGTGAATGAAATGACAGTGAGCAGTTTCATGAAACAAATCTCACTTCTTTAAGTGGACGTGTCCTAAGGAGCTCATTACAAATAGGAATGTTTTTCAAGAGCAGCATTTGTGTTTATTGGCTGTGATTGCTGTGTTATGCAGTCACAGTTATCTAAAACAGAAGTAATGTATAGTTCTTAACGTCACTTTTATTGCCATCACAATAGTACCATAAAATATAGTAATAAACCTTTGTCTATTGTCGAGAAAAGTCGAGCTCATCCCACTTCCCCATGCTGGAGATTTTAGTTTAATAGTAACAATAAATAAAGTTACCTTTAAAATTAATTACACAGGTGACATCAAGACCCAACAGTAGAGTCAGAAGGTAATAAAATTAATCTGGTTGTGTTTGTTGTTATTGTGTCCTACAAACTTAGCTTTAATTCTACTTTTTTCTATTTAATCATAAAAAATCAGTCAGGCAGAAAGAGAGTCATGGAACAGGAAGAGCAGGTTTCCTGAATAAAGAGGAAGTTTCTAGCTGGCATCAGTATAAAAATAGTTCAGACCATTCCTTATTTTAAAGCATTAAAGGTTTAAAGAATAAAATCTAAACATGTTGAGTAATTGGATAAAACCCAAAGTAAAATACTTACATTAATAATAATGACTTATAATTGGGCCAATAATTAATATTGGTTTAACCAGTGGTTGATGTTGGTTTGATTATAAGAATATTTACACTTACTCTTACACTTGTAGAAGTACTTAAAGGTGAAACAAGTCACTGTAACTTGGTATCAGATAATTAGAATAGTGGATTATTCTTGGTTTCTTGTCAGAAGTGTCTGTAATAACTCACATTATGATTATAAGAAGAATAACTAATAAGTTATGGTTATTATAACATTATAAATGAATGTTAAATCAGAGAAACTAAAAGGTTATAAATGTGATTTTGACATTGAACTTGAAATGGTGTAAAATGTTGCAACTGTAATTAAAGGTCACTGATGTGTTGAAGGTAGATGGGAGGTGAAAGGTCAGGGGGAAAGAGGAACTGATAGGAGAGCAGAGGTGACCAAAGCCTTATTGCTAAACTTTAAGAAAAGGTTGGGCAGGACACAGACGTAGGACTGTTGAGCAGACCATTCCTGCTCAACAGTTAGAACAGACAACATTAGAACACACAACAGGTCATGAGGTCTCCAAGGTGATGGATATGAGATCATCTGTCCAAGCAGTCAGCCAATGAGAGGCACAGTAACAAAGCTAGCCAATGCAAATGCGCCAAAAGGATGGATAAACCCTTTATAAGGTGGGTGCAAAAGAGGAATCTTTGGTTGGATCCTTCAGGCAGCTTCGAGTCAAGATCGAGATGGACAAAGAACTCTGCAGCTGAAGAAGAGCCGGGGCCACAGAGCCGAAGACTGTTCTGCACATGGGGACCAACCCGTTAGCCCCGCAACATGTGGCTTCAAATCGCACTTCTCTCAACAGCTGGGTTTAGACCCCCAAAGACAAAGACCAAGGCAAAGATGAAGATAAAGACAAAGATAAAGACAAAGACAAAGAACAAAGGCAAAGAGGAAGAACTGGTGTGTTCCTTCCGTGGGACCAGGAAGATCGTGAGACGAGGAGAAGGGAGCTACAGAGCTGCAAGACAAGAAGCTGAGGACCGCTACGCACATGAGGAAGTCACCCTGAGGCCCGAGACCTGCCGCTCTAAGTCAGTACTCTTCCTGTACTGGGAACCTCCTGCTGCTGCAACACCTTCTTCATCATCAGGCCAGTTCTGGGGTTCAAGATGCCAAAATCCGTCCGTCTCTCTCTCAGTTTCCCTTTTTTAGTTCTCAGTGTCAGCATTAGGGAAAGATAGACTAGATTATTGATTTTACTTATTTGATTATTTCTGCTACTGAATTAAGCTGTACTGACCCAAAATTGCCTTACTAATAAAATAATTAGCATTAAGAAAATCTAAAAGATGTTGTGGACATTCAATTAATGAGTCACCTTAAAGTTCTTTGATGGTTGTAAAATAGATATGAAGTTTGATTCTGGGAGGAAAGAGTGGAAAATGTTTTATAGGTTGCTTTTGGCCAAAACTAACACACCCTTGGGACTCGCCCGAGTCACTAAAACCAACCTGGTTCAGTAACAAGTGCAAGTTGTAATAAAGAGAAAGAGCGACCGTTAACAGGTGTGCTCTGTGAAACTAGTTGATTGCAGGCTGCTCAATCTGGCTAATTCACAGGGTGAAGAAGGTGGGACATCTGGAGGGGGAGGTCGTTAGAAACCAGGCTAGTCTTTCTCGATGCCAGCTTAAACAGAGTTTACTTCAGTTCTGGACAGGGTAAAATCCCAGCAGATTTAGGAAACTCAATTCACCCGTTAAATGGAGAGCTAGTAGCGCATCTCCCTCCTCTGAGAAGGGGAAGTAGAGAGAGAGGGAGAGGGTGGGGGGGGATGTTGCGCAACAACACTATGTTGCCCACCCGTAGTTGGGCATAATGTTACTTTCTGTTCCAAACTGTCTCATTTCCACAGCAAAGTTTGATATAGTTTAATCTTTTATGTGACAGACTAACACAAAGTAAAGCACAACTGTAAAGAAGAAAAAACATATATATTTTTTTAATTCTTTGCACAAAAAAACACTCTGGTGTTTGCATGCTGCCCTCCTGTGTTGGACTTAGAAGAACCTTTCATTGCCAACATCACTCATGTCTCTACCAGCTGTGTGCAGCGAAAGGCAGACATTTATAAGACATTTTATTATAAATCTGAATCTGAATCCTTTATTGTCATTGTGCAAGAAAGCGCAGCAAAAAAAAAAAAAAAAAAGTTTAAGCTCAATCAGACTGGATGGAAGCAATCTGAAAACTTCAATTCTAGTTACAGATTCTCAATTGGATTCAGGTCTGTACTTTGACTGGACCATATTTTTCACATGGATCTGCTTCGATCTAAAGTCGTGGAGAGCTACCCTGCTGTAGCTTTAAGATGCATCCCTTCTCCAATGCACCCAGGGCGGAGCCAGGGGGCAGCTACCACCCTGCCAAGTGATTGGTTGCTCCAGTGGGGCGCTAACTCAAAAGCAGAGCACGCCTCCAGAACAAGCAATACCCCTTCAAAACAGTTGGTGGCAGCAGTGATATGATTAGACATTTATTTTGAAATATAGACCTATATTTATTTGCAGCAGTTCAAAAACGTCTTTTCCCCCCCATACCTCTTTACTACTTACTTAATATGTTACCAAAGTCTTCAGTGATAACTTGTAGGCCCTAATATTGGTCATTTTTAACAGGTTCTGTAACACTGCACCCGTTTACCATGTGATAGTTACCGTGCACACTCAGGCTGCAGAGCTGTTGCAGTGATGACAGCCATGTCTGCAGGTGACAGGTGGGTCCGGGTACAGAGTAAAGGTGGAAGACCGACAGGCTGCGGAGATTGGCCAAAGGTTGCAGAACTTCCGGCGTGACTGCAGCATCGTAATTCAGCAGCTGCAGCTCAGACAGCTGCAGGGAGGCACCAGCAGCTGCAGGGGGAACACCAGTCAGTTAGGAGGCTGACATCTTATTCGAAATGCTTATACCGTTTCTTGTGTCGAACTGGAGTATATGTAGTGCTAATATTGCTGTCTGAAGAAATGCACCGCTAATGTTCAAAAATAACCAATCAGAGCCAGGAGGAGGGGCTTAGCAGTGTCTGTCAACATCGTGTACTCGCTGCTCAATATGCTAATGCCGGACAAACAACTTATCGTTTATCTGCCATCATAGGTGGTTATGCTAACTAGCCTAAGCATTAGTGATTGGTTATGTTGTTTTAAACTAAATGTAATGTAGCAGAGTGCAAAGGGAGAAGGTAAGCATGAGAGTGATTGACATCTCTAAGACCCTCCTCCTGTCTTTGATTGGTTGTTTCTGACTGAGTGGTTAATTTCTGCAGTTGGTACTGGGAGCACTGGGAGAAGGAAAAGGAGCTTGATTTTTTTCCACAGATAATCTGTCTTATACTAAACTGTCACGATATAATGATCATTCTAACAAATATGTAAAAAAACACATTTCATGTAAAATACTGCAGCTTTAAGTGAAGACACAGTAAAAGGAAGAATCCAGAAATAGAAAAGCTGCACACAGGAAGGCAACCGGATCAATTGTTGGGATCCAGAAAAACTGGCTTAGGGTGGCTATTATTCTTCATCATAAAAGAAGTTTGAACTCCTGCCATGTTTCACAGGCACAAAAACAGTCAGACAAGTTAGCTTTGAACGACTCAGTTTTCTTCAGCTAAAGAGTGTCTCCAAACAAGGCTGATTCTTTCAGACGCATGGAAAACTGTCTGTGACGTTCCCAGGACTTCCAGGAATGCTAGCTAGGACCGAGCTGCTGACTTTTCCAAAAAAGGAGTTCAGAGTGGACAGAAGGATCTGTTAAGATAATGGTAGCTCTGAATACCCCATTACACTAGACCAATGGTCCCCAACCCCCGGTCCGTGGACCAATTGGTACCGGGCCGCGCAAGAAATAATGAAATATTTCTGTTTTATTTGAGTCTGGATAATCTTTTATTTTGAAAATCCTTTAACCGGATTCTCTCGGTTACTTGCGCGCCCACATTGAGCCCACAAGCAGCAAAATGAGTAAGAAACAGATCAGATGTCTTTGGAAAGTTTCTTTGCGAAGGGGAAAAGGCCCAGAGAAGAGACAGGAAAATGGATTTATTCCGGACCGGTAGGGGAGTCTCACATTACAAGCCGCTCTGCGTAACATGCGGCGACCGGCTGCTAATGAGGCAATAAAGCTTCAAACTGCTTCGCTATATAGAGACCAAATATGCTGTGGATATAAGCAACACTTCGGGTGTTATTGTCTCTCATCACTCCCAGATCGGACACTCGTTTCAGAGAAACAAGCTCAGGGCTCCCGTTAGTCATTATCATGAGTTAAAATTTTCACGAAAGTAAAATGTTTGTTTTTGTGGCGCATCTGTATCTTATTTTTAAGGGATATGTAAACGTTACCATGGCGACCAGAGTCAGAGAGCGTTTGGGCAGTGGTCGAGAGGAGATGATAGCTTGTGAGTCTTAAGTCTGGTTTAGACGGAAAGATTTAAGAATTGCCTGCCGATTCTCCAAACCTCTGTGACCACAGAGCTGATAAAAGAACAACAGGTTCGATCGGTTCGTGTCTCCACGGCAGGAGCAACACGAACCGATTCCAGTCACAAACATCCCGATTCCAGAAGAAAATCCACAAAACTCCCAACATAGCATATGGGAATTTAGAATAACCAAACACGGATGACGATGTAGAAGCAATAGTGACAGTTTGTGGAGTCATTTTAAGAGATAAAAGACGTAACAAAAAGAAAAGGCGGTGGATAAAAGACGACGGGAGCAGCCGCTCTAGTTGCTGCACTATGATTTGGAGGTGACTGTGTTTTTTTCATAGTTAACATTTTTAACTGAATAAACATAAACATATATAATAAGGACCTGTACATATAATAATAAACATTTCCACATATTTCCGATATCCACCGGACTCTCAGTTGCGCGATATGTCGATATATCAGCTGTTTGGGATTCCCCTCTGTTCTTACGTCACCGCGCTTTCTGATTGGCTACCTGTCACATTCAACAGGTTGTATTCTCGTTCCCAGTCAGGGAAAAACCCACAGGCTGCGAGAAAAAGTCCAAGACAGCCCCAAATTGGGTATATTCAGGGAACACCAACTATCTGACGGTTCGCCCCCCTCACCCCCACCGGGCCGCAGCAAAATTTTCCAGGTCTTGACCGGTCCGCGGTAATAAACAGGTTGGTACCACTGCACTAGACTATTAAAGCAGGACAACAATAATGAACCGTGTCTGAAAACAGCAGTAAAACCATGGTGACGTGGATTTACAGTATGAACAAAAGTCACCTCTCTTACAGATTTCTTCCGCTTTTGGCTTTTTGTCTCTTAAAACATTCAAACCATTCAAATATAGGAAAAGCTAATCCGAGTAAAACCACATTTATTAAAAAGATAATATAATTGATGACAGGAACCTGCAAAAACATTTTATCCTTTTAGTATAGAACTACATTTTCTTTTATAAAATGGAGTAGCAACACTCGGGGCTAATTACTGTAAAGCATGAAACAGTCAGGTACGTACTGTACATAACTCTGGATAATGTCTGGAAATAAGGAAAGAACACATTCTCAAAGTTCAATACACTTTCAATTATAATGAACATTCAACAAAGGAAATGAAAGACTTGAAATATTCTAAATAAATAAACAAAACAGAAAAAATAAATTAAATAAAATCTCTAAATAAAATTGTCCTTCAATACAAAGGCTGAGACCAAAGCACCAGACTGAAGACTTTTATCATCCAGAGAGAGAAAAAGAGAAAGAAAATAATCATGCAAATGGAAATTATCGACCTTGTTTTAATTTATCATGCGATTAATTGATTTATTGCTTATTGCGATGGGCATGATCGTGTGTCAGCTCCTTGCTGGATTTATCTGACTTTTCATCTGCTGGAGATGCTAAATAAAAACAGACTAAACTTTGACACACCATGAGATAAAATCTGAAAAGGTATTGACCCAAACTGTTTTAGTCTTGCTGTTTAGAAGGGACATGTCAGGAAATTAGTTTTGGAAAACTCTTTCCACATTATTGTAAATGTTTGGCATTTTATTTTTGCTTTATTTATTTCATGTCTCTTAAAATCACGAATCATCCCTCTGCCATTCGCTCTGGATGCCAAAGTTTACACAATGTTGCACAGACAAGGATAAAGTCAGCAAAGGTAAACTTGAATGTCCTTTGAGAATGTGATGACTTTCCCAGAATGCATTGCCCTGAAAGCCAGTCTAGTCTCCTCTTTGTACAGTTTAAATAAAGGAGTGGCTGTGGCATGCTCAGGGCTGTGTGTTGGCCGAGTCTCTGTTCTGTTGGACTGTATGGATTTTATATCACGGTTGTGTGATTTCTCTAACTGAATGCAAGCACCGCTCTGGAATATTTTCTATTTCTGGACATTCCACTGTGGTCACAGATTTCATGAAGGTTATTGGATTTAATTTAGCTGCAGGTGGGCGTGTCATGTCAGTTATACAGTTTGATGGTTTTTTATCAATTCTATTTTAAATAAATTAATTGTACCTTGAAGTAGACCAGAGGGCCTGCAGAGCGTCTTGTAAGGGCTGACCAATTTTTATTTTTATTTTTTTGTTGTGTCTTTTGCAGCCCTCTCTGTGAAGCATGGGGGTGGAAGCATTCTGCAAATGGGGACAGGAGGACTGCATCACATTAAGAAGAGGATGGATGAGAAAAACGTATCATGAGGTTCTGGACAACAACCTCCTTCCCTCAGAGAGAGCATTGAAGACGGGTCATGACTGGGTCTGACCCCAAACACGCAGCCCGGCTCTGTAGGGAGCATTTAATGGTCCTGGAGTGGAGCAGCCAGTCTCCAGACCTGAACCCAATGGAAAATCTTTGGAGGGAGCTGAAAGTGTTGCCCAGCAACAGATCTGTGTGGGGAGGAGTAGACCAGATCCCTGCTGCAACGCAAACCTGATCAAGAACTACAGGAAACATCTGATCTCTGGATCTGTAAACACGGGATTCTGGACTAAATATTACGTTTTGTTTTTCTCCTGGATCAAACGCTTTTAAATACAAAAATACATATTTTTATATTAACTTGATTGACAGACTATAGGTCTCTTTTTGTCTTTGTTTACATGATCACTGTGTGATGTTATGACTGTTCTCATCATTAGGTCTACTTCGCCCAGAAAATGCAGGTTGACATTTTGACAGCAGTTGATCAGGTTCTCATTAACATTCTCATTTCTCATGTCCTTGTGAGAAAATATAAAATTCAGACTTTAGAGGTGAATCTGAAACTAAAGAATGGAACTTATCGGAAGGTATAAGTTTCCCCTTTTGTTTACCTGGGTCAGTGGCCGGGCAGAAGAAGTCATGAGGCAGTTTTTTGTAGTTTATCATGGTCCAGGACAGGGAGTTGAGGTTAACCAGCTGAGAGAGGACACCTCTGAGCGTTGGGATCTTCAGACAGCCATTATGGTGCAGGACCAGAGACCTGAGACGAGTCAGCCGGGAGAGGCTGGCCAGCAGCTGGGAGGGGGGGCTGGCCAGCAGCTGGGAGGGGGGGCTGGCCAGCTGCACATTACACAGGCTGAGCTGGGTCAGCTGCTGACCCAGAGGAAGGAGGAAATCCAGGTTCACCAGCGGGTCTGAACAGGCTCTGAGAGTCAGGCTGTGTACGTGGCGGAACCGCTTCAGCTCCTGGACGTCGTTTCCCCTCCAGCTGTCCAGCCTCAGGGCCTGGAGCAGAGGCAGCCAGACAGAGAGCAGCTTCAGGTCCCTCTTCCTCACTTCCCGCAGGGCGACGCTGTCCAGCTGCCTCCGAGCGAGGCTCCGCCAGAAGGCGCGGTTGTACCGGGACAGGTCCTTCAGCACCACGCTGAAGCCCCGCCACAGAGGCCGACATTCATCCAGCAGCTGCTTAAAGTGAGAACATGTGCAGCGCATACTCAGCTTGTCCTTCCAGGACAGAAAGCTGAAAACCTGCAGCCATAGTTCGTTGGGAAGCTGGAAAGCCGACGTCATTGTCAGAACCAACGGAGAAAGCAGGCGGTACCGACGGCCCTGTGGCAAACGGACACACGTCTGGTCGACTACTCACTTGTACTCTAGATTCTTGTTTCACTTCACCAACGAGCTGAAGTTCGCTTCTCCGAGGATGCTCGGACTTTCTCCCAACTTCCTGATTGCGTCATTGAGTTACGAATCTGCGTAAACCAGAAGACGTCACTCCGCCGAGGTTTGCCGAAGGGTTATAATGTCTGGACAGAAGTAGGGACATTTCAAAAGACACGACATATAGCATACATTATGGATTTGTTTATTTATTTTTTTCATTTTGAACCTTTGAAACAATGTTTAACTCCGGTTTATCCGTTCTGCTGGAACAATAATTCGGTGAATACAGTGGCGCCACTACACATTATTCAGGTGGATGTGAAAACATAGATCGGCGCCCCCCCTCCCCCCGACCGAGGGAAGGAACGTCAGGGTGAAGGAGCGACGCTCACTCCCCCCGAGGCGACGATACGTGAAGTGTAAAACTCGCTACATTTACCTCGTTATGTGCGCGAGGTGAAGGGAAAACATCATCGGCGCGCCGCCCCCTCCAGACGGGGTTTTGGCGCCCCCTCTGGTGCTGCGCCCCTATGCGTTGCATACCCTGCGCCACTGGGTGAATTAATAGAAACTTTGTCTGCACTTTACGGGGTTCCATCTTAACAATATTACATCAAATTTATCTACTAGATTTTGTGAAATACAAATAAAGTGAAGCAGAGGAATCAGATGTCTGCTGACTACTAAAAAGGGTCAATGGAAAAAATTACGAAATGGGTTTTTGTTTTGTTAATATTTCTGCTGTTTACTTGGTAAAGACTGAAGTTTAAGTTGAAAGTGCAGAAATATCGAAAATAAAGTTGCTATATTGAGATCAAACTGTTCAAAGTACACAGTCATAGACCTGCTACGTGACAGCCATGGTTTTGTGTAACTTTATAAAGTAAATAGGATTTATTATCCAGGGAATTCTTTCAGCCCAGCCTGGCCGACAGCACTGATCCTGTCCAGACGCATACTAACCCTGCTGGAGAACAACACACCAGCTCCAGCAGCCACCCTTCCCTCCATTAAAGATACCATTACACTTTTATTATCAATATTTTACTTTTAACCACAAACCAGAGTTTTGATTTATTCTTGAAAATGTTTTATTTTATTCTAGTTATTTCACTGTTATTTGGTAACGGGGAGGGGGGGGGGACTCTAAAAAGAAGAAACTGGACATGTTTGTTATGTTTTGCGGAATACACATTGTTTTGCAGAGGAAGGACAGGCTGTTTCTTCAGTTAAGGACAATGACCCAAAGCACATGGCCAAGATCTCAAAGACCTCTATGACACCAGAGTCCAGACTTGAACCTGACTGAATGTATCAGGAGAGCTCAGAAAATGGCTGACAAATGTCTTCCATCCAGCCTGATGGAGCAGGAGAAGAACTTCAGGGAAGAATGGGCCAAACTGCCTAAGACAGGTGAGCTGGGCTGTATCAATTCAGAAATATTTGAGGCTGCCTTTATTCCAAATGTGGATTAACAAAAATGTTAAGCACATCGTCATGATGGGATGTTTGTGTGTAGGAGAACAGACATTAATTTAATACAGTTAGGAATAAGGTTAATAACATAACAATGTGTAAAAGGTACAGTGCTGTGAACAATTTTTTTTTAAAGATTTTTTTTGGCTCTAGTGGCCTTTATTTGATAGTTAATTGACAGGAAAGTGGGTAATGAGAGAAGGGGGAAGACATGCAGCAAAGGTTGCCAAGGCCGGGAATCGAACCTGCGTCGAGGACTAAGGCCTCCATATGTGGGCTGTGCTTAACCCCTGCTGTGATGCACTGTATATAGTATGTGTATGCAGTGCAAATCTATCTATCTATCTATCTATCTATCTATCTATCTATCTATCTATCTATCTATCTATCTATCTATCTATCTATCTATCTATCTATCTATCTATCTATCTATCTATCTATCTATCTATCTATCTATCTATCTATCTATCTATCTATCTATCTATCTATCTATCTATCTATCTATCTAATCTAATCTAATCTATCTGGATGCACTGTATATAGTGGTCGCTGATCGCTAGAGGCGCTCAGGAGATGACTACGGAACGCCAGAAGCTCGCGGAGTTGACAGAGCAGAATTGACACAAAGATAGCTGATCTTGGCGGTTGGCATAAACTGGTTTGTGACTGGACTGCTATGGCGACTCAAGTTGAGGATGAGGGAGATGATGAAATGGATTTTGGTGACTGGACTCCAGTCCGTGGTAGTAGAGGATCAGGAAGAGAATGAAGTAGAAAAGAAGAAAGGTTGTTGGAGATACAACAACCTTTCTTGTTGTTGTTGTGTCTAGAAGAAAATAGTTCAGATGAAAATAACGCAGTTTGCAAGAGGATTGTTGGGCAGGAAACTAAGATGATCATAAAGTTTAGGAAGGAGGATGAAGGAATACAACTTAGTCCGCTAGCTCTATCAAGAGAATTAAAAAAGAAGTTTGGAGAACTGACACTTGCTAAGACTCTGAGAGATTGGAATCTGTTGATCACAGTGAGGAACGAAGAACAGAAAAACAAGGTGATGAGCGCCCACAGTATTTGTAAAAAACTGATTACTGAGGTAAAGATTTTGGGAGAGGATAAAGTAGTAAGAGGGGTGATCACAGGTATCCCAGTGGGAGAAGATCTAGAAAAACTCAGACACAGTATGAATGGAGGTGAAGTAAGTAAAATCAAAAGATTGATGAGAACAGTTGAAGGTGAAAGAGTGGAAAGTCTCTCAGTAATGTTGGAGTTTCAAACACAAGTTCTTCCTGAAAGGGTAAGAGTAGGGTGCATGTGCTTTCCCATAAGGCCATATATCCCTCCTCCTCTCAGGTGTTATAAATGTCAGAGATATGGACACATTGCAGCGGCATGTAGGGGAAAACAAAGATGTCCAAAGTGTGGAGGAGAGCATAATTACGATGAATGTAAAAATGGGAAGGATAAGTGTTGTAATTGTGGAGGGCAACATAGGGTGACTTATAGAGGATGTGAAGTCAGAAGGAAAGCAATGGAAATCGAACAAGTCAAAGCTACTAATAATATAAGTTATGCTGAAGCTGTTAAAAGAGTGAAACCTCAGGAAGTTATAAGGAAAGTTTAACCGAATCCAACAACAGAACACAGACAGAGTGGAACTGAAACTGGGTTAATAGTTGAAAAGATTCTGTTGTTCATTGCATATGTAATTAATTGTACAGATCAAGTTAAGCACAAAACAGAAAAAATCAAAATAATTGTGAAAGGGGCAGAGAGGTTTTTTGGTATTAAGGACATATCTTGGGAACACATAAATACAAGGTTAGGGGCAGAAGGAAAGGTTGGAGGCCAGGAAGATAAAAAGTGATCATCTTACAATGGAACACTAGAAGTCTTATTGCAAATGGACAGGAGTTTAAAGGATTTATTAGAGATTGGAAAGATGATCTAGATATTATATGTATTCAAGAAACATGGCTTAAACCAAATCTTGATTTTGTTATAAAAGGATATGAAAGCATTAGAAGAGACAGAGAGGGAGGATCTGGAGGAGGGTGTATAACATTTATTAAACAAGGAATTCAGTTTAGATTATTAGCTAAAGGAAGAGAGTTAGAATATATAGTTATTGAAATTTGGACAATAAATGGACGATTTAAAATAATCAACTTTTATAATCCATGTAAAAGACTATCATTAGATTTAATGGAGGAAATTGGGGTATTTGGTGAAAAATAAAGTTATTTGGTGTGGGGACTTTAAGGGGCATAGCTCTTTGTTGAGTCATCATAATGATCAAAATGGGGATATAATAGAAGAAATGATGGATGTTAAAAATTCGGTATGTTTAAATGATGGAAGTGGGACCAGAATTAATTTTAGAGATAACACAGAGTCAGCAATTGATTTAACATTAGTTTCAAATTCTTTAGCAGGTGTTTGTTTGTGGCAAGTTTTAAATAAAACAACTATAGGAAGTGATCATTGTACTATTAGGACTGAAGTAAAGTTAAATATAGAGAGGTATAGTATAAAAGGGATAAAGAAGTGGTCTTTTAGGTCCGCAGACTGGGGAAAATTTAGGAAAAGTAGAGAAATAAAAATGTTAAAAGTAGACATGAACAGTAGTATTGATGATTTAAATTCTTCTATATGTAATGCTATCTTTGAAGCAGCTGATCAGGCTATAAGGAAGGAAGGCGGGGGAAGAGACAGAAGGTTGGTGCCCTGGTGGACATCAGAATGTACTAAAGTTATAAAGAAACGAAATAAAGCCTTCAAATTATTAAAAAGAAATCATAATTTTCAGAATCTGAATGGATACAAGAAATTGCAAGCAAATGTAAGAAGGGTTATTAAAAAAGCAAAAAGAGATTATTGGAGGAGTTTTTGTAATTCAATAGGGAAAGAGACAGATATTTCTAAGGTCTGGGCAACAATTAAAAGGATAAATGGGATTAAGAGAGTGAGTGGATATCCAATACTAAATGATGGAGAAATAACAGCAGTTACTGACAGAGAAAAGGCAAAAATGTTAGTAAATACTTTTGTTAAAATCCATAGTTCTGAAAATATTAGTGAAGAAGGAAAAAAAGGAAGGCAAAAGACAATATTGGAGAACAAGAATTTATTGCAACAAATGGAAGATACAAATGATCCATTGAATATGTCTTTTACAATAAATGAACTAAATAGGGCACTCAAAAAAATTAAGCTATCAGCTCCAGGAAAAGATCAAATTTGTTATGTTATGGTTAGTAATTTAAGTGAGTCTTCTAAAAGTATTTATTAGAAATGTATAACAGAATATAGGAGGATGGGGAACTACCAAAAAGTTGGAAGGAAGCAGTGATTATTCCAATCCGAAAACCAGGGAAAGATGAATCCAAACCAGAAAATTATCGGCCGATAGCGTTAACATCCAACTTATGTAAGATAATGGAGAGAATGATAAATGAAAGATTAATATATTATATAGAAAAGAAGGGACTTATATCATCTTATCAGAGTGGTTTCAGGAGAGGGAGAAGTACAATGGATCCAGTTTTATGTTTAGAGCATGAAATTAGAAAGGCTCAAGTGAACAAAGAGAGTGTTGTGGCAATATTTTTTGATATTGAGCGAGCATATGATATGATGTGGAGGGAAGGGTTATTAATTAAAATTAGAAGAATGGGTATAAATGGTGATATGTTTAGATGGATCAAAAATTTCCTAGAAGGAAGACAAATACAAGTGAGGATAGGGAAGGATTATTCTGAGAGTATGAATATAGAAAATGGGAAACCACAGGGTAGTATAGTAAGTCCGTTATTGTTTTCAGTGGTAGTTAATGATATGTTTAAAGAAGTAGAGGGTGGAATGGGATTTTCACTTTTTGCTGATGATGGAGCAATATGGAAAAGAGGAAGAAATTTAGAATTTATTGTTAAAAAGCTTCAGGGAGCAATTTGAGCTGTAGAAAAATGGTCGTATAAATGGGGTTTAAAACTTTCTGTAGAGAAAACTAAAATAATGGTTTTTACAAGGAAAAGAGTTTATGGAAAAACTAAATTAAAATTATATGGACAGGATTTAGAAAGAGTTAAACAATTTAAATTTCTTGGAATGTGGTTTGATGAAAGAATGACATGGGGAGTGGATATTAAGAAAAAAATTGATAAATGTAGGAAAGTATTAAAATATAATGAGGTGTTTAGTTGGAACAGAGTGGGGAGCTGATAGAAAATCATTAAAAGCAATTTACGCTGGGTTAATTAGGTCAGTCTTGGATCATGGATGTATAGTTTATAATTCAGCAGCAGAGTCAAACCTCCATAAGTTAAATATTATTCAACATCAGGCTTTAAGATTATGTACCGGTGCTTTTAAAACATCTTTAACAGCAGCTTTACAGGTTAAAATGGGAGAAATGCCTTTTAAACTTAGAAGGGATCAATTATCCTTAAATTAATTGGTCAAATTTACAGGGACAAAGAAATGATCATCCAACATTATAGGTGCTTAAACATGGCTGGGAAAAGGAAAAGAAACATTTAAAGAGCTTTGGATGGATAATGGGTTTGGATGGAAATGGGTTTCCTTCCCAGGGTGGCTGGACTCTCCCTTAGAGATAGGGTGAGAAGCTCGGTCATCCGGGAGGGACTCAGAGTAGAGCCGCTGCTCCTCCACGTCGAGAGGAGCCAGTTGAGGTGGCTCGGACATCTGGTCAGGATGCCTCCTGGACGCCTCCCTGGTGAGGTGTTCCGGGCACGTCCCACCGGGAGGAGGCCTCGGGGAAGACCCAGGACACGCTGGAGGGACTATGTCTCTCGGCTGGCCAGAAAACGCCTTGGGATTCCCCCGGAGGAGCTGGAAGAAGTGGCTGGGGAGAGGGAAGTCTGGGCCTCCCTTCTGAAGCTGCTGCCCCCGCGACCCGACCCCGGATAAGCGGAAGAAAATGGATGGATGGATGGATGGATGGATGGATGGATGGATGGATGGATGGATGGATGGATGGATGGATGGATGGATGGATGGATGGATGGATGGATGGATGGATGGATGGATAATAAACTCTAAAGTTAATGAAATGAATTTAAATCAGTTAGATACATGTCAGGCAGTTCCATTATCTGCAGTTCCACCTTGGATACTTCCTGATGCTGAGGTTGATTTTTCGTTTTTAGAAAAGAACAGCACAGATAAATTTAACAATATGAATAGATATATAATACAAGAATACTTAAATGAATATTATAACTATATACAAATCTACACAGATGCATCAAAAAATACAGCTAATATGGTAGGGATAGCATTTATTGTCCCACAGTTTCAAATTAAAGAAGGAAAAAGGCTTAGTGATGGAGTCTCGGTGTATACAGGAGAAATGCTTGCTTTGCTTTTAGCAGTTCAATGGGTGGAAGAGGTAAGACTATTAAAATCAATTATTTGCTCCGATTCTAGTTCTTTGTTATTCAGTTTGCAAAATAATAAATCAGATAGTAGACCAGATATATTAATTGAAATACAACAAACACTTTACAGAATCAATATGATGGGGCTAACAGTAAATTTTGTTTGGGTTCGAGCACATCACGGGATTAAGGGGAATGAAATGGCAGACAGAATGGCCAAAGAAAGTAATAATCGGGTGAGGATAGATATTAATGTTAGTTTTAGTATAACAGAAATAATGGGTATAATTAAACAAAAAACAAGAGAGAGGTGGCAAAAGTTATGGGAAGAAGAAAAGAAAGGAAGGTGGTTATATAAAATTCAAAAGAATATTGGTCAAATGAGAAGAACAGAAAGAATAAGGAGAGAAGAGATAATTATTTCACGGTTTAGAATCGGACATACTGGACTAAATGGGTCATTATTTTTGATAGGGAAACATCAGACAGGGAAATGTGACTGCGGGGAAGTTGAGACAGTGGAACATGCTATTTTGAGTTGTAGGAATTATTTGATGCAAATAAATAAGTTAATTAGAAACCTTAGTAGTATGAAAATGAAATTTGATATTGTTGATTTATTACAAAAAGATTCAGGAAGTAGAGGATATGAGGCCTTATTTTATTTTCTTAAACAGTGTAAGTTGTTTAATAGGATATAGTTGTTTTTTTTGTTGTTTTTTTTGTCATGTGGTCCACACTCCTTACCAGTTGGTGGCGGTAATGCTTACCTAAAGTTTGTTGCCAGCCGCCATTAAAATTCAACTAGAAGAAGAAGAAGGAGCGGCGCTCACGGCCCATCTGAGACAAAACAAAACGAAGAAGCAGTAGAAGAAGAACAAACTGGCAAGTAGGTGACTAATGGACTAACGTGTTAATGTAACTAACATATCTTTCCTTCAAATAGAAAGTGGTGGGTTATCTGCAGACAGGTACAGACGGAGGGTGGTCGTCTGGGCAGCAGTTTACGGATTGCTGTTTTAGAAAACTGGATTAGGATACAAGGTAACATCCGATTTTTTAAAAAACATTTATGCTTAAATAAATGTTTCCTAATCCTACTCTTGAATAAAATAGAATGACAGTAACTAACTGTCAACAAATATAACACAAATTTCAGAACATAGTCAAAAACGAGCTACATACTGGGCCGTAGTTGCAGCTTCACGTCAATGCGCCCGCCATATTGGGAAGGGAGACATCGTTTAGTGAAACCAAGGAGTTGCCTTTTAACGGGATTAAAGAGATTTATAGCTCACAATTAGCCATCAAACAGTTTATAATAATGAAGAAAAATAATTTTTCATCGTCAGTAATGTAAAAGCTTGTTACAGTCTGCTTGTCCATGTTTGGTTCTGTTTCTGAAGATGCAGAGCAGAACCAGAAGATCTGAGAGGTTTGGAGCAGGTCTTCTGTTTAATGTATTTTGCTACTAGGCCATTCAGTGATTTATAAACAACAGTATTTTAAAGTATGTTCTCTGAGCTCCAGTGACTAAAGATAAACACATGAATGAGTTTCTCTAGATCTTGCTGGGACATCAGTCCTTTAAATGTTCTTCGGGTGATAAAAGGCTGACTTTGTAATTGTTTTTATGTGGCTCTGAAGGTTCAGGACTGAGTCTATCACTACACCCATATTTCAGGCCTGATCATTACTGTGCAGTTGCAACAACTGAAGCTGCTTGCTGACTCTAGATTGGTCCTTTTTTGGTCCAAAAATGTAATAACTTCAGTTGTGTTTCAGTTAGAGAAAATGATGGCGCCTCCACACACTGATTTGCTCAATTCACATCTAAATGACGTTATCCTTCTGCTGGGAGTCCTCTATAGACTTCATCAAGATTTCCTGACAGTGGATAGAACTCTGATCTGCCATGCTGAAAAACTTCTACAATTCTATCATTCTAATATGATCTAATATACTGAGCGGTGTTCATCTTGGCTTGTTTTTATGCATAGGAATAGGTTTCCACAGAGACAATTTGTGTTGATATGTGTGTGAATGTGTTCCCAGGTGTCCCGGCTGATGTTCCAATGTCCTCGTCCAACACAAAGTTCTCTGCAGTCACAGGAAGTGTTCGGAAGATCAAAGACAATGCGGCCGACTGGCACAACCTGATGCTGAAGTGGGAAAAATTGAACAACGACGGATTCCAGTTTGCAACAAACATCGTCAACATGAGGAAGTGAGTGTGTTCAGTTCTTTACATTCCTGTAGTTTGATGTTTTCTTAGTAAACGTACTGTAATTAGATTTTTAAGAATATATTAAATACTAATCACAGCACATTTGATGGCTGTAAGATGTGCTGCTTTAGCCCCATGAATCTAATTAATTTACATCTCACCTATACCACCGTAGTAAAAACAAAATGAGATGTTTTTGCTCCAATCTACTCAGAACAATCTCGGCTGCTCACAGTGAGATCATCCTCTAGCCCAGTGGTGTCAAACTCATTTTTATTTGGGCCGAATCAAAAATCTGAATGTTCTTAAAGGGCCGGTTGCCCCAGAATCTATTGATAAAACCAATAAAACTGTTAAAATATCAATAAATAGCTGTTCCTCCAGGATTTGTGATTATTTGAGTGTTTATTTTTGCAATCAAAATGACAGATTTTGTGGTGAATATTAAGAAATATTTGTAATTGTTATTTTACAGTATTTACGCTAATGTATGATGTTAAATGTGACTCTTTATCACTCGCTGTATCAGTTACGGATTTAATGTTTTTGACCAATTTTGAGAAAATTTGCAGTAAAATCAGGAAAAAAATGTGGAAATTTGTTGATTTTGTGTGATTTTTGCAGATTTGTGAAAAACTGGAAGGACTTATTGATGTAATTTGGAGTCCAGAGGGCCACATAAAAAGCTACGGCGGGCCAGATTTGGCCCCCGGGCCTTGAGTTTGACACCTGTGCTCTAGCCCATAGTTGACCCAGAAACTATTCAATAAAAAATGCACTCATCATTTGACTGTTATTTTTCTGTTTTATTTTCTTCCTCAGTTCTCAGCGAGACCAGCAGCCTCCGGATGACTCCCCTCCAGCTTCAGCATGTCAGACGTTTCCTTCAGCTGTGCAGCAGCAGGCAGCTGGAGCAGCAGAGCTGCAGGATGAATGCTCCAGGCTGCAGGCTGTCGTTGATCGAATGGTGATGCTTCGTTTAGCTTCAGCTCAGCATACGAATCAACGGAGTGAAGACTCGGGTCATTAAGACTTCCTGTCATTATCAGGAGCAGCAAATTAATATTAAGGCCGACATTAACATGGCCTTATCGTCGACAGGTGATGCTAGATCCAAAACAGGTTTGTTTTTAAAGGGATTTTCATTTGTTCAGGTTGTCATAGTGGCAAAGATGGAGCATCTGATGAGTGTACAGCAAGGAATCCAGGATCTGGAGGAGTTTCAGTTTGGACCTGAAGGAAGAACGTCACCTCTCTGCCACAGCTGGAAGACCAAAGAGTTTGGTTAGTCCACCTTTGGTTAGATCTCTGGGGTTTCACTCTGAACTCTAACTAAACTCTGATGTGGTTTGTTTGTGTGCTTCAGTGATAAGTCAGGAAGGAAGAGAGCAAGCAAGCATGGAAGGAAGGAAAGATTGAAGCAAGGAAGAATAGGGATGGAGGGAAGCAAGCCAGGAAGGAAGAATTGTATGGATAGACGATAGGAAGTAGAGTAGAAAGAGCACATGGAAGGAGGCTCGCAGCATTTTGACAGGATATAAATATTTTTCTATTCTATCCAGATCTAGAAAAAGCTGAAATCAAATTCCATAGTTTTTCAGGTTGTTTTAAGAACCACAGATTGTGTTTTGTTTTGTTTTTGCTTTGAAAAAACAGTGGAAGGAATCATTGTGGTTTATTTATGTTTCATTCTTTATACACTCTTAGGTTTTTGGACTCTACAGTTGATTAGGTCTCTAAGGTGCTGTTCTGTGCAGTTTCAGCAGTCGCAAGAACTTTGTAAAGGTTGCTGAGAATAGGTACCATGTTGAAATGTTATACAAATAAAACCCCTCCATGGTCGTCTCCTTCAAGCCTCTGTGGTTTTATGTACTCGTGTCTACCTGTGTGTTTCAGAGGAGTCCTCTCGGGTTCTGTTGGCTGCCTTCAGTCAGGAGCTGAAGCTGAAGCAGGTAATTCTGCGGGAACTGGCCCACACCGCCGTCGCTGACCTGCACATGGTCTACCTGTCCTGCTGGCTCCACCAGCCGTTCATCCCTGCCCAGACCCGGTTAGCCCTGGAGGCGCTGCTGCTGGAGACCGGCCATCGATTGCTGTGATTATCGCTGCACTCCGTGTATTGAGCCGGTTCGCTTGAACACCTGAAACTTGCTTGTTTTTGTTAATATGTAAATAAAACGGTTAAATCGGTGCGATGAAATAAAGGTTTAGCTTTGTATTTTAGACTTTGTTTCATTTTTCTTGTCGTTTCTTCCTGATCCAGTTAACTAATTAGAACATTGTACGGTAGGATATTAACTAAATCTATCAAAGATAGTCTTTAGGCGGATCCACTCATTATTTTTATGATTAGTTGGGTTTATTATGTTGTTTTTTTTTCACATCATTAAGAAAATCCAAACAATAGCATCAAGTCAATGACTTTGCTGTAGTTCCTCATACTGATCACGCCTGAGTGAAATGAAATGGACTCTTGCTTTGGGAGAAGGAAAGAAGCAAGCCAGCCTCGTTCAGTAGAGCTTTAGTTACAGATCTTTACTGAAATGATCTGACAGGCTGCAACCATCTTCATCTCCCGTTCTTTTTTTTCTCTGTCCTCCATCCTGTAAACCTTCTTTCGCTCTTGCAGTTATCCTCCTCTTCCAGAATATCCTTGTCTCCATCCTCTCTCCCCATGGCAACGCTCTTTTCTTGAAAATGCTTGAAGTCTGGAGGATTAAATCTAAATTTATGTTGTTCAGCCTCAATAACTCAACCACATGCATCCCAACGCCACACTCAAATTCTTGTTGGCTACGCCTAGCGTCTTCATACCGTAGCTCATTTCTTGAAAGCATCTCCTGACCTTCTCTATCAACACATATAAAGCAAACCTCGTTTGTAGAGCTTTTTTTTTTCCTCAGAATTAAACCAAACTGCTGCTTTCCCATATGCTCATGGTATGGATAACAAACTGTATCCCTTTTTAGTAAATGCTTCCCTGCATGTCATGCCTGCACTTCCAAATCCTCTTTGGAAGAGTCAAGAGTTGTTTGTTTGAATCAATTGGATTATTTGTGCAATTTTCTTACCACTAAATATTCCACAGTCTACAGGGGTATTCTGATGAAGTGAAAGTGACTGGGAAAGACAGAAATCCAGCTGTGAAGTGGTAAGCCAAGTAAAACCACAGTGTGGGGTCAGCAGTTGACCTCTCTGTGGGGGGAATCTACCACCAAACCACTAAACACATAAAAACTTAGTAGAAGTTTATGCTAAAACCCCAAACACAAAAAAAGTATAGTAAGCTAACATTAAGCATAAAAAAGCAGAAGCTAACACTAGACCTCTAAGCTCATTAAAAGTATCAAAAACTAACACTAAACACAAAAAGCTAATGCTAAACGCTAAAGACAACCGTCTCTCCAGTTTGCGTTTCGCAGACTGCAAAATCCTCAAGTTCAGTTTTGGCATCTTATTTTACTACAACTCTAAAGTTGTAGAAATACAGTCACCATAGTCAAAAACATATGAGGCTAAGAAGTCTCTGAGTGAAGATCTTTCCTGCCAACAGCCAGAGTACAATAATTATTTGAAGAAACTTAATAAGTAACAACATTTAAATTCCCTTTGGGATTAATAAATTATTTTTGAATTTGAATTCTGTCAATGGGTGCGTTCACACTGCAGCCTGAAGTGACCCGATTCCGATTTTTTGCAATTCCTATTTTTTTTGCCGGGGCCGTTCACACTGCCAGTAAATGCGACCTGTATGCGTCCTGCAGTGTGAACGGGCAAACGACCTGAAAGTGTCCCACATGCGCAGTAGAGGGCGCAATAGTGTCAGCGTTCTCAGTGTTCTGCCATCTGCCATAAAAAGAAGAAGTGCTCAGTGTTTGCGGAAGTAAACATGGAGGCTAGCGGTGGAGCTTAGCTCATAGACATAATATAAGGATAGACGCCTCAAGCATCGCTCTCGCCTATTGTCGCTGACGAGATTTAGGGCGGCCATCTTGGAGCGGTCCACCACTCCATTCAGCGTCATGTGTTTAGCAGGCAAAATGACATATCAGCGCATTTAATAAATCATAACACGCTTTTTTGTTACTGGAAACCATATTCAAACATCTATCAAAGCTACATTTATAAACAATTGTATTATTTAAGTATGTTTTAGATACATAGTTCAGCATATTTAAATATGCTTAGTGGCTATAACAGTAGAATAGGAATGGAATATTCTGATATCGATGTATGAAGAGCATATTACAAGGCACACAGCCGTTCATAATTTATTTAATAAATTAGTAATATCAATACATATTTATATAACTATACAAACAAATAATTAATGATTAATACTGAATAGTATGTATGTATGTATGTATGTATGTATGTATGTATGTATGTATGTATGTATGTATGTATGTATGTATGTATGTATGTATGTATGTATGTATGTATGTATGTATGTAATTAATGCAGCGCTATTATATTACTGACGATTAGACAGACATCTTCTCCCGCTCAGAGGAAACCACTGCTCATGTCTGGAGCTCAGTGTGAGAGTAAAGGAGGAGGCGATGGGTGACAACAGACACGTAAGATTTTTCGGCGCCACCTTAAGTCCCTGAACTTCATGTTTTAACGGAAAAAAGCGCAATGCGACTTGGATGTAACGAGTAAAGCGACAGTTTTGTAGAAATGTAGTGAAGTAGAAAGTACAGATACTTACTGTAAAATGTAGTGCAGTAAAAGTAGAAAGTACCCATTATTAAATCTACTTAAATAAAGTACAGATACAAGAAAAATGTACTTAAGTACACTTCCCACCACTGCATGCAGGGCACCTTGTGTTGTAGTACATAGTTCAGTTACAAATCACTCTTACAAGGCCAAAAATATATTTATATATATAATTATAACATATGTTAATATTATAATATTAATGTTGAATTGTTATCTTGATACAAGTCATCTGCGACAGACTATCCAGGGGGACCTCGCCTCTCGCCCGGAACGTTAGCTGGAGACACCAGCAACCCTCCCGACCCCATTAGGGACAAGGGCTGGATGGATGAATATAAGTCATTGTAAGGTGTTATAAGTGTAGCTTCCGTTCTTTGGTGCCACAGAAACATTGCCACATAGACAAGCAACTACTTTCGGACGTATAGAGTCTGTTTATATCATCTTATTTATTTTGTGAATGTGGGAATTAGAGAAAATCTGCAATTCATGGAAACTCTCACCTTCCCTTCCTTATAGAGGAGATGAAAAACATCTGAATGAAGTCAGCTGACATTTAAAGCAGATCCTATCTTTCGACTGAATCACCAAACTGAAGGGAAGTTTGACACATTGTTTTATTGTAAGAAGGTAACATGTACTGAATACTTTCTGCTGCTCAAACATCCACATGTCCCTCCCTGCACTGGCCCCCCTGCAGCTCACTTCACTTCCTAAAACATGTTGGATGATGCTTTATAAAAAAAAGTAATAAAATAGTGCAACTCTTAAACTTTGTTCATTGTCTTTATCTACATATAGACATTCAACAAATCATCTTCTAGTTTAGAATGAAGTTCAAATATGCAAACATTGAGGAAAGAACTGTACAAATATTCAAATGTCTGTAAAAACCAGCTGATGTCGTCACAGCAGGGCTAAACACGTATCAAACAAGCAGATCTTTAATAGTGAAATAATCCCAGGAGATTACTGATCTAGACACTTTACACTGCAAAAACATTCAATCTTACCAAGTATCTTTGGTCTAGTTTCTAGTGCTAATCTTAGTTCAATTGAAATAAGACAAAACAAACTGAAAAATAATTTTTTTATCATTGTATAGAAGCTTGTTCTAGGCCAATGATTCCTTAATGTTGATGGAAAAAGCGGTAGTTCCACTGGCAGATTATTTCACTTATAACATGGGAGAAATGTCTTGTTATAAGTGAAATAATCTGCCAATGAAACAAGTACTTAAAAAAATTATTAAATTAAAGAATTATTCACTTAAAACAAGCCATTATAATTTGCTGAAAAGTTATTGTAAGTTAGTTTTGTCTTATTTCAGATATACTAAGATATTTGCTCTAAATAGGAGACCAAAATTACTTGGCAAGTTTTAGCGTTTTTGCAGTGTAGATCTGCACAGAAAGCAGGGAGTCAACAACAAATCAGCACTGTTCCTTTCAGGTCGGTCCTGTTAGAAAGACGCCGTTTACTCAAGTTGGCAAAAGAAAAAGCAAAAAAAAATTTTTAGTCGATTTTTTCTGCTTGTAGCAAATTTTCTCAGCACAAATTGCGCACCACTAAAAGCAAGTTTAATTCTGCTTAAACCTCCCCACATCTGTCTGGAAAACACATTTGTGGGCTGATTGTGGAGGTGATGTTGTGTTACTTAAGTCGTAACACGTTCTGGTGGAGGCAGTGTGATGGTGAGGGGGGGAGGGAGGCGTTTGGTACTGGCAGAGAGAATCTGCTGCAGTTTTTTTTAGGGTGAAGCCCATTAATGCATTTCCCTTCCCAGTGTGGGGACGTTGTAGAGGAAATAAACAGGCTTTAAAGGGAATAAGATTTATTGTCAATAACCATTGGTACAATGAAATAGTGGACCAAAGACATATTTCCTTACTTTGGATGACTAGTTTCCATCCCACCATCTCTCCTAGCTTTCATTGCAAAAACACAAAGTGTTGCCAAGTAGTTTTGGTCAAGTTTCTAGTGTAAATATCTTAGCACGCTTGAA
Source organism: Poecilia reticulata (assembly GCF_904066995.2). Classification (NCBI taxonomy): domain Eukaryota; kingdom Metazoa; phylum Chordata; class Actinopteri; order Cyprinodontiformes; family Poeciliidae; genus Poecilia; species Poecilia reticulata. The sequence continues at coordinate 2,966,852 of NC_088851.1, forward strand.
ATAAGACAAAACCAACTTACTAACGTTTCAACAAGATATAGGCGTTGCTTTAAGTTACCATTTTCTTAATACTGATTTTTAAAATATGATGGTTCCACTGGCAGATTGCTTCACATTTAACATCTGTAAAAATGTCTTTTTACAAGTTAAATAATCTGTCATAAGAACTAGGATTTTCTTTGATCAATATTAAGGAATTAAAACAAGTTCTTATATCCATCTGAGAAGTTACATTTCAGCGAACCTAGTCTTACTTCAGCTCTACTAAGATATTTGCACAAGAAACTAGACCAATTTATATTTATATTTACTTTGTGTTTTTGCACTCAGTCTTCTCCTGGGCTGACTTTTTCAGTTTTCTCAGAGTTCATGTAAACAACAGGGAGGAGAAGCTGCTGATTGTTCAACGTACATCTTCTGAGTGGGGGTTGCCGTGGTGATGTTTAGTGCAACACTTTAATCTGACTCCCAACAACTTTGTGTTACAACTGCTGCTATTTACAAAAGAATATGTACAGCTAAGGCCACAATTATTCATGCCCCTGGTAGACCTGGGTTTAAAGCAAGTTTTTAATTTGATGAAAATGTTTCTGCTGAACGTCAACGTTCAGACTGAGTCTCAAAGATAAACCATCAAAATACCAGAACTAAGAGTTTTCAATTTTAACATGACATTTTAATATGTGAATAAAAACAACTCAGTTTTGTTTCAACATCTCAAAATAAATGCTCCCTTTTCCCCCTTGCTCTGTCTTGGTTTAAGAACCGCTCCGTCTCATTTCCTGAAACAAACATCTTAGTTGAGTGAGAGCAGTTTTAAATCTAAATCTGCCGGGGGTGTGAATAATTCAAGATTTAACAGTACATTCAAAAACAAACACCAGACGTTCTGACAAACACTTGAGATAGATTTGTTATGAAGTAAAAAAAAAAAAAAGAAAAGAAAAAAGCCACATATGAATGAGAAGAAAACCAAACACTTCCTGGTTTGTGGGAAAATTGGACTCTGAAGTTTTTCTGCACATCTTATGTAAATACTGTAAGTTTATTAGTTTAGACAGTAATCCTCTTAGTGTCTGTGGCCGGTGAAGTCGGTAAAAATCTGGCCCATTCACTTTTATGCCGTTTCTTTTTTTCTGAAAAATAATTCATTTCAGAAACAGAAAAATAAAAGCAACACAAACCGAACTGCAGACAGCGAGCAACAGAGTCAGAGGACAAAACCAAGAAAATGAACCGTTGTCATCTTTTCTGAACATAAAGTGGAGGTGTGCAGTAGTTGCACCGAAGACCAACAACAGAAGAGTAGAAGAAATGAAATGTGCTGACAACATATATATATAGATAGATATTTATATATATATGCATATTTATATATGACCTGAAGATCAGCAGCTTCACCGTGGCTCTTTGAACACAGCGAGATGAAGACCATGACATTTTCCTACAGGAGTTGGGGGTTTGCACCATCGTCCCCCTGTGTTGTTCTGAAACTCTGACATTCATAGAGAAGCGCCGGTCGGCTCCTATCAGCTGGGTTTGAAGGGAGGCACTGCAGTTTCCAGCTGTCCATCACTCCCTGACAGTCTGTTCTGAGGAGGTTCGGCTCAGTCCTGGGTCTGTTGGGTCGGTCTGTCCCCGTCTGAAGCCTCGATGCCCAGCAGGGCCTGCACTGCCTCCAGGGGTACCCCCTCTGGGGTCTGGATGTGCATGGTGGTTCCGTCTGGTCCATTGACGATAACGATCCCGTCCGACCCCGGCTCGGCCAGCTGCACCGTCAGCCCCTCCGTCTGGATGTAGATCTCCTGGCCCGCCTGCAGCTCTTTGGGCTGGGAGGAGTCACAGGGCTGAGGCTGAGCGGAGACCGCTGGCTGGGCGGGGCCAGGGTTGGGGCTAGACTCCGCCCTCTTTCTGTCTGTGGTGCTGGTGGCACAAGAACTGAGAGCAGAGTCTGGTTGCGTCATCTGGACCGGGGCTTCGGCCCCGTTTACGTCCTGGACCGGGGCTTCGGCCCCGTTTACTTCCTGGATCGTGGCTTCGGCCGTGTTTACTTCCTGGACTGTGGCGTCAGCTGTGTTTGCGTCCTGGATCGTGGTGTCGGCCGTGTTTGCGTCCTGGACCGTGGCGTCGGCCATGTTTGCGTCCTGGACCGTGGCGTCGGCCGTGTTTGCGTCCTGGACCGTGGCGTCGGCCGTGTTTGCGTCCTGGACCGTGGCGTCGGCCATGTTTGCGTCCTGGACCGTGGCGTCGGCCATGTTTGCGTCCTGGACCGTGGCGTCGGCCATGTTTGCGTCCTGGACCGTGGCGTCGGCCATGTTTGCGTCCTGGACCGTGGCGTCGGCCATGTGTACGTCCTGGTCCTGGGCTGACGGCTCCTCCTTCTGTTCCTGTGTGGGGCCGGCGGGAGGTGCAGCCAGGCTGGGAGTTGGGTCAGGAGAGGTGATGGTGGAGGAGCTGCAGGTCACAACAAACACATTCAGACAATCAGCTCCAGAAATCAAGATCAGCTGACAAACACCAACTGATGTTATTACTCTGCTGCGCTACCATGGCAACTAGTGTTACTTTATAGCTAAGAAACATATAAAAGCACCACCATCTGACCACACTGTTCTCTGTCACACAGTAAGGGACTCATCTCCGTTCTGTTACATATAGGCCTGTTGCAATAATCAGTGAATCAATGAATCGCATGATAAATTAAAATGAGCTCAATGATTTCCCTTTTGATGATTTATCGTTTGTCTCTTTACTCTCTTTCTACCAAAACCTGGATAATAAAAGTCTTCAGTCTGATGCTTTGGTCTCAACTAGCCCTTATATTGAAAGACATTTTATTTACAGAGATTTCATAATTAATTTTATTTGCTGTTTCTCTGTTGTTTTATTTATTTTGAATATTTAAAATGTCGTCCAGTTCCAGTGTTAAATGCTCATATAGCTTAAAAGTTTTTTGATCTCTGAGAATGTGTCCTTGCATTACTATGCCTTTAGGTTATATTACTAGAAATTGTCTCAAAATAACAATATTATCATTTATCACAATAACTTCTGGGACAATTTATCGTCAAGAACAATGTGTCATTGTTACAGGGCTGGTCACTATAAACCAGGTCCATCATCCTGCAAAACATTCAGAACCCAAGAACATTTTTTATAACATCAACGTTCAGTTAGGGCTGAAACAATTCATCTGATTCATTGTGATGAATTGATTATTGAAGTAACCGTCAACTAATTTAGTAATCAATAAATCATTAAGTGGAGTGTACAGACTTAAAGAAAAGGCCATTTGGTGAAAAAAACAATAGTCAGAGCAGTAATTATGCTAAAACTGTTAAAAAATATATAAATGTTTGGCACTTAAGATAAAAAAAAAAGCTTAGTCTGTAAATATGTTCTACTCAAAATCCTGGAGTGGTAGTTTTAGCTTCACCTGGTTCAAATTCTGTAAAAATATATTCCGTTAAGCAATTATTAATTGATTAATAGAAGAAATATTCAACAGATTAACTCTACATTGTATTTGTGTTCAGTTCGGAAAGGCCTGAGCCTTTCTGCTCAGATATTAGATGTTTATATTAGAAGGATTCTTCAGCTGCACACTTATTTTGTTTATAAATCCATTTAATCATCAGAGTAACCAATAGAAAAATCAATTACTAAATGTAATTGCCAGCTGCAGCTGTATGTATATCATTAGGATTTTATGTGATGGAGCAACACAACGTAGTGCTGAACTGTTAAATGGCAGTGAAAACAGTTTTACTACATTTGATCAAAGTGTGGGATCTTTTTGTGTTTGACCTCTGAGTCAGGACTGTGCAGATGGAAGCCTCTGGCTGGGCTTCAGCTGCAGGTCTTGTTGATTCACATCCTCCAACTCTGAACACCTACACACTGGAAAATGCTCCATTCTTCTTTGCATATTTGTGCTGAATCTCAGTCAAACTGGATGCAGAGGATCTGTAAATATCAATTTTTCAAGACACAGATTCTTGTCTGGACTTTGACTGGGTCACTTCGACACATACATTTTGATCTGAACTAGCTCTGGTTGGCTGTTAAGGATGATTGTCGCTGCTCTGTTAACCCTTTATCAACATTTTTACCAGCATTATATTGAGAAGTAGTTCCTATGATGAACTCAGCAGATACACAGCTCCACCAGGTGTTGATACTGGCTAGTCTGCAGGAGCTGAGTGGGTGAGCCATGGGGGCGGGCTGCTCTGTGAGGTGGAAACTTGAAAACTGCAGCTCTGAAGAGGAGCTGTGTCTCGAAGGCGGAGCTGGGTCCACCCAGGTGTTTTGCACAGCTGAATTGTTGCCATGGGAGATTCAATGATTTCTCAAACATGCATAATAGAATCAAAGTAACACTCCAGGTATGTTTTTGATAAGGGAATATTATAACATGATGTAAATCTCAAAAAGCTGATTTTACATAATACTGCCCCTTTAAGGAAATCTCCATCCCTAATTTTAATTGCGCACAAACTTACAGCTGTCCACCTGTGATGTGCTCATTAAGCGTTAATGTTATGAATGGGATCTGAACAGCCCACACATCCAGCGAGGTGGACTCAGCTCACCTGGAGGTAAGTTCAGCAGAGGGGCTCAGCACTTTGGCTCCACCTGAAATCTCCAGGGGAGACACAGACACGGAGCACGACTTGACAAGAGAGGCTGCCTGGGTGGCTGAGGCCACTGGAGCAGCAGCTGGGAAACAAAGTGACAGATATGACAGTCACATGACCTCACATACTGATCCAAACAGCTATAATACTTAAATGCTGCATAGTCTATGTCTTATGGCAGCTTATCAAATCCATATTCAGCTTTTCCTGTGGGAAAGAGCAGCTGAAACACTGCTGAGGAACTTTAACAGGATTTGTAGAAGCTGAGATACAACTTATTGAGGTATCAACAAGTAGTATCAAAACAGGGAAGGAAATATGCCAACATCATGCTAGTTCTAAAACAGAAAACAGCATAAAAACACTGTCAATAAATGGTAACACGTGGTAAAGTTGTGCACACTTTACTCCCACTAATATTCAACCCTAATATGCTATTCAGGGTTTCCCTCAGTGTATCATAAGTCTGGTGGGCCTCCAGGTTTTACTTGCATCCCACCAGGCTAAACGTTGTTTGTTGTGTTGTTGCGCAACACCCCCCCTCTTCTCTCTCTCTACTTCCCCTTCTCAGAGGAGGGAGATGTACTACCAGCTCTCCGTCTAACGGGTGAATTGAGTTTCCTAAATCTGCTGGGGTTTACCCTATCCAGAGCTGAAGTAAACTCTGTTTAAGCTGGCGTCGAGAAAGACTAGCCTGGTTTCTGACGACCTCCATCTAGTTTTTAGTTTTTTTATACACCATTAACAGAGAGAGCAAAGACAGCTTAAAGATTCTCTTTGGTGAAATGGTTGGAACCACAATGGCCACACAGTATGGTCAGAATGTGAACACAGAGAGACTGAGGCCAGGTGTATTTTTTTCTACACCAAACCTCCGTAATCACTTCCTGTCTCTACCTGTGTCATGCTAACAACTTCAGCAAACAATGTGAAAAGTCACAGATAAACGATAAAAAATGTTTTTTTTGGACACTTTAATTATGATGGAACAAATGAAGTGAAAAAAATTTAATTTATGTTTATTTTAATTGTATATTTTTATGTTTACTTTTTTCTTTTTTAAGACTTTACAGTTTGCTTTTAGTTTTTGCTAATAATGTCCTCCAACAACACATAATTACCAAGTGATATTTTCAAATTTCCTGTCAACTTAAAAAATGTTTAAATAAACAACACGGTGGGCCGTTAGATGTCTGTCCCATCACCATTACTACTGGGCTTAGAGAGTTTTCTAGGGGAAACCCTGACATACATGTTAGAATATTCTCAGAAACAGTATAAATGACTAATTCAAGCTGTTCATACAACTACCTGATTTTGGCGCTTCTGTGCCGTTCTGGTGATCTGCAATACTGTTTTCCATCTTAAATCTTTTAGATGGTGGCAACATCTTGGAGTTCTGAAAAAAAACAACAACTTTGATTAATTTAAACTGAAACTACTGTTATTTTCCTTACAGGGAGCAGAGTGAGCTGTAGTATTTTAAAGCAGCCTCTTCTCATTGTTAACAGTAAGTTCTGCAAGAAAAAAACCCCTTCAGCACACACAGTTTAACTCAGATCCTTTCTGGCTGCATGCTTACCCCCATGTACCGGACGTTCTTATTGTTCCCACTAGAAACAGGCGATGCTCCAGGAAGCACCTTCATCTTGTTCACCTCGTCCAGGATCCCTAGAGACCTGGCCACCTGAAACGGGAGTCCAGGAAGGGACAGAGAATCTGTCGCATCACCTGCTGCTCAACTTTTCCAGTCTTCAGGTGCATAGAGAAGCAACGTATGGTCTCACCTCAATGTTTCTGACCTCCACCGGCATGGCTCCACCCTGAGGACTTACAATGTAGTCCTGTGCAGTCTGCCTGACTTGAGCATGCAGAGATTCAAACTCGTGGTAAATGTCTGGAAAGCAGCTACAAGCAGACCCCTTGCAGTCCAGCTGAGAGACGGAGGACGAAGGTTAGAAATAATTTTTAAAGAACCTCAGAGGTGACCTGGCCTGCCTACCTTCTACTGTCTTCAAATATTAATCCAGTCAACTACAAGTCACAAAGAGGAGCAATGGTTTGTGAGATAACAGAAATATGTAGGAAATGTATTATATTCCTTCCATATGCCCAGTAGGTCCTTCGGAGTTTGGTTTTCTTGGAGATTTCGTCTCATTAAATAAATTTTCCTTTTCAATGTACGTCGCAAAGCATACAGTCAAAAAATAGCAACAGTTATATGTATTAAATATATGTCTGGAAAAAAGTTAACTCAGGGAGACACTAAAAATGAACATTGGTTTACTCATTAAACAAAGAATATTGACATAAATGTGTGATTTAGGACAGACAAGAACCACTGAAGGAAACAACATGAAAACCACTGCAGAAAACACAGAGCACAACGTCCTTCTTCACCAAATGGGAATAAGATCGAGTGGAGTGGATCGTAGTGATTTTAGGATTTCTCTTTGGCAAAAAGACCACAAGTCATTTCTCCTGTTAGCACTAAACGCTCATGTTTGTTTTAGTTCTATTTACTCAGAATCCCTTCGCTGTTGTACGTGTGAATGATTTTAGCCATCATACGCTGAAATATTTCTCAAAACAAAGTTTATTAAATTAAGGAAGGAATATTAAATTATTTTCTTTAGTGTGTATTGTCCCTTTAATGTCTACCTATCAGGTATCAGGTAATGTATTTAATGTCACTTGGTATGTCCCTTTAATGTCTGAATGACTTAATGATGAATATTCATATTTTGGAATTGTAACAGTGATCAATTTTACGATTAACTTTGGGTGCAGTTTTCCAGACAAAAACAATGTCTCAGTATTAAAAAAAGACCATCAATAATTACTTATATTGCACTCATTCCTTGATAATTAAAAACTAAAATAGACAGAAAAAGAGAGACAGTCAAATTGACCACTTAGTAGCAGTCAGCATGGTGATGGCTGATGGGTCAAAACTTATACCAACAACATGATAGCAAAAACAAACAAGCCATTATTTCTAATAGAAAAGTTTGTGTGTGTTTTTTTTTCACCTTCGCCAGCAGCAGCTCCCACAGACTCAACATTTTGGTTAAACGAGGAAGAACAGCATCCATCAGTTCTTCATCTTCACACTGCTCCACCAGCTGGAAACAACAGAGAGCGGTCACAGAAACACGAGTTACACAGCGGGTACTTGTGGAGACGGGTCAGTTCCGTCCTGGAATGGAGCAGCGCTCCGTCCTCTGACCTCCTGCAGCCTCAGCTGTCTCCTCTCTGCCTGCTGCCGCGCTGTTACCGGAATGACCCCGAGCTTTGGGGGTCGCCCGCGACGACCAGGTCTGCCCACGAGACCAACGCTCACCTGAGAGAATCAACCAATCAGGTTAACAGAGAACTACCAGGTTCTAAGAAGATGCACCGATCTGATGTCAATATCTGTATTGGTGTTGATAATGGAAAACATTCTAGATGGGATATAGGTGACAATGTGTCCAATCTATAAGGGTAGATCTATTCAGACTAGTTCTTTGCTTTGTGCTCTGAATGACATCATGCTTTATTATTTATTTTACATTTTATTTAGAATTTCTAATTGCTCTTTCTGGACCATTTGAAAGGTGTGTTACAGCTATTTTTTGTTTGACTAAAATAGTCAACCTGTTGTTTTAGTCAGTTTCATTATTTATTTTACATTGACTGTTCAAATAAAAGTTGTGTTCATATGTTTGACCAAGCTTGTGAAGCTATTAGTGTATTTCAGTGAGCTGTAGTGGTGCAGAGTTAGCAAATTAATTTGTAATTCAGTACATTTATGTCTGTATTTAGAAAATAAACTTTCTAAGTGAATTCAGCTGTTCAGTATCGTATCGGTATCGGCCGATACTAAACCTCAGATATCAGTATCGGCGTCTGCGTCCTTAGTTTCTAACAGAGATGTTTATGGAACAGTCTCCAGTTTCTGACCCAAACATATCAAAATGGCTTCAGTGCAGCTGAATGGATTCCCTACAGCTTGTTAGGACATTAATCCTGTTCAATATTTATGGAAGATTCTTTTAAGCAGAGTCTATGCCTAGTGACCAACTAACTGAAATAAACTCCACCAGTTTTTAGAATAATAGTTTTAAAAACTGGTGGAGTCCAGACAGAATGGTGCCAGCAACCTGCTGAAGGCTGCAAAGCCAGTGAAGCAAATATTAGTGCGGCTGGATGCATATATTTGAGCCTGGACGTGTAATTAAAAGAAAATCCACAATAAATTCAAACTTATGTACCTATTTTTTTTTGTTAATTCATTGAAGCTACTTTTGTATCTTAATTCCACCCTGGAAAAAAACAAAGAGACTGAACTAATAAAAAGCCAAAAACTTTCATGTTGATGATGAATGCTTTCCTGACTAGTCATGTCACAATAACATATTTTACTGAACGATAAAGTCTCCCAGCAGTTATTGCAATAAACAATAACGTTATCTTAAGATCATTTTCAAGTCATGGCTTAATAATGTGAGAAAACATTCTGAAAGATCAATAACCTTTAAATTATAATCAACATTTAACACTGGAACTGGATGACATTTCAAATATACACCATAAAGAGAAAACGTTGAGGTAGAATGAACCTTGGCTTAAAGCAAACCGACCTTAGGAGGAGGTCCAAGTGATCGACCTCGCCCCCTGCCTCTTCCTCTTCCTCTGCCCCTCCCTCGCCCTCTTCCCCTCCCTCGCCCTCTGGGGCGACCTGGGCCCCGGTAATGGAGGCTGGTGAGTCCTTCAGCTGCCAGGCCGTTGTCTCCCTGAAGACGAGCAGAGTGAGCCTTTAGAGCAGTGGTTCTTAACCTTTTTTGAGGTACCGAACCCCCCAGTTACATATGCGCATTCACTGAACCTTTGTTATTCCAAACCCCCCCCACCCACCCACCCACCCCCCAAACACACAAAAGACTTTGCGGTATTCTGATTTAGTAATGCAATTATATTAGCTTTGTTACCACCCCCACACCACTAGAGGCAGTAGCAACCCCGAAAAGATGCGACTAAGGAGCAGATTTAGACTATAGAATTTGGTAAAAACTGTGAGCTTTGCTGAAGTAATTAAAGACACAAGTTCAAATCCATGCTGAGAGTGGAGCTCCTTCAATCAGGGCTCCTCCGCAGCACTGATTGGCTAAACAATGTAACGTGATCCTCTGCAGCAAGTGATGGCAAAGCGGGGCGTCATCACGACTTTACACAAGTGTGTCTTTATCTCCGCGGCAGAGGCTCCGCCGAACCCCTGAGACCGACTCATCGAACCCCTGGGGTTCGATCGAACCCGGGTTAAGAACCACTGCTTTAGAGGCAGAGCACAGCAAAACTGACACATTCTGTAGATTCTTCATTCAACTACTTAAGCTTATTTTATGCGATATTATAAACGTGTCTAAACAAGTCTAAATAAATAAATAATCCAATTCCTATTTTAAACTGATAAATTTTTTTGACATTTTATTGTCTAAAATGTAATAAGGTAGGGTTACTTTTAGGGCTTTTGGGGTTACTTTTTAGGGCTGCACCAACTGGGGTGGGGGGACTGCTGATTGATGATTATTGTTTGGGTTAACCATTTAACAGCTGGATAGCAAAAGCTCTCGGTAATAGGAGATGTTTTTCAGACAAGTTTGTTTTTTTATCTTAAATGTAAAACATATACATAATCTGTTGATTATTTTTTGAAATAACAATTTAGTATAGATTAATAATTTAGAACAGATTTACTGAATTTTTTTTATTTTCATCTTAAATGCAAAATGTTTATATTTTTGGCTTAGCTTTTTTATTATGTTGCCATTTCAGTAAATGCCCACTTCTGGTTTAATCAATCACTAAATTAGTTGATTATTTCAACAATGGATTAATCATTGGTAATTCAATTAATCGTTTCAACCTCTCCAATTATTCACTGAGCGATCTGAAGTCAAAACCTAAACTCAGAGCTGAAACCATGTAGCTCTCAGCTCTGACAGGTGAAACGGTGTCTCACACTGTTTGTTGTCATGGCAGCAGGTTTCTCCTCCTCTTCCTCCTCTTGCTCTTCTTCCTCCTCCTCCTCCTCCTCCTCCTCAGTGGCAGCCTCCTCTACCTTCTGGTCCACTCTGCTCTGGCCGGGTTCTGGTGTGCCGCTGGCTGTGACCCCGGTGAGGTCAGGCTCTCCGTGGGTGGGGTTCAACTTGTAGTGGCGGTTCAGGCCACCGGGGCCGATGTAGGCCTTATCGCAGGTCTGGCAGCGGTGGCAGCGCGACTTGAGGCTGTAGCTGAGAGACGAGGGGTTGCTGGAGCCCTTCCCGTCCCGCTTGGCGTTCTCCTCCTCCTCCACGCTCATGTCAGAGTAGTCGTCTGAGTCGGACTGGTGGCTCTCCGCCAGGTCCTCCGTCTTGATGAACTTGTAGTCTTTAGCTTTGTACTTGGGTGGCCTGGACACCCGACCCGATCGGGTTTGGACCTTCAGGGCTTTCCTCTCTCTTTTCTTTGCTTTCTTCTTCTCCTCTTTTTCTCGGTTTCTTTCCTTGATGACAGAGGTTGCCGTGGGAAGCCTGGGAGTGACGGTGAGGGTGGCGGGTTGCCGTGGAGCTGCGGGGATGACCGGGGTCGCTTTAATTGGGACTTTCCCAGCAGCGCTGGCCGTCCCGTTGTGCTGTGTCTTAATCAGAGGAATGCTGATAGTTTTAGTGACGGGAGCATCAGGGGGCTTGCTGCTGGAAGGGGGCGGGTCTTTAACTGGGGTGGAAGCTGCCACTCTGACGGTAGGAGGGGCAGGTTTCTGTCCCAGACTGGAGGAAGCAGTTGCTATGGTTGCCGGGCCCGTCACGTTGTGGACCAAGGGGAGCAGAGAGCCCACCACAGGAGTGGCGTTCTGCAGCACCAACTGGATCTGGGGTTCTCCTGGGTTCTGCTGCAGCAGAATCTGCTGACCCTGCTGACCCACCACAGGCTGCAGGTGGATGATCTGCGCGTTGCCCAGGCCGCTGCTGGCAGACAGCTTCACCTGCGGGTGGCTGATGGCCACTGTCTTCTGCTGCAGACTCACACAAGAATTCAGGTCCTGTTTGGGAGGAACTTGGATCTGGATTCGCGTTGGTTCTGCCTGGAAAGACAAAAAAAACAAGTTGAAGTTCAGATCGGATTTCAGAAATCGTAAAACTCTCCAGGTAATGGGGCAGAGGTGTGAGGATAAAAACCCAACTGAACAACTGCAGCATGTCTCCTTTAGTCATTTACTCACAATGTGGACAGACATCAAACTCCAAAGTAGAACATTATTATGGAAGAGGCTTAAGGTCACTGAGAAGTAAAAATTTGATATATAGCAAAAGATCAAAATGGTCAGAGTGTTAAACTGATATATTTCCAATTGATCTTGTTTACAGAAATGTGAGGATTAGGATCACTGGGAAAAAAATCATTTCATCTGAACTTTCTGAAGGCAAGAAAAAAAGATAGAATTTTGAGGAAAAAAAATACTAAGCTTAATGTCAAAATTTAATGAAAAAAAAAACACAAAAAACTTTTAAGCACAAGCAAATTGGGCAAGAAACTTTTAAGTAAAAAAAAACAACAGAATTTTGAGAAAATCTGATTTTGGAGAAAAGTGAGAATTTTAAAGAAAATATTAGCATTTTTAAGAAAAAAAAAATCTTTTTTTTTTCAGTGGCACTGAACCTGTTCTGTAAAAATGTTATATTTTGGGCAATGGTGCCCATCCACATTTTGAGTTAGTGAGCTACGATATCGCCTGAAGAGGACAAACGGGGATGCGTTGTAGATGCACACACCTCTGTGGAGAATGTTACAGTTTTTGTTCATGTTCAGAGACAGCTGTGTTTTCAGAAATTCATTTTAGTACAAACATGTTATTAATAACGCATTTAAATTTTCAGCATTTTATAAAAACACTAAAAAGTATTTTGTCATCAAAATCAGAAACAAGAATTGACCCACAAAGATCAGTACATAGAGTGATCATTTCTATTACATTATAGAATGTTTGTTGTTGTATCCAATAGTTTGGTTTCTACATCCTGTATGTTCTGTACTTTGCTATTTGGGTTCCACTTCAGTCCCTGTTGTGTAGAAAAACATCCAATGATATTGGTGAATGTTGCAATAAACGACCAACTCAGTAAACAGACCACAGACCAGAAAGCTTCACAACTAGCAACAACAGAAAACGCTGCAAAACGTACTATTTGCATTTCAAAATCGTATTTCAAGACATCAGAATCAGGCGACGCAAGGCGTGATCAAAACGAAAAACTCATCATGAGTTAGGAACAAAAAAAAGGGAAAGATCCTCTAATTCTGTTAATCAGCTTAGAAAACAAAACAATCTGCAGCATTTCTTTCTCTTTTATCTGTTATGTTCATTAAAAAAAGAAAGGAGAAATCAGTCAAAAACAATGCCTGTTTCTCTTAAAGACACACTGTACATGTTCTGTTTTAGTAAAATAAGAAAAGTACAATCCATTTCATTTGCATCTTTCTTTGAGATGTAAAATGTTTACAATGGAAAACCATTGTTTTCCATGTTTACCCAATCACTTCTACCCAAAGTGATTGGGTAGAACGAGGCCGGTGCATGCCGACTAAAAAGCATGCATGATGCACTTTTTTAGTTTAATTTAAAAAAAAAAACACTTTGATGCATAACCTGGGATAATCTTGTAACACCTCTATTGTGTTGATAGAAAACTATTTCCTCTATCAAACAACCTGCAGTATATGTATATTTTTTTCTTTTGTGTCATTGTTGTTAAAAAAATTCCAAGTTGTATAAAATCAGAATGAGCTTAGACCGAACTGAAATCTGTACCAACCATGAAATCCAGATCAGTGCATCTCGACTCACTTCCATGTGATTCCTGTTTCAGATTACTGGTCGGGTTGTAGGCTGCAGAATCCTAATCAAGATGAATGAATCCTTCATATCTAACTCACCTGGATTAAAGTGGTGGACTGCAAAGCGACCTGTTGAGCCACACTTTTCAGCTGGGTGGAAGCATTATTCTGAGGGCTGATCTTTAGGTTCTGTGGGGAAAGCTGGACCTGCTTCTGCTGACCCTTCACATGCTGCAGGTTCTCCTGAGACACCTGGACCTGGTTCTGGGACTTGGTGACCTGGTTAATGACCTGCTGCAGCTGACTCGGATCCAGAGCCGTCTTTTGGACCGGGGCCGTTTTGACCAGTTGGCTGTGCTGGAGCAGCTGGACGGCCTCGGTGTCGGAGACCTGCACGATCTGCTGCTTGGTGAGCTGCTGCAGCACCGCTTGCTGCTCCTCCACCGTCAGCCCGGAGCCCTCCACCAGGCTGCCGTCAGGCTGCACGTAGATGATGGTGGTGTTGGCCAGGTCGGTAAACTCTGCGCCCACCAGCATGCGCTGCTCCACCTGGCAAGTTTCTCCTCCACTCGGGGGCTGACCGCCATCCGCACAGGACCCGGGCTCTGCACTCTCTGCAGGTTGATCGCACTGGGCGACGAGGAAAGTCGATCCTTTCTCCTCGGCCTGTAAGATCTGGACGGCAGGCTGGACTGATAAAGGCTCCACGCGCTGCGTGTCTGGCTGAACGTCGGGCTCAGAGTCTGTCCCCGGCGGCTCCGCCACTGTTATTGTTCCAATAGCTCCGCTGTCACCCTCGTTGTCCGCCATTTTAGCTTTTGGGTTAACAGTTAGCTTTGACTAGGGCCCCTTGATGCTGTTTACCGTATCTCCAGAAGATATCACTAAATAAAAAGTTATTTATAAAACCAGCGTCCGCTGGTAGATAAAACTCTCCGCGGGAATGAATGGCGACATTTAGAGCAGCGATGAAATCGCTGGAAGGCAAGTATTAGCGGGAGGAGTTTTGAACTAGCCTAGCTTAACCCTCCGCGGCAGCGGTAGCGCATATAATCCGGACCGGAACTACCAATTGACCGGATTCACAAGGTTCTGTCTTAATTATGGCGTGGAAAAAGTAATTATTAATTCTATAATGATATGTGTCATATCATTATGATAGTGACGATTATCATAATATTGGCAAGTGGAAATTCAGAAATTGCTCCTGAAGTGTCTGAGCTTAACAGAACCTTGAGATGTTTACACTTGAAAATAAGTAAATACAGTTGATCTTTTTTTAATTTATTACTTAAGTAACAGAGAAAAAAGTTACTAAGTAGAATTAAGATAAAAACACAGTATCAATAACGTTCGCAAGAAAGTTTTTATATTCATTTATCTATTCATTCTGTTCTTAATTTATATTAGTAATTGAAGAACGAAGAAGGTGCGATAGACAGATTCAATGTGGAACTGTGGGTAAAGAGTTTAAATGGAAGGATGAATCCAGTTTCCTGGTTTTCCGATTGGCCATTCCGAATGACGTCATTCTTTTTCTAAATTCTATGACAATTATGGAAATATATCAATAAATAAAAGATAAATAAATTAAAATATATAAGAAAGAGCAGACCCGTTTCTTAGATAAGCTGTTTGACAATTTGAAAGATGGAATCTACAAAAATAAAACAGAGCAGAGACGCGGATGTTTTCGCGCGTGGCCTGTAGGAGGCGTAGTTTGACGGTCTCGTTCAGATAGCTCCTGGAAATGCTGGGCGATGGCACCTGTCCGTACTTTGAAATAAAGTCGAAGCAGGATTACAAGGATCAACATCTGGGTCCATCCTTCGCCAGGCTGAGGTCCCAGTAGGTATCATGCCCTTTCTTCTCCTGCTGTCATTATTCTGCTCTGTTTACTGGGGTTGCTGCTTCAGATTATGCTAGCTAGCCGTCGTTAGCAGCTTTATAAACAGCACCATGTCTGGTATTTTTTATATTTGTTATTGCGTCACTTTCTTTTTTTATTCATTGTGACTAGTCATATTGTCCTACAGCGCTTAGAGCTCATATTACCCTATCAGGGCGCCGCAAGGACAGTCCAACAGTTCACCCCATCACACATGTAAACACTTCAATATCTGGTCTGGAATACGTCTAATATACAGTATTCTGTATATTAGACAGATGGGATTGTTTGGTTCGGGGTGTGCCGGAGTGATTGTTGTCCATATTTAATTAAGCATGCACATTTCTGGGTTTTATTTTCACCAGGCTGGTCGTTAACGCCCCCTGTGTTATGCTGCATTCCGTTTACCTTGGAAAACGGAACTCGGGTTTCAATATACCTTGACGACCGGATGCCTTTGGTTCAGCTGAAAGTCTGGAAAGTTTTGGGATTTATTTATCACAACAAACTGAAAGCTGTTTATTCCTGGGCTCACACCATTTCAGCCAACCGAGGCTGATGAGTGACTGATTTAATGAGCTTTTAAAATGCAAACTATGAGAGTGCAAATATTCTAACTGCTGTTATCGCTACCTTTAATGCGGCAGCCATGTTGAATTTTCTTTTGGTGAGGAACCCTCCACTTTCAAAGCAATTATAAATTCAGGGACTCTTCTCATTGATTTTTCATACACGAATCTGGACATTTCAACTCCAAAGTGCGAATAACACCATTACAGTAATAAAATCTAGTGCTGAGAACAGAGATCCTAATTTCACATGAATTTCCACTGTCCATTCATATGAAATTAATTTAACTGTCTTCCAAAACAGACTTCAGGAAAAATAGCTGCACTTTAAACCTGATTCCCTGATTTTTAGTATTTTTATTTAGTACTTTTATTTTAGTACTGCAAAATTTGTTGTTTTCTCTCTGGAACTAAAAACATTTCATCTTCAGACATGACATTGACCAGTACATTTATACATATTCAAAAAGTTTCGGTTTGTCATAGGAGACAAAACGATGACACGACAATGTGGTTCCAATTTTATTTTTGTTCAATTCTTTAACAGTAAGGATACAATCCAAGTAAAAAAAAGTATTCACCTCCTTAGATTTTTTTTACCCTTTTTTATTGCTTTTACAAATTAATTATGATTTAGATTTTTTTTGCCAAACAAACATTCCCTCAACCCTTTAATCTCAAACAAAGAGTTGATTTCTAAAAAAAATAAAATAATTAAATGCAAATATGAAATGTAAAATATGTGCATAGATATTTATCCCCTTAAAGTGAGTATTTAGTAGCAATAAAGATTTGATACATCAATAAGAATTGATGCAGTGAGCTGGACGCAGTAGGCATGAGGTGGCGGAGATGGAGAGAGGGCAACAGAGAGCGATTGGCTGCCCTTAATGGACAGAAACCTCGAGGAGAGCTGGATCTGCCTTGGTGTGATGGGAGTTAAGAGGTGTAGAGAGAGATGATGCAGACAAACACATTAAGTACTGGACCAGCCACACTTCCTGTGGCAAAACCCCTGAAGGACACAGAGGGTTGGTACAGAACCTGCTTAGCAGACTTAACTCAAAATATCTTTTTAGTTTCATTGGTTAGTTCCAGGGCCTTTAGATTTTATCTTAAAATTTGAATCAAGGCGTAAAATAATTTAGTGGATCAGTAAGAAGTGTCACTACATGGAACACACCCAACAAACAGATCTGACCTGCCTCAGTGTCTCTCTGAAAGACGCTTCAGGGCACCCTGTGGCTGTCCTGGAGTGGTCCAGGCAGAGACTGAACGTCTCTGGAGAGATCAGGAGACGGTTTGGCCATCAACGTTTCCCAAACTGAGAGAGCTGACAGATTCTGCAGAGAGGCCTGCATGAAACTGCCCAAAGATGGCTGGGCATCACATTCAACAAGACTTGAGGCTGTAATTGCTGCCAAAGGTGGATCAATTGTTAAATAAAGGCTGTGATTTACATGTCAGTTGTTTATTTTATTTTATGATTATGGGCATTGTGTTGAGTTTTCTTAAAGGGGCAGTATTATTTGTTTTCCAGGCACATAGTGCCATATTATAACACAATCAAGTAACAATGCAGTTAAAGAAATGTATATCAAACATAATTTAAAAGAAATTTGACTTTGTAATTTAATGCCTTGAAATTGGGCCTCTGTCTCTTTAAGAAACTCCTGCTGTTTCTGACACCCTGCCTTCAGGAAGTCATCACAACATGGCTCCTCCACTAACCCTTTAACAACACCCATTTTGCACAGCTGAATGGTTGCCATGTAATACTTGAGGATTTCTCAAACATGCGTAAAAGATTCCAGGCGACGTTCCAGGTTTGCTTTTTATGAGGGAATAATATATAACATGATGTAAAGCTCAAAAAAGTTGATTTTACATAATACTGCCCCTTTAAGGGAAAATGAATTTAATCCATCTGTGAAACACTATGAGGACTTCTTGAATTAATGAGACATGTCAGAGTTTGGTTATTGGTTTTTATTGTATGCGTTGTAAAATCTCAACTGCTAACATGGTCTTATGTTACTCAGAGCCCGTCTGCTCCCTCTGATTTGGCCAGTAATAAATTTTTACTGACGAAAAAAGCTTCTTAAGCACACTTTATGTTTTGGTGTGCAAGTACTGTATACTGACTGACAGCATCAATAACCATCAGGTTTTTGTGTTTAGGTCTGAAATGGTTACCAGGAGCTGCTGAGTCATCCCCAGGGTGAACCATGACAACACAGCCAGCTTCAGCTTCCATCCTGAGGGAGTTCTGTCCGCTGTACTACCTGCTGAATGCCATCCCTGCCAAGGTACCGACCCAAAACTCACAGATGCTAAAGCAGGGCATCAGTGTGATGGCTGAACGTCTGCTCAATTTCTCTACAGTTTTACATGATACCTTAAAATTTGTTCACAACTCAACTCAGGTTTAAATTCAAATTCAAAAATACTTTATAATCTGGACTTTCCCAAATTTGATTGATTTAAAAAAAAACAACTAAAACAAACTTTATTTCACCAGGTGAGATAAGAAGAACAATTTTTTATTTGCAATAGCAACCTGGGAGGGGGAGAAGAACACATAAGATCAAGCAGCACACTTTACTGTAAACAGCAAACATTAGCAACACTTTTGAAATCATGAAACGGTAAAAACATTAGAGACAAGAGTAAAGGGTGAAATACAGTTTTTAGCAGGTTTCAGACGGCATCCTCTTTAAAATACATTTAAAAGTTATGTGATGATACAACAGTGCTCAGCTTTAATACTTTTTGATGTGCAAAGTTTTGAAGTCCAAATTCAAAGGTACTGTTTTATTATTTTATTCAAAGGTAAAATAATTTTTCCTTTCTATGTAAACTGATAAAAGTTTAAAAAGTTCCCGAAAACATCACTCTGTTATTATTCTGGAAATCAACAAATTCAATTTCATCAGTTACAAGGTGACTGATTGGGTGTAATCAGTGCATTTTTTTAATGAATGCTCCTGTGTGTGTGTGTGTGTGTGTGCGCGTGTGTATGTGTGTGTGTGTGTGCGTGTGTGCGTGTGTGTGTGTGTGTGTGTGTGTGTGTGTGTGTGTGTGTGTGTGTGCGTGCGTGTGTGTAGGTGCAGCGGGGCTTCAGGTCTGTGCTGGTCTACCTGACAGCTCTGGACAGCAGCTCAGACTTCCTGGCGGTGGGCAGCAGCATCGGCATGCTGTACCTGTACTGCCGTCGCGTTGCACATATGAACAAGTACAGCATGGAGGTGAGAGTGCCCTCTATGTTGCTTCCATCAGTCCACAGTCATTCATCTTCAAAAAGTCACAAGCTGTATTTGGAAACTTTTATGATCAAATCTCCCCCACATTCCTCTGTAGGAGTTTTCACAGCCACTGAAAATTTCCACATTTTGTAATGTTGCAACCACTAACCTCAATTTATTTCATTGGGATTTTATATAGCTCGAAAATATGTATTTTCTTAAATAAAAGTGTATTTTAAAAATACACTTTTATTTTAACTGTGCCATGTAATCGTATTTAGTGCCTGGAGAAAATAGTTTTAGTTTTCCTTTTTTAAACTTCAAATATTCTGGGGAATTTCTCCACCTACTTTTTAAATCTAGAGATTGACATTTTTGCCCATTCTGTCTGCAAAGTAGCAAACAGAACGGGCTATTTTGCAGGCATAATAGCCCTGCATAATAGCAGGCATAATAACTGAAATCTGAAGTCTTGCCACAGATTTCAGTTCTGGACTTTGATTGGGCCATTCTAATACATGGCTTAGCAGATTTTTGAGGGGGCCCCATAGATTTTCCTTTTCTGTTTTTTTTCTTTTCTTTCATGAATGCATGTTTTGTAAACATTGTTCTTTATATACATTTTATAGACCCAAATTAGGTGAGTTTTATTAATGTCTAGGGACTTTTATGAATATAAACAATATTCCAGTTTTGGAAAGTTATTAAGTTATAATTGATTTCTTAGGGAACAACATATTATTGTTTGGGGATGTATTAAACCTACCACGGATAAATTAAACTACCTAGTAATTTACTATAGTTTGCCTTAATAAAATAATTTCTCCTTAGTGACTAGGGCACCAAATCAGACTCCAGCCCAGGGGCCACATCCATATAAATTGGGCCCTGGCTGCTGCAGGTTTACTGAGATTACTTCACACACAGCTGGACTCTGTTTACTGAAGGCAGCTGGTCATTCTAGATTTTATTCAGGCACAGCAGAATAAATGGGGCTCACCACACTTTTCAGATTTTTATTTGTAATAGGATATTCATGCCAAGCATTACTTTCCTCTCTCTTAAAGAGCAAGCTCTCCTTTGCGTTGATCTATCTCATCGAATCCCAAATAAAATCCTTTGAAGTCGGTTGTTGTACAACTCGATAAAACCTGAAACGGTTCAGCCGGTCTGAGTATTCTTGCGAGGCGCTGCAGTTCTCATGGTGTGTCTGCGTCCAACAGGGAAAATGTGACGCGATCACTGCAGTGAAACTGCTCAGCTGTTTTGATGACCTGGTGGCTGCTGGAACAGCTTCCGGTCGGGTCGTGGTCTTCCAGCTGGTGTCCCCGCTCCCTGGGCGCAACAAACAGGTTGGCTCATGCACATCTGTCCTCTCTGCAGTCTGCCTGTCGTCATGCGACCGCAGCTCACTGGTCTGTTCTGGTCGCAGCTCAGGCGTTTCGATGTCGTCAGCCTCCATAAAGGCTCCGTCACCTCCTTGACCTGGAGCGCCAACGGGATGAAGCTGTTCTCCGGAGACGATAAAGGTCGGGTTGTGTTCTCTGCTCTGGACCTGGACCAGGTAGGACGCAGGGTGGCACGGGACTGTTTGCACCTCCTGTGAGACACGCTGTCTAACTGTGAGTGTGTGCAGGGGGTGTGTAAGCCGGTGCTGCTGCTAGAGGAGCCGTCAGGTGTGGTTCAGATGGAATACAGACACCAGGTGCTGCTGGTCTCGACGCAGCAGAGGTCCGTGCTTTACTGTACGCAGAAGCAGGAAGTGTTGCAGCTGGGCACCAAACCACGAAAGAGGTACGCCACCCTCATTTGTCCTTTACATTGAGCTCCCTCTAGAGGTGCACTGATTGCTGTTTTCTGGTCGATTACAGATGTAAAGGGGCAGTATTATGTATTTTCCAGCCACATAATGCCTCTTTATAGCATAATAAAGTAACAGTTACTTTCAGTTGTTATAAAAAAATGCTATTCATATCAAACATAACATAAAAGAAATTAACTTCACAACTTAAAACCTTGAAATTGGTCCTCTATCTTTTTAAGAAGCTCCTCCTCTTTCTGACACTCTACCATCAGCATGACATCACAACAATTCTCCACCATTATGCCATTTACAACCAACCCACTAGTTCCTAATGATGAACTCAGCAGAGGTGCAGTTCCACAAGGTGTTTGCTAATAGCTGCTACCGCTAGCATGGAGGAGCTGAGTGGGGAGGGCTGATCTGTGGGGCGGAGTCTCAGCTGCAGGCTGCAGCTCCAAGGAGGAGCTTTGGGTAAAGAGGTGGAGCTTTATGAGAGCAAGGATGAATGGTTGCCATGGGAGATTGAAGGATTCCTGGAACATTCATGAAAGAATCAAAGCAACACTCCAGGTGTATGTTTGATGAGAGAATAACGTTTATAAAGTCTGACCTGCCAATTCCGATTTTGGCTGATACTGATTTTTTTTTTTTGTTTGACAAGTTGGCAAGTTTGCAACAGTAAAATGACTATTGTTAGCCACACGACCTGGTGGGCGTTTCTGTCAGTCAGTCTCTCACTGCAGGGCAAAAGAGAACAGTGGCAGGTTTTCAGCTCTTTACAGAGGTAGATAACATCAGTTTCAGCCGATTGCCGATCTCCCAAAATTAAGGAAATTCTGACACGTTTCTTTCTTTCTTTTTTTTTTTTTTGCCTGGTCAATTTATCGGTGCACCCCTGCCTATCATTCATTAAACAACCAGTTCAGGTAGCGGCACTGACGGTGTGTTTCTCTGCTGTCTCAGAACCGGCAGGTTTGGCGCTTGCTTTCTTCCGGCTCTTTGTAAGCAGAGCGACCTGCAGGTGTACGCTGCCCGACCCGGACTCAGGCTGTGGAGGTCTAACGTTAGAGGAGAGGTGGAGGAGACTCGACTACTCAAGTCCTTTTTTGACAAACAGGTATGCACAGAACCTTCCTCTAAGGAATATTTGATACATTTGGAAAGTTGGTTCAACAGAGAATTGACTCAGAGAGGCTGAATATTAATTCACACCACATATTTTTGTTTGTAAAAATGTCTAAAACCATCATTGTGACCAATTTATGTTGATCTGTCACAAACAGTCTGAAATGCACTGCGGTTTGTGGTTGTAAATGTGACAAGTAGTCTACAGAATTCCTGTTCCTGTCTCCCTTCCTGTCCACCGCTCCGTTCCAGATCCCTCAGTTTGAGCTGTTTCCACGCCCCGGTCCAGTTGGAGCGTACCGTCCAGCAGACCGGCAGCTCGGCCTGCTCAGCTGTTTCTTCAGAGAGGGCTGGATTCTCAGCTGGAATGAATACAGCATCTACGTGTTTGACTGTCTCAACGAGGTAGTGTGCTCATCTACTGCATATTCTTTAGTTTCTATGTTAATCCAAGTTCTGCCAGCGATCAGAGCTCAGAGTACAACAACTACGTTGAACCCAGTAGATAGTAGAGATGCACCGATCCATAACATCCGTATCGGTCTCAATATTGACAAACATTCTAGATCGTTTGTCAGTGACAATGTGCCTGATCCACAAAGGCAGATCTAGTCAGTCCAATTCTATACTATGTGCTCTTATTTATTTTATATTATATTTTGAATTCCTAATTGCTCTTTCTGAACCATTTGAAAGAATGTTTGTTTCAGTTTATTTTTACATATTTTACCAAAATAGTGAACCTATTGTTTTTTGTCAGTTTCAGTTTCTTTATTATTCATTTTCCATTTGCTGTTCTACTCCTAATTTCACTGCCTGAACAATATGAAGCTGCTTTTCCATGTTTGACCAAGCTTGTGAGGCTTGGTCAGACAAGTAATTCAGTGCCTTTATGTCTGTGTTTAAAATCAGAAACATTTTAAATTAATTCAGCTGATTCTCTGTATCAGATTGGTATCTTTCAGTGCTATTGCTCAGATATCGGTATCAATATCGGAAGTGAAAAAACTGGATCGGTGCGTCGCTAGTAATGATGCCAGATCTGCATTTGTTAAATTATTTATTTGCGTTCATGGTCAAAAAGATGTTTGTTCATTTTGTCAGCATTGGAAAAATAATCAAATAAAACTTTTTCTGCTGGTCCCATAAGATCACAAACAAACAAAAATGTTGACTTTAGTAACCATATTGGTTAAATCAGTGAAATGGAAATCAGGTTGTCTGGATATCAGTTTATTCCAGATCTAGTACTTTACTTTAAGTAATTTACTACTTGGCTTAAGCCAAGTAGTTAATAAGTTGGTACCGTGTTTCCCCGAAAGTAAGACAGTGTCTTACTTTCTTTTTATCCCCAAAAGCCCCACTATGTCTTACTTTCGGGTTATGTCTTATATTGGAAAAAAATTGTCGAATTTTTTGTTTTAACCATAAAATTAACATTTATTAACAACCTGAACAGTATTGTATTCACCACAAAACAGTTTTATAAAAGGAAGTGCAGGGGACGGCGCGGACGTGGGCAGGAGGCGGCGTGCAGCTAGATGAGAAGGAGGCGGCAATACCCCCGTGTTTCCCCGAAAGTAAGACACTTTCGGGGTACGGCTTATGTTAGCCGACCCCCCTGAAACCCCCGATACGTCTTACAATCGGGGGTGTCTTACTATCGGGGAAACACGGTAGTTATATTTCACACAATAAGTTTTAAAACGCATTCAGAACAGGGGGGCTCTTCTTTTTTGCAGGTCTACAGTCTTTGGACTGTATAAGCCAATCAAAAGTACAGCATGACAAATGTTGTAGACATTTAAAAAAAAAAACATAATAAAAGTTAAATAAATCTACCCCTTGAGTTACAGCCACTATCAAGTACAACAGTGGTATCTGTTCAGAGGATCAAGTTGCTTTTACAAGGATGAGTACTTGACACTACTTGTAAAATTGAGCCTATACTTGACGCTGGTATGGGCCCAATGCCAGTATCAGGACACCCCTAACAGAAACATAGATGAGCAGAAGAAGAAGAAGTGTGAAGGAAATTTGTAGTTTCACAGTTGCTGGCAATGGAAAAGTTGAAGATAGATCAATGAAGGACTGGAAATACTACAGAGAAGAAAGAAGCTCGATATAATTGACTGTCCAAAAGCTTTCTGTTCTAGTTACCATGGTGATGTTTTACCTTCATACTTTTAACAAACCCCCAGATAGATTTGTCTGGAATTACTGCTGCATTTCGACGGTATTTGCAGTTTTGGAACCTGAAGGCTTCCCTCCTTACCTCAGTGTGACATTTGAGTTCCTTGTTTAAAATGTGAGCTACAAACATCTGGCTTTCTCCTAGAGTTCTCATCTCATTATCATGTCAGGTTGATATTTTTTGGGTTATTTTTTATTTTTTGTTATTGGTCAAAACCCAGAGAAATGTATTCTTGATGAGCTGTTAACTTCTTTATGTATTTCTACAAACACCCCAAAGACACAATGCAGCATGCTGATGTCCTGAGGAAGAAAGCATGCTCCAGTTTTTCTGTTTCTTCCTTTGATATGAATCCTTTAATTCGGACAGCCAGTTGGCTCAAATAGAAAAAGATCTCATGTGGTTCTTGAAGTCAACGTATGAGTCAGGATGAGCTGGAGAAGATTCTGGCCTATCACCTCATTTATGTTATGGACAAACTCCCACAGTGACTGTAATTGAATAGGATCATGTGATGACACAGATACATAAAGCTCTATGTCATCATCATAAGTATGGTAAGACACTAGGGAGAGCATAGTTACTAAATTAAAATGGGCCCAGATGGAAGCTAGGAGGAACCCCATATGGGACCCCGTTTGCATATATTCATATCTGTCATATAAAACAAACTAGTGCTGGTCTGCCAGAGAAGATTTCAACCAGTTCAGCAGAGGATCACCCAGTTGCAGAATCATTTCCTCTTTGTTCATCAGCATGTCATAGCAGCACTGAGATCTACTAGAAGAAGTGCTTCAAACTAGAATTAAATCAAAGTATTTTATCATGACTATTATTATATCTTAAAGAAGTGAAGAGACAATTCATCTTTGAAACTGAAAACGCCGCATTTAAACACAAGTTGTGCTTTTGTTTGGTGCTTGAAGGTTATAATCGGTTGTCTGGAAAGCAGCGGAGACATTGTGTCTGTGTCATCTTGTGAAAATGAAATCTTCGTCCTGAAAGGAGACAGAGAGATTGTCCGCCTGTCCAGCAATCCAGAGGGAATCTCCTCAAACCGTGAGCACTGCTAACTCTGCCACAGATAACCTCTACTGGTGGCAGCACAGACCAACAGCTACAACTTCTCTGTTTCCCTTTATTACCAGTGCTGTCAGGTCACCTGCCTTCACCACTGACCACACCCACGATTCTCCAGCCAACCGGGTCAGTGGAAATAGTCCAGCCAATCAGAACAATGGCCATCATAACAGAAGATGGAAGCAAAGAGGAGGCAGGGGGGAGCGAGAGGCTCTCTGAGGACGGAACAGATGAAGGGGAGGAAGAGGAAGGAGTGGAAGAAGTTGAAGAGGCGGTAGAGCAGGACAGCCCACTTCAGGTAACGTTACCATAGAGCAGATAGAAAAACAGAAAGGTGTGCCTTTATGACTTGCCATCTTCAACATAGAACCTTTAAAACCACAAAAAAAGAAAAAAAAAAATCTAAATATATGGAATATTTTCCATAAAAACATTTTGAACGTTAAGTTTAAACTATACTTCCCCAATATTCATTTTTTCTACCTACTTATAGGTTCTCAGAACATGGAAAAACCAAAAAAGTTTTAGCAAGTAATAATCTAACTAACACATAGCTTGCATTGAGAGTCACTTCAATAAATCAGTACTTATGAGGAATTTTACCAAGTGGAGTTACTCATTAAAACTTGTTTTCATTTAGAGTCTTAAGTTTTTGTAAAGATCAGCGACACTGAACCAAACTCGTATCTAAACATTTGAATCTTAGTTTGGCTTCTATGGGTCTCAACAGTTTGTTTACTGAAAAAGACAGTATTATCATGTTGTGCATTGTGTTATGTAGTGTTATGTTTGATGTGCATTGCCACTTACTAGTCATTTTTGGTCTTGCAGCTTAAACACATTAAAAACTTTTTAAACCACATTTTACGTTACATTTCACTGTAACATTGCTGATCTCCCCAAAAACTGCTCTTAAGGAATTTGCCTGTTTATTGCCCCCCCAATAATGAGATGAGCTTTCCTTCCTTGGTCCCATCAAATAAAATTTATTTTTTATATTATATATCTCTCCAAAGTCTGTCTGAAGGGACAGACATTTCATGATAAAAGCTTATCATGAACAATTTTAAAGGATTATCAGTTTATTTAGGTTTTAAAAACCTTGGTAGTTCAGCAGTCAGCCCGTTGTTACACCACTGAGCAGCAGCTTTTTTGCATGTTTCCACTGGTTTTTGGAACCAGTGGAAACTCTTTTAGCTTGGATTCCTCATTGCCATCACCCTAATCTCCAGCTCCATCCAGTGATTCTCCTATCAAGATTCAAGCCAGGACTGTGATGCTTCAAAACATAAATATCACTTAAAGTCTGAGAAAACATGTCTTAATACATGTTTATTGACATATTTGTGTAATTACAGGAAAAACTAAGAGAACATGAAATTATTGGCAGGAAATAAACAATCATAATGTTCTTTAGAGACCATTTTTACATAAAATAGCAGTAATGGTAGAGCCAGACAATATGACTGGAAAACGCATCACAATATAAGCGTTTCATATCAATCAATATTGATAATTATCGATTAGTTTTTTTGTTTTAAATATCTGAAATACTTCAAAATTTTTGGCGTGAGCTTTACTGTTTTATTCACAATTTGAGAGAATAGTGTGAAAATGAATCACAATATTAAGCCTTCAATTGGAAGCTGAATAATAACTCTTTTGGATCTAGTCACTAGTTTCTGAATTAGGGCGGCTGAAACTATCGTTTTCCTTCTCCTTCATAAGCGTCCACTAATACTGTGTTTATGTGTCACATAAAAAGCCCAATAAAATATAGGCAGAAGGTACTAGAATATAGGGCTGCACAGTGGGACAGTTGGTAGAGCTGTTGCCTTGCAGCAAGAAGGTTCTGGGTTCGATTCCCGGCCCTGGTCTTTCTGCATGGAGTTTGCATGTTCTCCCTGTGCATGCGTGGGTTTTCTCTGGGTACTCCGGTTTCCTCCCACAGTCCAAAAACATGACCATCAGGTTAACTGGCCTCTCCAAATTGTCCCTAGGTGTGAGTGTGTGTGTGCATGGTTGTTTGCCCTGCGCCAGCCTGGCGACCTGTCCAGGGTGACCCCGCCTCTCGCCCGGAGCGTTAACTGGAGATAGGCACCAGCACCACTCCCGACCCCACTAAGGGACAAGGGCGTAAGAAAATGGATGGATGGATTGATCTAGTCACTAGTTTCTGAATCAGGGCGGCTGAAACTATCGTTTTCCTTCTCCTTCATAAGCGTCCACTACTACTGTGTGTTTATGTGTCACATAAAAGCCCAATAAAATATAGGCAGAAGGTACTAGAATATGGGGCTGCACAGTGGCACAGTTGGTAGAGCTGTTGCCTTGCAGCAAGAAGGTTCTGGGTTCAATTCCCGGCCCTGGTCTTTCTCCATGGAGTTTGCATGTTCTCCCTGTGCATGTGTGGGTTTTCTCCGGGTACTCCGGTTTCCTCCCACAGTCCAAAAACATGACCGTCAGGTTAATTGGTCTCTCTAAATTGTCCCTAGGTGTGAGTGTGTGTGTGCATGGTTGTTTGTCCTGTCTGTCTCTGTGTTGCCCTGCAACAGACTGGCGACTTGTCCAGAGTGACCCCGCCTCTCGCCCGGAACGTTAGCTGGAGATGGGCACCAGCAGCCCTCCTGACCCCAATAAGGGACAAGGGTGTTTAGAAGATGGATGGGTACTAGAATATATTTTTTGTATATGAGGGCCATTTTGTCTGTCTTCTCAGGTGATGGAGTCCAGCCAGCCGTCCACTTTATTCAGCAGCTCTCGCTTCCGCAGCAGCTCTGTCACCACGTGGGACAGCCTGAGCCCAGCCACTCCGGTAAGCACTCCGCTTGGACTGAGCTCCAGGCGCTACAGTGCCCCTATTGACCAGGAGAGGATGCAGCAGGAGCTGGTGGTCAAACCCATCAGAGTGAAGAAGAAGAAGAAAAGACATCAAGGCAAGTGAATTAGGACAGATGTCAATGCTGTCAGTGACGGTTAGCTACACTATAGACAGCATGTGTTTTTCCATATTTGGATATTAATAGGCAACTTTAACATTACTGAGAAATGTAAGTGATTCAGTTACATTAAAGTTGTGACTCGAGTATGTAACTTTTATAAAAATAATTTGTAACATATTTGTTAAAACTGTCCTGGCGGTATATTATGAAACGGATAATATGTGAAAAAATGTAGCTTCTCCCAGTGCTAACTAGAAACAACCAATCAGAGTCAGGGGGAGGGTCTTAGAGCAGTCACTCACAATCTCCTGTGGTGCTGCTTACCCCTCCCTCCACTGCTCTCTGCTACGCTGCAGCTCCTCCTGATAGCAGATCTTGTTGCGTATGCTAAGTCTAGATAACAGTGGATGAATGGTTTTCATGTAACAATAAGTTGTTTCTCCACCATTAGCACACTTAGCAGTGCACACACATGTCGATTGGTAGCGCTAAGCTCCTCTTCTTGGCTCTCATTGGTTATTTTTGGTTGGGAGCTGTGCCTTTCTTCAGACGGCATTAGCAGCTCAGGGAGGAAGTGGACCAGATCGATGTTTTCATAGATTATCTCTCACATATTACACTGTAAAATATGAAAAAAATCCTATCCTTATAAAAGCTACATACTGCAGGTTTACTATCACTTAAAATAGGTGATATTACATTAATAATTGTAGCATTCTGTTTAGCATGTTAATGCTATATAGCTTTAACATGCTGACTAGTATACATTCTATTTAGCATAGAATGTTAGCACTGCTAAATAAAATGCTAACATTCTATTTAGCATATCAGCATTCTATTCTGAAAAAATGTTAACATTTAGCATGCTACTTAGATTTAGCATGCTAATTGTATTTAAAACATGCTATTATAACCAGGTTTATCCTGAAAGCAGACTGCATAATGCTAACAGAAGCCGAAGATGTCATCACCTACAGCAGATTCCTTCTAGTACTACTGTTCACTACTCTTCCTGCTGTTCTTCTGCAGATTACCATTCTTACTAATGTCCAAGCTTGCCATGTTGTTGCTTGTTTAACTGAGTGAGCTAAGAGTATGTGCTGACAGGTAGGTATGACTCATTGTGATCTGTCTCCATCTGTCTTTAGACCTTTCCTTAGACCGTTGCTCTGGAAACCGTCTTGTAGAGAGCAGCTGCTCAGATTCAGTGTTTATAGTCCAGGACAGCAACTGTAGTGACGGAGAAAGTGGAACTCCGTCCAGTGACCACGCCTCCCTCCTTGGTCTTGATGCTGAGAGCCAGGACACTCTACAGCAGAACCACGACCAGAAGCCTCAGGAGACACAACACACAGGTTCAGATAACGGTTTGGAAGTCAGGGAGGAAGTGGAGTCTTCCCTCAACCAGTCTGGGTTTGTATCTGGTGATTGGCAGCCTTCAGTAGATCCCATTACTGCCGATACGACAGTCCCATTCTTCTTTTCAGTTCCATTCCCAGTGCAGGGTCTCTGCTCCTGTCGGGACTGAAGAGCAATCAGAACCCAGAAAAGGCTCAGAACGACGGTTCAGAGGCAAACGGTATCCCCCCCACCCCAGATGTTGACCAGCTGCTGGAATCCACCTTCTCTTACATGAAGGCTGAGGATGATGGAGGGCTGGAGCCAGCATCCAGAGATGAGACGGTAGGTTTTCACTGGTTTTTTTAACATTTCTGCCAGTTATGTAAATATCATCTCATGTTTACGTACACATGTTGAGTACGGTTGAACAATATATCAGAATGTATAGGTATTGGCCAACATTAGTCCTTCTTTGACATATCTGTATCGATCCAGTAAGTAAAACAGGGATGCTAATAAAAGCCGACATTTATTTACAACCTGTTGCTGTTTGTGTTTTAGCAGAGGGAAGAAGTTGGTCGTGTGGTATTGGTAACTAGACCTGTCACCATCACACATTTTTCTGGACGATAAATTGTTCCAGAAGTTATTGCGATAAATGATAATGTTGTTGTTTTGAGGCCATTTTGTTTTTAGACCATTTTAAAGTAATATAACAAGACTGGCATAATAATTACAAGAACACATCCTCAAAGAGCAATGGACCTTAAACTCTAATGGACATATAACACTGGAACTGGAAGACATTTTAAATATACAAAATAAATAAAGAAAACAACAAATAAAATGAATTATAAAGACTCTGCAAACAACATTGTCCTTCAAAAAAGAGTTAACTGAGACATTTATCATCTAGTTTTGGTACAAAGAGAGAAAACAGAAAAACAACAAATCATACAAATAGAAATGTATTAATTGTATTAATTTATCATGTGATTAACTGAATTCGTGCTTATTGCGACAATAAGTAGCTTGTTAATGAGCAGCATGCAGGTTGTTCAGACGGTTCTCTCTCTGTGTGAGCAGGAGGACCACCCACTCCTCTCTCCTCAGCTGGC
The DNA here is from genome assembly GCF_904066995.2 of Poecilia reticulata. NCBI lineage: Eukaryota > Metazoa > Chordata > Actinopteri > Cyprinodontiformes > Poeciliidae > Poecilia > Poecilia reticulata. The sequence goes on from NC_088851.1 coordinate 2,997,651, forward strand.
AAATCAGGTGTTTCCCTGTGATGAGAGCAGTCAGGACAGGAAGCCCAGCATGTCCAGTGATGAGGAGGGAGACATCTACTGTCACTCTGCTCCTGCTGCTGCTGCTGCTGCTGCTGGAGGAGGAAACGGCCACAGTGCTCCATCTGCAGAGACGGAGAGGACAGCAGAGAGAGACGCAGAGCAGGACAAGGCCAGGCCTTACTTAGTGAGAAATGAAAAGTATTCACTCATTTAGTGGTATAGCTCTTTTTTGTCACACTTAAGTGATCAAAGAAGTGATCAGATTGTAATATTAGACAAAGATAACCTAAGACGATACAAAAAAGCAGTTTTCAAATGATTGAATTTTGAACTAAAAAAGAAACTTGCAGTAATCAGGCTTTGAAACTACTCCAAAGAATCGGGTTAATCACAGCTATTGCAGGTTCAATCTTGAAGGTTGACAATAAAGCAAAATCAGAAGAAATCTGTAAACTGGGTAATAATCTGTCACAACACTGTATGTGAGATACTAAACCCCATAGTGCTGACTGTACCCACTGCAAGTCAATGAATGTAATTCAATATTACATTCACGCACACACACACACACACACACACACACACACACACACACACACACACACATACATATATATATTAGAGGTGTGCCGATCGATCGGCCACCGATCATAATCGGCCGATTTCCGTGGAAAAAGTGTATGATTGGTGATCGCCGATTACGGTCTCTTGTTGCCGATCACACAAACCGATCACCTGCATCTCATTTCGCAGTCTGCCTGTGCAGCTGGTCTCCTCTTTTTTTTCGCTCTGCGCAACCGCGCAGCAACAAATCCTAAGCGATGTGGAACTATAACGCACTGAGTGAATGGGGAAGTTTGCGTGTTGCGGCTGAAAATTGAAGCACGTCAAAATGCATCAACACGACGAATCTAATATGACATAAAAACAATGCCATACTTGACTGAGTTTGGCTACATCGAGGCTCACTGCAGTAAAAAAGACATATGGAGGATCAGATGGCAGGTAAAGCAGCGCACAGCTACAAACACTCACCCGGATTAGCATGACGGTCAGAAAGCTAAACAAATAACCCGCAAAATTATTTAAGTCTTTGTGCTGCGATGTAAGACGCTGGTTCTGCTCTCGCTGTCGAACCGCTGCTACGCGCTACAGGTAGTAATATTTCACAGACGGAGTGCCGCTTCTGCTCCACCTGGTAGTGACTCTCACACCGAATCTCTGCTTAAAGCTGCAGCATGTAACTTTAAAAAAATACATTTTACAATCATATTAAAACTTTCGGTGTCCTAACATGAGACGGATAATCTCTGAAAAAAGAATCGATCTCCTCTGCCTCCTCCGTGTCCTGCATAATTACTCCTGTATTTGCCTTTGAATGTTACGTTTTATACTTGAAATGTTTGGCAATGTTGAGAGGTTTTATTTTGACTCTGCATTATTTAGCCTCTTCAGAGCCTTCATATGTTTTCGGTCTGTTGAAGATAGTATTACCGATAGCAGTACAATTTGCACAATGCCTGTTTTGTTTGACCTCAGAAGTGAGAAGAAAACAAATATATCGCTATACTTTACTTATTTACTGTATGGCTAGTTCCATGGCTAGCTCACTGTGTCTTACTCTGCAGTTGTGGAGTCACAATATCTGGGATCATGAGCGCCCCCTGCCATGAGGCAAGAGAACTGCCTGCCTCACCTCGAGTCTACTGTCTGCCGTTTCTGATCGCTCCTCCGCACACAAAACACGATACACATACAGTTAGTGACAAAAAAAACACTGTACATTATATACATAAGCTAAATTATGGAAAATCAGTCCATATATTAATTTTTTTTTAGCCATTTTATTGCTGACGTACAGACAGGACGAACAGGCTCCCATAGAATGGCAGCCAGTGCAATTAGCGAGAGGTTGCGCAATCCCAGGTGAAAATCCAGCGATTTTGAAGAAAAAATAATCAGAATTGACTAAGTAAAAAATAGGTACTTTATAGTACAAACCACAGGGTGTAAATAGCAATATAAATGATTTTATTATATATTATTTTCCATGAAGACAGGTGAAGCTCTGCCTCACCTGCCTCCCCTGACTGTCCTTTGCAGTTGGCAGAAAGCTGGATGGGCTACTCTGGACCAGGATGTGGGATCCTGAGCCTGCAGGTGACTGACAGGTGAGCCCGGTCAGCCTCCCTGCTGACCTGCTGCTAGCGCTCACATTGCTCACTCTGACAACCTGCGCTTCCAGGCATGTGTGGTGTTTGGATTTCAAAGGAGGGCTGTTCTGCAGCACGCTTCCTGAAACTGGACTCAGATGGCAGCGCTTCGAAGACAATGTCCACCAGGTGGCGCTGTCCCCTTCAGGTATGCTGATGTCTTACTTTGGTTCAGCGCAGTGACTCATCCCAGAGAGTCATTCATAAATGGGTGTGTAGTATTATCCTGATGCTAACCGCTGTTAACCCCTCAGGCAACCTGCTGTGGAAGGTGGAGCAGAAAACCATGACGGCATTTGCTTGTGCCAAAGTGTCAGTTAAAGGAAAACGTCACTGGTACAAAGCTGCAGAGCAAGCGGCCTTTGTGGCGCTGAGTGACGACTCTGCTTGGATCATCAGGACCAACGGAGACCTCTACCTGCAGACAGGTGACTTCCCATCTGTCGCATTTAGTCAAGCTTTACTGTCACTAAAACACTAGTCATACCTTCAGGTTATCATGTTTAGCTTTTTTTTTTCTTTGTATTTTCGTTCAACTAAGAAGTTTGTTTCTGTAGGAATCATATGAAAATAATATGTTTTTATTTATATTTTAATTTTAAAAAATTGCATATTTAAAATTATTTATTCTCTTCTGAATAGTCAGTGAGTAAAATCTTTTTTCATGTTTCAGTTTTTATTTTGGTGATGAGCTCCTAGTCTTTGAGGTGGGGAGGCCTCCTCACCGTCATCTGATCTGAATCTATCTTTGATTCAAATGCATTTAAGACAAAAAAGAAAATCCTTCTTATGAAACATGCTCTTGTTTGTAGCTCATATATTATTGGCTTATATATTTTAATAAATTTTTAAAAATACCTTTGTTTTATCTAAACAGACCTCCCTTGTAAATGACATATTGCATCTCAGTGAGACAATAAAAATAGAAAAGAAGTCTTCCAAAATGTGAAAAAGATAAAGAGTTGTTAATTGTTCACAATACATAATGTACTTGGAAGAAAAAGTGTGCTTTGAGTTTGAACTGGAGAATAAAAGTAACTTGAAGGACAAAAGGTTACGAAACCAGACTTCAGGCTTAGTTAGTTAGTTAGTTAGTTAGTTAGTTAGTTAGTTAGTTAGTTAGTTAGTTAGTTAGTTAGTTAGTTATGTTTAAGTGATTTATATTTATGGAGATTTTCCAAAAAACAAACTGTGAGACTGAAACAAAATGACTAAAGTTGCAGTTATATCAGCAACGTGATTATTTATCATAATTGGAATATTTTGTTTTGGATATAACGGGGATTCCAGAGGCAGGCAGAAAACTCCTCATTTATGCTCAGTCATGTTTATGGTTCAGTCATCTATCAAGTCCCTGCTTCTACATTTAATCAGGACCATTTCCTCTGACACACCGGTTAGTATGGCGTGTGACCAAAATATGTTTATGAGATGCTTTCTGAAATCTGAAAAAACTACTTTCCACACAATCATCATACATTCCATTTCCAAAACTTAGAAGTAATCCAAACTTTAACATGTGGATAGAAACGTCTGCAGTGACTGTTGGCTTTGATTCAGGACAGAAAGAAGGCAGAGCTGATCTCACAGGTGCAGCGTTGCTATGGGTTACTGCTGATACATTTAAGGCTGTGTGTGTTTCAGGTCTGAGTGTGGAGCGTCCCTGCGCCCGCTCGGTCAAGGTGGAGTCTCCATGTGTGTTCAGCCAGGTGTGTGTGAGAGGGGGCGTGGTCTGGGCTCTAAGTGAACACAAGGCTTTGTTCTACAGAGAAGGACTGAGCAGCTACTGCAGCGAAGGAGATGGCTGGAAGTACGACACTGTCAGGTACCGAGCCGACTCTAACACACCTTCAACACAACCACAGTACAGCACAACTCAGCTAGTTGTATTTAGGTCAAGCCCCAAATGAAACGTCAGTATTCATTTGGGACTTGAATACTGACTTTCCATTTGATTTGAAATGGAAAGAAAAGACTAAGAGATGAAAGAATTGGCAGATATTGATCATTTAAAGGGATAGTATCATGTAAAGTCAACCTTTTTTGAGCTTCACATCATATTATAAGGTTATTCCCTCATCAAAACACCTGTAGTGTTGCTTTGATTCTTTCATGCATGTTTGGTGAAATATTTTAATCTCACTTGGCAACCGAAAAAGCCTGATTGGACCTAGCTCCGCCTCTGAGGACGCAGGTCCACCTAAGAGCTGCAGTTTCCAGGCTTCTGAGCTTCCGCCTCACAGAGCAGCACTTCCACATTCAGCTCCTTCAGACTAGCCAGCAGCAATTAGCAAACACCTGGTAGAACTGCACATCTCCTGGGTTCATTCTAGGAGCTACTTCTCAGTGCAGCGCTGCTAAAAATGTTGTTAAAGGTTAATAGAGGAGCCATGTTATGATGACTTTCTGAAGGCGCAGTTTCAGAAAGAGCAGTTTTTAAAGAGACAGAGGCCCAATTTCAAGGCATTAAATTAGGAAGTAAAATTTCATTTTAATATTAGCATCTGGAAAATACATAATACCGGCCCTGTAACTCAGTGAAAAAGCGACCACACCGCCTGCACTGCTTCTCTGCTGCAGTTAAACTCCCTGAAACGTTCGCTGCATCACGATCACTGTCACATGACTAAACAAAGATCACATGACCAACCTGCTCCACCTCCAGGTATTAATTCTGATATGTTGTGCATCACTAAGCAAAAACCAGGGTTGCCATTTAGTCATTAGCACAAATGATTTTAAATAGGGATGTCTTAAATCTAACTCTTTGTTTGCTGGAGTTTGGAAACCCTCACCAGTCAAAGCTGACTGTGTTGCTGGCTGAGGATAATTTGTTCTGTTGCTTGACTTCAATATATCCATGAAGATCAGCTACATGTTTTTTTTTTTTGCCCGGTAACCGAGCAACTAGACACACAAGTAAAAGGGAACATGTCATTAGTTCTTATTTGTCCGTTTCTGCTGCAGTGAGGCTCAGGGCCTGGAGCTCATCTGCATAGCTCTAGGAGGAGGCGGAACCGCCTGGGCGCTTGATGCCAGCGGCAGCCTCTGGTTCCGAACCGGCGTCTGCCCGTCCAGACCCCAGGGCAACGATGACCACTGGTGGCAGGTACTCATGTTTAGAGGGGAGCGGATCCATTTTGGCTTCTGTTAGGTTCTGGGTTCTGCTCTTTCATCACTCCGCTTTTCTTCTCCACCAGATCAGTATTTCAGACTACGTGGTCTTCGATCAAGGCAGTTTTTTCCAGACCCTGCTGCAAGCTACGCAGAGCGTTGCCACAGTTACCAGGGGTCCGGTGGAACGAGTGGTGGCCTTCCTGTCGCAGTACTCCCAGTGTCAGCCCAGCCTGGTCAGCGCTAACGCCACTGGAGTGTGGGTGGCGTCAGGACGGAACCAGCTGCACCTGGCACGTGGAAATCTCGTGGGTCAGTGAGGTTCTGCACAGCAGCTCAGCAGCTTTCAGTTTCCTCCTGCTTATCACTTCCATTTGGTTTTTTTCAGGAACATTTTGGCAGAACGTGGTCCCAAGAGGAACTGTGTCAGCCACCAGGTGGACCTTCATCACTTCTTCATCTGTGCCTCATAAAGAAGGTAAGCCGTCTGGACGGAACACACATCTGGACCTCTAGCACTCAGCTCTGCAGATGTCAGCTGTCTGTGTTGACTGTGTATAGGAACGTTCCTGTGGTTGGCTCAGAGCAGGAAGGATCTGTTCTGTGTGTGGGACCGGGATGGAGAGCTTCGTCCTTCCTCCGTCCAGCTCCCACCAGAGGTAAGACCACCCAGCTCGTCTCTGCGTCTAAATCTGTCGCTTTTCAGGCACTTTGGATGGGCGCCACCAGGGGTCCTCAACCTGCCGCTTCGGACTTTTCAAAATGGCTCTCAGTGACGTTCATAAAGAACAGATGTTTCTGAATATAGATTTTATCAGGTTTGAAGCACTTCCATGGAATAATTGTTTTAAATTTCCACAACAGAATGAAATACTGAAAGTGTCAGTTATATATTTTTAGGTCTGTTTTTCTTGTCATTATGTTGGAGTTTTTCTACAGCGACTTCAACAGCATCACACATTTTATTTTCCATTATTTTGTTGGTAACTAAATATTGTCATCTTCCTAAAATAAAGGTCTAAGTAATATTTTGTCAAAAGTCATTTTTTGGTAAAAAACTTTTAGGAAGATGATTTTGCAAACAAAATATTTAGTTTTAGAACTGTGATGTTCATTAATAATACATGAATATGACGGACATTTTAATTTATTCAAATTATATAATATTTACCTATGATTTTTTTAAACAAATGTGGTGAAAATATGACATTGAAAGATGAACCCACACTTTTTTTCTCATGCTATATGCAAAAAAATATCACTTCTAATATTTATGTTACTTTACAATCTGCTTGCTATAATTATCTGCATTGGTTGCACCATCTTTTTAACTAATCTCACCATCCCATAAAATATAATGTATTGACTTCTTTTTTTTTTTGCATGATTTTTGTTTTATATTAAAAGTATTTTTAGCAAAGAAGAAAAAAATCTCCACCTTGTTCTTGCCAAAAGATAATTTAGGTAAATAAATCACTTTTGGCAAGAATTACATACCATTATTTTAGGAAGTTGATGGTATGATATCTTAAAACTTGAAAAGCTAAATAATTAAAACAGTGGTTCTTCAAAAATGACAAACTTCTTAAAAGTAGACATTTCTCAAAAAGGTCATGCAGCTAATAGCTGTGTCTGGTCTACACTCTCTTCCTCTCCTCTGTGAGCTTAGGTGGAGCTGACCCACTTATCCGCCTGTCGTGATGCTTTGTGGGGTTTGGACATTCACGGCCAAGTGAGCATTCGAACCCTGTCCCCTTCCTGTCCCATCGGTTTGCATTGGACCCTCCTGGACCTCAGCCAGCTTGGTGCGTTCCACAGAAACTCTGTGTTTTTAAAAACTTATGCTGAGCTGCTCTTGTTGGTTTATTAATTTCTAGGTCAGATAATAACTTGATCACAGTCATTTTTAAGTCCCCCCCCTTTTACAGAATGATGCAGTGCTTGGTATTGGACTATTATATGAAATCCTAATAAAATATAATGTTCTAATGAAAGAAAGTGTGAAAATCTAAAGATTTTGCAAGACGCAGCGGTGTCTTGCAATGGAAACCTGCACTTCCTGTGTTCCCAGCTGTGTGACTTCCCCCTCCTGGTGGCTCAGAGGCATAACAGCTGAGGGCCAGCTTTAATCTTCCACTCCATGTCAGTTCTTAGATAGCACAAACTGAGACATGAAACAACAAATCTAGATCATAGCTTCAAAAAGGATTTCTTCTGTTCTGCCTAACATTTTAGCCAATTCAGACAAACACTTCTCACTTCTCCAGAATGTTCCCACCGCTCCTCTAAACCCCGGATAGATTACACTGTTCACTCTGTCTTTCTGGGCCGTGTTTCATTTTCTACAACCACGCTGTGCGGAGGATGTTTGGTGTAATTTGAGGCTCAATGTCTTTGGCACATGTCGGATAACGAAAATAAATCTCGGATCAGGGAATGATTTGGGAGACAGCCGCTGCACCACCGATCACATCACGCATTGTTTCAGACGGTGCAGAAACACATTGAAGCTGGAAGATCCAGACTCAGCTGTGTGTGTTCGTCACATTGACAGTCTGAGGTTGTGTAACAGGTTTGTGTCAGAGCTCAGCGGGAATGTGTGTGTGTGTGATAGAGATAGTGTAGCATGGCGGAAAGGTCAGATCTGTTTATAGAGCCCCTGCTCTTCTCGTTATCAAAGATCACATGATTACCTGACATGTCTTCACCTGCTGTACGTTGTGGACACCCAGCCTGAGACACAAACCTGATAGTCTGCTATAATCTGTTCCATTTGTGACCAAAGTTGCAACATTTGTTACATTTTCAGCTGCTTTGGTTCTCTTTCGCTCTCACCTGTGTCAAATTAACCAAAACCTTTGAATAAACTGTTCACCTCCTCGCCTGTGGGGGCGCTACACCAAGAACCACTGACAGAAACGACAGAAATCACAGAAAATCACTTCAGAAAATCACTTCATTCTTCACAAAACGTAAACAAAAATGGAGTGATATCAAATTTTATTGGTTGTAGGATTTCTTATTGGTCTTTGGAAAAAGACCATGACTCATTTCTCTTGCTATCACAACACTAGTTCGTTTGTTTATATTTACCCAGAATGACCTGCGCTATATTGTGCTTCCTACTTTTGGAGCGGTCTCTGGTCCGTTCGGTATTCTCATATGCATTCAAACTGAACCAGAGTTTACGTCAGCCAAACTGAGACCGAGGTTTGTAGTTTGACCAAAAAAACGAACTCTGGTCTGTCTACAAACCTCGCGGACTGGCGACTGCTCCAAAAAGCAGGAAATGGACTAATGCATAGGGCATTCTGGGGAAATCTAGCCAAAACAAATACACTAGTTTGGGGCTAGCAGGAGAAATGAGTTGTGGTCTTCTACCAAAGACAAAAGAGAAATCCTCCAACTGCTAAAATTTCCTCTACTCCATTTTTGTTTTCATTTCATGAAGAAGGAAATTGCGTTCAGAGATTTTCATGTTGTTTCCGTCAGTGGCTTTTGGTGTACAAGCAAGGAGGTGAATAGATTTTTCAAAGGTTTTGGTTAGTTTGACGCAGTGCAGTGTGAAAGAGAACCACAGCAGCTGAAAATGTAATAAATGTTGCAATTTTGGTCCCCAATTGAGTCTACTGGACTATCACGTCTGAGAAAACCATATTCTGCATTTTTTGTTCTCCTGGTTCAGGATGATGGTTCATTAGCAGAATGTCTGCAGAACTTTGACATGCTGAGCAGGTTGTTGGGCCATCTGAATGAGCAGAGACACGTTGAAAACTGGCAGGACATCAGCCCTGCCTGGAGGACTGGAACTGGACACCCAGGATCTACATCTTATGATTACAGTTTCATCATATTTATACACTGCTTGCTGTTTTCCACACATGTAGCACTTTTAGGCTATCATTCACTTTTGGCAGCAGATACAGCAAGTTGCCCAATGACACTTTAGCTCATGAAAGACCTGCTGACCAACTTCTAATGTTCAGATTACACAACAGCCACTCTGTCACCTGAGCCACAGGCTGTTTGTTGACCCTGAGCTGCCCAGAGCTGCAGGCAGTAATATACATATCAGCCATGCCTGTAAATAAATACAATAAAGTGTGTTGTTGGGTTTTCTTTAAAATGTGGTTATTTTTAATTAGTAAAGTCTGTCATAAATAGTGCTTTGCAAAAGTATTTCTAAGGATGGATCTTTCTTTTTTTTACATTTGGCCACATTACAACCATTCATCCGTTATCTACTTTGCCTATCCTTACATGTTGCTGGGGGGCTGGAGCCCATCTCCAGCAGCCATTGGGTGAGAGGCAGGGCTCATCCTGGACAGGTCACCAATCCATCACAGGGCAAACAACTGCGCACAAACACACACACGCACACACCATAGGACAATTTGGAGAGACTAGTTAACATGCAGAAGGAGCCCGGATCGAGATCCCAACCCAGTTGTCCCACATTACAACCACAAACCAAAATATGTCTTCATGGGATCTTATGTTTTAGAGCAACGCAAAGTTACTTAATTAGCTTAATTTTTTTCACAGCTCATTTGTTTCATGTGATACTGTCATAACATGGTGACAGTTTTTAAAAACTTTTTTAAACTTATATAAGTCACCTGCAGCAGCTTTAGGTTTTGCATACATCTGTTTGAAAATCCTAATGCAGGCTCCATAACGAAGTGTTCCCGTTTTTCCTTCAGGAAGTGTTCGTCTGGTCAGTGTAAGCTGTGGCAGCCAGAATGTTTGGTCAGTGGACAGTCGAGGACTCGTCTACTTCAGAGTTGGAACTCAGCCTTTGAATGCGAGCATGATGATGCCGGCTTGGATCTACATCGAACCGCCTTCACAGGTAACGGCTTCAATATGCTGCTGTTTGTCCATCTGACAGAGGTCCCAAATCAGCTTCGTGTGAAAAATGTTGATGGTCCAGTGGAGCAGTGGTCTGTGTCTCAGGTGTTCTTCAATATTTTTCATTGGTTGATGAATACCTACAGGTATTTGCACTGTAGGGATGGGATGGACACCAGCTGCATTTCCGTTCCAAATGTGTGCAAATCTTTGTTTATATTTTGCTGATGTTGAAGAAACAAACTTTCATTAGTACTGTGTTTCTATTTAAATAGGAAATGAAATTAAAATCATGCGTGAATAAGCTTATTCACACAATAAGTCATTAAAAATCATGGCACCCACAGTTACATGAGATATATTCATAAGTCAGAGCTCATTATCTTTTAGCCAATCAGAAGAGACATCCTCATCTTATTCAGGGGTCGGAGCAAGAAGCCCCGCCTACAAAAGCAAACCATCGTCCTCCTTCTACTTTCTGTCGTGTTCTTTGTGGTTTTCACCAGTTGTAACATCCAAATGTTCGTCATGTCTCGTGTGATGCAGAAAAGTGTTTCCATTGTAGTTTTGTGAACTACTTATATTTGGATATGGCTGAAAATCTGTCTCATCCTAGCACAAAAACCTGATCTATTTTTTTTTAACTGCTGTGTTTCCATTAAGCAATTTTATTTTCTTAACTTCAGTTTGGGCAATTTTATGGTTAATGGAAACGCAGCTCCATGGAGTCATTCTACAGACATCCATAATGCAACAATGACCTGTCACATCTTTACAGCCAATAGGAGTCCAGCTGGTCAGCATCCAGACGAGTCCTAACGATCATCTCCTCTGGGCTCTGGACAACAGGGGAAGTGTGTTTGTCAGAACTGGACTAAGTGATGAGATGCCTGTTGGGACAGACTGGGAGCTGGTACCAGGTACTTCTTTCTCTGACTGCTTTGTCGATGTACATTACCTGTCCATTCTGTGTGTTCCACTGGTTTACTCTGTGTGTGTGTGTGTGTGTGTGTGTGTGTGTGTGTGTGTGTGTGTGTGTGTGTGTGTGTGTGTGTGTGTGTGTGTGTGTGTGTGTGTGTGTGTGTGTGTGTGTGTGTGTGTGTGTGTGTGTGTGTGTGTGTGTGTGTGTGTGTGCAGGACTGGCTGTCAGTCAGATGGTTGTCAGCTGTCAGACTGTTTGGGTTCGGTGTGTAAACGGAGAACTGGCTCGGCGTTATGGCATTTCTGATCGGAACCCTGCTGGAGATTACTGGAAGAAGATTCCTGGAAACACTAACTGGTTTACTGGTAAGACGGTTCACACCAGTTACAGTTGAATCTACATCATCATGACACACCTTGATAGGTTTGCATCACAGCCCGTCTTCACTCCCATTCCTTTGAGTGTTCTAACCATTTGCCCAAACAAAAGAAAAAGTGAATTGTGTATTTAATCTGATAATTATCAACTAGAGCTGCAGTCTTTAAAAACCGATGAGGCATAAAAAGATAATGAGAAACTTTTGAATAAATACTCTGCTGTTCATATGTTGCTAAAAACTCTACATCCACTCTTATTTTTTTAGTGTAGAGTGACGTTTTCTGACAACTCAAATCTTTTATTAACTTTGGTTTCCTGAAACAGGAACACACCTCTAAGTGGCTTTTAAACAATCAAAGTGGCCCATTAAAACATGAACGGGTAGAAATAACACCAAACACAGGAACACCCTTCTAATACAGCCATATTTTACCTATTATTATTCAGGCAGGTTATATGTTATAAGGTAAGATTATGTATATATTATATTTAGTTTGAAACTAGGCTGTCTCAGAAATTTGTAATGATGGCCCCTGTATTTTTTAGAGGTGCTAAAACAGGTTTAAAAAGAACAAGTTCATCTCTGGTAAGGTGTTGGAAAAGCTTGGATTACAAGCAAAAAGCACAGATTTGATGAACACAGCGTTGTACAATCCAAGAAAAGACAGGCGCTGATTATGAAAAATTAGCTGTACAAATGATATGGTGTGTTTTAAACTGGTGTGATGTTGGATTGGACCGGGGCGCCTCCAGTCAGGTTGGAATGTGAGTCGTAAAACAGTCGATCTTTGATCAGAAGCCGACATTGATTCCAGCTGGATGATAAAGAAAATCGAGCGCTGAAGCAGCCAATGTCTCCTCTCTGCTCAGTGACTCCAGAGGAAGAGCTGTGGGCGGTGACTCCCATTGGAGGACTGTGCCGACGGCTGACAAAGCTCCTCCCACACATGCCCAGTGCCGCCCCGCCTGCAGGCGCCGTGCTCGGAGGAGAGGATGTTGAGGATGAATGGGAGCTGATCTGACCGGCGACACCGTCTCTGCTGCTGGTCATCTGAATCGGGATCGGCTTGGAAGAACGTTGTGATGTCATCGACGTTGCTCTTCCCATCGTGTGACTTCACAGCTGGACCAAATCTGAGCAGGCCGATGACATCACATCCTGCAGCGTCTGCTGCACGGGTCACTCTGGGAAGACCAGGTGTGAAATGAAATGAAGGGAATTTATCTTATTTTTGTAACAGGAAGCACTTTAACCTTATTTAACTTTGCTAATATTTATTCCAGACCAGTTCAGCTCTTCAAGCTGGTTTGAAATTAGCTTTACAATTCATCTTAAGTAAATGTTTTGGACTAAAAGGAGACATTAGACAGCTGAGTTTGGCTTAGTCCATTTGAAACTGTTTCTCTCCTTTCCTTGGCTGGACGCACTCACATGGTGCTGCATTCATGACCCATTCACTTGACGGAAGGAAAACTTTTCTTTTTTTCCTTTTTTTATTTAAACACAGAATATGCCATATTCCTCGTCTGATGGCTTCCCATAAATCAAAACAAAGTTCTGAGTTGCCTTTCTGTTTGTGAGGATTTGGGCGTCCAGCCTGTCAGTCACAGACTTTTACCTTTAGGGCTGTCGGTCTTCATATGTTGCAACACTACTGAAGGGGTTGAGGACTTCCTGTCAGTTTAACAGACTGAGACTGTTTGAGTTCAGAACTGGAATCCAGACCCTTCGGACACTGTACATAGCAGCTTGACGGGGTTTCCTCTGTAACTCATGACCAACCCAGGACATTTAAGGAGCATTTGAGTAAAATGTCATTCAGTTTGTCCCCTGCTCACTCGTACGGGTCCTTACTGATTCCCTGTCATCACTTTTCTGCTGTGAATTAGTTCATTTTATTTTGTGAGTATTTTTGGTTTCTTTTTATCGGTTATCTTTATGCATTTGTGGAATTTTAAGGGAGCACATCAGTATCTCCCAAAAGTTTTTTTTCTTCTTCTCTGAGTTTAATTCTCTAACTACTCTAACCAACCGCACAACCCTGACTACTTCAAAAAGTTTACTTTGTGCTTTCACGCTAAATAATAAATGAGAATGACCCGGTAACACTGAGAAGAGCAAAATATTCAAGCATAAAGTGGATTCACTGTCACTGCTGTCCTATGGACAGTTTTATCCCAGTAGCTGCAATCAGTTTTAGTTGATAACTGAAGATTCGAGACCCAAAGAAACTGAGCTAGAGGAATTGTTGAAACAAAGATTTGTTGACTGTGTGTGGAAATGAAAACTTGTATGATCCCTGGTAAAACCCCATGTCCCCTGATTATCCCTGTTTCACTGATCAGTCTGCTCTGGGTTTAAATCTAAAGGAATAAAGTTCTGCTCACTTTAATCTTTATTACACTCCCTTGCAAATGGTTAATTATCGTTTTTCACTGAAGCATGCAATGAGAGATGTTCTCTGCACAGACACAAAGCTCTCCTGAGTAGCTCGACAACTAGAAGGTCAGTATTGCTCTCTTGTGATCCCACAGTGTTGAGGCTTTAATTGACAAACTGTGATTGTCAGGTGAGCTAGTCAGTCACTCTGTAAAAGATGTTTTATTGCACAGACAGGAAAAACATTTAATCTTTTCCACTTTTTTTTTTTTTTTTTTTTTTTACATTTTCCCAAATTGTAAATAATAATTTGCAACTTGGAAAAGAGATTGTCAGCTCTAACCTTGTGTGAATACTTCCACTGACGCATCTGAGCACATCAGCTGTGATGTTCCTGGACTCAGAGGGTGTTTCGGGTCTTTCAACATCATACACCCTCTGCCAGGTGGATTTCCAGCTTTTTTTCTCTGTTTCTACAGGTTTCGAGGCAGTCTGCAACGGGGCTGACTGGTGTTCTTCCTATGCTTCTTTCTTTCTTCTACTCCCATCTCCTTTCCTTTTGAACCCTTTCAACAATCTTTCTGCCTTTCTTTTCTCATTTCTTTTTTTTTCTCTGTGTCCATTACATTTAAAATGAACCTAAAGAAGTTTCTACTTAAATTATTTATACATCAAGTGGAGCATCATGGCAGAAGCAGTATTGCTCCACTTGTGAAAGTAAATCTGTTTTGCCTCCCCTTTACACAAGATAACAATACATTGTTCCCACAAGTCTGAACTGGAAGTGATACGCACCATCTTAGTAGGCAAGAGCGTGGCATCGTCACACTGCCGGACAGGACGCGTTTAAAATGAGCTCTGCTGGAGCCAGCTGAACATTGTCCGAAAAACAAAAACAAAAAAACAATATCACCTCCTGTTGTCTAATTCGTCGTTTTTGCCAGTAGTAGCGTCCGGCTTTTAGTTGCATGAGTCATGTGATACAAAGAAAAGTATTTTTATTGCATTTTGCATAATACTTTTATTTTGAAAAATGACCTCATCCTACCACAAAAGCTTTATCAAAAGATGTGGCTTTTTTTTTCCCGAAATTGACTTATTTCCATTAAGTAAATTTATTTTTGTAATTACAATTTGCACATTTCTGTGATTAATGGAAGTGCAGGTTCTGACACCTCACTGGACAGATATATAACTCCAGTCGTTCACCTGCATCATAACGGTCCAGACCCTCTCATCAGTTAGGGGAAATATTTTAAATAATCCAGTTGACCAAAAGGTCATCCATTATTATCACGGTTGTCCCAGACAGTTGGTCCTCAGTATTGTCTTGCAGGGAGATTAGACACCACGGAATTTCAGGAAATATTTCCAAAAGTTGTCGACTAACCCTGGACTACCTGCGGAGGAAGAGTTTGGTCCGGCCAACTTGTCTGCCAGATGTTAGGAGTAACTACATCTGGCTCAGCTGTTATGTTTTAAGGCTTCATTACTATTTTTAATTGATTCTGTTTTATTGGTCCCTGTTGAAGTAAACACCTGAAGCAACTGGAGTCTTTATGACTATACACCTAAGAATGATTGGCTGAGAATGGTTACTGTCCGTTCTTTATAGTAAGACTGAATCAATCAACTGCAAACACATTTATTGGACACTTCCATTAGCCAGACGGTTTAGCGCACAGCACTGGCTTTCACTGCTGATCAGCTGCTTCCTCCTTAATGTTGTTTCCAATGATAACAGTGTGGACAGTTTATGTTTGAAAGAACGGATGCAGCATGTTTGTCTGTGTAAGATCGATTTGTGGAGCTAAAACAAGACTCCACACTTCAAACCGAGGGGCTCCGTCAGACCCTGGCGGTTCATGGTTTCACTCTATTCTGTAATGTCCTGCCTAAAACTTGACAACACAATATGCTGGCATATTCCAACAAAGCAAACAAAAACCCAACTTTTGGGAGATGGTAATGAGAAAAATCCTTTCTCATTACATAATTTTCCTCGTACAACAGGGATGAATGTTTTCACCATCCAAAAGGTGATGAAAACTATTGGCCTGAACTCACTAATTTTAGGTATGCGTTTATTTTTCTATACGTTTGTTTTGTGGAGAAAGAGACGGAGGAGATAGACGACCTTTAACCCTACTGCTAAGCTTATCCTGAGACTCTCTGAGTAAGCAATTTCTGGGCTGATGTCTTTGTTTGCATGAGGCTGTAAGAGCTGATAAACTGATAGCCTCTAATGCTCACACACTGTGAAAACGATAAATCTTACCATGTATTTCTGGTCTAGTTTCTAGTGCAAATCTCTTAGTTCACTTGAAATAAGGAAAAATTTACTTAGAAGTAACTTTTCAGCAAGATATAAGAGCTTGGTTTAAGTAAAGACTTATTTAATAGTAATAGAAAAAAAGTAGTTTCACAGATTTATTTTATATTTTTTTGCTTATAAAATCTGCCCGTGGAACTAGTACATTTTTATTAATATTAAGGAATTATTGACTAAAAACAAAAAGTTCCCACGTCTTGTTGAATAAATGACTTTTGTCTCATTTCAAGTATACTCAGATAACTCCACTACAAACTAGACCAAAAAAACGTTTTTTTCAGTGTAGAACATTTCACTTTCTGCAGATTTTCAGGACTTTAAAGACGACTTTTTATGCCTTTATGAAGACATATTCGTTTTCTTCTTGACACTCATACGAGTGTTTGGAGAAGCGGCAGTAGGGAAGATGAACTGTTTCTGTTATTGGTATTTACACACACATGCACAAACTGCTGTCAAATATAGAAAAAGCCAACTAGAAATATTTTTTCCTTCACTCTGTTGGCCCTCCAATGTGTCGCATATAGTGGTTACCTTACAGCTGGACTTCTGTAGGTTTATTTTAGAGAATCAGAGTGAAGGGGAGGGACTGAATGTTTAGACTAGAAATTTCTTTTGGGTCATGTGAATTATCCAAAAGATCAAAATGTTTGTTTTTCAGCAAACATTTGGAGCAGTGCTGTCATCATTTGACTCCATGCTCAACCCAGAAACTTTGACAAGAAAAACAAAACAAAACAAAACAAAAAAAATCAGGCATTTATTCAGCACCATTTAACTGCCAGATTACAACTAAACCAGCACATAAATAAAGCTTATGATCCATTAGTCCAGTATAGATTCCACAAGCCCGCTTATTTTTACTATAATATGTATATTTGGGGAATATTTACATGTTATTTACAGCATATTTAAACTGTCCAGTCGCAGCAGTCCTTCAAGGTTGTCTTCCACAACAGATGTCGTCACTGTCAGCTGTGTGGCTGCAGGAAGTCCGGCAGCGAAGTGATGCGGTCTGATCCGGACTGGGCCAGACACCGGAGCGCCTGCAGCAGCAGGGGGGAGGGGGCCAGGCCGCAGAGCCAGCTGAACACCCTGTTCCCCAGCAGCCCCTGCCAGCGCTGCGGCTCGTCCCGCAGGCACGGCAGCAGCGGCGGCTTGGCCAGAAACAGCAGCAGGAAGTCGAGGCACCGCTGCGCCTGCTGCCGCTCCGAAACCATGCACGACACCAGCCTCTGCAGCGCCACCTCGAGGCCGTCGGGTCGAGCGCCGTGGACCAGCAGCTGCAGCAGGCACTCGGGATGCGACAGCTCCACCGCCAGCTGCACCGCGGTCTTCCCGGCGTCCGCGGCGTGAAGGCAACCGCCGCGGCCGTCCAGGTACTCCCTGCGCTTGGCCGGGCCGCCGCAGTCCTTCAGCGCCTCCATCACCATGCCGAGGACGGTCACGCGGTTGTAGCGCACCGCCACGCTCAGGTGCGGCGCGCCGCTGCCGGGGCAGCAGCAAAAGCTGCAGGCCGGGGCTCGGAGCGCGCCCACCGAGTACCTGTTGAGGAGGTAGCGCGCATAGTCCTGGTGGTCGTGCACTATAGCGTACAGCAGGGCTTCAGACGGCAGGAAGGCTCTCGGGCTTCCGTTGTCCCAGCAGAACACCTCCATGCTGCGCATCTCCTCCAGCAGCCAGACCGGGAGCTGCTCCCGCACCGCGCAGTAGAAGGAGAACGCCGTCCGCTCACATTCCCGCTGACACGGCGAGCAGGAGAGGCACTGCCCGGTGGAGGAAGAGGAGGAGGACCGCAGCCACGGCATCACCGCGCACAGCAGCAGGGCAACAGAGTCTGCTTCCGGCGGGAGAAAACAGGTCGCTTCTCCCTGAGAAGACTGGAGGAACAGCTGGTGTGTTTCTTCAGTCCAAACTTCTCGCTCATTCCCGCACACTTTTATAGCCTGGAAACTATGCAGAGCTCCGCCCTCATGCAGCTCCATGTGCGCACTGCATGTTTGTAGTACAGTCTGGGACACGACAGGGGGTGTGGAGGGGTGAGGGGGGGGGGATCAAGTGTCTCACATAGAGAACATAGTGGACTTGTAACTACTGCAGCTTCTAATGAGGACGGTAGCCCAGTCACAGGATGTAAACATGTGTACTAGTGTTTTTATTGACAAGAAATGATTTGGATTGTAAATATGTGATCCTGTCAGAGGTGTGTGTGTGTGTTGGTGTGTGTGTGTTGGTGTGTGAACTTATCTGGGATCATTGACCTTGTTGGGTGCAGTAGTCCTTCCACATTGAGCAAATCTCACCATTATATAACACTTGGCTGATGGTTCACTATCAGATGTGAAGGACGGAGCTGTGAGGCTGACAGATCTCCTGGTCAACCTGTCGGCCTCAGTTGTTATTGCATTCACAGATTATTGTCCATCTGTAACAACTCTGAATAATTTTGAATGAATGTGACTTACAACATTTCCTTTGGGATCAATAAAGTATTTATTGAGTTTGGACTGAGTCCAGATCTGGGGTCAGCAACTTTTACATTTGAACACCTGATTCCACTAAATGTTTAAAGCTACAAAACCTTCTGGACAATTTGAAATAGAAAGTTTATTAGATTTTATACCTTAAATGTATACATGTGTTTTATGGGAAATTCATCATTCAGCTTCTGTTCTCCACTAATCAGGATCAAACTCGGGAAACTGCAAAACTGCTGAAACACCGAATTATTTTTAAATAAAGGCTAAAAGATCCCTTATTTATTTCTTGTTGTCTTTTGTTCATAATAACTGGAACATTCAGCAACATATCTGACATATTTCCCTGATGATTTTGGTGGTGATATTTGACAAAAGGTCATGTTTTTAGCCGTTTGGCTGCATTATGATTTTATGGTGTAAAGTACTTTGAAATACATTGTTGTGGAAATGGTTCAACTTCAGATTCAAATGATCTATAAATTAAAAACATAAAAACAGTGCTATTTTGCGAACCAGTAATTTACCAAAAAATGAAAAGGCTGAAGCTGAACCTGCCGACACCATTCAGACTCTGTAGTATACAGTAATTAAAGATATCTACTGTCCATATACATTTATACATTTATATTAAGTTTTTATAAATTATACTAAACTTTAGAATTAAACCAAAAAGATGCTTCGAGTAAGTTTTAGTCTCTTAAGCAACCAGATACAGTATTGGAAGCTTTGTACATTTCTTCTCTTAACATATTTGCCTCTCAGTTGATTGAAATGATTGAATATTGATAAAGTTTTTACTTTAATCAAAACCTTTGCATTGTGTTTGTCCTGCTGACAATATCTGAGTGAATCTCAGAGGAAAGTATAAATAAGAACCAGCAGCTGGTTTCATTCAGACATTCTGACTGAGGGATGTTTGGTTATTTGGTAACACTGAAATCAAATATTCACAATCATCAAGAACTTCAAGCATAAAGATCAACTTGCTGTGAGAAAACCAAATTCCCAGGCTGTAGGAGACTTATAAGGGTTGGGGGTCATACGACCTGAACCAGTTCTTCAACAGGTTTGACCTCCTGGGCCTTGGCCCCGCCCCCCTGCTGTTAGCCACATCATCTTTAAGGATTTTTCTTCTCTAAATGTCACACCTTTAGAGAAGGTGCGACCTTCTCTAAAGGTGAATGTCACACCTTTAGTGTGACATTCTAGTTCTCAGCCATCATCCACCATCATCCGCCCCCTTCACTACAGAGGACTCCGTCATCTCCTCCACCTCCATCTTGTCCCTTTCATCTCTTCAGGTGAGGAAGGAGCAGTGACAGACTGAGGTGTGAGATGGTGCAGGTCCAGACAGACGGCATCAGCTCCAGGCTCCAGAGGTTCAGCCTGAGCCTGATGAGGGGGAAGGTACCACAACGATGGAAGACCTCCTGTTTGGTACCGGTACCAAAGATCAAACATCCAGAGGACGTGAGTAGCTGCAGGCCGGTCGCCATGACATCACATCTGATGGAGACCTGGAGAGGCTGATCCTCAACCTGAGGGATCCGCTGCAGTTCTCCTCCCAGCCTCCAGGTGGATGGCACTGTCGACTTCCTCCTGCACCGACCTCTGACCCACCTAGCTGAATTTTAAAGTTATGACTTGTTTATTAATGGATGCCACAGAAACATCTGACAAAAAGATGAAATAAAACTGAAACAATAATATCTGTGACATAAAAACCCCCATCAGTCTTCAAACTGAACATACCGCTGCATGTTCAGGACTAGATCGATTGTTTGTTTTTCTCTAAACCAGAACTGGGTTTTCATCAGAGTAAGGAAATAAGAACCACAGAACCTATAGAAACAGAAGAAGGGAAAAGCAGAACAGTAAACAAGCAAAAAAGCAAAGATATTAATCTATAATTCAGGCCAGTAGGAATGTTTTATAACATATAAATCTAATTTCACTGTTCAGTTCATTTACATAGAACCTGTTTAATAAAAGGACTTTTTACTGTAAAACTTCAGGTACAATTCATTCAAGTGCAATTTTATATCCAGTCCTAAGCTATGATATAACCCAGTCTGATTTGATGAGAGTTCATCCAGTACGTTTTCACAGCTCTTCACTTTTCCCACAGTTTCTTTTTTATCTTATAGTCTTATTCTAAACTGTATTAAATTAATATCTTTCCTCAAAATTCTGCCACTTCCTGCTGCTGCAAAACGTCCTCACAGCTCAACATATGCAGCTGTTTTTTTTCTCAAGCTTTTAATATTTGATTACATAAAAAGATTGACCATTTCTGAAGTTGAACACATTCTTAATGCCTGTTAAGTGCAGCCGTTTGTTTCTTTAGTCATGTGTTTACTGTCCGTTTACATCCATTTATTAGTTTTCCCATTTCTCATAACGACGGATGGATTTCTAAAAAGCAACATGAAACAGGCAGTTGTTTTTCAATAATATAACCAAAGTCATCAGTGTTTTTTATTCATATTCAAGATTGCAAGTGAACAAGGAAGTAAATGATATAGAACAAATGCTGCAGGAACAAATTTGATCTCCATCACTTCTACAGTCAGTATGTTTATTGACATACTAACAACTGTAGCACAACTTTGCAGATGAAAAGGTATTTCCTGAGTGTGAACATATTTCACCATGGCAACGTTACAATGTGTAGATACAATGTGGCTTGTTTGGTTCTTCAGGAAAATAGCCACAGCATTTCCCTCTAACAGAAGAATATCAGAAAAGGAAAAACCCTCAGCAGTGTTTGGTTCGATCTGTTCAGGTGTTTTGCATTTGTTCTTCTTTAACCAGCATAAAACCACAGTCTGACATCTGCAGCTGGATTAATACTGTTCACATGACAGTTCAGTAATCTGTCTGCACGGTAAAGCGATCACAGAGCATCCCGTTTCCCAGAGAAATGCATCAACCAACACCTGAGGTCAGCACCAAAGGACAGGGCCCGAACCCTTCTGCCTGGGGTCGCCAGGACATGAGGTTCAGCTAAAAAAAAACTTGTGATATGCAAAAATTAAGCAATTAATATTTTTAAGATAAGGCAACACAAAACAAAATGCTTTACTGGATATCAAAGGAAACACAGAAAGTCCCAAACATATTAGAATCAGCTTTACTGGCCAAGACTGTGAGCACAAACAAGGAGCAGACTGTGGTTTCAGGTGATCACTGCATGCAGACATACAGTGTAAATATGTTCAACTATAGATGAGGATGAAGGAGCAAAATGTACATGTCTTTGCAGCTAATTGTTCTTTTCTTTTCTATTAATAAGAAAGAGAAAAGAAAGGCAGGTTGTGACAGAGCAGTATGTTTATGTTGTTCCGCAGCAGAGTGGCTGTAAAGTGTTCCTTGTGTTCAGCAACAGCCTGGGGAAGAAACTGTCTCCTTACCAGCTGGTTTCTGTACTGCAGAGATGACCTGGAGATTACAGTCGAAGCATTTGTGTCCAGGATGTGTGTGGTCTGCAAACATGCTAGCTGCTCCTTTCCTGAACCCAGACCTGTGCAGGTCCTGGAAAGAGGGAAGGTCAGCCCTGACTGTCCTCTTTGCAGAACTGATTATTCATAAAAGCATCGCATAACAGAAACAGATGTCAACGAAATAAAACAATCACATGTTTTTGCATGTCACCTTCCTAAAAATATTGACCAAAGACAATTTTGTCAAAAAAACAAAATCACTTTTGGCAGAAAGTGATGTTAGCCTACTTCATGTTCTACATGTCAGGCTGTAATCAGACCTCTGATAAACTTAACTAAACCTTTCAAAAACAATGGTAACTCATAGTTCATTAACAAATTAACTATTGGCGCTACTTTTTCCACACAGTACCAGATTGGTTTGAATAGCTGTTTAATGGCCCACCCTCTCCTGAAGTTTGAGCTCAAGCTTCAGCAGGACAATAACCTGAAAGAACCAGCAGTCCACAAATGAATGCCTTGAAAAGAAGAACAAAATGAAGTTTTTGAAGTGGTCTAGTCAAAGTCTGGACCTAAATCTTATTTGTCTGACGTGATATCGCAGGAACAATACCTCTAAGAAGAGTAGTTCAGTTATCTGTGGAGCCTCAGGAGACGATGGTGCAAAGAAGGATTTTACAGAAAAATCAAGAAAATGATGGAAAAACCCTGAGCGTCTTCAGTCAGAGGCTTCTTCAAGCCGGTGTTAGACAGACCTCTACAGGAGGTCTTTCCTGCCAACGGCCATCACCATCTACAATGACTCTTTGAAGTATTTGAATTAATAAGAGTTGCAACATTTAATTCCCCTTTAGGATTAATAAAGTGCTTCTGAATTTGAAATAAAAACAAAGTCGAAATTAAATGAAATGGGTCTGAATTTGTTGTAATTTAGGCTCTAAAAGTCAGGCCCCAAACTGCTTGAATAACATAGTATGCATTTTTTAAAAGTATTTCATTAAAACTCAAATATTTCCAAGCTAAACCCCGGGTAATTTCATGGCCTACCAGCTCCTGTGATTGAATGTTATGTTTTATTTTATTTTTTTCTTGTTGCTTGTAACTGTATTAATATGTGCATTTTGATTATTTCCTGAACAAAGTGATGTTGTGTGAGAGCTGCAGGTTCTGTAGAGGCACTGTTGAGGACGACCTGTGATGGCAGCAGAGATCCCACTCAGATTCTCCTCTCAGATCGATCAGCCTCACATGCTTCGCTCTCCTGGATCACTTTCTGGAACTGGCTCTCGGTAGTTGCTGCTGCTGGTGTCCGGGCCGTCCTCCGCCTGTCCGCCTGCTTGTATGTGATCGTTCGTGGACTCGGTTATTGGTTCCCGAACTTTTTGGACTCCTCCGACTTTCAGACAGCCTACTCGGCTGCTTTGGTTCAGGCAGGAAAGCTAACAGGCTAAGTGCTAGCCTGAACCGGCTCCGTCCTCCTGATGCCGACGATGCTGGAGAGGAACTCAGAGGCTCCGGTGAAGAAGAGGGGCCGAGCCCCGGCCAGTAGCGGCAGCGGCTACCCCGGAGGAGCGGCGAACAACGGCAGAAAGAACTTGTCCGGTAATGAGACCAGCACCATCAGCTGCTGGGAAGAAGGAAGTTCAGGCTCCAGCAGTGACGAGGACCATGGTGGGTAGCCACGGTCACACTACAACTATTATGTTCGGCTTCTCCTTCCAGCTGCCTAAGTTCTGATGTGTGTTTGTGCGCTCAGGTGGAGGAGGGATGCGCGTCGGACCGCAGTACCAGGCCGTGGTTCCGGACTTTGACCCGGGTAAGAATTAGAACGTAGCTTATAATAGACCAGAGGCGGCGTGGTAGCCTCGAACAATCGGTGAGCGAAACTGCATCCTCTATTCCTGTTATACTGGTTCCAGATGAAGGTGTTCTGGTTCCGAACCAGTCGTCTCTGTCTGCAGCTGTTTAATATAATTTTAAATGTTTTTGAAGACGGAGAACAGCCTTCCAGGGGCGGTCCAAGACTGTATGAGGCCCTACACAGAATTTGATTTGGGAACTTTCCAGAGCTATTGTTGCTTACCGCAGCTTAGCTAACATCTAGTTTATGTTGTCTGTGGTTAAGTGTTTGTGTCGTATACATGTAATAATATAAAAAATATAACTGAAAAATTAAAAATGTTATAAAACTAGCTAATATAATCCCTTAATTAACTGCACAATTGAATGTGCGTTGCGCATTCTATGAGAAGGCTACTGATAGAAGGCTATTATGAATTCTATCAGTAGAAAGCATAATAGACTTCTACTGATAGAAGGTTATCAGTAGAATCCTTTTACTGGTAGAATGTGATTCTATCGACTGATAGAATCACCTTATTTCAATAGAATGTGATTCTATCAACTGATAGAATCACATTAACATGTTTCAGTGTTTAAAACTTAAGAT
The DNA here is from genome assembly GCF_904066995.2 of Poecilia reticulata. Taxonomy (NCBI): domain Eukaryota; kingdom Metazoa; phylum Chordata; class Actinopteri; order Cyprinodontiformes; family Poeciliidae; genus Poecilia; species Poecilia reticulata. The sequence continues at coordinate 3,022,234 of NC_088851.1, forward strand.
ACTTTTTGTTGTTTCTGAACAAACTCTTGTGACCTTTTAAAGCTGTTATCATACAGAACGCACCATTTTTGTAATAATTAGTATTTTTGCTATTCTTACATTTGCACACGTAATGTGTAAGATCAGATCAGAATTTGGGGGAAAAAACATTTTCTTACTAAACTCCATCAAAGTGGAACACCCAACAGCAGGATCTGAAACTATCTACTGTCATTCCTATGGGAAAATTCAAATGTCTTTTAAGACAAAAAGCTAATATTGTATTTCATCACCTATTTAACTAAGTCAGATTTGTTAATTACTTTGTTTTTCATTTATTTATCTTTTGTTTTATCAAAACAGGTCTCTCTGGTAAATGAGATATTTTATCTCAATGAGAAAACCTGTATAAATAAAGGTCAAATAAAAACAAGATGAAGTTCCAATTCATCCATCCATTCCTCAGTTGATCCCACTATCGCTTAGCAACAAGATACTCGAACTCCTTTGCTTGAGGCAGAGTCTGGACGAGGTCAAACCCAGTCCTAGTTCTCTGTGCTACATTGAAGAGGCATCTCAACCATGACAGCTACACACTCATGGTCTTGAACACCTAGAGGTAAATCAGTTCGTCTCCCATTCATTCACCTTCTGAGTTCTTAAACTCTGCTCCCATCATGGAGATATCGGTGACTTAATGAGAAGATCCTCGATCTGCTGCTTCCAACGTCCAACCATTCAGTTCAGTTCAGTTCGGGTCGAGCGTCTGTGACGTGTTTAATAAACCTGCAATACACACAGCACAGAGAAAGCCAAACAAGAAAACACAATATAAAGTTGTGTTAATCTACTTATTAGCTTAAGTAAAGAAGTAGGCAGTTTAATCTGTTGATGAAATAAATTAAGTAGGTCTGCTTGCTCACACAGTTCCTCCCTGCTTGGCTCCAGCAGCAGCGGCGACAGATTCCTATCAATCACACATCCCAGATGATTTTCACCTGACTCACCCTGCAGTCACAACAAGCAACAAGACGGAGCCGGAAGACGTTAAACAAAAGCTAAAAACGGGAGACTGCTTACTTAAATGATGGTCTAGAAACAAAAGCAGTAAAATCATAATTAGAATAATATGTCAGGTTTATGTCAGGTGCAGGCCTGTAATTAGAGGTAATTAGTCAGGGTGGCTCGGGCTCAGACACAATGGGTATCGGCTTAGACCAGGTCAGGCTGGATTTTTATAAGCCTGATCTAAACTCTGCTACATATACTGTAGGTTTGAACCAGGGATGGTTGTCTTCGCAGAGTCGTCAAGAACTTTTCTATATCTTCCACGAGGCCAACCAAAAAGCCTTCTCCATAACTTCTCTGACTTCCTTCTGTTCCTGAGTTTTTTGTTTGTGTAACCGGAACAGCTGTAGATGTTCTGACCGTCTGGTACCTGTCTGCTGTCTTGGAGTGTCCAAGAACAACCAAGCCCCAAGGGCCTCCTCCATCTCCTGGGTTTCATTCACTACTGCTGTCCCCAAAGGAACGCTCTTGTTGCCACTCACCAGGAACAGCTCCTGGAAGGCGACACGTTCCTGTCAGAAACCCTGGGGGTCATATTAAGCAATTACAATGTAGCAGTACAGTGAGCGCTAGAACATTCCCCCTCCACCCATCTATACTGTCTCTGTGTTTAGTGGGCATGTTTGTCAGGTGGGGATGGGAACTCTTGTAATGGCCAGATTTTCAACACTAAATGTAGAGAGTGAACATCTTTTTCAGGCAACAGATGGGTGGACCAGGCGTGTTCTACCTCCAGCCATGCTGAGTCACGGACCCGCAGATAAATGGAAATCAGAGCAATATACTCTCTTGATGAGCAAATGCACTGCTCTGATTGTTTGGTACACTCCTCAAGGTTTTCGGCAGGAGCCTGTCACATCCTGTCAGATATAATGTCTACATCCCCATCTGGGACATGAGAGGAGTTCTCCTGGAAGAGTGAGAAAATCTCACAAACACATTCCGGCACCAACCTTACCAGTCCACCTTCACCTTGTTTGGCTTCCCCAGGTCTGTCTGGCAGTCGCCTCCACCACCGAATCACCGAATCAAACCGAATCAAACTCACTACCAAACTTTCAACAGTAACAAAAACCTCTTATTGGGACCTGAGAGGCTTTTCTTCCAAGTTACATCCCACTAGGATTCATCATTGCCCAGATGGGCATTGGGGTCCAGAATACCATCCAGAGAGTCCAGGAAGTGTTCTGTTTGATACATAAGCACAAATAATAGTGAGAGTCTTCCTTCCATAAAGAGCTCTTTCACTTACAAGGAGATCTCCGATACTTAGCCCATGAAAAAACGTCTGCAGATACATCAAGAGGTTGTGGCAGTGGGCCTGATTTGGAGATCTCCGATACTGAGCCCATTTAAAAAGTCTGCAGATACATCAAGTGGTTGTGGCAGTGGGCCTGATTTGTGCCATTTCTGAATTGAGGCTGCACAAGCCAAATCTGAGGCTCACAAATGAGTTTATAAATTACAAACGCATTTTTCTTTCAATGGTTATTGCAGGAATGGTCCTATTTCACTTGCTCTTTATCATCCACAGATGAGATCTTGGTTGTTATGGATACAATAAATGTCTAATATATATATTAGAGGTGTGCCAATCGATCGGCCACCGATCATAATCGGCCGATTTCCGTGAAAAAGTGTATGATCGGTGATCGCTGATCACGGTCTCTTGTTGCCGATAACACAAACCGATCACCCGCATCTCATTTCGCAGTCTGCCTGTGCAGCTGGTCTCCTCTTTCCTTCACACTGCGCAACCGCGCAGCAACAAATCCTAAGCGATGTCGTGTGGAATTATAATGCACTGAGTGAATGGGGAAGTTTGCGTGTTGCGGCGGAAAAGTGAAGCACGTCAAAATGCATCAACACGACGAATCTAATATGGCATAAAAACATGTGACGGAGTTTGGCTACATCGAGGCTCACTGCAGTAAAAAAGACAATCAGATAGCAGGTAAAGCAGCGCACAGCTACAAACACTCACCTGGATTAGCATGACGGTCAGAAAGCTAAACAAATAACCCGCAAAATTATTTACGTCTTCGAGCTGCGATGTAAGACGCTGGTTCTACTCTCGCTGTTGAATCGCTGCTACGTGATACAGGTAGTAATATTTCACAGACGGAGCGCTGCTTCTGCTCCAGCTGGTAGTGACTCTCACACCGAATCTCTGCTTAAAGCTGCAGCATCTAACTTAAAAATACATTATACATAAGTGTTAAAACTTTCGGTGTCCTAACATGAGACAGATAATCTCTGAAAAAAGAATCGATCTCCTCCCTGTTTTGCATAATTACGCTGCTCAGTCAGAAACAGCCACTCAGAACTAGCAGTAATCAGCTAGCCGCCATGCTATCAGGAAGTTTTCCTTCAGTAACTCAGGATTGTTTATAGTAATGGAACCTGTATTTGCCTTTGAATGTTAAGTTTTATACTTGAATTTTTTGGCAATGTTGAGAGGTTTTATTTTGGCTCTTTACATTATTTAGCCTATTCAGAGCCGTCATATGTTTTCAGTCTGTTAAAGATAGTATTATTGATAGCAGTACAATTTGCACAATGCCTGTTTTGTTTAGTTTTTTTCTTGGAAAAAGCTATTTAAAAGCTTTTATCTAAAATAAGGTGAATTCATGGTTCCTTTTTCCACATAATGTAACGGTAGTGCTCATGATTAAAAAAATAATAATTATGTGATCGGTATCTGTGATCGGCCCTCATGGGTGATCGGAATCGGCAGGAAAAAACCTGATCGGCACATCTCTAATATATATATATATATATATAATTTCTCTGCGGTCCTGTGTCTCTGTTCCCAGATGTCGCCAAAGCGGCTCACCTCAGAGACAACCTGGGGATGCTGGTTTGGATCCCCAGCAGCTGCCTGAACCAGACTCAGTGTAAGAGACGGACAGTGGCTTCTTATCGCGTTAGCTCAGCTCATTTCAGCGCCTCACTGGGGGCTTCAGCGCCATGCTGTACAGACTAACGATGTGTTGTGTTGCAGTGGACGAGTACATTGTCATCGCCAAAGAGAAACACGGCTACAACATGGAACAGGTGAATATTTATTGCAGTTTTCTCAGACAGCACCGGCTTCTTGCTCTGACCAGGAGGAGTTCTAGAGGATTATTATTAAATGTCAGCCCGAAACAGTTAGTGGGAATTTCTTCATTTTCTCCGAGTGGACTGTCATTGAGAGACCATTCAATAACAGTCTGAGACTTTTTGAAAAGTCTCATAGACTGTTCAGTGTCTTTCAGTGGGTTCCCATTGGTGGAAGGTTTTTACTTGTTTGGTAGAAGTTGGGTATGGTGCATTCACTGCTCCGTCAGCTGCCAAGGCTGATCAAGTTAAAATGTACTGATTCTATTCACAACTGATTCTTGAATTCATCTGTAGTTTCCATGTAAACTTGGCTTTAGCTATGGCTATAGACTAATTATGCCGATTAATGTCCTTGTCTCAGGAGAAGATGGCATCGGAGAGAAATAAAGATGATGCTTAAAGTGTATCTGACACATTTATGATGATTTTCATTCTGTTCTGTTGGTTACTGACAGGCATTCTTTGGGTGACCTTTCACCTCACAGACCAAAACAACTGTTCAACCTGAAAGGATCTACAGCTACAATATCTAGATATGCCTCAGAAGTCTTCTTTTTATTGACTTTGTTTAGAATTATATGTCAACATGCACTTTTAATTGGACCACCTGGTTATTTCACCACTTGGCCAATTCATACCCAAATGTGCCATTTTGTTCTTTAAAAAATATATATACATATATTTTTCATTTTAGTTCAATATTTTTCATAAATTATGGAGATAAATTGTCATAAAATCACTAAATCTCAGGGGAAATTAACTTAACTGATTATTATTTCAGTATAGTACTCTATCGGTACACTGAACAAAAATATAAATGCCCCATGTCAAATATAAGAGATTTATGAACATTTTGGTTGCACAATATATAGAGAAACTCAGTAATTACTGGTCTTCATATCACATCGTGGTATGGCCATTTGTAGTGGTCTAACAGTCCTCCGAACATGATAGCGGTCAGGTTGAGGAATTTGATTTTGACCCAGTTGGCTTCTCATAGACGGTTACGGACAGTCTGAGGTGTGATGTTCTGTTGTGCAGACCAATAGTCTCATCGGCTGTGTGTGTCGCTGGTCTTAGCCGATGCCTCAAATGGACGAGCCGGATGTGGTGATCTTGTGCTGGAGTGGTCACACGTGGCCAACGAGGATGAGGTCGATTTGCAGTAGTGCCAGTCTGTTGGAAACAAACCCTTAATTGGCTGATGGTCCGATAATGGGCACTGAGCCATGCAGCTACTGCTGTGGTGGACATCCCTGCATCCAACATGCCAATGACATGCTCCAGCATAACTCGCGACATCTGAGGCTTTATGACTTGTGACAGAATTTGACATTTTGGGGTGGTCTTTTATTGTCCCCAGTCCAAGGATTGTCCAGTTGTTGCTCATTTTGTTTGATCACCCAGTGGACATGCCCCACCCATGCACTGAGTAAAAGCACAACTCACTGAGTAATGCTCACTGACAGCAAGTTGGATTGAAAATTATACACAAATCAAGAGAAATATTACTTTTGTACAATAAAATGTCAGCAAATGCTCATTTACAGTTGTTAGTTCCACATGGCAATATTTGACATGTTTATATTTTTGTTCAGTAAAGAAAATTACATTGAACTGTTGGATGTAAAAGTGGTTATGAACTGTTCCCCTGGATGGTACAAACTGAATCGGGGTTGGTACAGCATGTCCCCGTTGTGGGTACAAACTGACCAATTTCGGTACGGTAGGCTGAGTTGGTACAAAATGTCCCTCTGGTTTGGTAGAAACTGAGGCAGGGTGGAAAAATATGTCTTGGGAGAGGGCTGCATGAGGGCTGTCGTAATAAGCAATCAGTCAGTTAATCACATGATAAATTCAAACAAACTCAGTAATTTCCACTTGCATGATTTATTTATTTATTGTTTTCTTCTTTTTTCTCTCTCTTTCTACCAAAAACTGGATGACCAAAACCTTCAGTCTGGGTCACTGGTCTCAGCCAGCTGTTTCTTTGAAGGACAGTTTTGTTTACAGAGACTTCAAGATTCATTTTATTTGTTGTTTCTGTTTTATTTATTTATTTATTTATTTATTTATTTATTTATTTATTTATTTATTTATTTATTTATTTATTATATTTAAAATGTTGTCCAGTTCCGGGTTCAAATGTTCAATAGTTATTAAAGTTTATTGATTTTTGAGAATGTATTCTTGTTATATTACTTGAAAAGGGTCTCAAAACAACAATATTGTCATTTATCGCAATAATTTCTGGGCAATTTATTGTCCAGCAAAATCTTTTATTATTACTGGGCTGGGCTGGATTCCATAAGTCAAATATGAAGGTACAAAATAACAAAGGCATGAAATGACTAAAACCTCTTACAAAATCACTTCATGCTTTGTCTCCTGCAGGTAAACAGACTGAAATATGCAAGTCTTGTTTTGTTGCGCGTTCCGACTCGCCTGACCCGGTCTCCTCTCCCTTCAACCCACTCCAGGCTCTGGGGATGCTCTTCTGGCACAAGCACAACATCGAAAAGTCTCTGGCCGACCTGCCGAACTTCACTCCGTTTCCTGATGAGTGGACTGTGGAGGACAAGGTCTTGTTTGAACAGGCCTTCAGCTTCCATGGGAAGAGCTTTCACCGCATCCAGCAGATGGTACTAGTACAACATCTTTGAGTCATTGTTATACCCAAGTATAATATAACCCTCTTTGTATTTGTTAGGATTTAATTTGTATGATTTTTTAAACAAAGGAATTGCCTTGTTCATAGATAAATGCAACCTCAGATAAACCCTTAAGTAGAGAGTAAATAGCAGTTTACTCTTGCTGTTTCCATAGTAATAAAAGTATGACCTGGACTAAGTGATGATTAGGGAATGTGAACAAAAAAGTCAATTATAACCCTGGTGGAGATTTGATCCTCTTTCAAATTTAGGTATTCCAAATGTTAAAAATTTGAATATTTAGATGCTCATTAACTGTATTCATCAATTGTTTGGGGGAAAGTTCAATTCAATTTCTGCAGCCAGACCTCGGCCTGACAACTGTCTCATCTGTTTCAATCAAGAAAACACTTAAATAGGACCGGCCTTCACACTGCAATGTAAGAAAATTTAGGAACAAATAAGAAACACAGAAATGAAGATCTGTGTGTCTGGAAAAGGAGAAAAAAGAGGTCACCAAACGACCCACAGCAAAGTCCAAAGAACTGCAGGCTTCAGTTGTCTCAGTTAAGGTCAAAGTTCATGACTCCACCTTAAGAAAGACATAAATGATCCAGACAACCACTGCTGAGCTTGTCTCTGTTTTGTTAGAAGACATCTTGAGGGGCATCAAGATGTTTTTGGATCTAGAGTAGAACAGTCAAATAATTGCAGAAAAGGGATCAACAGTAAGACATGGTGGTGGCAGAGTGATGGTCTGGGTCTGCTGTGCTGCCAGAGGACCTGGAGGACTGTCTGTGGTACGTCTTCCCCTTGGCTTTCTGCTTTTCTTGTCTGTCTTCTTGTCTGAATAAAGGCCACTAATGCCACAAAAACATTTAAAAAAAACCCAGACGGTTCATTCTCACTAACTTTCCAGTGTGGCTGAAACACATGAATTCTGCAAATATGAGTTGGTAGAAAGTTCCTCCACGGTGCTGTTAAACACTCACTGCCAGTAATCACAAGCATTAGGTTGTAATTGTTGCTGCTAAGGGTGGAACAGAACAGTTCCTCATTTTCTTCCAGTAATCTGACATCAGCTTGTGGGAAAACTACGTCCAAAACCAGGCCTCCGTCTCCATAGAAACATCCTGTAGCTTCTTCTGGGGATTCCCAAGCTAAGAGGAATAAATGTGGATATTTAATTCTCAACTAACAGAACGATTAAAGGATTGTGTATAAACAAAAAGAAAAGACATTAAAATAATTTTGGAAATGTTCATTTAAAATAGTTTCTGCTTAGGAAATAAATGTACATGCTGCAAATACATGTAGACATTGTTCTTTTGTCCATGTATTATTCCTCTAAAGCACACATGTCAAACTCCAGGCCCGGGGTCCCAATCCGGCCCGCCGGAGCTTTTTATGTGGCCCTCAAGACTACAAAGGGAAGCATAAATAGACGTTTCAAGATACCAGTTATATGTTTAAATATTATTTTATGAGTCAAATTAAAGCAGGTTTTATCTCTATACTGCGGTATCGTATCAGTCAATTGCTCCAGTTTTTTGTGATTCCACAATCGCCGAAATTCATGCAAAACTAAACAAATCCAAACACTTTTGCATGCTGCTAATACTAATAACTTTTTTATGAAGTGTTTTCAAACAAAGTTCTGAACAGTTACAAGGAAAAGAAAACCACAGCAGATTAATACAGTTGATAATGCAAAATTTGACGGCAAAAAATGCTTAAAAACATTGGGGTTAGGTGATGCTAACCTCCTCCTACAGGTGGCAGTATAGCTTACTTCTGCTGCCTGAGCTTTACTTGATGTCCAGTTATCTATGATCGTTGTGGCAAGTAACATGTTTTTAAAGTAGCACCACAAAGTCAGGAAATTTTACTGCTAAAATCTTTTCACATTCTTAAGAAGCACTCATCAAATACAGACAGTTATTTATTAATATATTGAAAGTTTGTTAATGGGCTTTGTCAATACATGAAGTATCAACTGGCCCTTTGAGAACATTGATGATTTTGATGTGGCCCAAAATGAAAGTGGGTTTGGCACCGCCGCTCTAAAGTTGATATTTGTTTGTTCTCTGCTGTGATTCGAATTTTCTGAGGCTGTTTTTGGATTTCTCTAAAGAATCTGACATCAGCTGTATGGGAAATGGTCTGTAAATGGAGGGAAGTGAAGATAAGTACCAACATGTCCACGCTGGTTAACTCTGAAAGCAGACTGCAAGATGTTAAAGGAAGTCTTCAGAAACCTTCAGATATCAGCAGCAGATCTCCAGCAGGCTCACAGTCTCAAATCATTTGGACACCAAAACAATTTTGTTGATGTATTTTATTTAATGAGTAAAAAAAACAACCCCTTTTTTAGATATAATACCAAGATTAGACCTCAATCTGTGAACATTACTTTTGAAAGAGGCAGATATTTACTCGGGTGTCCTAGTTTTTGAATTAATATGTTTCTAGGCATATCCCACATCTGCAGAGAAAACTCTAAAGGTTGACACCAGCTTGACGTTGGCTGTACTGGAATATTTACACCCTTTGACGTTCTCTACCACAAACTTCAATGTACGTTACTGTGGCAGACCAACACAGACTGGTGCATGTAAAGTGTAAGGAAACTGGATTTTAAAAACGTGACAATCTAAAAAGTGTGTTGTGGATGAAAGAGCATTTGTCTCCTTTATAGATTTCTTTTGTTTTTGCTCTTTTGTTTTACTTCAAACAACACAAAACAGTTTTCAGTTGATGATTTTATTTACTGAGAGAAGCAAAGTGTTGCAAACCAAACTGGCCCTATGGGAAAAGTAATCAACCCTTAAACTGAATCGTTGGTTGTTTCACCCATGAGCTTAGCACGAAATTATTAATACCTAAATTTCCAAGTTGCATTGAGTTAACGGAATTATTCTACCGCAGCAGCGTAGCTATGGACGACATGTAAAAGAATTGTCTTTTTGCCCTCCAGAGTTGTCCGCATGTGTGAAATTTCCTTAACATGCAGGTGATCTACATTTGTATATATTATGATTAAGTCAGTGCCTCATCAGCTTTGCACATGTCACTGGTCTCTAGTATTGCATTGATCTATGAGTGACTGTGTTTTTGTAGTTACCTGATAAGTCCATGGCCAGTCTGGTGCGTTTTTACTACTCCTGGAAGAAAAGTCGCAGTAAAACCAGCATGATGGACCGACAGACCCGGAAACAGAAGCGGGAGCATGGCGACAGGTGAGGAGGAGTCAACACAGGCAACATGGCCGCCCTGCCCTCTGGCAGCGCTGGACCTGGGTGATAACTAGCTCTGTTTATGCAGTGATGAAGAGGTGGAGAATGGAAACGAAAATCCTTCCAGCGACTCAGAGATGGACCTGAATAAAGACAAGAAGGAGGTAAGGCGCAGTTCATATTAGCCGGCTGCTGGTTAACCGGCTTCTGGTTCTGGTTAACTGACTCTGCTTGTTGCAGCCGAGTTCTGCATCCGAGAAGACTGAGGTGAAACCACCGTCTGGTCTAAAGGTAAGAACGCTTCGCCTCCAAGAAATCTGTTTTGATCTCGTTTTTCTTTTTATATTTTTCATAGTTTCCTTATTTTGTATTTTTTCTAAGTATTGATTGTATCTTTTTGTATTTATTGACAAAATGTGTGCAGATAAGTTATTTCATTCTTGTTTAAGCCTTTGTTATTAGCAAGATGAATTGAACATTATTCAGGGACAACAGACGAAAATTTCTCTTTCATTTCTCTTTAGAAACTATAAGAACTTTTTTTCTTGCTCAGATCATTTATTAATTATTTATTTCAGGTTTGATGGTGTCACAACCATGTGTATGAGAAACCAGTTGCTATGGCTGAGTAATTTTTTCAGAGTTAGGACAAAATGTTTATGGAGTTGGTCTTTTAAGCTGGGTTTATATTCTTTATCATATATTAGCTACGAGCATCGTTAGCATTACCTGGTATCTGCTGGGAGTCAGATTAACTCTTTTGGCAAAATGACCATTGCAAAATTCATCAACATGAAAATGTTCTTGTTTTAACAAGATTTTTTAAATTGTTTTTAAAAAATCTTATTTCTCCTTAAAACCAAAAATATATTATTCCCTTTCAAATTAGAACAGGCAAAACAGCAACACCTCTTGGGATTTTTAACGTTTTCTGGAAGAAACAGGGTGAAAAGAATGAGAGTCATCATGACCCCATCGATTCCTTTTTAATGGGTCACAATCTGCAAGAGGAGTTTATTTTTACATCCTTATTTAAAAAGAAACTTTCTCATTTAGCAAGTTGTGCATCTCATCATAATGTGTCACTGCTCCTGAATTTATTTAAAAGCCTTGGCGTAGAAGTGCATAAAAAGTATCTAACTTTGAGTCCTCTTCATGCAGTAACATCTTCCACACTGAAGAATGTTGATAAGTGACTGGGGACGTTTTAAAGCTGTCAGTCACTCAAAAATTGTTTGCCAGCTGATTTTTATTTTCACTTGCTGTTTTAATTCTGGTTTCTGGTTTAGTTGCTCATAAACTCCAGGTCACCTGTGAGGGGAGTTTTAATAAAAATGTGGCTAACTCCTTTAATTGCCTTTTTAGTAGTGTGTGTCAGGATCATATTAGCTGATTGTTAGCATGTTAGCTCAAGTGTGTTGCTGCGGCTGCTTGCAGTCCGATGTTGACGGCGTCTCTGTGTGTGAGCAGACCGGAGGGAAGACGTCCCAGAGGATGAAGAAACGTCCTCCCAGAGGAATGTTCCTCAAACAGCAGGACGTGGTGTCTCTGTCCTCTTCCACTGCTCAGGGACTCACCAGACAGCTGGACAGTCAGCTGGTGTCCATAAAGAGACAGGTCTGCTGCGTTCCAGCTCCTTTCAAACGGCTTCGCTCTGCTTGTCTCTGTACATCGTCTCTTTTCTGTCCCGTAGATTCAGACCATCAAGCAGACAAACAGCGCTCTGAAGGAGAAACTCAGCTCAGGAGTGGACGAGTTCAGGCAACCTGAGGTAACTATAGCAACAATAGTACGAATGGTTCAGTTTTGAATTGTTTCTTCAGTAAACAGTTAGCGTTGCTGCTGGATACGTTGGTGAGCCGCTGCTTTTGTTTCAGGCAAATCAGAAGTTCAATAATCGTTGGACCACAGAGGAGCAGCTTCTGGCCGTCCAAGGTAACCAACCAATCAGCTGGTAGCTTTCAGCCTCTTAATTAATCACGCTAAATAACGTCTGAATCCCTCCATCCAGCCATCAGGAAGTACGGCCGCGACTATCAGGCCATTTCAGACGTGATTGGCAACAAGTCCGTGGTGCAGGTGAAGAACTTTCTGGTGAACTACCGGCGAAGGTTTAACCTGGATGAGGTCCTGCAGGAGTGGGAGGCAGAGCATGAAATGGAGGGTGGAGACGTGAAAGCAGAGGAGGAGAAAATGATGGAGGACAACATGACGGCTTGTGCAGCTGAAGACGAAGAGGCTGCTGGCAAGCAGCAGAAGAAGGAGGTGAGATGGAAGCTCCTAAACCCGGTGCAGGTCCCAGATGTTCCCACCTGCTCCTCGGGGCCCCGGGGCCTCTAAAGTAGAGGGCTAGGGGCCAGAGGGCCACGCCCCCCAAAAACAGAATGAGATTCTCAATCTAACCCTAAAACGTTTCACCACTAAAAAAAAAACTTTTTCAAGAAAAGCTTGTGTAGCGTTGGACAATAAATCAATAACAACATGTATCATGATAGACATATGATCAGTATCAGTAGATGATACAGCTGGTATTCATTATTCTATTTATGGAATAATCACTGACCTTAAATCCAGAACTGCACAGCATTCTGGGAGATGTAGGCAGAGGAAACGCTTTAGTTATTCAACCTCTCAGGTGAGTGGCATCAACTAACTCACTCACTCTTTGGTTACCTAGCAACAAGCTGCATTTTGAGGTTTCACCACTGTGCCTCACAAATGCTTAAGGACAAAAAGCAACGGAGAAAAAACTGGATAAAACAGGAAATACTGCCACCAGTTTGGGAGTATTTCAAGTATTTAAAGCAAAAATTGAATCAATAATTATCAATATTGAAAATTATTGACATGGACTGATATGACACACTTTTATCGTGATAAGTTTTTCAGCCGTACCTATGCTCAAAAAGCAACAGACGGTGTTTTTAGGGGAGAATCAGTTTGACTCTCTCAGTTCACTTGGAACAGGTCTTTCTTTTCTACTTACTTACAACATGTCTTTTTTTTTTTTTTTTTTTTTTAGAAAATTCTCCAAAATTAATAAAAACTTCCAACAATCAAACCCTTCTTCTAATAGCTGAGCAGTTTTTTCCATGTTCCCTCTGGGATTTTGATTTATTTATTTTTTTTACTTTCAAAGCAAAACCTGCTGGTAAAATAAAATTATTACCTTTAATCTAAATCAGGAGGAATTGATCATTTTGGGTTTAAATGTACATAATCTGCCACGTTTACTTGGTTTTTACTCAACATAACAGCACCATCAAAGGATGGACGAAGCTCCGGACAGATGGTTTCTGTTTGTGCTTTTTTATTTTTTTAATCAAACGTAAATATTTCAGTTCATCAGACTTCTTTCATATGTCAATTATATAAAAGCAGTTTTCAAATGGTGATTTTATCATTTGAAAAAAACCTGTCCACACCATCACGGCCCCATGTGAAAATCTGATTGCCCCTCTTGTTAAATGATGAATCAACTGTGATTCACCACATTTTCTTGGTTCAGTCAGTGTGTAAGTAGAGCAGCCAGCCCAACAACGACGGCTGGCATTAGAATCTGTCCTGAGTTATGATCCCAGTTCACATGTAGCTGCATCAGAGCCGACTGTGAGCTAAACACTAAACTGATTTGCTGACCCAGCAGCGTGTTTCCATGCTTCCGCCTCACAGAGCAGCCCTCCCCAGTCACACCCCTCTCTCAGCTCCTTCAGACTAGTCAACATCAATTAGCAAACACCTGGTGGAACTGCGTATCTGCTGAGATCATTACAAGAGCTACTTCTCAGATCAACACTGGTAAAAATGTTGTTAAAGGATTCATAGAGGAGCCATGTGACGACTTCCTGAAGGCGGAGTTTCAGAAAGAGCAGGCGCTTCTTAAAGAGACAGAGACCAAATTTCAAGGAGTTAAATTACAAAGTCAAATTTCTTTGAAGTCATATTTGATATACATAGAATTTTTGTAACAATTAAAGGTAACATAGTTACTCAATTGTCTGCAAAACCCATATTACTGCCACTTTAAGGAGTTAAACATTACTGAGACTCTGATCCTGTTTTGCAGCAAAAATCTGAGCCTGTTGTTGATGAGAGGCTTTTATTTTGCAGGACTCGTCTGTTCCGATGGACTCGGAGTGACCTCAAACCTCCCAAGAAACCAGTCTGACACCTGACCCCCAGTCTCCTGGAGGATTGTTTTCTTTAGTCGTCTCTCTTCATTATTTTGGCCCTCTGTTTTTCAGTTTTGCTTCTGTTTGCGTATGTCACAAAGTCATCCCCATCCTCTATGGACCAATCCATACTCCAGCCACCAATTACAGTCAGAGGACTTTTTCTTTTTGTTTTGTCACATAACGTTTTGAATTGTTTGTATGTTTGTGTTTTGGGATCTGAGGTGCAGGAAGAATTGGATGAAGGTTGGGTTACGTGGGGCTTGTCATGTCCTGATTAGCTCATTGCGTTTTTTAAGATTTTACAGCCTTTTTAAAGAAAAAAAATCCAATAAAACCAAAGTTTATTAAGAAAATTGTGTGACTTCTATTTCACAGTTTATTTTTCCTTTTGGGATTAAAAGTTTAGTTTCCATAGTTACATATTTAATATGTCTTCATAAACTTTTTTTTAAATTTTATTTTATCAATATTTTTGTTCCAAGTGACTAGGAACTGAATTTATTTTTGTTGCACCATTCTCAGGAAAATATGATTCTTAACGAATGTGTGTGATCTTTTTTTTTTTTTCCTTCGTGTTTGTTTTTATGAATTTGCATCATAAAAATTCACAAATAAACATTTTCTGATTTCAGCTATGTGTTTTGTGTATTTTTTAAAAACTGCTTTTTAGTTGTATCTAATCCAAATACTGCTAGTCACGCTGCAAACTCAGTCACAGGAAATGTGCAATTAATCGTTTGTTCACTGCACAATTTTTAACATTTTAAATTAAAATGATTAATTAAATGTTTTAGTATACTGATAAATAAAATCCTATTAGTTTTTCAAAACTTAGATATGTTTCATTTTAGAATGATCAATGATTCTACTACTTCTACTACAAAACTTCTCTAATTCTCCTCTCAGATCAGCTGAATAAGAACCAAGCTACCACTGGTCAAATTCTGACCAATGGTAGCTCAACCTCATCTTACAACTAATTTAGGAAAAAAATGAATCTAAATCCAATTTGGCACTGATCCAGCTCAGCTCAGTCTCCATCATTATAATCCTGTAAATCGGATTATTTTAATGTAGTGACATCAGATCAGTTCCATTCATATCGAATCCACATCAGTGAGTTTCAGTTCACCATGAGGTGACGGTGACAGGTTGCCATAACAACCCACAAATAGATAAATCTCTGCAGTTCACTGGAAAATTCTTCATAAAACTTAATCCACAATTTATTAGATTAAAAAAACCCAGTCTGCTGAACCTCCCACAGCAGTCATATGACTGCGTGGGTTTATGATGTAATGACTCTAATTTCCGTTATGGAGGTTCGACTAGCCTGCTACTATAACAGAAGCAGATGATTGTTATAGGCTTGTTTTTGAAGTCTCTAAATTTAGGTCTGATATCTAAATATAGAAACATTTCATGGAATACACCAACAGTTGAAAGCAGAAGTTTACATACACAGAATAAAAAAGCACATCGACATCATTTTTCACATTTTGGACCAAACACCTGCTCATCTGTGGGAAACTGAACTGGTCTCCAGAGCGGGATGATGCTGTCATGTCTATACTTGCATAAAATTGTTTGAACAGTTTCAGGCATGTTTGGTCATTTCAGATTTATCTGTAGTTTACATGTTTTCTATAATAATATCGTATCTACGGTGTATTATTAAAGAAATATATCTGTCAGTTTTGTCTCTGTTTTTGTTTCCCATGTACCAGACAGGAGCTCCTAAGGCCCCTCAGAGAGGAAGAAGCCATCACCCCTAAAGCAATATCAAAAACCAAATTACAGTTTTAAATAAACTACATTTTGGAGACGTCTTGAGGTCTGTTGAAACATCAGTTGAGCTGCTTGGCCATATCCACCATTGTGGCATTTGGAGAAAAACAGGGATGTTTGCAAGCCTAAGAACATCTCAATGGAGAAATTTTGGGGTGGCAAGATTTGGGTTTTGTCTTTTGCAGCAGGAGGACCTGGTGCACTAAATCTTATTAGATTTTCTAAATAAATCATTACCACAAGAACAGCAACGTCAATGTTCTGGAGTGACCATAATAAAGTCCTGATCTCAGTTTCATAGGAAATTTGTGATCAGAGCTGAAAATGTGTGTGAGCAAGGCAGTCTTCAAACCTGACCAGTTCCATCAGGAGGAATGGGCCAAGACTCCAGAAAACTATTAAAATAAGACTGTGAAAGAAAACCTGAAACATTTCCTCACCATATTCAGTTTCAAACACAATTATGTCTAAATACCAAAGAAATGTAGAAATGTATGCATCTTTCAGAAACAAATCCCTCATTATTCTGGTATTTAGTTAATAGAAATGGTTTACTGACTTAGAACACAAAATGCTTTGTATCTGATTTCATGCCAGTTAGGGGAAATGTCTTTTTATGCAGTTCATGTATTAAAAGGCATCTTTTTGTTTTATACAATATCAATAAATGTAATTAAAAGAAATCACTGCAGTTTTATTATAGCACTTTTTAAACTGAGCAGAGGAGAACTTGGAGGAGTTTTGATCAGGTTTGAAAATATACATGGAATAATTGAAGAGCAAAACCAGTTTAAAATAGTCAAGAATGTTATTTATGGGTTTAGTTTAAGACTGTGTTGAAATTTGATAATAGAAAAAATAGATTAAATCATTTGATTTATTTTAATAGAATGTAAGTGTAATAAGATCTAAGGTCAGATGTATACATTAAGGCTATCAAAACTGGTAAAAAAATAAATAAAAAAAAAATCGGTGGAATTTGATTTGCCCCAGTATTACTTTTGTTTATGTTTGTTTTCACAATTTCTGTAATTTGTTGCTTCAAGGTTCCAAATATATGTAATATATTACATATATGTGCCAAATCATTACTTACACACAGACGGCATTTAGACTATTGTCTTGTGCTGCACAGGCTCTAACAAGAAGCGTTTCGATTTGAAAATGAGAAACAGCGCCCCCGTGTGGTGCAGTCATGTTTCTCTCCCTGGAGCCTCCGGGAAAGCTGCGCCCCCTGACGGTATGCTCCTCGTCGGGCAACTGGGGGATTTCCTGAGCGGAAGCAGCGGAGGGGGTTTCCAGTGTGATCAGCCCAGGCCTCCCTGCTGGCTCTCTGAGGTGGACCCAGTAACTTCTCTCTTCGGGACTGACAGTACAAACCGAACCCAGAGAAGTGCCGAGCGGAATTGGACCATGAGGAGTCCGCCTGAAGCCTGGAGGCTCCACGGCAGCGTCAGCGGAACGGCAACGGTTTGAATCCGCAGTGAATCCGCCGAGCTGTAGCCTGACGAGGAGACTGATGTGAGTTCACACACACAGACACACACACGCACATTCACAGACACACACACACACATACATTCAGTACATCACTAAGAGTGGAGGGACATTTAGGCTCGCGGACCAGTAATAATCAGCCTAGTCAACGGCTGTATGTGAGAGAGTGTGTGTTCTGATGGATTTGATAAATTGACCTTTTATTAACAAGAACAGCGGCGACGCTAAAGAAGCTAGGCGCTCGCTAGCATTAGCAGTCCGTGTGTTTACATCCGCTGTCTGGTTCTAACTGACAAATACATCAGTAATGTGAGAGATGAGTGTCCGAAACACCGCGAAACGGTGAGGGGCCAGCGAAGGATCGTCTCCTGCTGGCGTTTTTCATTTATTCTGCCTGTTGGACTGTGTGTCTCTCTCTCTCTTCTCGGATGAAGAGAGGATGACTCCTGGGTCAGATGTCAGCGTTGTAAGGTCATGTTATTGGGTGATGAACGCATGCTTGTTGAGCGGCTGTTCGTAGTGATGAGATGTCAGAAGATGTCACCTGCTGTGAGTCACGGACTGGAAGTCAGAACTGTTCCCAGAAACAGCAGGGATGTTCCACAGCTTCATTTCAGAGAACAGAGGGAGCCGATGACAGCAGGCTGAGGTGATCTGCTGCTCCTCAGCGGGCGAAGGACGTGTCTTTTTAGAGACGGATCGGTTAATCGTCCATAAATGGGTCGATTAACCGATTTATGGTTAAACCACCGATTATCTCTATTGACAAGAGAAATAGCAAAAAGTCTGATTTTTCTTTTTTCTTATTTGCTAAATTCATTAACAAAATAACTATCACCTTTTCAGTTTATAACTATATCGACCAGCAAAGCAAACAGGATACGTTTGTAATTCCTTAATTTAGTTTGTTTGATTTGACAGAAAGTTTTCATTCCTTTTGTGAAGGCAATTGAAATGAAGAATCAGAATCGGTAGATAAATGCCAAATATCGGTTACGGGCCAGGAAAGGCCTGACCGGTGCGTCGCTGAACTGAATGGTTTTAAGAGGTTTGATTGAGAAACGACTCCGATCCATCAGGTGGAACGGATCGACTCTGCTGGACACGTTTCTGTTGTTAAGTGACATCTGGAAGTGTGTAGATGGACGGAACAGAATACAGACTTATGAGATAAAATTCCAATCACTGGCAGGTAGTGTCAGGAAATGGAATAATGTTATCCCAATCTATTGGAATAAAACTATTCCAATAGAACAGCCTATTGTTCTAACGCTCTTATTGTATTTAAACCCATAAACACTTGACTGGACGAATGAATGAATGACAGATGGAGAAATGATGAATTATTCCATTTTAGGAGAAATTCAGGCATCTGATTCATAAATGATCTATCAAACGGACTGTAGAAATGCTGGGTGTTTTCTTAGCAGCTTCGATAATAAAAAGTGGCCATGGTCTCATGGTGGATGTTTGGAAATGTTCGAAGAGCGGACAGTTTTCCTTTGATTTGACTGTGATCTGATGCGATATGCTGAAAAATCTGTAATTCTGATTCTATAAGCGCATCAAAACAAAGACCCTCCACCTTTTTCGGGTTACAAACGCAGTGTGCTAACGTTTAGGAGTGTGTGCTGTGGTGTAGGGGTGGGCGCTTGTTGAATCGTTTATTATTTGTCGTGAAAAATTTCTAATGATAAGAATTTTGATTTATAGTTGTCTCCATAAATTTCAATTAATAAAAAAACAAATGACTGTCGAAAATGTATTATCTGTTTGCTGTTTGCTCCACAAAAAGCATCAATAAATACCAGTAAATTTGGAAGTATTATTACACACAATCACTATGTGCAGTTTAAATGACATTTCTGTTGTAAATGACATCCTAAAGAAGACGGTTTCAAATGGGAATGCTGTGACATGCAGCAGTCACAGTCACATGGCTAGCTAAAAAAAATGGCTTCATCGCTATCACAATAGTACCAACAAAAAAAAAAAATCATGCAAGTTTATTGAAGTTATCTAAACTGATATGGCCTGTTTTGCTGTATAAATGAGGATTGCCTTCACTCTCTGTTAGTCAGCACTAGAACCTTTAGCAAAGAAGCTGCAGAAAATGTTTCTCTCTTTTATTTGTTGTAGATTTGGGAAAGAGGAAAGTGATTTTGGGAGGAAACCTGACAAAAAACACATAACTTGGTATTGGCCATTTGAAATGTGATCGGTGCATAACGTGAAACACACGTCCCTTATGTTTGAGCTGTTTGTGCCTTTTTCTCTATTGCTGCTGCTTTATGTTATTTTTCCTTACTGTGGGGGGAGGGGGGTAGATAACGCCCCAACTTGCTCATGTTTATCTCAACCAGTTAACCAGATATAGTATTTCCAGATACTTGTTGCTTAAATCATCTCTGGACTCCAGGTATCATTAATAACTGCTCTGAGCTGTGAGTTGTTTCGGAGCTTTGTTTGGCTCAGCATTCAGACCTTTAAGGTTTCTAACTTTCGAACTTCTGACTTCTGAAAAGACTGGTGAGTCAAACTGGTCGACTTGAGCGATTGGTCGATCTGTTTGTGTTGACAACCTCATCAGGCCTGGTTCCCTCTCCGACGTTCTCATTAACAACTTCAGACACCTATGCTTTTCTTTTGTGACTGTAACAGCTGATCTGAGTTCAGGAAAACCCCGTCCGTCCGAGGAACCGTTCCACTTTCTCTTTGTGCAAACAGAGTGCTTAGTCATGATGTTGTGTCTGATTAAACTAAACTCTTTTACTCTCTGCAAGTTTATTGAGTCTTCCTCAGTGTTCCCTTGAATTCATTTCTTAATATGAAATGCACATTTTTTTAGTGGCAACAATCATTGCACAGCCTCTCTGTGAAAAATCCTCCCAGAAACACTCAGGAATATTCAAGACTTTTCTTTGGTCATTTTTGGAGTTTCATTCTGCCACTGTGTCACACTCACAGAGATAGAATGTGCTTGTGTTGCTAATGGAATCAATGGAAAAGCCCCTAACATCCCCACAGTTCAGCCCTGACAGGAAGTGTGCACTGTTTGTATACGTGTGTGTGTGTGCGCGTGTGTGTGTGTGTGTCAGTTTTATAGAGTTCAATGGTACTCGCTTGCACACACCCTTACTGTTCTGTACTTTTCTTGAAAATGTATCTGAACTGGGAAATTTACAGTAAGAACAAATTAAGTTACTGATGTTTTGTAGATTTTTACAACAAAAAAAAAAAGAACCCCCCCTCCCCCGCTTTGTTGAAACTTTAGATATTTAAAAAAAGAAAATCAAAAAGCAGCAGAAAGAGAAACCGTGTCAGCTGCCAGGTGTTACCCTGTGGCACACTGGTGGTCACCTTTATGTCTACCTTACATTCTTTCATGTCACACTTGAAGTGATCTATCACCATCTGCTCACAGTCTGCTGTGAGGAACGGTGGTTATGTGACTTTGGTTTTTTGATCAGGTGCCATAATCTCTTATTTCACAAGAACAAAATCCCCAAACGGAGAACAAGCCACGATGTTGCCAGCATGATTAACCCTGTCACAATAAGCAATTAATCAGTTAATCACATGATAAACTGAAACAAGCTTGATAATTTCAAGTTTGGTTTATTTATACGTTTCAAACATTTTCACATTCACAATTCAAATATGTATGCACATTTAGGTAACTATCTGAAAAGGAGTTGCCTTTCCCCAATGTCCTTTATTCTTCTGTATGTCTTATTTTCAACTGTAAAAATAAGGAAAACATTCTGATGATTAATATTTTTTGAAGGGCAGTTTTGTCTACAGAGACTTCATGATCCATTTTATTTATGGTTTTGATTGTGTTGGATTTTAATGTCCTTTTTTATTTATTGTTTATGGTTCTCATGTTTTATTTTGCATATTTAAAATCCAGTTTCAGTTTGGAGTGTTCTGTACAAAATGAAAGTTTATTAGTTTTTGAGAGGATGAACTTGTATCACTATGTTATTATGAATATGTTACTTTAAAATGGTCTCAAAACAACAATATTATAATTTATAATTTCTGGGACAATTTATCACCCAGAAATGCTTTTTTTATTTTTTATTTTTTATTTTTATCGTGACTGGTCTAATCATGCAATATTACATATTTCAAAAACTCAAAAAAACACATAAAGGTCCACAGTTAGTTAAAATACTGCCCACACATGTCCATGTGTCTTGTCATTCACATTCACATCAGTCTCTAGTGCTACTGTAAAGATAATAATAATAACAACTATTATTAACTATTCGACGCCAAATTAAAAATTGCAATGTAAAGCACATTAAAGAGAGATTAGCAGCTTTGTGGATCTTTCCTCTCAGTAAACTTCCCCTCCATCCTGTTGCTCTGCTGCTGTGCAGCTGTAAGTCCCTGACTGTGCTGCAGTGGAACACCTGCAGAAGGAGTTCAGTGTGTTGTGCCCCAACCAAAACCTTTTTGTTTTAATCTACTTAGAAAATACAGCTGTTGATTAGCCTTCATCCACTTCCTGCCTCTCTGTGCACTCCTTCCTCCCATTAATCAGCCCTGCTACTGCTGCGTCTTCTGCAGACTTCACTGCCAGCCGGCCACCATGATGAGTTTGGTAGTCATGTGTCAGCAGTGCGTAGAGCAGTGAGGGAACCCAGTGATGAGGTTGATGGGTGAGGTTGGGGAGTTGTTAATCTTTGTAATCCGTGGTCTGTCGGGTCAGGAAGTCTAATTTCCAGTTAGAGGCTGAAGGGTTTGGTTCACCAGTGTTTGTGGGAGGATTGGGTTAAAGGTGGAGCTGGAGGTCCAAAACGGCAACCTCACCCAGTTTTTCAGGTGAAAGAGCGACTGATGAGTCACAGCTCGGTAACAGCGGTTGTGGTTCTGGCTTTAGGCATCCTGGTGAGAGTCTATTGCAGTGGCAGTGGACATCACCAGTCTGTCAGAACACTTCATTTCTGTTGCAGTGAAAGGCCAGTAGTCATTTGGTCAGGGGACTGTCCGGGGCTTCAGCACTGGGAAGGTAAAACACTTTGAAGCATGTAACAAATATGTGAACAGAGAGCTGATGGGCACAAAGCTTTAGAACCCGACCAAACCCCCGTCAATGCCTGCAGCTTCATGGGGTTTATTTCCCATAGTGCCCTTCTGCCCTCAGCCACCTTCACACACAGAGAAGATTGTTAGGTGAAGATGGGAGTCTGGAGGTAAACATAGTATTAGTCCCTTCAACATTTCCGGGTGTCTCTGCACAAATTGGGTCACTTTGTTTCTTTACTATGTTCCCATATCACTTCTGCCTGTGGTGTCTTTGCAGCCTCTTTATTCTCTTCTCATGATGTCATTGTGCCCTTCTTGTTCCCTTCTTTTGGTCTTTTCATGCTAGTCCTGTGGTCTTTTTATTCCCTGTTTGTAGTTTCCTTGTACTCTTTCTGTGGTCTCTCTTTTCTCTTCTTTTAGTCTTTTTTCATTCTCAAAATGTGGTCATTTTGTACCTGATTGTGGTCTCTTCATTCCCGTCTTCTGATCTCTCTGTCCTCTTCTTATGGTCTCTTCGTTCCCTTCTTGTGGTGATTTTGTACCTTGTTGTGGCGTCTTTACTCCCTCCTACCAGCCCAGTGTTCAAAGTAATCTGCACATACTCTACAGGAGCAAATAAAGTGGACATAGTATTATTTCAGACATGAAATTCATGGAAAATATATTTTTTTATTTGTAACTAGTGACACCAAAGACTGATTAACTATGTGATCAGTATCCAGTCACATGAATAGGATAACACAGGATAGAAAACATATATTTTCAGTACAAGATCTAACTTGTTGCCTTGGTGATTTGCTGAACCTCAGTCCAGCATGTTGATTAACCATATTTCTGTCGGTGTGTTTGCCTGTGAAGCCTCCTCAGGTCATGTCATCAGGGAGAAGTGCTAATGGGAGGGAAGTACAGATACCCCTCCAGCAGGTGGCGCCTTCACTTGTTGCTCCCCTCCCAATCACACCACCATCCCACCGCTCAACCAATCCCTGGCCTCCATGCGATCTCACTCCTCAACCAAGTAAGTCTGTTAGAAGTGCCATAGTGGCGTGGTCTGATGTTGGTCTGATGTTGGTCTGGTGTTGGTCTGATGTTGGTCTGATGTTGGTCTGGTGTTGGTCTGGTTTTAATCCTCCTCTCTGTGTGTTCAGGTGCTCCTGCAGGGTTCCAGCCTCTTCATGGAGGATTTCGAGATGTGTTTGTTGAGAAGCCAGAGGCCAAATACTGCTGCGAGGCGTGCAGGCGGGTCCTGTGTGAGCCCCGCCAGACTGAATGTGGACACCGCTTCTGTCAGAGCTGCATCAATGACATCCTCAGGTGAGCAGGGCAGATCGTTATTCAGAACCATAAAGGGGGAGTATGATGTGAAATAAACTTTTTTGAACTTTCCGCCATGTTATTGTGTTATCCTCTCATCAAAAACATAACTGGAGTGTTGCTTTGATTCTTTTACGCATTATTTGAGAAATCCTTTAATCTCCATGGCAACCTTTCAGCTGTTCAAAATGTCTGAGTGGACCTAGCTCCTTCTTCGAGGATGAAGCTCCTCCTCAGAGCTGCGGTTTCCAAGCTTCAGAGCTTCCACTGCACAGAGCAACTCCTCCACTCAGCTCCTTCACACTAGCCAGCAGAAATTAGCAAACACCTGGTGGAACTGTTCATCTCCTGAGCTCATTATAGGAGCTACTTCTCAGTGCAGTGCTGGTGAAAACGTTGTTAAAGGGTTAATAGAGGAGCCATGTTGTGCTGACTTCTTAAAGATGGAGTTTTTAAAGAGACAGACACCCAATTTCAAAACGTAAAATTTTGAAGTCAAATTTCTTTTAAGTGATATATGACGTATACAGCAGTTTTATAATAACTGATAGTGACATAGTTACTTGGTTGTGTTATAAAATAGCACTACGTGCCTGGAAAACTTAAACACTGCTTCTTCAAGCCTACATCCTTCAGTCATTTAGTCGACACTGTACTCGACTGATTCATCAGACAGACAGACAGACAGCTTGGGGTTGGCAGCAGCACCTCCACCTCCAGCCTCCCTGCTGGTTCCAGTGGGATCTAACGTTGTCCTCTCCCTTCCTGCAGTCACTCAAACCCAGTGTGTCCGGCTGACAGGGAGCCTCTGTTCAAAGACAAGGTGAGCTGAAAAGCCGGGCTCATCAGAGTCATGTCATCACGAATGGCTGATCAGAAGAGGGTTCCTTAAAGCCTGACTTTTTTTTTTGGTTATTATTGGTTTCAGATCTTTAGAGATGTATGTTGTCATCGAGAGATTATGGCGCTGAAGGTCTTCTGTCGGAGTAAAGCTAACGGCTGTCAGGAGCAAATGAGTCTGCAGCAGATACCTGTGAGCACACACTCCATTACGGTTCCACCGTGCCTTTGGCCCGATGGTGCAGTATGTGTTGTACACACGGCCTGTCCCGCCTCTCTGTCTCCAGGACCACCTGAATGTGTGTCCGTTCTTCGAGGTTCCCTGTCCGCTGGGGAAATGTAAAGAGAGGATGATGAGGAAGGAGATTCCTGAGCACCTAGCATGGAAATGTAAACACAGAGAGAGCACTTGTGAATTTTGCATGACCAAGATGCCTTTGACTGACCTACAGGTAAGCAAAGCGTTTTAAACCGGTGAGAAGTGTGGCTGTCGTTTCGCAGTAGTCGTTAGGCGATATGCTCTGAGGTGAGGTCAGGAAGCACCGCTCTGCTTCAGTGGTCAGGAGCTGCAGCGACCCGATATTAATATCTGTGTCGGCCCAGATGTTTAAAAAGACTCTAGACCGGGTATCGGTGACAATGTGCCTGATCCATAAGGGCAGATCTAGTAAGTCTAATTCTAAACCTGAACATACTGCTTTAAATTCTGTAAGAACCTTTTCTGTAGTTAAACTGCTGGAAGTTAAATGAAAGGTTAAACCAGAGTAGCACCGTTGTGTGACCATAGATAGGAACTGAAGTTGGACAGCTCCTTAATAGCTTAATTATGAAGTTTAACAAAACATATTCATGTGTCTTTTTTATTCTACAAATAATCTGACGTCAGCTGGAGCCATATAGGAAGAAAAATGGTTGTCCATTAATTTTAGCAGAATCATCCCAACTTAGTCAGATTGGATGGATAAGATCTGCAAACAGTAACTTTCAAGTCTTGCAGATTCCTAGTTGTATATATACCTGGACTTTGACTAGGCCATTCTAAGACATACAGTAAATATGCTTTGATCTAGTTGTGCTCTAGCTGTATGTTCAGCCCCTATCAGGGGCTTTTGGGGTTCTGAACACAGACCTGGGCTGGAGTTTCTCTTTTACTGGCGTGGGTGATTGTTGATGTTTAGTAGCCATGTGTTCCTTTCAGGCTTTCACCTAATTGGCCCAAACAAATAACAAAAGCGTGTGAATGTAGCCAATAAAGGCCGGCATGTTAATCAGCTATGAGCTTCCTCCACACCCCGAAACATCTCAATAACTCTGCAAACAAACTTTCTCTTTTAAATCTTCTGAAGCTGCTGTTTAAGCATGGGGTGAGTTCTTCACAACTTCAACTTGTGTATTTTGCAAAAAAAAAAAAAAAGAAAAAAAAAACTAAACTCATTATCTTCTCGAAAACTGATGGATTTTATTTGTTTTTCGTCTGTTTTTGTTGTGGTGACTTATTTCTACTTTTGTCATGAGTTGTCACTTATATGCCTGTCAGAAAATAAAGGAACTTGACTAGAAACACAGGCCACACTTTTCAGATTTTATTTGGAAACATTCTTGAAGAATGTAAATAATAATAGTGCTCTATTAGCTGCTGGTGTGCTGTAGGGCCGGCTGCATTAAAATGTTTTATGAAACTGTTTTTCAGAAACACAAGGAGACTGTGTGTCCGTCGTTCCCTGTGTCCTGTCCCAACCACTGCTCCTTCTCCTCCCTGCCCCGGAGTGAGGTACTGAAGCCTCTCTGCTGCCCTCTTGTGGCCCCTCCAAGCACAGCGACATACTGTGGCTGCATTTTCCTTAACCATAAAATTGCACAAATTGAAATTATGAAAACAAATTTGCTTAATGGAAACATGCAAACTTGTGTTTTTTGATAAAGTCTTTGCTTCTGTTTTTCAGCTGTATCAAAATAAATGAATTTTGCTAAACTGCAATGGAAACACTTTTTTTGCATCACACAAGTCACATGATTGATAAACAGATGTTACTACTGACGGAAATAACGAAGATGACAACAGGAAGTGGTAGCAGGATGATGACTATTTGTTTTTGGTTTTATTTGAACAGTGTGCAGCCGGCTCCACCAGAGCTCTCACAGTATCACACAGTTCATAAAAGGTTGTGTGTCATTTGAACCTGTTGAATCCATCACTCTTCTGTAAAATCGCCAACTACAGTTTCCCCAAAATGCCGCATACGTAGCCTTTTGCATAAAAAGAATTTTTATAATTTAGAATCACACATGAACTGGCTGCTGTGGTGGCGCAGGGGTTTATGTGCAGCCCACATGGGGAGGCCTTGGTCATCGTTGCGGCTGTCGCAGGTTCAATTCCTGGCCTGGTGACCTTTGCCACGTGTCCTTCCTCTCTCTCTTCACCTACTTTTCTGTCTTAGCACTTACAAATAAAGACCACTAGAGCCCAAAAAAATCTTTAAAAAAATCACACATGAATAAATTTGTTTATGCAATAAGTCATTTATAAACACTGGACACCGTCATCCTCCGTCATCATCTTTGTCTTTTCCACCAGCAGTAATATCCAGTTGTTGGCCACGTGAATTGTGTGATGTGAAAAAAGTGCTTCCATTGCAGTTTTTGGAAATACACAAATTTTGATGCAGCTGAAAAACCGCCTCATTTAGCGCAAAAACTTTTTATCTTCATTTTCGAAATTGTGTTTCCATTAAGCCAAAATTTTTTTTGTAATTCCAATTTTACACAATTTTAAGGTCAAATTGTGCAGAATTGGAACCACAGCTGGTTTTCAAGGGATCCATTAGTTCATTGAATGTTTGTGTTGTTTCAGCTGACCAGCCACCAGCAAGACTGTCCCAAAGCCCAGATCAACTGTCTGTTCCACCGCTACGGCTGCACCTTCAAGGTGACTCCTCCTCATGTTCTCTTCTTCTTCTCTCATCATTAATCTTCCAGCATTGATCTCTCGCATGAGCTTTTTCTATCAACTTGTGCACGCTTCATGCGCCGTGTTTCCTGTGCCATAGGGCTTAAATCAAGAAATGAGGCAGCATGACTCGACCTTCGTAGCCGAGCATCTAAGAATGATGGTCAAAGGGAACTGCTTGTTGGAGAACAAGGTAACCATAGCAACTAAATGGGGGCAATTAAGGCCAGATTGAGTGGATTGAGTAAGGTTTGACTGAAGAGCATTTGTGGTTAAAGGTGGACAACGTAAAGGAAGAGCTAATGGAGCGGTGCAAGGTGCTTCCTGCTCTCAACAGCCGACTGTCGGAGCTGGAGAGCCAGAACGAAGAACTGCGGGAAAAGAACCGGCAGACGGAGCAGAAGCTGGCCAACCTGCAGGTAGGGGAGAACGGGGTAAGACGAACCCTTTTTCATATTTAGGGTCACTACATTAAGGCAACCTTGGTAGTTACTAGAGATGTACTGATCCGATATCAATATCTGTATCGGTCCTGATATTGGAGAAAAATTTTAGATTGGGTATCAGTGACATTGTGCCCCCTCGATAAGGGTAGATCTATTCAGACTAATTCTATGCTTTGTAGTCTGAGTGACATCATGCTTTATTATTTATTTTTACATTATGATTAGAATTCATAATTGAACCATTTCAGTTGTTACAGTTGCAGTTTTGACCAAAGTAGTCACCCTGTTTTAGTCAAATTGTGACTAAATTTGACTAAAACTTAGTCACAATTTATTATTTATGTTACATTGGCTGTTCTACTCCAAACTGCCCCGACTGAGCAAATTAAAGTTGTTTTTCCATATTTGACCAGCTACTGAAGCTATTGGTGCATTTCAGTTTGCTGTTCTGGTGCAGAATTAGCAAATAAATGAGTAATTCAGAACATTTATGTCTGCGTTTAAAAAAATAAACATTTGAATTAAATCCAGCTGTTTTTCTGTATCAGATCGGTATCGGTCAATACTAAACCTCTGATATCGGTATCGGTATCAGAAGTGAAAAAAAAGTGGATCTGGTCGCCGCTAGTTGCTTCCTTCTGCATCTGCATACATTTCCAACACAACTCACCCTGAGCAATTTAAAACCAACTAACAGAACCTGGGAAGCATTGGTGGGACTTTAAAATGCCTTCTAAACTGGAAGCAGATCCTGGAGGAGTTTATTGCAGGGCTGAGGCAGCACAGGCTCAGAGGAGGTGCTGAGGGTGGACCGGATCCTTTGCCGGTTTCACAGCTGATTTGCTCTCTCAGGAGGCATTTCCCAGAAATCCTAATCCCACTTTTCTCTAATCCTTTCTCTGAGGGTAATAACCCAATGTTTCTTAGATCACCAACAATCATGTCACCATGAAGACTTCACAGACAATGAAACACATAATTACATCACATAAAATATTGCTGACAGTGAGTCTCAAGCCAGTAGGGCTGAATGCAACAGTTGGGCGTGCCTGAACATTTACTGGGATCGGATGGCCCAGGGGTCTTGTTGGATTTTGTTGAGGCTTTCCGTGTCCTGCAGACTGAAACATTGGAGCCTCTCTGTGTTTCCCTAGAAAATGATGAGCTCGCATTCAGAGACGCTGATGGCGT
This sequence comes from Poecilia reticulata, assembly GCF_904066995.2. Classification (NCBI taxonomy): domain Eukaryota; kingdom Metazoa; phylum Chordata; class Actinopteri; order Cyprinodontiformes; family Poeciliidae; genus Poecilia; species Poecilia reticulata. The sequence continues at coordinate 3,051,508 of NC_088851.1, forward strand.
TGGAGATAGAGCTCGGTTCACTGCGTCGACTAAGAGAAGAAGTGGAAACCTTACGAGGAACGGTGGACAACGTTCGGACACGGCTGGCCACCTTGGAGCAGGGGGGACGGAGCGGGTCCGGATCCACTCACACCTTTGGTTAGTCGATGTGCCGGGTTTCAGTGGCTAGCTGAAGGTTTTTGACCAGGTAATCTGAACTTGATGGAGATATTTCCTCTCTCTTTGCAGCGTCTTTGGAAACTCAGCTCAATCGGCACGACGACATGTTGAGCGTCCATGAAATCCGGTTGGCTGACATGGACCTGAGGTTCCAGGTACTGGAGACAGCTAGCTACAATGGGACTCTAATCTGGAAAATCCGGGACTACAAGAGACGGAAACAGGAAGCCGTGGCAGGAAAGACGCTGTCTCTGTATTCACAGCCGTTTTATACCGGATATTTCGGATACAAGATGTGCGCTCGGGTTTACCTCAATGGAGACGGCATGGGCAAGGGGACGCACCTGTCGCTGTTCTTTGTGGTGATGAAGGGCGAGTACGACGCCCTGCTGCCCTGGCCCTTCAAGCAGAAGGTACTGTCTGTATTTTCTCTATGTTGTTTTCAATATGCATGTCTACTACAGTTTCAAGTCTTTCAGTGTCTAGCAGTTTGATTTGTTTCTGAGTCACAATTTGATTCAGAAGTGGATTCAGAGACCAATCTTTCTATTCAAACGGTCTGGAGATTCGGTTTAAATTATGTGAATTGTTTATTTAAAACAATTCTATAAGGTTTCATTTCCAGGACTAGGAATTGTGATTGTCTGTAGAATAGATTTTTTTTTTGTCTACAGTTCTCATTATCAACAGGTCTGGTTGCTAAAGCTGCACCAATCAGAGATTTTGTTCTGGTTGCAAAATTTGTCAAAATCTGACACCAATTTTAGGTGATTCAAAACTTTCTTTACAAAGGACTAAAAACAGAAAAATCGCTTTTTTTTTTCCTTTGGGGAAAAATTGAAGATGTAACTCTCTTTACTGTAGTCAAAATTTTAAAACTTTGCGTGATTTGTGGTTCAGGTTATTCCTGCCCGGACATTTATTATGGACATTAGAGGAGATACTGCTGGTTCCAGCCAGAGCCGGTCCCTCCAACCCCCTGTGTGCTTTGGACAAATAAGAAATTTGATTTAACCAGTGGTGGGAAAAGTAAAAATTTATTTCCCAACCTTGAAGCACTAGTCATATATATTAGCTCCACTAGTACCAAAGCTCTACACCAACACAGTACTTAGTAGGAGCTAATTCTAAATACTGTGTTTAGCATTTGCTTAGCTAATGCTAATCTTGAATTCAAATTATTTCTGCCCTTGAAAGACTAGAACACTTGAGTGCCAAATATATTTTGACATTATTGTATTTATGTTTATTTTTTGTATACTGTATGTGTTTTATTTTGTTCGTGTGTGTGTGTGTGTGTGTGTGTGTGTGTGTGTGTGTGTGTGTGTGTGTGTGTGTGTGTGTGTGTGCGCGCGTGCGTGTGTGTGTGTGTTTTTAATAAAGTTATTGGGAAGGGGAAAAAGAGGGAGAACATGAGGAGAGGAAATAAAACTGCTGCACTCACTTCAAAATAAGAGCATAAATATAAATGTAGTTGATAAAAACTTCAACACAATATTTAGAACGAGACTTAGAACTTAATTCAATTGAAAGTTTAAAAAAATCATCCAAATAAATTAGAATTTATATGGAACAATTAATTTAGGGGAAGCTAAGTGTGCTACAATGTCTCAAAGCTAGCTGAAGTGCTAAATCAGTGTTTCTCAACCTTTTTTGGGCCAGCGCCCCCCTAGCCTTTACCCAGGTCCCCCCCCACCAAAGAATTTGTAGGCTACTTTACACTGACTATTATTTTATTATTAATGTTACTATCACTATTGTATATGTTTTGATTTTTATGCTTGTTTCTGTATTTATCATCAACAATAATTTCCCAGAGAACAAAAGAGCCATGAGAATAGAAATTATTTTCACAGGTGTCTATAAAAAATGCAATGAACATTCAAGTTAAATTTGGTAGGCCTAACAGCAGCCAATCAGAGTGGATAAAATATTCTTGTTCTGTGTCATTTTCTAGTTGTTAAATATTCCACAAAATGACCAGATAAAAGATGTTCAACATGCCAGTTTAAACTGAACTATTTGCAAAACGACTGAGCTCTGCAACATTAAAACATGGATAGAACTGTAACTATATTAATCATAACTCTTCTTCTCTTTAGTGTTTCTGTCTGATTCTGGTGGTGCAGCTCTGTGCTGCCTTCAGGAGAATGGGACATCAGAGTATCATCCATAAAATTTCACCCACATGGCATTTATTGTGCAAACCAGAGCTTTCAGTGGAAAAACAAAAGTTCCTGGAACAAAAGTTCCAGGTCCTTTTAATGCCATACAAATATGAGACAGAAACATGGATTATATCTTTATATAGACCTGTCTATTGGTTATAGATTAATAGTTTTACTGGACAGAAATTATAAAGAACAAATCTGGTTCTTAATCAAATCCTAATGAGTCAAATTGAAAGTGTCATGGAGTCATCAGCCTCATGACATTAACACTGACATGAAAAATAATATTGAAGAAATAAATATATCAAATCTAATTAAAAACATAAATAAGTGATCAGTTATTTACTGTTATGGTCTATAAAATATATTTATTCTCAGTACTAGATGTGGTTTCAACAAACCCATGACATTTCAACAATATTATTTTACCTTTTATCTAGAAATAGTGTCTGTTTATTCTTGCCATACAGTCCTCTGTATTAATTATTGCTCAAAAGGTCTTGCCATACCAGTTTATTCCTCCGTATTTACTTTAGTTTCTTAGTTTATTCTTGCATTTTGTTCTTCATTCATTTCCATTTAGTTTCCTTTGATTAGTTTTATCCTCTCTTGGTTTATTGCTATGTCCACTTTAGTTTCTTTCCTGTTGCTACATTTATTTGATCATTTATTGACCATCAGTAACTCATCACCTGCTGCGCCGCCTAATCGTCATGTGTTTCACATCATGTGTTAATTTTTCACTGTTCAGCGTCAGATTCTCTGTTTTTATGCCATAATTCACATCTAGTTCGTCGCTCCGTTTTATGTCCCACTTCTCCTGTTTCAGAGTTTTGCGCAATTTTTTAAAAAATTTTAAATTTTTAAACCTCTAAGGTTTAGGGCGGTCGGGAAGCGTATCGATGGGGAAAAGGCAGACTGACATACCTCTTTTAAAACAACGGAAACAATTTCTGCATTCTGATTATGGAAATTTAAAAGTGCTGTGGTACCGTTGTTCTATCACCCCCGTTTCATACCGGACCACTTACAGCACCGGTGTTAACGCCATAAAATGAACACTCTCTATCGTGGTATCACCCATGGAGGGATTTCTTTGTTTCTTCATTTAAATGGGTTCATTTTTCAGAAGGATACAAAGTCAGGGTATCATGATTTTAGCAATTACATGTTTATAAGAGCGATTTTCTGTTGTCTTTACATGGAAGCGTGCAGCCTTCAAAAGGAAATAAAACACTTTTTAATATAACTTGCTGCTTTGACATGATCACTGCGAAAACATAGAAATACCGGACAAAGTGAATCACAGCAACGTCATTAGCCGGTGTAACGCTGAACTGATGCGGTGAAGCTACTAGCAGGAGAACGGCGCTGCGCCAAGAAGCTAACAGAAGCTAACAAACACTGAATAGAAGAGCTGCCATCAATACAGTTGCAGCCAAGCATGGTTTAATGTTACACAATACAGTTTTACCAAGTTGCTCAAAGTCTAAACTGGCATTGTTGGGCATTTAAGGTGTAAAGTTTACCTTCGACCAAAAGCACCCCAAAGGCATCCCAGCGCCCCCCTTTTGTAAAAATGTCCGCCAGCACCCCCTGCCGTCCTCTGAACACCCCCTGGGGGGCGGTACCGCCCACGTTGAGAACCGCTATGCTAAATGAAAAAAATAGCACATTACCAGAAGTGTGGACTACTGAACTTAAATATCACCAAGGATGAGAATAGAAATATATTTGTGTTTCCCAAACTTTATTTCTTAATCTAAAATGTATCATTCCTTGTGCTGGACTCCTGGCTGTTTTTTTCCTTTCTTTGTGCCTGTCCTTTCTTACTTCCTTGCATAATTTCTACTTTTCCTCCTTGTTCTTTTCTATTTTTACTTTCTTCTGTCTGTTATCCAGGGGTGAAAGTAGTTTTAAATTCTTGGGGGTACTATGACAAAAAAAACAAACAAACAAAAAAAAAACATTGCAGTCCACTGGCTGCAACGTTGACACCTTGAGATACCATGAGACCTAAATTCTGAACATCATGGCATAGAGTGCATCTCAGTTTTCCATGTCTGGCATATAACCATTCATTTTAGCTTTTAAACTGGTTCTATTGATCCTGTGTCCAGATGGAGGGATAATCAGTAGCCTAACATCATGACCTGTTTGTTCTGAAGATCCTGTAGCTTCCACTTCATCTTCCTAACATGGCGCCTCCTCACCCTGACTCTCATACTGATAGGTGCACATCTTCTGAAGTTGGGATATTTTTCCTCCAACAGGTTTCAGAGGAATCACCTCAAACCAGATGTTGGACTGGATTTTATTTCAATGTCATTTGTGAATGTTAGCATCTCATTTTCAACAGTGGAGCTATAAAGGTTGAAAAAGGTTATCATTTTGGAGAAAGTTTCATCAACATCAATGTTTCCACTAAATAAGAGCCAAAAACAAATTGTTTGATAACTTTATCAGGAAAGGTTAGGAAAAGCCTCTCAGACTCTGACAGCACCAAACAATTTTTTTTATATTGGACAATTAATTTGATTTCACATCATTATCGCGGTAGAAGCCATTTGTTTGTTAGATACTTAATGTTTACCGTGTTTGATGTTTGTTGTGAATGACGTATACTCACAAAGAACGAAGTAATTAGTCCAAGTTTATTAAAAGTTCAGAAATTACAGTGGCTGTGATGCGCCACATCAAAGGTAAACAAAGGTAAAGCAACCTGAACAGGTGATCAACTCAAAACCACTAGCACCTTTTTACTCTCCGTCTCTCTCTGTCATTTAAGCACAGCGGTTGCTATGGCAACCTCCGGCGCTCCACAAGCCAACCAGAGATTACGTTAAAAACATAACATTCAGTTCGTTACGATATTAGGTTTTCAGGCTTGATATTTATTTTGCGATTATTAATAAGCGCTCTTATGAACACAGCGGTGGTTGATTAGTTCATTTTAAACTCCTGCTCTGCTCGTTATTTTGGTAATGAAACCGAAACGCACAGAATTGCGCAACACCTTGTTGAAACAATAATTACTGAGATTATTATTGTTGTTGGGTCATTAATTTGAACACGTTTTGTTGATTTTTTTTGTTGTTTTTTAATAAAGTTACGAACGTTTTGATAAGGAATCAGAGGAGGACGTGCTGCTCTCAGCCTCCTGGCGACGTTCAGTTTGTCACCTAACGCTGAGATTGACTCAAAACCTTCCGTGATCGACGTGTTGCAGCCCTGCTCTAGCAAAGCACGAAGAGTTCAGAAACAATATGAAATGGGGAAAAAAGCTATTTATTAAATAATTAAGTCGTGTTTTAGATTGTTCTTGAAAAACTAATCAGTCACGGCTGATTAGTGGGTGAACTCACAGCTGCACAGTGAATCCATTGATTCTTTACAGCAGACAGCCGCTCCTCTCTTGCAGGTACTGCGTACCCCCACTAAATCTTTTAGGGGTACGCAGTACCCTGCCGTACCCTCTTACTTTCACCCCTGCTGTTATCCAGTCTTGTGTCCCTTCCCTGTATCATTTCTCCCTCTTCCTTCCTTATTGGACAGGCGTACAAATTAAATCCAACTATAAAGAATAGTATTTACAATTTTTTACTTCCATACATTGTTTTATATTTTCCACATCTCAAGATATTATTTTTGTGCAATTTGTGTTCAGTATATGTCCCCGCTGAGTAAGTTGCACTTTTCTACAACTGTGGAATTGTCCAAAGATTGCTAAGCGGAAGCGTTTGTTGATGTCCGGTAGTCACAGTGAGCTTTCTGTGTGTGTTTACAGAATAAGCTCACTGTTTAATGTGTGTGTGTGTGCTAGGTGACTCTGATGCTGATGGACCAGACTCCTTCCAGGAAGCACCTGGGCGACGCCTTCAAGCCCGATCCGCACAGCAGCAGCTTCAGGCGCCCCACGGCTGAGATGAACATTGCCTCCGGCTGTCCTCTGTTCGTGGCTCAGAGCGTCCTGGAGACGGGCAGCTACATCAAAGATGACACCATCTTCATCAAGGTGGGCCGTCGCGTCTGTTGAACCTGCAGTGTCTTCGCCAAGGCGACGCATGATTACTGACTGCTGAACGTATTTGTGTCGATTCTGTTGATCCGCAGGTCACCGTGGATACGTCCGACCTTCCTGACCCCTGATGTTAGAAACTTCTTCGTCTAACATCACCTCATCAGTGCAAGATCTGCACCTCCAAGACTAATGGGAAGCATCAGTGGAGCTGGAGGCCGGTCAGGCTGGAGGACAGGAAGCAGCCAATCAGAGCGCACTTCGTCTTCTGGTTGCTATATGGACTGCAGAGCTGTGTGTGTGTCTTGGTTGTGTGTGAATTGATCTGTTACAACGTCACCACGGTGACCTTACCCAGAACCGACGTGCCCGTCACAGTGAGGGCATTGGTGTGGCTCGCCCCCGACGCGCGCTGCGCCTTACTTCCTGTTTCATACTTGCCTACTGGGTCATGCTGGGAAATGTGCCACAGTTACAGTTCAGACCAGCACCACTGGATCAGAACCGGTGCCATAAACTGAGTGGTGAAGTGACAGGAGGTCTTCATCAGACTGGTTCTATCAAGCTAACTAGCTGATGTCACACTAGCACTATTTTTTTTAACCTAATATTCTAAGTAGTTTTTTTTCACTAACTATTTTCAGCCAGCCTAGCATGTTTCATCATGGCCACCTGATATGCCGTCTGGCTCAGCGGCTCTGAGTCAGGGTGAAACAGGTTGGCTGGAGGATTTTTGTTTTTGTTTTTTTTATACAGTCAAACTGACAGGGTAGTTGGGTTTGAGCTGCGGTCCAGAGCCAGCCTGTAGAACTTTGTGCAGGGGAGGAAAACATCCTGTCAGCAGAAAATACTGAACTTCAACAGTGAAGCATTTCTGTAGAGTGCAGAGGCTCACTGCCCAGGCTGACTGCCACTCCCTCTAAAAGTCTACAAGGGTCCACAGCATCAGCACTGAGCTGAACCAGAACCAGAACCGTCCAAAGGAGTCCAGAGTATTTCAGGGACCAGAGACGGAGCTGAGTTCCTGCCGGAGCTTCCAGCTGGACCTCCTCTGTGGCTCCTGTGAGTTTTCCAGTGTTGGCAAAAATTCATCCAACTGTCTCCATACATTTGCACAGTTTTAATGTTTGTTGAAGTGTAAAAATAAAATAATAAAAAAAAAAACAGAAGAACAATCTTTGTCATGTGTGAACTTCAGTTAAATATGCATGTTAGTAAGGATTGAGGATGGACTTTAAAAACGTTCATTTTCAGGCTTTCCTCTGAAAACGCCCCGGGGGTTTTCTGTTTCGCAGTGAAACAGATCAAAATGTCTGATCATCAAGTTGTTCCGGCTCAGAGAGGATGGAGCATGTCATGCTGGTAGCCCAGGTCCAGCACTAATTTTTGATCTGTTTACTGGTGAACAAAGAGTTTTTTCTATTTTTCACACATCCCAAACATCTAGAACATAATCCAAATCACTTAGTGGTGTCAGAAGAAGCACTTAACAGCATCATCCAATGAATTATTTTGGATAACAAACATTCATGTAGAGTCGTCGAAATATTTGAAGACTCAAATACTTTTGAGTCTTCAAATGTTTTCAAATTCAAAAATACTTGATTTATCCCTAAGGGAAATTAAGTATCTATAGAAATAAATAGTAGTTTATTTAAAATACACTACATATAACAAATATTTATCTCCAGTAGATCCGTCTACTGATAAGAATAACAGCAGAACTGAGTCACTATCTAAGGTTGAGTTCAAAACAGTATAGTGTGATGTTCAGTCAGGTTGTTAGTTCCCAAAGAATTGAGATATATTTTAGGTTTAAAGCTGCAGATATTGTACATGTTGGTTTTAATGCATTCCTCTTGGTGTAAATTAGTTCCAGAAGAACCATGGAGTTTGATTAAAAAGTTTATTTGAAACTGAAAATGATGGACACAGACATTATCTTAAATACTTCAAATGGAATGCAAAACCAGAACGATGTGGAAGAAAGTGAAAATCTTTTAATTGGATCAAAGTATCAAAATAAAAAATATCTAACATTAAACTGTGTTGATTAGAAAAGGTCTGTGTAAACTCTTAACAGTGGATAAGAACTTCACAAAGTTTCATTGCTGAAAAAAAGATGTGCTACAGATATTACATTTGCCAAACACACTAACTGGCCTAAAGAGAAATGGAGTGACATCTTCTACTGGGCTCAAGCTCCTGCAAAGTGTTGGCCGGCCACAAAACCCTGAATTTAAGCCACAGTACACTGTCATGCATCCTGACATGGGGACATTACTCATTCTTTGGTATCGGGCACAAAAATCACATACCAGGAATCATGGATCATTACTGAGCAACTATCCCAATCCTTGAACCTTTAAAAAGAACAATACCTGTGGTGTGACATCAAATATTCTGTTTCTTACACAAGACAAAGAAATTTAGAGGGGCTGTTGAATATAGTTCCAGCCTGGATCCTCCAGGCGCACCGCCCTGCATGTTTTAGGTGTTTTCCTGCTTCAGCACACTTGACTTCAATTGATGGCTGATTAACAGGCATTTGATGAACAGTAATCATCTTAATCTGATGTATACACTGCAAAAAGTCCCCTTTCAAAAACAAGAAAAAAAAGTACAAAAATAGGGTATAATTTTCTTAAAATAAGAAAAATTATCTGCCAACAGAACAAGAAAATTTATCTTGTCAAGATTTTCTAAAACAAGAAAAAATATCTAACCAAGATAAACCTACAATATCTTAAAATTAGTGTATTTGTACTTAAAACAAGCCAATTTTACTTATACGAGTAAGATATATTATCTTATTTTAAGAAAAATTATCTCAAGTAAAGAAAATGTTACTTGACACTGAATTTCTTGAAATAGCGTAAAATTTTCTTATTTTAAGGAAAATGTTCTATGTATTAAGAAAATAAATCTCATATATTCTATTTGTATTAGTAAAATTGGCTTGTTTTAAGTACAAATACACTAATTTTAAGATATTTGTAGGTTTATCTTGGTTAGATATTTTTTCTTGTTTTGGAAAATCTTGACAAGATAAATTTTCTTGTTCTGTTGGCAGATAATTTTTCTTATTTTAAGAAAATTATACCCTATTTTTGTACTTTTTTTTCTTGTTTTTGAAAGGGGACTTTTTGCAGTGATATACTTAAATCTAGTTTATTTTTATTGTTGCATAGGATTAAAATATATATTTTGTCACAGCTTTACTCAAGGTTCTTATGCTAAGACAAACATCCAAAAATTGATCCTGTGAATACTGGAACAAGAGATGTTATTGGCTTGCTGAAATGAAGACATAAGTTCAATTACTTTTAACATCTTTATTACATTTAAGTTTCACATAAACACAATAAAACATGACTACTGGTCAGAATTTAAAGTCTGGATGGGCATCTGATTCTGAAACAATCCTGTAAAATGACAGAACAATATCGATCTGACACATCTGCCGCACTCATAAGATGCCCTAAGAGTCAAGCAAACCAAATTGTCCAAAGCAAAAAAAAATCTTGGGATTAGATGTCAACAATAGGAGCTTCCTCCGCAATGAACTTCTTCCTATCAGCCATAGCCTTTTATATGTGGAAGTCTTGCCTCAGTTACGGACGCCGTTCTCAAGACGTCTGTCAGCAGCACAGAGAGGAGTGGCCCCACACACGGATGCTGAAAAGTGTAGTAGCTATGATGTCCTCCTTTCAGAAGATCAGGGCAGGCATGGTTCCAATGGCCAGTAGAAAGTTGGTTTCACGATCACCGCAGAGCTGAAAAGTGGTCTTGTTTGAAGTTGTTGGGTCATCTGCTAATTGGAGCACAGACAGAAAAACAATCACAAAACAAACCACGTTTTAGGGACTAATCAGTGTAATGATGAATCAGTATCATAAATTTCTTACCTCAAGAATGTGAAGGACGCCGTCACTTGCAATTCCCAAAGTTTCTTTTAGATGGTGCAATACGTGATTGACGATGTGTCTGGCATAGGCTTCACCATGGCAACAGTTTGGTTTACTTGAAAAATAAAACAAGTCTTATTTTAGTTCATGTGCTCCATTACAATATTGCATGAATTCAAGATGACAAGAAAGTTATTTTAATTTAATCAAACAAGGACTACTTAAATTCACCAATCAAAAATAGTGTTTAAAATATTCTGGTAACAGTGTGGAATATCTAACCTTGTAGACTCATTGCATTTAAGTTTTTAAATTACAGCACATAAAACACCCTCAAAGTTAGTGAAATACTAGGCGGAATTGCCCTTTAACCATTTCCCGAATCAGAAGCTATATGAGAAGCCACCTTAGCTATGTTAAAAAATGGAAGCTACCAAGAACTCGTGTCGATATTATTTTTAAGCCACAGCTATTGTGGTTAATAACTGTTCAAAGCTCATATTTACAAGAACGGCTCTTTAACCGCGGATGAAAATTGGCATTTCACGACATGCTAACTAGCTTCAGTTAGCTTATCTTAGAAAGACAGACAACTTTAAACTTACCTCTGAGTACAGCAGCTGTAGGGTCTATACACGTAAAAAAGTCCTCCATCGTCATTCATGTCCAACCGAGATTAGAGAATTTGCCAAAAGAAAATCTTATAAAAGTACAGTAGATAAAAGCTTAGTTAGGCTGTTGCAACTGAATCAACCGTTAATCAGGGCAGTTAAATGATCTCTGGCGTTGCCGTTAGTGATGTGCGGATTGATACTGAAATATCGATTCTTCCGATACCAGAACTTAATTCTTTAAAATCTATTGTCAGATCCAAGGATCAATACTTTCAACACTTTAGTAATTTTAGATAATGTAGATTAACTAGAGTACGTTAAAAAGTAACTAAATTATTGAGATCTTGCCTAAATGAAACGTTGTTAATGGGAACTACTTTTTCTTCCGCTTGGTAAGTATGTAATGTGTAAGGACGTAATGCCCAAGCGCAGCGTGCTGCTGACGCTCACTCACTCAGAAATGAACATGTTGACAGATTATAAAAAAAAGTGACATGGAGCTATTTCAGCTGTCATTTTATAGTAGTTTTAATAATTAAACAAGGATGTATTTAGTAGGGTTATTACTTTACTAATTTTCTTTTTTTTAGTTTGCAACTCGATTTTCACATGTTTTGTATATTTCAGCTGAATTAAAATAGTTTATAGTAAACGAGATTGTTCTCAATGTACTTCTGAGTTTAAAATGAGTGCATTAGAGTACATTGTGTTCTTTTTATGAAGCCAAGATATGGATTACATTTATTTTTTATTTAATTAAGAAACAAATTAACTGTCTTTGCACAAAGTATGGGATCTGTATTGCCAATACCAGCTTAAATTTTACTCGGTATCGGATCGGAAAGAAAATCTGTTGTATCGAACATTAATACTATCTCACTGCCATTTTGGGCGCTTTCCCATTTGGATTGTATGATGTCATAATTAAATCAAACAAGGACTACTTGTTATTGTTAGTTTGAACAATAAAATATTGTTCAAACTAATATTAATAACTTATAAAGTAAGAATTTGAAATATAAACCAAAAGTTAAAATATTTATCATGACATTGAGCTAATCAATATTGTTGATTCTAATCTCATTGTGTGGAATACCAGCCATTTCAAATCACACATCAATAGAAATTTCATGACATGTCAGTAAGAGCTCCCACATCTTGCATCAAGAAGATCAGATTAAGAAGGTCCTTAGCAGATGGAAACATGCCAAGAATTATCTTGATATATAAACTGATATTGTCTCTGAAATTGTTGTGTTAAATGTCAACCGTTTAAATATTAAATTATAATTTCCAGTACACTCTGCCAACTTATACAAGAGTATAAGTTCATAGGGGTTTTTATTTTTCATTGTCAATAACACAAAGGATTCCATTTGGACATAGTCTGTTTTAATTATCTGAAGACATTTCATTAAGTATGTGATTTCGCTTTATGTGCTTGAAATAAGAAATTTTTACTTATATAAAATAAGTTCTAGACTTGAAGTTTGATTGGTAAATATTGATATTCTAGATTCTAGCACATATTTACTCATAATAAGTAATATTTTCTTAATATTAAGCTTTTATATCTTACTGAGATAATTAAGTACAAAAACACTTAAAATAAGAAAAATATTCTAACATAAATCCCTCTTGGTGAGAAAAATTATCTTGTCAGAAAGAAAACAAGAAAAATCTCCTTAATTTAAGATATTTAATCTTACTAAGATTTCAGTTTTTGCAGTGTAGAAGCAGAGAATTGTCAAAAGCACTTGTCTCAAATCGTAATTTTTCTCAAGCCGGTGTCCTGCAACTTTTAGATGTCTCTTCTGCTTCAGCTTACGTTAGCAGAGCTCTGTAGAAACTGCTCAAGACGCAGTTTCACCATTTAACTATAGTGTATAGGACTGTCTCTAACCGGACAGTTTGAGACCACTGACCTGAAACACGCAGGGCAGTGTGCCTTCAGGACCAGGGTTGGGGAACCTGCTAAATACCTGCTGACTGGTGTTAGAAGTGGGTCAGAAAAGCATTCCAGGATGCTTTTCTCAGGAACAATGGATAAATGGATATTTGTTCAGTGATTCACACAAAAATCTACATTTTTAAACATTTTCCATCCATACAGAAAATGTTTGTGAAGAAAAATGCTGAGTTTGTCTGGTGAACTATTTGAGCAGTTTAATGTTCAAACTGCTCAAATAGTTTGAGCAGTTTGAACTTGGAGTAAACTGGTCAGCGTTCCCAAAGGGAATAAATAATGCTCTAAGAGGTTTAAGATGCACTCACTATTTTGAACACAACTGTGTTTCAATGGAAAGACCCAGTTTCTCCAGGGATAAATCAGGGTAATAAAAAAGTCTGTCTGCTAACTGTAATAAGTGAAGTATTTACCAGGATTTCTCTGGTCTTCTACACAACACAGCATATGTTGAAATGTTGAGTCACTGGTAATAAGTGATAAATAATGCAGAAAGTGAGGGAATGGATGTTAGAAGAATCAACATAAATGCAAAACACTGGGTGTGGTGGGAAAGAGAAGGGTGCTCTGGTTTGGGAATTGTTCCAGCTTTTTCTTTAGACGTATTCTGGGCAGAACATTCTCTTGCTCAGTGTCCAACAACTATTATATACAAATGTTAAAGTAAGAGGGATCTATGACAACGTCCCAGGAGTTCTGCCTTTGAGTTCTCATGAAATATGAAATGTCTTGGACAGAAGGATTTTTGTTTTTTTTCTCGCCACTTTGAGTAAAACAAAACACATTTCTCTGTTCCTGAACGTAACACCATCCCAGTGGTGAAAGACGGAGGGGATGATATGATGCTGGGGGAAGGTTGTCCTCAGAAGGGCAAAGCAAGTTTTTAAATGTAGCATCATTCGTATACGGTTTTTCAGAAGTGTTTTACTGGAAAATAAAGAAACACAGATTATAGTTAATGTTAACAATAGATAAAGCAGATGGCAGAAACAAAGAATATGGTCAGAGTTGATGGGAACCTTGGAAATCCTGGGGGTCCATCTCCAGTTCTCAATGGCCGGTGTCCTGACAGATCCATCCATTCATCCATTTTCTTTCACCCTTGTCCCTCAGTGGGGTCAGGAGGGTTGCTGGTGCCCATCTCCAGCTAACGTTCCGGGCGAGAGGCGGGGTCACCCTGGACAGGTCGCCAGTCTGTCGCAGGGCAACACAGAGACACACAACCATGCACACACACTCTCACACCTAGGGACAATTTAGAGAGGCCAATTAACCTGACAGTCATGTTTTTGGACTGTGGGAGGAAACCGGAGTACCCAGAGAAAACCCACGCATGCACAGGGAGAACATGCAAACTCCATGCAGAAAGACCAGGGCTGGGAATTGAACCCAGAACCTTCTTGCTGCAAGGCAACAGCTCTACCAACTGCGCCACTGTGCAGCCCGTCCTGACAGATAGTTTGACAAATCTGTCCTGACAGACAGCACCTTGTTATGTCCTACAAGGTTCTTTGTAGAATATAACAGGGCACCTGGCTGCACATGGAAGAAAAATTCTGATTAAAGGGATGATTATGCAAAGGCCATAGTAATCGATGCAGATGCCCTGGATTCTAATCCCAATCTTGGATTATTTCCCGCATGTTTTCCCATTTTCTTAGTACATAAGTACCCCTGTCCTGAGGCCTCAGTCCTTGAAGCAGCCGTCACAGGCTTGAATCACAGCCTTTTGACCTTTCCCCTCTCTCATAACCAACATTCCTGTCATTTCACTGTCAGACAAAGGTCAGTAGAGCCAACAAAAAGCACCTGGCTGCTCCCTAAAAAAGTCATTTTCTCTAATCATTTCTTGAAAATACTCCACGAGTGAAAATAAAGTCCACAATTTCAATCAAAATGACCCACCGGTTAGTTACTCGCTCATATTGTGCTTTTTAAGGCCAGCAGAGGGAGCCCGTCGTTCACTGTGGAACACTCGTTCTGCTTTTCTTCTTCTTCTCCATGTGGCCGTGCATGGTTGTTGGTATATCACGTTTCCAAACACCGCTGGCAGCAGACAGGGAGCAGAGGAAGGACCTCACTAAACAGGTAAAAGCTTTCCAGCCGCTGCTGTTGTTGTTCCACCGGGCAGGCTCCTCTGGCTGTGAGCTGTAGACCCGAGTAGAGCAGAGTCCTGCAGCCATTGTGGCTCCAAAAGAGGCGCAGCTGACTCCGGTGACTTTCCTGACCCAGCAGTTAGTGTGTAAAACCGGACAGAGAAGGTCGCATTTCGCGACAGCTGTTCCAGTCTGTCCCCATCCTGAAACTGTTGCTTAAAGCACCGCGACTGAAACAAACCTCCGGATGTATTTCAGTCTGTTAAACTACAACAGTTCTGAAATTGCTCCTGCTGGAAGGCTCTCAGTCAGCTGCTTCAATATGTGGCAGAAAAACACAAGAACGACTTTATTTAACACAAGCCTAATTCTGCGACCGAATCTGCAGTTAACAGACTTTTTAGACTCTCATTGCTGTTGCAGCTGCTGGTGGGCAGAAATCATTCCAACCACAGAGCTGGTTGGAAGGAATGGAAGGAATTCCAGACGTTCATCTCGGACAGCAGCGTGTGGCGGCTGCTGCCCGGGTCCAAACACAACCAAAAATACAGACCGAATAAAGCTGACAACAATAATGCAAATAAGTAAAACAATTTTTTTCGTCTCACTTTTATTATATTAGCAATTAAAATGTTATATCACAGCTAACTTGAGTAAATCTAAAGTTGTATTTATTACGTAAAAAAGCTATCCAAACCAACTTGATCCTATGTGGAATATGACTTAAAATCAGTAATGAAATGTGACTAATCACATTTTAACATGGTTCAATTTATCTGCCACACTAAAAGCTGTGGCAGATTAATTGCTGCAGCAATTGGCTGCAATTAATTGCCTGACAACACAAAGCAGGCTTAAAGAAATCACGATTCCATTCAACATTGTTTGAATTTATTAATTTTTCCTCTTCTTGATCTGAATTTGACTCACAGTTTAATGATGTTGGATGATGGGATGTGTGCCAGAGCTGGCTGGCCTGTTGACAGCACATGCATGGCTAATTCCAGAATACTGTGCTGGTGCATTGGAGTGTAAATGAGGATCAATAAGTGATCTCCTTTGTTGATGATTATCAACAAACTTCATGCTACTGCCTGTCACATCGGGCCACCCCTCCTAAACATGGCCGGCTAGAATATCGGTTCCTAATGTAATATATATTTTAATGGATAAGATGGATCGTTTTCTCCAAACATACTTCTTTATGGTGAACAGAAATTAAAAAGAATTAGCTATAAAATGAATAAGAGTCAAAAGGCGGTGCTCAACAGTTGATTTGCATTTGTATGGCACTCAGCAACTTCATTTAAATACGAAAACCTCTGCTAGGCACAAGGGGAGAGGGTGATGGGGGAACACAGACACACAGCGTTTTTGACCATTTTTGGCAGTGTTTGACTCTGACAAAAACTTCTTGCCGAAAGCCCTCGATCTCCATGCGCACGGCAGAACAAGGTGTCAATAGCTGACGAAAATCCCATTTTTCGTCCTGTGTAAATTCAAAGGACTGGGCTGTTTGTCAATGCAGCGTTACCCAAAGAATATAGTTTTTTTTTTTCAGTAAATGTTACACTTCATCTGCAAATTTGACTAAGTTTTTTTTTACACTCTCTGTATTTGTTTGATTTTTAGATTTTTTAAAAATTACTGGGACAACAATATAATATGGTAATATAACCAGAAAGTGTGTGTGTGCGCGTAGCGCATTTATCATACTTAATAAAATCCTCCTTGTTGGATTTCTCTCCAGTCCACATAAATAAGTAGAACTGAAGGTTCCAGAATGTTTTTTTAACCTGAAAGAGCCTGAACCTACGCTAACTTCTCCTTGTATAAATCAAAGCAAGAGTTGTGCTGTACTCTCAAAAGGAAGTCAAACTTGCTCCCGGTGTGTGATGGACTCCTGATGTGTGTGTGTGTGTGTGTGTGTGTGTGTGTGTGTCCCTTGTCTCCTGGAGGTTCATGGACAGGATCTCAAGGCGTGGCTGTAGAAAGGAGAGTGTCTGGTGTGAGAAGATCAGGGTGTCGTCTCTGCCTTCTGCACATGGTGTGTTTCTGTTGCCGTCTTCAGACCATGACCTTCGGTGTACACTGGAGCTGCTCTAAGATTGAGGCCATGGTTCTTGACTGGATAAGTGGACTGCTCCCTCTGGTGGAGGAGTTTAAGTATCTTGATTTCTTGCTCTTGAGTGACGGTAGATTAAAGCGGGAGATGAACCGATGGTTTCTGTCTCGGTCTGCAGGATTCCAGGCTTTGTTCTGGTTTGTTTGTATGAGGGAATGGCTGGCCAAAAAGTGAAACTTTTGACTTTCTAGTCTATTTATGTTCCCACTCTCATGTACAGTGAACAAGATCCTGGTTGTTGGTGCCTGAAAGGAGCTTCATCTGTAGAGGTGCCAGACACCTTAGGACACTAGAGCTCAGAGTTGAGCTGCTGCTTCTTTGCATTGGCCCCAAGAATAAACTGGAGAGTGTTGTTGTTGACGGAGAGTATTGTTGTTAACAAGGATTTGTCTTTTCATCCTGGACCCATTATCCTTGAACCTGATCCTGGATATATGGGAAAAATATGACTGGAAGTGATTGTGGGTGATGGATTGACGAATATTCAAAACTATAGGATGTATCACCACTTTGCCAAGTTCTAGAAGACGCCAGTCACCTCAATAAAACGGTACTGGTTAGGCTGTTTAGGAACTACCTTGGTACTGTGAAAGTCCAGTGGATCTACTGGGCTCTCACCCAGTAGATCCACTGATGGATTAGAACTCTGGCCAAGACAAATGTCTAAAAAGATTAATGCCCCAATTACAGAAAGATTGAGTGTCTCACCCCCACCTCCCCCACTCCTCTCCCAGTGTTAAGCTGTATGTTTGGAGGAATCATGGTGAACCTGCGCCAGCTGCCAAACATCCTGCTCTGAGTAAAGCTCATAGCACCTCAAATAAATCCTGAGGTGTTTGAAACATGGCAGCCATGTGTTCCTCAACAGAACAATGACCCAAAAATATCACCAGAAACTTTCTGCAAATGTAATGTTCATTCAGGTCTCGAAGGAAGCTTGGTTCAGTGTGTAAAAATTCAAGAGCATTGCCTCTTGCCTGGAATTAACCCCTTTAACATCTCTGTTCTCAGACAGGATGTCTATGCACAGGACATTGTGTGGCCGTCCTGCTCTGCAGCTCTGCAGGATGTTTTCATCCAGATCTTTACCTACTCTCACTCTGTTCACAAAGGTAACACTGTCACAAAACCCAGTGCATCATTTCACCCCACAGAGTGAGCATATTTTTTTCCATTCATAATAGAAAACAACATTTCTATTAGAGATGCACCGTGACATTGGCTACTGACTGGAATCGGAAGATTTTTTATTTTTTTTTACTCACTTTCACCAAACTGATTGGTGAAAGTTTGGTTGGAAACTCAAAAATCAGATTTTTTTTTTTCCAATCAGAAAAGACACCATACCTGAGCCAACCTGCCGGCTCGAGCTGCTCTCACTACTCTTCTATGTGGAAGGTGTTTTTGAGGGATGAAAGCCGAAAATTTGACTCTGGTGTTTAAAAACCAAGGCAGAGGAAGAACAGGTCCGTTAGAGCAATAACTGGAACAGACACTGGTCAATTTGCTCCTTTGCGTTTTTGAAACTTTTGCGGTTTTGATCGATTCTTACCTGACATTTGGGCCTCCCACCTCAGGACAGCTCTTTGTACGCTTTCGTCAAATTGGAGGAGTGATTTGGTATCCATAGAAACCAGGGGAGGCTGAATGTATGAGAGCAAAGGTACTCTGTTTGATTCTTCTGTTGGCAGCTTTTTGGAAATCTTTTAGCCAAGGTAAGGATCTACATCTTTTTTTAATAGACACAGAGACTGATGTTTACAGTTAGTAATGCGCCCCTCAGTCAGTGTAAATGTGAAATCAAAATCATTTTATATTTTTTTTTACATAAGACCCTGTTTTACAGTCACCTCGGCTGCTTACATAAAATAAATAATACTTAGATTATTAACTATAGAAAGCTAAAATTGGTTCAATCTTTATAAAAACTTGAGGTTGTAAAAATCCCTGATCGGTGCATCTCTAATATTTAGTTTGTTACTTTAGTGGTGTTAAATATATACATCTTGTTAGTATTTATGTACAGTGTTTGTAGACGACCTATAAACAGGAATAAATTCAAATTGACTTTTCTCTCTCCAGGATCCGTGTCCACTGTGTGATGAAGCTAAAGAGCTGCTGCAGCCATTCAAACACAGGGTGAGAATTTAACTCTTCTACCAACTTCTAGTTAATTTCTGATGTCCCTCAACCTACATTTGGTTTTCTCTCAAATCTGTTTCAGTGGCCAGGCCACAGTAGACATGGGAGTAGGGAAGCACCAATCCACTTTTTTTCCACTTTCGATAGAGATTTGAGGTTCAACATCGGCTGACACCAATTTGATACAGAAGAACCAAGATGAAATGACTTAAAACATGTTTTTTAAAACACAGGTGTTAAATGTACTGAATTACAAATTTATTTACCAACAATGTACCAGTATATCACACTTTAATACACAAAAAACTTCACAAGCTTGGTCAATCATGTTGGTTCAGTCAGTGCAGTTAGGAGTAGAACAGCCAATGGAAAATAAATGATAAAGAAACTGAAACTCACTAAACCAACGGGTTGACTACCGTGGTCAGACATGTAAAAATAAACTTCAACAAACCTTCTTTGCTTCCTTTTTATAATGTAAAAAATAATAAAGCTTGATGTTGTTCAGACTACGAAGCATAGAATTAGACTGAATAGATCTGCCCTTATGGATTGCACACATTGTCACCAATATCCCATCTAGAATTTTTTAAAATATCGGAATGGATATAGATATTATTATCAGATCGATGCATCTACATGGGATGTATGATAACCTTGAGTAAATATACCACAGTTCACTTTATTTTGCAGCTTCAGTTCAATACAGAAAATTTGCAATTATTCCCATTTAAGACTATGATTCCTTGAGGGCTGAGGAAGGAATCATAGTGGTCAGTCATGTAAAATCCCAGAGATGGAAGATGCTGACGTCACCAACTTCCTACAGAGTTGATGACTGCAGACCTCCAAACCGTATAGTTCAAACAGGAAAGGTCTGTTTTAAGGTTTTCAAAGTTTATCTCATCCCCATTATCACATGGTAGCCATAGCTTTTCTTTTGTTTGACCATCGTAAAAGCCATGTAATAATCAGTCACCTCTACTGTAATTATTTACATCCTTGGTTTCTGTTGATGACCTGTCCGTCTCTCTGTGCTTCATGTAGTTCATCCTGCAGCAGGTGGACATCAGTCTCCCAGAAAACAGGCAGTGGTGGGACAAGTACAAGTGGGACATCCCAGTGTTCCACCTGAATGGTCAATATTTGATGAAACACGGAGTGGATGCTGCATTGCTGGACAAACTGCTTCAAGATATTGAGAAGAAAAACATGTGATGAGAATCTTTTGAGTTTTAATTTTTTGAGCTAATGTCTATTTTAATTATCAATAAAAACTTCCCAATAATTCATTGGTTGTCTTCTGTCTGTCAGCTTGTGTTTGCCTAATGTTATTTGGACACATTTCCTCCTGTGGAATTGCTCTCATCTTAGTTCGTACAACAAACATCCAGTCATGAGGACAGGGTGGATCTTTAACCAAGTGAAATATCCTTGCCTTTAAGATGAGAGATTTTAACCAATGGGTATATTAGGCAGAATATAAGCATCGTTTGTTGAAAGAATGAGGGTTTTGGGTGAAATTGTGACCAAACCCTTGTAAGGAGCGGGATGTTCTCAGTTTGGAGTGGTATTTATGAAAACTGGTCCAAGGAAGGAAGAGAGATGAACGTGGTCATCGGCCATCAAGATTCATTTAGTTAGCGAAGGCTGGCCTGTATGTTCTGATCCTAGAGACCATCTACTGTAGTTTAAAATGTTGAAAAGGTTTAGAAAACACTGGTCTACATAGCCAGACCAGCTAGGGTGCTCATGCAGAACACTCCCACCGCTGCAACAACCAACACATGGGCATCAGAAGTGGATAACTGATAAATCAGGTTTTCTCCAGGGAGTTCATCACTTACCCAGAACAAAAGACAGTAGGATGCAGTATGGGGAAAAAGACTAGAGGGCGTAACCAGTGATGGAATGGATGTTGTTCTGCTAGAAATCCTTGAGTCTTACTGTCCATGTTGATGCTTCTTAAAACCAAGGTATTGCTACAGCCCAAGTATGCCCATTCGTAGAAACGGTCTTTCCTAAAGGCTACGGTTTCTCATAGCAGGACAATGATGCTTGCAGCAAACTTAAAATGCTTCAAGAATGTTTAAGGGAGCTCATCAAAGAGCTTGAGATTTTGATGGAAATTCCAAATTCCTCAGTTCCCAATCCAAACAAGCATCTCTGGGACGTTCAGGAAAAACAAGTCTGATCTGTGGAGGGTTCAATTCAAACCTGCTGTTAATATCTTGGTGTCAGATCCCACAGTACAGAGCTCTTTGGGCAACAAACGGTTGACCAGTACATCAATAGAGTCCCTTCATCAAAAGATAATGTGGAAGAGTTGTAGAGAGAATGCCACAGCTTTCCAGTAAATCTTGTATCTCTTGAAGAAACTATTTAGAAACAAAGACATTGTCATGTTTTACTCAAACCAGTCTTCATGTTTTGGACAGAAAGAACTCCAGGCAAACCTTCACCAATTTGTCAAACAAGATGAGAAATGTGTCTGAACACGACACCTGAGTCACGTGGCTCCGATCCAGTGAGCTCATTAATATTTAACCTGAAAGTGGAGCAGGCTCTCAGCCAATCCCAGCCCAGCTTCCTTCTGTGTGACCTGGAAGTGGTATTTTGTGATGTTTTGTGTGTGGGTTGGGAAGGGGGGTTGCCATGGAGAAGTCTGTTTCATGTAATGGCGTCTAACAGTTACAGCAGCAGATCTGTGGATGTTCAGGTTGCTTTGCAGAAAGCCAAGAAGAAGATCTGTGATCTGCAGCAGCAGCTGGAGTAAGAACCAAACCCTGTCTGGTGTGTTCTCCGTGGTTAATCTGTTGGCAGCAAACACAGAATAATATACTGCTGGTGACCGAAAACTGAAGGATGACAGGAAGTCATCACTGATAATGTTTGGACATCAGTAATGTAATGGCCAAGAACTTCAGCATTTTGGTTGTTTTAATATGTAATAAAGCAATTATGCATTATGAAGCAATTACATACATGACTGAAGACTGAAGTGTTTTAGATTTTTGCATTTTTGTTCTTTTCTTTAGCCAAAGGTACTGGAAAACCTGGCCTGGACTGAGATCCATATGCTAACAGAATACTAAGTTACTGAGATACAGAGTCAACATCCAGGAAGTATCTGGGTCCATGTGACCTAATGTCATGTGATCACGTGTATGGCATAGCTGGGGACCAGCGTAGTGAACTGATTCATCCGGCAGTGTGACCAGTCTTACTGGAAGGTGAACTGGTCTGACCTGTCTGTGTTTGTTCCACACTGGGTCCAGTCTCCATGCTTTAAGGAGACAGGAAGTCAATATTTGCTCATATTGCTTTGCTGCTTTTCAGTCCGTGTGCCAAACATGAGAATATTGTGAGTACTGGTAGTTTGATGTAGTTAGAGGAGGTGATAGAGGATGGTGTGGACCATCGAGCAGTCAGGCGCTTTTAACTTCTGATTGGACCATTTCTGAAATCATAGCTGTTGAAATATTTTACTTACAGGTATGTTTGATGTCTCTAATTTTTTTTTTTTACAAATGAACATGTGATATGTTTTGTACAGTTTTAAAATTTATGTCGCACACAAGTGTTGGAATTGTGATTGACTGTGAATCTAATGTCTTTTCTTTCTTTTTTTTCAGAGAAAAGAGTTTAGAGGATCCAAACGTCTACAGTTCTCCATCATGGACCTCCAAGAAGGAACTCAGGGACTCGCTGGTGGATATGTACAGAGGTAAATTCCCACATGTTTTCAATGGCAATCTCACTGTAACTCATCAGATCTGTAATGCAGTAGTTTGTCCATGTAGGGGCGCTGTGCTCCTTCAAACGGCTTTACACTGACACCGTAGGTGATCTACTGTGATTGGAACTGGGCTTCCTTCTTTTGAAATAGTTTAGTTTTAGATTCCACTCCGAACTGTTTACGTTTCACATTTTGTCAACCTGGAATATGTTTTAATGGAACGTTTCATGATTTTGTGTACAGTGTGGTTTTTATAATCTATTTAATAATAATAATAATCAAAAAATCCTATTCAGCCTCTTTTTATCCGAAACCCCATAAATTGTTCAAAGAGTGGCCTAGGGGGCATTTCTGGCCCTTTCAATGGTTTTTGTTAATCCCAAATACAATCGAATGATGCCGATAAAAACCTTTTAATGTTTTCGAGGAAGATTTTTTTATTTTTTTAAAATTTCAGATAGAAAATATTTGGAAAGATCAGCTATGAGTTTTCCTTTAATTTTCTCTGTAAAAAGAACCACAAACATTCACCAGCTTTTACTCAAAATGCAGACTTGGGAGCAACATTTTATTAAATGTGACTTTATACAGCAAGTATATTTGAAGAAAGAGGGATCATATCCAGTTGTTGTTGAGCCATCAGCATTTATTACTGACCAAACTGGAAGAGTTGACCCCTAAAAACCAACTTATAGGAAGCTATAAGCCTTTTTTAATAAGATGTCAAAGCAAGATCCCTTTTCCAGATAACATCGTTACTCTGTTTCATTCAAATATTGCATGTTTGTTTCGATGTTAAATTTATCTGAATTATAACTTATTAATTGAGAATTTAGTCCATATGACAAAAATCTCGACACCACCGACTACATAAAATCTATCAGTAGTCTTTAGAGGTCACCCAATCTGTAAACAATGTAAATAAAGCCGTTGTGTTTCTGGCCTCAGAGGTTCATCAGGCAGTGAGTGGCGCCATGCAGACCAAGCAGGCCAGCAACAGACCAGGGAGGAAGTGGAGAAGTTTAAAGTAAAGTTAGAATGTAGGACAACAGGAGCTGCCTGTGCTAACTCTGGATGAGCTGCAGAGATCCACTGCTCAGGTGGTGTAATCTGGAAAAAAAGTCACAAGAAGTCCGATTCATAGTTTTTGGATTTTACAACGGCGATGTGGAGAACGGTCATTTTAGTGTGATGCAAAACTAAACCCACACAGCGACTGAACACACCATTCCTACAGTGACACCTAGTGGTGGCGGCAACATTCTGGGTGGAGGACAGGAGCTTGTGTAAGTTGAGGGAAAGATGAGTGTAGCCAAAATAAAGTCAATTTTTAAAACAAAATTGGGCCAAAATTCTAGTTTCTAGATGTGCAAAACCGCTAATCAGCCTGTAGCAAAAGTATTGACTCATGGGGGATGAGTGGAAATGTACACCACACTTTTCAGATTTTTTTTTTTTTACATTGCTTTAAGTTTCTCTCAGGTCTCTCAGTATCTCTAAATGATCTCTGTTATCAAGCATCTGCTGAGGCCGAGTTCCTGCTACTGGAACGGCTGCTGCTCCTGCTGGCAGCACAGTGGAACTGCAACTGCATCTTATTACTGGTCATAGCTGGAGTAAACCAACTGTGGGATGAATTCTGTGAGGTTGAACCTGGCTGATTTTTGCATGGCATTAGGTAGTTATTATCGGTATGAAATTTGTAATTACAACTTTATAACCCGGTCCAGGAACATGGCGTCTGTAGGTTAGCTATGACGGGAGATTAGTATAGGAGCATTAGTATAGTAATGGTGTCTTGTTTATGTGAGGCAGGCAGTCGTTTACATTTCTGGAAAAATGGAAGCACTTATTTTGAGTTTAACTATTAATACAATAATTAACAAGCATTTCTAGGTGCTCAGAAATGCCTTTAAGTATTATAAAGGTTTAAGCAGAAACATAGATTTAAAACTTTATAATACATAACAGACATGGATTAAGTTCATTGTCTGCTTGCTCCTTTTAATGAATGTGTTGGTTCAGCTCATCAGCTTTAGTCTTGATTAAAATGTTATTTTCTTTAGATGCAACAACACCAGCAATGTAAACAATATTCAACATGTTTCTGTCTAGAAAAATTACCAAAACTGCACATTTGTGTAAGCCTGATTATGAAAATAAGTGGAACCTAAATGGAACCCAGCTTTAGTACATAACTTGGTTTTAATCTCACTATAATCAAGAGAAGTAATCTGTTTAACTTTTATTCAGTAGTGAAGAAAGAGTTTTTCAAATTGGCTAGTTACATTATTAACTGCTAGACACCATTACATTACATTATTATTACAATGTATTAGAGCTTTGAAGAGATGCTTGTAATGAACTGACTGGAGATTTTCAGTTAATTAATGAAAATCAGCAGATATTGTATATAAGTTATGCAATAATACAACCACGTGAAGAGGGTCAAGGTCATTTAGAAATATTTCAATAAGTTTGCATTGCTAGTTGAGAATAAAAAAAAGTCGTCACTTTGAAGTTGTTTGATTTGTACACTGTCCGGTGTACAAGTTGTCCCTGAATGCACCTTAAAAGCTGAGCTGTTGGGCTATCCCGTCTCCTCAGAGGGAATCCTGCAGACATGTCTGCTGCTGTGCTGTCGGGTTTTAAAGCTGCACAGCGGACCACAGGTCCACACTCGGTTCTGCACATAAACATTCTCCAGCTGTTCAGGTATAAAACAAGGCTCGGTCTGTTTGGCACACGTGTGTTGATCCAACCAGGCTTTACCCTATATTTTACTTAACACCAATTTATTATAAACCTTTTTGTTCTTGTTCTTTTGCAAACACAACTTCCATTTGCTCAGATAATTTGAAATCATAATGTAGGTAATTATTTCCAGTCTGGTCAGAAGCCAGGCTGCATGATATCAAGACAATGTAAAGAGCTGAACTGTGGTTTTGTCTTTCTGCTTTGAATTTGTCCTTATGCAACCTAATTCAGCTTTTCTTCTTTTTTTCATCATACTGTGGATATTTTAACAGCCAATAGTTCAATAACTTTTTCATTATTGACAAAATTCCAAGTCAACCTTAGTTGTGTAGCAGATTTTAGCAGCAAACCAGTTCATAGTGCTGCACATGATGAAAATGCAACATAATTAACAATAATAAGAAAAAAAACATCATATTTGAAAACAAGAGGCAATGGAAGGTTGGAATCCAGGCTGAAATATTTTTTTTCAGTTCTTCTTGATCAAAGACTCTAAACAAATGGATTTTTAGTTTATATTTAAAGGAACTCAGTGTTTTGGCTGTTTTGCAGTTTTCTGAAAGTTTGTTCCAGATTTGTGGTGCATAGAAGCTGAATGCTGCGACAGACTGGCGATCTGTCCAGGGTGACCCCGCCTCTCGCCCGGAACGTTAGCTGGAGATAGGCACCAGCAACCCTCCCGATCCCACCAAGGGACAAGGGTGTAAAGAAAATGGATGGATGGATGGATGGATAGAAGCTGAATGCTGCTTCTCCATGTTTGGTTCTGGTTCTGTAAACAGAGCAGAACCATACAGTAATCAATGTGACTAAAGATAAACACATGGATGAGTTTCTCTAGATCAATGTTTTTCAACCTTTTTTGAGCCAAGGTGCATTGTTTTAATTGAAAAAATCACAAGGCACACCACCAACCAAAAATGTAAACAAAGATACTCTGTAGCCGGCTATATTACATATATAGTCATTCTTATCAAAGTGTCTTGAATAGGAATCAAACACAAAAATGTATTTTTTATCATATTTTACATTTCTTATTTGAAATTGCACTTAACATGTCCACTTCAAAAATACACCTGAACAGTGCCACAACACTGTCGTGTGTGATGCATGAATGTATTAACATTCATGCATCACTAATTCTCTTGTTTTAATGTAAAATGCTCTGTACCTACTGCCATCTAGTGATAATAAAATTACACGATTACACCGCTAGTGACTACTACAGCAAAGATACTCAAAGATGGCATTATTTGAAGATGATTTGTTTTCAAAAAATCTTTTAAGACCAATTACTGTATTTTCCAGACTATGAGCTCACCATACTATAAACCGTACCTTCAAATTTTTTGAAAAAAGTTGCAGTTTATAGTCCGGAAAGTACGGTAGGTGAAATTGGATAATTTCCACGGCACACCTGACGATCACTCACGGTACACTAGTGTGCCACGGCACAGTGGTTGAAAAACACTGCTCTAGATCTTGCTGAGACATCAAACCCTTTAATCCTACAAATGTTGTTCAGGTGACAGAAAGCTGACTTTGTAACAGTCTTTATGTGTCTCTAAAGGTTCAGGTTGTAGCCAATCAATACAACCAGATTTCAGCATGATCTCTAGTTTCTAGCTGTAATAACTGAAGCTGTGCGTTGTCTCTAGATTGTTCCTCTTTAGGTCCAAAGATAATTTAATTTTTGTTTCTGTTCAGCTGAAAAATTCCGTTTTGAATTGATTCATAATGTAGAGGTGTGTGTCATATGCGTATGGTAACTAATCTTATTTCTTGTTATAACCTAAGATAGTAGGAGCTTATAGATATTAAATAAGAGGAGTCCTAGATTTGAACCTTGGGGTACCCCATTTGTGACTTCTGTCTGCTCTGATGACAAGTTGTCTATAGAAACAAAGAAATCTCTATCTCAATCTCTTTAGGTTAGACTTGAGATGGTCCATTACTGTACCAGAGAGACCGGCCCAGCTCTCCACTCACAAATAAAATCAAAGTGCAGTGAGTCAAGATAGGACATTCTGCATGGAGGACAAATAAGTCTTGGTTATTGGATGGATCTGTTACCTCAGCTTGTTGTTGATCCAAGACCACCAAATGTTACCAGATCCCAACTCTAATTTAAAGGACGTTTGAGTCAAAGATGACAACATTTTTAAAACGGCATGTTGGTATGATCCAGAGAGTTGAGAGGCTTGACAAATAGTTCCTATAGTGTTCAGAAACAGTCCACCAAAAATAAAGTCTAATAATCCGAAACAAACCAGGTGCCAGCTTTAAAAGTGTAGGACCTTTGAGCTGGGATCTATCAAAGGTTCCTTTTTCATCGAGAACGCACACACACACATGTGAACGCGCGCACACACTCGCATACATGCACAGTGTGTTTAAGAGCTTTAATTTATTGACCAAAGCAGACTAAAGAGTGAATAAGAGGAGAGAGAGAGGAGACGATTGTATGAACAGGCTTTAATCTGCTAAGTGGGTGGTCTACAAATACAAACACACACACACCCACGCACACACGCAAGTTCGCATTTCTGCCCATATTAGGACTTTGTATTGGCTTCCATTTATTTTACTAACTGCACTGATGTCTAACCCAAACCCGTTCCCTAACCCTCCCCATTAGTTTGTTTGTAACCTTAACCAAAACTTTAATCCACAGCATACCTGTAAACTTAACCGCTAACTCTAAAGTGTCTACATGCACTCGCATGCACGTGTGCGCACACGCACACGCAATCCCCATTGCCAAAATGAATTTCCCTTCATGGGGACCAAGAAAATGTCCCCACAAGGACCAGTGGTCCCCACAACCCCACATTGTAGACAGAAATAGATCCCCACAAGGACATAAGAACCTGGTGCACATGCACACACACACGCACATGCAAGCTTTCTCTGCTATGCTTTTTCAGAACAGTGAATTGACTTCTATTCATTGAGAAGTACCAAAAGTTGAACTCTGACCCCTCATCCATTCTACCCAGCGCTGCCCTTCACACCTTTAACCCTCTATCCAACCAGAACCTCTGCCTCATCAGAACCAGACTTCTGTGTCCTTGAGGATGACTGGTGTCGACGAAAGTGTTTTCAGACCAGAGGATTCGAAGGAATCTTTGTCATAAGAACAAAGCAGCCACATTTTCTACAATTATACCTAATGCTATAGCAGCTGGACAAAGAGTTAGACTATAGAGGAGATGGAGGGTAACTCCACCGTCTGCATGTATTTCTGTTTTTGGTGAGAACAGTATGGGGAAACATAAACTGAACTACATGAATTCTGGATATATTGCATTATTTTCACTGCTTTAACACTGCTCAGCAGCTAGCTGAGTATAAAACGGTTACTAGCCTGACAGTTGTATCTAATTCAAGTATTTGTTTCAAACATTTCATGTTGTTTTAAACTGATTTGGAAATGTTTCCTTTGGCCGAATTAATTTTACAATGGTGGGATTTATTTTTGCTAATTTTCTTATTTCAATATTTAAGGAACCAGAACCTGTTGTCTGTATGATTACATAATTTTCACCAATATTCCTCATGATGCCATCTATTTTGCAGAGTGCATCAACCTCTCTCTGTTAAACATCCCTGCATCATGATGCTGCCGCCCCCATACTTCACAGTAGGGACTGTGTGACTTCTGAAATGTTTTATGTAACCCTGAGCTGAGACAGGAAGTGCTGGTTCTGTTATGATGTCAGACTGTGAGAATGAGGATTCTGCAAATCTGATCATCAGTGATAAATCATCAAAATATCATGTAATATCCATAAAGATGTTTTCAGTAATTTTTTTTCTAGAAGGGGATAAATTGAACAGAACGTCAATTAAAAGCAGCCATAATTTTAGTTCTTTGTAAATCGAAACCCCGTTTGTAATTTTATGATCTTTTGACAGATCCACGTCTCATTTCCTGTCCGAAACAAACTTTTTTGGTTGCATAACAACAATAATAGTAGTATAATTTTAAAATGTCAACATGTATGAATATTTCAGTCTGTAACAATATGTTGAGGTTGAACTATTTAGTTTAATTTGAAGTGATTCTTTGATTGTTCAACATTTTATTAAAGGTCATTTGTGGATGAGAATCCATCTTCTATGAAACATTGTTGAATCTGAAGCGCAAACAAACATTCTCACTAAAGAATTTTCTTCGTTTCTGACCTTATCGAAATGCATCACAGGTTTAGCTGTGTCTTTTTCCACTCACAGCTGGCTGGTGCATTTGTAGAGTCTTATTACTTTTAATATACATTGACATTGGAAAAATACACTGCTGATTTCAGCATTTTCTGTAAAAATCTTTATCGGGTGCTGAAGTTGTTTAAACATGAAGTGAACAAAACAGGTTCCACAAAGTCATTTTTATTGTAAATATGACTTATTTTTAAAATGTCATAAAAATTTAAGTAAAAAGAGTAAAAAGCTCAGACTGAGACTGAGGAAGAAATGGTAGCATATAGATTTCATGATGCCGGATCATAACCAGGGTGAAAGCACAGCTTCAAAATGCATCTTGTGTGTTTGTGCGTGCGTGCGTGCGTGCGTGCGTGCGTTAATATGCATTAGAGGCTTTTGGCTTACCGACTATTTTATGTTTATCATGCTTCTCTTTTTAAAACAGTACTGAAAGTTTTATGTTTGTATGTGAGCTGGTGCAACATAAATTCTTTCTGCATAATCTGAGGTTGTTCTGAATGAAAAAGTTAATCTTGAATCAGGGAAGAAACAAGCGACAAAACTAGATTAGGTTGATTAATGAAAACTGCTTAAAACTCAGAGCTGATCAGATGTTTGCAACTATTGACCAAAGAATTGATCAAGTCAAGCTATTTGAGTAGCTCCTTTTAGCAACAAGGCAGTTCAAAGTGCTTTACACCATAAACATGATACATCAACCAATTAGGAAACAGCAGTAAATATTGCATTTAGTCAAATGCCATTATCAAAATCATAAATATATTTATCAGTGTTCTAGCTATTAAGAATAAAAGCAGCTCTAAACAGGTGATCCTGATTTAAAGGTGTTTTGGCTGTTTTGAGGAAGTTTGTTCCAGATTTGTGATGCATAAAATCTGAATGCTGCTTCTTCATGTTTGATTCTGGTTCTGGATGGAGAGCAGAACCAGAAGCCCTGAGAGGGTCTGGAAGGTTGATACGACAACAGCAGATCTTTAATATATTGTGGTGCTAAACCGTTCAGTGACTTATAAACTAACATCAGTATTTTAAAGTCTACTCTCTCAGTGAAGGACTGTAGAACTGGGTGATGTTCTCTATCCTCCTTGCTTCAGTCAGAACACCAGCAGCAGCATTCTGGATCAGCTGTAACTGTCTAATTTTTTCATTTATTTTTTTATTTTAGTCAGAGTTGTGACTACACTGTTACAGTAATCATTACGACTAAAGAAAAAACACATGATCATTTTATTTTAAAGTTCAAAGTAGAACCTACTTAAAGGGGCAGTATCATTTAAAATTGACCTTTTTGAGCTTTACATCGTGTTATAATGTTATGTCATCAAAAACATACCTGAAGTATTGCGCTGATTCTTTCAAGCATGTTTGAGAAATAATTTAATCCCCATGACAACCGTTCAGCTGTGCAAAATGCCTGGTTGGACCTAGCCCCGCCTTCAAGGCGCAGCTCCTCCTCACGGCTGCAGTTTCCAAGGTTCTCCCACAGAGCAGCCCTCCCCCCTGACTCCCTCAGACTAGCCAGCAGCAATTGGCAAACACCTGGTGGAACCCCCCAACCTGCTAAGCTCATTATAGAAGCTACTTCTCAGATATTATTAAAGGGTTAACAGAGGAGCGTTAACCCTTGTGATGATTTCCTGAAGGCGGAGTTTCAGAAAGAGCAGCTGTTTTTAAAGAGACGGAGGTCCATTTTCAAAGCATTAAATTACAAAGTCATATTCGATATAGACAGCATTTTTAGAACAATTGAAGATAACGTAGTCACTTGATTGTGCTATGAAATGCCACTGTATGCCTGGAAAATACATAATTCTGCCTCTTTTAAAATGTGAATAATTGTAAGTCCTAAACTTTGGATCAGGGTTGTATATTTGAATCTGGAATCCAACCATGACTGAAGAGTTCTAGGAATCATGCAGCTGCTAACAAACCAGCAGGAGATTGATTGGTTTATAGGACCTCATGCATTCAGTGGAGAAACATTTAAATGGTTGTATGTAACTGAAAATATATAACTGCTTTCTCTCAGTAACCTATCTATGGAAAGTGAAGCCTACTGGTTGTGTTGTTCGGTTGTCAGGATAACAGGACGAACCTCGGGTCTGAAGCTGTGGTATTCATGACAGGATCCATGTTGTGAATCATACTTACTGTATGTTCTCTCTTCAGCATACGTGTATGTGGTGCGGAGGGGGGTATCAGTAGAAGGAGGGGTGAGGCTCCTGTGTGTGTCGTCTCTATCCTTGGCTTAATGTCCATATCTAAATTCATGTGCGGCGTGGTGGCAGTGTGGTGACGGCGGGCCGGATCACAGGCGGATTGTGTTGGATTTGACTTGAAGCCTCTTTAATCATCGTAACACCATCATTAATATTCATGCAGTCAGCTGGAACACCCGGCACTCACAGCTCCAAACTTTCAGAACAAAATGTATTAAATACAGCTTAAAAAATTAATGGACTTTAGTTGATATTCCGTAAAAATAAAGGGCGGAGGCAGGGGGACGCACAGCTCCCCTTGTCTTCCCCCTTCTCCTCTGATTGGTTTATGCAGATTGCCTCTCTGATTGGCCTTTGTGTTTTCCCTTTTTTCTGCAGATTTTTTGAACTTGGACGAGACTTCAAAGCGATTGCGAGGCATGAACGGTCATTTAGAAGGATTTAAGCACATTATCACATCTGTAATTGTACATGAATAATAAGGAGAACTGCAGCGATCAATTAGCTCTGAGTCCACAAAAAGATCAGAAGCATGGGGAGGCAGAGGATGGCAGGAAATTAGAAAAGTTTCAAAGTGAAGAAGAAAAGACGTCTTTTTAACTGCAATTCGGCTGCTGCTCAGCCGGAGCCCCAGCTCTGGGGTTTGTTGTGGTAAACCTGAGTGATTCACACAGAACAGTTGTCAGTCATATTTTCACGGTGTGCCCAAAACGATGTTTATGAGGTATACTCTAAAAATCTCATGCATTTTCGGACATGTTTTTCACCTGAAAATTTAGGAATAAAAAGTCAAATATAATCAGTGAGTGGTACTGTTTAATTTCAGCCAATTATTATTGTTTCTAGAAAGATAATGATGAGAATTTTGTGACCGATCGACAATCTCTGGCTTTAGAAACGCTTTGATGGTGTTACCAGGTCTGACTCAGAGCCTGATGTAATGAATAAGAAGAGAAGTGGAAATATTATTTTTCTAGTCTTCCAGTCGATCAAGTTGCTGAGTGTGTGAAGAGTCCCTGTAAAAGCAGAGTTCTTCTGTTATTTTGAGCACACTAATAAACATGATCCAGTTTAGCATCTCTGTACTGAGTGTGGATAGATTATAAAAACAGAGTCTGGATCTGTAGATCATTATTTTAACTCTGAGATTATCAAGAGACTATTCTAAACCAGGCATTAGAGACGCGATTCGATTCTGATCTTTAGGGTCACAATTTAATTTAGAAACGATTTTCAGATCAGAAACTATTTCCTCTATTCAGAAGCACATCTAGACAGGCTCTTTAAATAATGTGACTGACAAAAGACGATGTAAGCAGAACATTTATTTAAAGCATTTCTATATGTTTTGAGCAGTCAGTATCTTACCTGCTCTAGATAATCGCTTGTTTAACTTCATGTTAAACCAACAGTGTTAAAACCAGCTTTAAAACAGACTGACAACCATAAAGATGGCTAACAGTGGCTCCCTCATATGAAACCTCTACTGCAGGACAGAATGCATCTCAAATCTGTTGTTTTAATGAAAAACAAAGACCTGAAAAGTTTGTAAAATAGTGTTTACTTGAACTGATATGTTCATGAACTGAGGCACGGCACCGTGTAGCCGTTAGCTTTAACCTCCAGGAAAAATGTCTCATATGTGAATAAACAGAAATATTTAACAATTTTAATTTTTTTACTGCAGGTAAAAAAAATATTCATCATAACAACTAATCTGAAGTGATATTTTAAACTGCAGATTTTAGGAGCTGGGCAGTTTGTCAGTTTGTCTTTAACCAGTGAGTTTTTTCTTTTTAGTTAATCCCAAAGTAAACGAGGAGCTGCGCCAACGCCTGCCTTCACCTTCCAGGCATCACCTTAGCAACACAAACAGGTGGTGCACCACACTCACAATCTGCAGTCATGGCCAAAAGTTTCAAAAAATGAAACATTTTGTTCGTCACACACGTTCCTGTTTAAGTGCTGTCTTATCGGTTTGTTAATACAAAACTTTAGCAGCTTAAGACATTTTTAGTTGAGAAATTCATTAACTTCATTGAAAGTGTTTGTATTGACAGCACTGACGTCTCAGGATATCAGCTTCTGGATCAGTCTCTGTTGGTGTACGAATTTTACTTTGAGACACTTCTGAGTGACTGCACACATTTTGGGGGTCAAATGTTGAAGCTGGAGAATTTTAACCCAGCTCTTTATTTACAGCAGTTCTTTCAGGCAAAGTAGTGAGTGATCCCCATACCTGAATGATCTCTGGTAGCTTCACTGTCAGCGTGATATTGCAATGGTAAACGGAACATGACTAGATCACACTTATCTCCTAGGAGGTACACATTCATTAATCTTTATTGTATTTCTAAGCAAAAATTCTCATCTGACTCCATGTTGGATTTATTGTGTATAAACTGCCAGTTTAAGAACTGAAGCAGAGTTTATAGACGGCAGATTTCTGTTGGTCTCTGGACCTTTGATGCAGTAGTTGCAAGATTTTTGCAGCTAAATCTCTGACTTCCTGAAGACTATAAGAATTCTATTCTGATTGATTTTTGGTTTTGGTTGACAGTAAACATCTGATGCGTTTCCTCACTGGGAAGACATACTGCATCTGTAGGTGTTTAAAAATCATGACTCCCTGTTCTCCATGGTTTACAGATCAGGAAGCAGCCTGAGTCTGGACCACAGCTCACCTCAGGGTAAGTCTGTCTGGCTGCCCGTCGCCCTTCTATCCTACAAACTTAGAGAATTACCACTGAAGTGTTTTTTTTTTTCCTGTTTTACTGACTTGTTCTTGTGTCTGCCTCTCAGCCCCTTCCTGCCTTCCAGAGTTACCAGTCTGTTGCTCTCCTAGTCCTGACCGGTCCCCTGCCTGGAGGACTGCCTCTCCTGTGTCGCCGCCGTCCATCAGGAGCGCCTCGGCTGTACTGTCTTCAGGCTTACCAGGAGGCAGAGGGGAGATGGAGGCAGACATCCTGCAGAGCTGTGATCCTTTTCCTTGGGCAGAGAGCTCACAGAACTGTTTAGATGAAGAAGCAGCATTAAGAGGTCCAAAGAGTCCAGTCTTAGAAAGAAACCTGCTGGAGCCTGCTGGAAACAGGTGAGAGGCTAGTTAGTGTCTGCTACTAGTAGTACTGTAATACTACAAATATTTCTACTCTTTGTATTAGAGTGATGGTTATGCTAAACCAAAAGTTAAGCTAGAAAACTCATAACTTCCATTTCGGTTTTTGTTTGCATTTTGTTGACCCTTCTGGGCCACCATAAATCTGTTGATTGTAGAATCATCCAGATCAGGACTAATCAGCACAAGTATTTTTCTATTATTATTTATCATTATAATATTTATTTATATTTTAAATTAGAAATGCGCTTAATAAGTAAGGTCGTGATTCTGTGTTTGGTGAACTAGCCCTTTAGCTCTTAGTGGTTATGAAGGTCAGATCACTCCACTAACATTTTATTTGTATATTTTCTTCCTCTCTGTCACCATTTGTTTTTTTTCTATTAGCATAAAATGCTGCTGCACAAACAGCTTAACAAAAGTCAGCCTCTGTTTCCATTGTTGTGCTCCATCTTCTGCCTTGCTTTCATACTGCCAGGCGTCCTGATGAGCAGCTGGGATTAGTCAACTCTGTCAACCAATAAAGACTAATCCAGGAAAATCAAGAGTCAGACATCGATGCACACGGTTTAAAGTGCATACCTTCATATCCAGGGCTATTAATAACAGCTTACATGTTTAACCAGACAAAGTGACATGATAAAAGGCAGCTAGGTAGTGTTTTGCAAGACAAACTTCTCTTGAGGAAAAATGTTGCATTTTGAGATTACAAGATCTTTGTGCTGCAAAAAGCACAAAGATTGTGTGCTTTTTCCAACAGCAGCTATGCTAATATGTCATTTACATAAGAATGAAAATAAATCTTGTGGTTATTGAGGATTTAAAAGCAGAATGTACAGCAAGAACTGGTCAGGGCCTAAAACAAACTCTTGAGGAACTCCTCAAGTAATTAGTGGGACGGCCGTACAATATGTGTTCACTCTTTAGAGAAAGTTAATTCTGTCAAGATGACCTGAACACTGTAAAGTAGACGCTTTAATGTCTGCACACCGTTCCTTCTGTTAAGAGATAGTGGTAATTTGCTGTAGATGAAAGCTTATGAAAGATTTCTTCATGATGGAAAATTATCTTAAATTCAAAGTGTCTGTGCTATATATGTAGTTCATAGGCTGCCTTTTGTCAAAGACCATTTGGGTTTTTTTCCATTTTATTCCTGTACGAGTCACTTTTCAGTGGCTGTGATATTCCATTCATCTCAGATTCATCACTCATCAAAAAGAAATTTGAAAAATGTAATATTTGTGGAAAATAAATTGTGCCTGTTGAGTTTAGATGTCAGTTGAAGTTTTACACATCAACTTAAATAAGTGACAGGATTGTATCAACTGAAGAAGGTAAAGCTGGTCATCAAGGGATAAAAAAAGTTTTTTCCTTCCCTGTAGCCCAACATCAGTTTTTGATGGAAAGAAAAAAACAGTCAATAAATGATCAGCGTTTTGGAGATTCTGCATTTCAGTGGATTTTTTTGGTCCAATAATGAGCTCTTGAGATGTTTTTAGTATATTCAATGTTCCTGTCATTTCCTCATACTTCCTCTCTCTAAAAATACCATAGAAACCTAATTTTAACTTTTCCAAGTGAGGATTCATAATTTACCATAGCAAAACCAAACATCCCTTTTATCTGGTACTTAACACGTCCCTACAGCCTCCAGCTATGTCTTTCACCTCCATCCCTCTTTTTTACTGCATTTTAACCACCTGTCTACTTTTCTCTCTCTCATACAAACTCTCTCCCACACAACTTGTGACGTTTCAGCAGATTTTCATTCCTTAAGACTATATGACCTTCTTCCTCTGCATCATGCCTGGATAAGATGCTTTAAAATCATTGGAAAATATTCCCTTTGTCAGTAAAGTTTGCAAAAAACTTTGTGTTTTTTTGTTTCTGACAGTTCTAGGTTAGATCAATTGCAAACTGCTGAAAAAAGGACAGAAATATTTAAAGGAACAGGATGAAAAACTAGAGGAATTAAAGGGTGACAGAAATCAAGATAAGAGAGAGCTGATCTGAGTAGGAAGAAACCTCCAGCAGAACCAGAACCTAGGTCAGTATAAGCAGCCATCTACCACGACCGACTGGAGGTTTGAGAAGACGGAGCAGAGAAGCTTTTTACTAACCTTCTGTGTTGGTAAAAAGTTTTTTGCTGGAGAGAGAGAGTAATTAGGTGATGGCAGCATTAAGTCAGGCGATGACCTCTTCCAGGAAGGACTCACAGCCACGCAAAACACCAGACCAGACCATCTCTATTGAGATGGAGAGAAAAGAAAATCTGAGAAAACATAAAATTAACATTTGGAATTGCAGTAAAAAAGCAAGTTAGAGTAGTAGAAGAAATTGAGAGACAGTGGTCAGTTTTTCCTCCAGTAGCCTGAGCGTATAGCAGCATAACCACAGAGATGGCTCAGAGTAACCTAAGCCAGTCTATCTATAGACTTTGTCGAAAAGGAAAGCTTTAAGCCTCGTCCAGGACCTGATTGAGACACAGTGCAGTGCAACACTATTAACAATGTGGGATTATTCTTAGGTCAGACTGGGTAGTTGACATGCAACACCAGTTCTTGCTTATATTCCAGGTGCAACATCCCACATGTTAGTACTGAAGCGTAGAGGAGGTCTGGCTGACCTTACAGCTTTTACAATAAATAAGAGAGATCATCAATGTCATCTACCTGAGCTACGTTAGTTAAATAATAATAATATTGGAAATTCTATAATATGTGTACTTATTTTTAAGGATTAATTTTGTGTCTGCCGAGCTGTGCCACAAAAAGATTTATTAAAAAGTTTATTGCTTTTCATTGAAACCCCATCTTTTTTTGCAGATACGGTGATTCATGTTAATGCGTCTCTTCTTTCGATTCTTTTTCAAATAAACGTGTGGAGCAGTTGGAGGTGCTGCGCTGTATGAAGTGCTAGCTGATAAATTTAGCCTGTGATTTGATTAGCTGAAGTGCTTGAGGGCCTTATAGAAATAGGAGCTAGTAAAAGCAGCTTCAGCAGGAGGGGGAGCAGTTGATTAGAATGAGCTGATATAATAAAGTCAGAAACAGTCAATTACAAAATACAGTGTCACTCATATTTCACTGCCTTATTTACCTGCTTTATTACACTAAGAAGCAATCTGACCTTTAAGGTAATAAGGGAGAATTACAGGCGAACATCAGTCGGTGCTTATTAAATCTGCTGCCTGCACTTCTGTGCTTCAGATCTGATAATGTGAGGGCGCAACCTCACTTTGAAACACCTAACAACACACAGGAGGAAACTAATGAAACACACCGAGGTGACGTCTCAGGAGACCTGACCAAACACAGCTAAACTGACCAGGAGTTGCATCGCTGCCTGCTACTGTAGAAACTTCAGCGTTGACTGTTCAGATGGAAACATCTAGAAACTACCAGTCAGTCAATTCTATAAAAAAAAATCTAAGTTACCAACACACACCATGGGGATTTTTCTTTTTACTGTTTTTGCTCAAGTCTGCTCCTTGAGCATGCACACCTTCGATGAGATCATGTAAATATTTGCTCATCTGTTGATCTGTCCTGAGTTATTCTACATATATTGGTTTGTATTTTTCTGTGTTTTTTATTGCTTTATTTCTATGCCTTCAGTTGAATTTGTCCTTCCATGTTCCTTTTCATTTCATCAACACTTCATTTTTCACAGGACTTTGTGTAACTTTATGTTGCATTTGTTGCTGCCACTTGGCCATGATTACTTTGAGAAAGAGGTTTTTAATCTCAAGTTAAATAAAAAATTTATATATAATTTTAAAAAATACGTATATGTTCATAGGAAAGATATTATGTACACTATAAAATATCTTTCACTAAGTGAATGATGCATAAATAAACTTTTCAATAACATTCTAATTTATTTAAAATGACTGTATAATCATTTAATGCCACAAATATAATTTCTACTGCAAGGAAGTCACTGTTTATATTTATGCTGTTTCTCTGCATTTAAGACACTGTTCCCATGTGGAACCTACTGAGACGCGTTTGGTTTTGTTCAGCTCTCCTCAGATCTCTGCCTCCAGCCCACATCAGACTGTGGCTCCAACCCGAAACATCTCCTTCTTACTGAAGGAGCTCGATGCCATGAGGGAACTTAACAACAAGGTCAGAAGACGCCCTGCTTTCATTCTAGCAGTTCTCCTGCAGACTGTGTCCATCAGCTACCATTAGATGGGACACGTCTAGCGTTTCTTTTGATCCCCAGGTCAAAGGTTGGAGCTTGTGGGGAAGATTTTGTACTTGGGCACATAACTGACTTTAGGCCTCAATTGGCTGCTAAACTGTTAGACAGAGTGAATTTCTCTGAAGTGCTCTAACTCAGAAACTGTTTATCAGCTTCAAGTGCAGATGGTTCAGAAGGAGAAGGAGCTGCTGCAGAGAGAGGTGGACGAAGAGCTGAAGGAGCAGCAGCAAGAGGCCCGACACTGGGAGAGACCCATGGGTAAGGAGAGAGAGGTCAGCCGAGTTTACACACTTGGGTCAGAACAGTCCTGGGTTTTTCATTGGAATTTAGGTTTATTTTGTTGTGACTGCTCTCGATTTACCGGTTGATCTACGTTCCCACCCTCATCTATGGTCATGAGCTTTGGGTCAGGACCGAAAGAACGAGATCATGGATACAAGCGGCTGAAATGGGTTTCTTCTGCAGGGTGGCTGGACTCTCCCTTAGAGATAGGGTGAGAAGCTCGGTCATCCGGGAGGGACTCAGAGTAGAGCCGCTGCTCCTCCACGTCGAGAGGAGCCAGTTGAGGTGGCTCGGGCATCTGGTCAGGATGCCTCCTGGACGCCTCCCTGGTGAGGTGTTCCGGGCACGTCCCACCGGGAGACCCAGGACACGCTGGAGGGACTATGTCTCTTGGCTGGCCTGGGAACGCCTTGGGGTCCCCCGGAGGAGCTGGAAGAAGTGGCTGGGGAGAGGGAAGTCTGGGCCTCCCTTCTGAAGCTGCTGCCCCCACGACCCGACCCCGGATAAGTGGAAGAAAATGGATGGATGGATGGATGGATGGACTTTTTGTCTAATTCAGCTAGTTTTAGTTAGTTTTTGGTGTGCATGCTAGTTATTATTAGTTAAATATTGTTTAGTTTTAGCTTAGCTTTTATTAGTTATAGTAGTAGTTTTAGTTTTTCTCTACATTGGCAGCCCCAGTAGAGCCCAATACAGAGAACCACTTCACCAGATCATATATCTGACGTTAACATTACTGAAGAGCTCTGACTGATGAACACAACAAAACCCAAGTCCTGTAACTTTTCCTTGTGTCATCGATTCAGATGGTTGCTTTGTCTCCAGATCGTCTTATCAAGTTCTGCTGAGACGTTCATTTCACCTTGGTGTGTAAAATCGTACACAGGCAGAACACAGGCTCCCCCGAGCTGAAGGGAGGGAGCCTGACTGAAATTAGAAAATCTAAAAATTATATTCAGTTAGATTTGTTTTCTGAAATAAGAGCTGCAGTCTGAGACGGGTCCTGGTAGAAGCCCACACAGAACCCTCCAATAACCAGCAGAGTCTCCTGGCTCTCAGTCTCAGATGAGCTGTGGTCATTTCTGTGTTATTACTGCTGACACACACTCACACACACACACACACACACACACACACACACACACACACACACACACACACACACACACACACACCAAGTAGCAATAAGGATGTCTGCACTGATTGGCCGGTCACCTTGAGGAATACCCCGTTCCTTTAGTTTCTACACAGTTCACCCAAACTGATCTCTTCGTTTCTTCATTTTCTTTACGTTTTCAGTAAAATGATTTTGAAAGGAAATATTTTTGCAGCTTTGTTTTTGCTAAAACCAGGATTTCTGATTGGTTCTTGTCCATTTGTTTTTGCAGAGGTGCTGGAGGAGATGTTGGCAGCTCAAAAGGACCGAGACCAGGCTCTGATGTCACGACTACTGCTGGCCAATGAGGAGAGAGATGAAGCTTTACTCCGCGCCCGCCGACTGCAGGAGGTTGCTGGGTATGAGTCCAACAGTTCTTGAAATACTGATAACTATAATACACAGTATTTTTTTTATGTAAGTGGTTATGAAGACGTCATGAATATATAAACTTACAGTTTTAGGAAAACCCTATTGAGGTTTTACTCTTAGGTCCTTCCTCACCATGGATATGTTTCTTATTTTTAGATGGACTGAAATAGAGCTGATCTTACCATGAACAAGCTTTCTTTAATATTCCTAGTGAGTAATGTCTGTTGCCCGCTGAAGTTTAATTTTTTTCTCATCATTTATCCTCTCAGCTTCATGTAACACATTTGGGTCAATAAGACACATCTCATTCACTGTCAGTTTGGTAGCATAACTTATTTCATCAGGCTGTCATAAACAGTTGTAGTACGTTGGCAACATGCTAGCTAGTGTTAAAAAGGTAAGACAATGATGGGTAACCATAGCAGCTGGTGACGGCTTTCTGCAGTCAGGTTGCGTACTCAAAAATAATCCCTCTATACGGACTTGATGGTTGGTAGACTTCTGTTTGGGTTGCAGAACTGATGAACCAAATGAAGCAGCTTTGACAAATCGACACTGTAGAGTAAGAGTGAGTCATTCTGAGGAGAGCTTAGCTCCTACTTCAGTACACTCTGTTCATTTTCGGCATCGGAAAGCCACCACGGTGTGTTTTCTAAGACCTCCATGTTTGTTTGATGTTGTTCCAGTGACCCGTCTGTAGACCAGCAGTTTCTCTGAGGAAGAGCTGTCGTTTTCATTTATTTACATGGGAAACATGTTTAGCGTTTGCTGAAGAAGGATCACAAGCCGCCACCGCTCTCCTCTTCCTCCCCCCTTCATTATGCACCTCCTCACTCTGGTTTGAGGGCTGTGAAATGAGCTCTTGTCTTCTTCAAGCAGCAGCCAAATAGACCAGAAAATCTAATTAGAATTAAACCCCCTCTTCCTAGTTCTTCTTCCTTTGCCTCAAACACACCCACCCTCACACCCCCAGAGTGAGAGGGTAATTGATATTGGAGGCCACAGTCCTTTTTTATGAGGACAGAATATGGAGGAGCATGTTCCATCTGTCAGGACTCGGAGTGTGTGTCAGTTTTTGTTGGTGTGCGTGTGTGTTTTCCAGTGGCAGGAGGAAGCCTTGAATACCTCATTGAGTGTGTTGCAGTGTGCTGCTTCATGTTGTTGTGTGTTGGTGTGTGGGCATTAGCATGTGTGTTTTGCTGATTGAGGAGGTGACCTCAGTGAATGTGTGTTTCATGTCCGTGTGAATGAAGAGAGGCGGTGTTTCTTTTTCTCCTAATTTCTGGCTGACAGTTTGCTGGACAGTCGCTCAGCTGCTGTCATTATTTTACTGTTCTTTGGCCCAAAAAGCTCAGACAACCAGAGATGTTTATAGACCATCATGCTATTGAGCATCTGCCTAGTTGATTCATTCACCGACAAGTGGGGAAAGACGGGAGCTCAGCCTAGAAGAGGTAGACCATATGGAATCACGGGACTGGGTCAGAGGTCGCTGGGGTGCACCGATGACCCCATCTGTCTACCGACCGCCAAACTTAATGTGATCTTCAGATTAGAGCGCCATCAGCAGGCAAGGTGGGTGAAATGCCTTGCCCGAGGACACAATGACAAAAGGACTGGGCAGGGACTCAAACCGGCGACACACCGATTGCAGGAAGAACTCCTACCTCTGTTCCCACCGTATCACCCATTAACCAGAGACGCCCCCATTCCAGTGGCACCTGCCATCATGGAACAGCTCATGAACAGAGTCTGGATTGTCTTGAGTGTGGTGTTGGCACTGCAAGCTGGCAATCCCTTGGTGACCAGAGTGAAAAGCAGAGTCATAGCATCTTTGCAAGGCCATTGAAGTAGACTTGAATTGCCTGGTAATGAAATGAATAGGGCT
This sequence comes from Poecilia reticulata, assembly GCF_904066995.2. Taxonomy (NCBI): domain Eukaryota; kingdom Metazoa; phylum Chordata; class Actinopteri; order Cyprinodontiformes; family Poeciliidae; genus Poecilia; species Poecilia reticulata. The sequence continues at coordinate 3,094,668 of NC_088851.1, forward strand.
TTTCAGGATGCTTTTCATAAAGTCAGTTTTTTCCATTCACCCACACATTCACTTTCTGATAATGGCACAGCTACCCTGTCATATCACGCCATCCACCCTTCTGACCAACACCAGCAGGTAATGGTAGCCAGTGGAGCTGAACAATCAGAGGGATGAAATGTCCTCTGCTATGCTGGTTGAAGAACGAGGCAGATGCGCCCTGATGAGGAAAGAAAGAAATCAGACTGTAAGAAGCCCAGCGCTCTGCACAGATGATGCACACAGCCTGCTCCACTCCTCTCTGTCACACATCCCAGAAGATTTGCACTTGACTCACCCTGTGGTTACAACAAGCGACAAGATGGAGCTGGAAGATGTTGCACAAAAGCTAAAAACAACAAAACATTTGTTATACACATTTTCACGTGTATAAAGTGTTAGTGACACATTGTTTTACTACTAAGCCAGCAGAGTATAAAGTCAGAGGTCTGGAAATACTTTAAACTGATAGCAGTTATTTCAGGTTTGGGCTTCCTGTCCTGTTAGCTAGTCAGGTCGGATCGGATCGGACTTTGACACAGTGTCTATGGGCTCGACTCGGGTTGGAATTTTTATGCCCAATCTAAAGTGTACCAACAAAAGTTACAGATTTAAATCTCTTGAAGGTATGTCTATCAACTTTAAACAGCAAGTGACTGAAGTTTTTTTTTTTAATGGTTATTTTTTAAGCCATTACAACACGCTGATATGCTTTGATCTAAACCTCTCTGTTACAGTATTCCTTCTCCACGGCATGATGCTGCCACCGTCATATGTTACTGTGGGGAAAGTGAGTCCGTAGGAATGTGCAGTGTTGGGTTTTCTCCCCATACACATTATTTTGCATTAAGGCCAAAACGTTCTCCTACATAACTTTAAACACCCCCTTGGAGTGTTTGTTTGCATGCATGTCTAACATTCTGCTGCAAGTTTGTTCACACTCTGACATGACATCCTTCAAACCTCCACGCTTAAAATCAATTTCATGTTGCAATTCATGCCTTGAAAAAGAGGTTTTTAATCTCAGTTGTTTTTTAATCCTGGTAAAATAAAGGTTAAAAATACAAAAATGTTGTTAGACCAGAGCTTGGATCTGACAAAAATCCCTCTCAGTAAAAACAAAGTTCAGTCAAATAAAACGCCCCCATATGGACTTACAGAGTAGCAACATGTGGTTACCCTTCAACCATCTTTCAAGTTACAGAACAAGACAAGAACTTCTTTCAGATTCCTGGAAAGAGCAAACTCCTTCAGATGAAATGAAGGATTTCCAAGAAAAGCAGCCACATCACATTAGATTCTGTCTCTCCGAAGGAGACAACTTGTAAAACTTTGTCAAAAGGAACAAATGCAGACTGATGGTATTCTCTCTTGGATGTGCTCCCACTAATGGCTGCTTGCGGCGTGCCTGAGTGAAGGTGTGTGGGAGTGGTAATGAAGGCGGCCGAGCGAGCGTGCCAAGCCGAGCTGGGCTGAGCCAGGCTGGATGGGGGGCTGTAAGCAGGGTGTTAGTGGAGCTTTATTGGAGTTGGCCGGTCTTTCATTATCTGCTCTTCCCTGCAGAGCGGAGCCGCCTCGACCACCTTATTACAGTTTATTACAGCAAAACAGCAGCAGACTAAATGAAAAGAACTTCCCAGGAGGAGAGACAGAAGATCAGGTAGTTACTACTAGCTGCACGTCCTCCGTCAAGACTCCTGTCAGGAGGAGGAAGAATCCGAAAACAGCAGAGAGGACAGCGGTCCGTTCCAGGGAAGCCTCCACTGCTTCAAAATGAATTCAAAATGACAGATTTTAACACGGACTTTAGGGATCGCAGGACAAAATTATTGCACAGCTGCTGCATGGCGCTCAGGTAATCTAACAGGCGGTCGCCGTGGTCACTGGTAGGAACACCGACACCAGGAACCTTTGTAGGGCCTCAGTAATTGACTACAGGGCACCAAGTTACACCTTTTATTTGTCATTCACAATATACATATTAGCATGGCTTGCATTGCTTTGGCTGGAACTTTTGAAATAAGCTGAATAGTCTGAAGAGCAAACACTGGAGGACGGTTCATGCAGAGTAACAGGAAGAGCAAACGTGTTCTGTAGGTTAAATATATAGACAAGTCAAACACCAGGGTGAGGCGTCTTATAAAAGTATTCATATCTCTTCAGCATTTCCACATTTTGTTACATTCCTGCCACTGATTTTTATGGATTTTAGAGGTAATTAAAATAGTGGTTGATGGCTAACTGCTGAGTGAAAGGGTTACTCATCCTAATACTTTGATGCAAAACTTTCTTTTTTGCTGAAATCTCAACTCGGTTAAAATTTCAAGTTTTGTTATTTACAAGTGGATTTATTTCTGGACTTTGACTAGGCCATTCCAACAAACAAGTTTGTTTCTCTCCCAAGCCTCCCACCCCCCCAATATTAGTTCTATCTGCTTAAGGTCTGACCAGCTTCTCTGTCCCTGCAGCAAAGAAGCTCCACAGCATGATGCTGCCACCTCTGTACTTTACAACTTCCCTCTTTTCCCTCTAAATGTCATAAGGTTTCATCAGAGCACAGGGCATGATGTCTCCAGGAATGAAGCTCTTTGCAAACTTCATTCTGACTTCTTATGTTGCCTCACTGAGTGGCACAGGATTAGTTTCACTGGATAGTAACTCTCTGCCCCACTTGAACAGCATCTTCTTCAGGTCTCTATCTGAGTCTCTATCGGAGTTTCCAACACAGTGAGCAGTCTTCCCCATGACTACCACAGTCAGTTCCTTCAGACTAGCCAGCAGAAAGTAGCAAACAACTGCTGGAAATGCAACCTCTGCTGAGCTCATTACGAGCTACTTCTCATTGCAACGCTGGTAAAAACGTTGTTAAAGGGTTAATAGAGGAGCCACGTTGTGATGACTTCATGAAGGTGGAGTTTCAGAAAGAGTAGGAGCTTCTTAAAGAGACAGAGGGCCAGTTTTAAGACATTAAGTTATAGAATCATATTTGATGTAGCATTTTTATTACAACTGAAAGTAACATAGTTGATTATAATATAAAATGCCACTATATGCCTATAAAATGCATAATACTGCCTGTTTACAGGGGAGTTTTTTTTCTTTACCGTTGCTACATGCATGCTTGTTATGAGGGACTGCTGTTAAATCAGCAACACAAAGCAAGCTTTTGTTTTAAATCGCTACTCGTTCGTCCAGGAGGAGTGAGTTCTGCAGGTCAGATGCTCTGCTGAGTTTCCTTAGATTTTAAACTCACTTGAATGATAAACTGAGGATAATCTGCTGCTTGATCGCATCAGTTGGAATGAATGTGTGATTGAACTGAAATTATTTTTTGTAAAGTGCCTTGAGATGACGTCTGTTGTGAAATGGCATCATATAAACAAACTGAATTTTTAAAAAATGATTTGAAGTCCCATGCTCTTTGTACCTTGGACAACTGTGCTTAAGATAATTTTACACAGATGTTTTAGACATGGTAGATGGCGACAGACCAGCTTTAGAGGCTCCACAAACAGATTATCTGCTCTTCTGTTTTCAGGTCGGATGATATCAGCCTGCAGGACGTTGACATGGTGAGCTGACACAGCACATTTACAAACCAATGTTTAGTTTATGCTGGAACTGATGACCGGATTGTTTCTGATTCTCAGGACATCAAAGATCTCCTTGAGCATGTCTGCGAAGCCGACTCGGTCCAGGAAGTGAGACAGTTCGGCTCAGCTCTAGTTCAGCGCGTACGGCTAGCACAGCAGCGAAGGAGTGACATCACTGCTCAGGAGATGAAGGCTGTGATGGAGGAGAGAGACAAATCTGTAGACAAGGTGAGTTTACACCTAAACAGATCAAACATCAGTTTTATTTTTACTTTTTTTTTAAATCCTGACAAATTTCCAGCTGAATTTTGAACTGCCTTTGCAGCAAAACAGTTCAGAAAAACATTTAAGATAAAACCCTATTTGTTAGGTTTTTTTCCTTTCATTGCTACTCTCATCAATATTTGTTGAATGTTACATTTAGAGTGACGGTGGTTTTTAGTTGAACCGTAGATGGTCATGTCTAAACTTAAGCAGGTTCCAGAGAGGCTGTGAGAGAGGTCCAGGATGGGTAGCTAGGATGTTAGCCAATGGTGAGGTAAATGTATTCACAGTGTGGAATGGTATACATCAGGGATCAGTTCTGAGCCTCTTGTTGTAGTTAACAGTGCTGATAAACAGGCTAACAGACAAGGTCAGACAGAAGGGCCAGTGATGTTCACAACAGCAACAGGCGAGAGAGGAAGAAGACAGAGCAGGCTGGATGAAGAGATCGGAGACGAGTTCCAGGAGAAATGCATTAAAGGAGCAGCTGCAAGGAGGAAAAGAGATGTTAGCAGGAAAGGAGTGAAACATGCTGGAGTGGATGTTTGGAGATGATGGACCTAATAATAAGAAAGAACTGAAGTTGGTAGAGGTGTTAATGTTTTTTTTTTTGTTTTGTTTTTTTAAGGAACTAAATGTTATAGCATTAGGAATAAATAATGTGTCCTGAGGACAGATCAGGACGTTCTGGGATTAATTAAAGGAAAAGGTTTCAGAGGGATGTGAGACAGAGATGCCAGCTATGGAGGCTGCTGTGGCGCCCCCTAAAGGAGCCGCCCAGAGAGGCAGATGGTTATAAATTTGATTAGTTCAAGCAGTCAAATCTCTGAAAATATTCAACAATCTTTGCAAAAATGATCAATTTCCACCACTTACAGCTTTAAATTAACCTAATAAAATGTATAAAGCCCAATAAAGAGGGTTTAATCCTCTATCACATCTCATTCAGTCCATATTTACACAGCAAGATAATGACGGAATGGATTTTTTTTTTGGCTTAAAATTTTGAGGCAGCCCTCTCACTCATTTGTCCAGACTGAAACAGTAACCTGACCTTTGGAGTGCAGAGAAGAGCTCACATAAAGTAACAGCAAAAACAGCAGGTTCTAGAGAGGCTAACAGGGTTCAGTTAGCAAATCAAAGACCTGGAGGTTTTTCACATCCATAAATATTTTTAATAAGAATTTGTTGCTGCAGCAGGTTGATCTGCTGGCCCCATTATCCTCCATGTGTCTCTGCTTCAACACATTAGTCCCATGAGTTGCATACCAATAGTGATGCATCAATAAGCTATTTTTCTCCTCTTTTTTTTGATGCCAATTTCCAATTTGTGGAACTTTAGCTTAAAATGATTTTAACTACAGGTTTTCCTACAAAGCATTTTTTTTTACGGCAGTCTGTTTAGTACACTATTGACGTCATTATTTGATTATTTTTTAGAAACATTTGATAATATCCTTACCACTAATAATGCGAGGAGAGCAAATCTGTCTTGTATTACATGACTTGTGTCTCCTGTGGATATTAGCCAGACACACTGTGTGTGTAGCACAGTTAGCTCAAACAGAATGAAGTAGAAAGCTTCTTCCATCAGCGACAGAACACCCGGATGTAGGAGGCGTGACGTCATGTAGAACCATTTATTCTGATCTTTTCTCTCCTCACAATCTGTGCTTCCATGGTCTAATGCTGTAGACCATGGAAACTACGGCCCGCGTGCCGGATCCGGCCCGCCTCCACATTTGGTCCGGCCTCCTGAACAATACCAGAGAGCATTTAGATTTTTTTTCATATATCGTATTTTCCGGACTACAAGCCGTTTATATGTGGATTTTTCTCCAACCACCAGGGGACTCTTTAGCAGGAAGTGAATCATTGGAAGTCTGGTTACTTGCACGTCAACATTGAGCCCACAAGCAGCAAAATGAGTAAGAAAAAAATCAGATGTCTTTGGAAAGTTTCTTTGCAAAGGGGAAAAGGCCCAGAGAAGAGACAGGAAAATGGATTTATCCTGGACCGGTAGGCAAGTCCCACATTACAAGCCCGCTCTGCGTAACATGCGGCGACCGACTGCTAATGAGGCAATAAAGCTTCAAACTGCTTCGCCACGTAGAGACCCAGCAGGCTGTGCTCAAGCAACACAGCTCGGGTGTCGTTGTCTCCCATCACTCCTTGATGGGACCGTCTCGTTGCAGAGAAACAAGCTCAGGGCTCCTGTTAGTCAGTATTGTGAGTTAAAGTTTTCACAAAAGTAAAATGTTTGTTTTTGTGGCGCTTCTGTATATTATTTTGAAGGGATATATAAACATTACCATAGCGACCAGAGTCAGAGCGTTTGGACAGTGGTCGAGAGGAAATGAGTAGAGCTTGTGAGTCTTAAGTCTGGTTTAGATGACAAGATTTAAGAATTGTCGGCCGATTCTCCAAACCTCTGTGACCACAGAGCTGATAAAAAAACAACAGGTTCGATCGGTTCGTGTTCAGCCACACGACATGAACCGAGTCCAGTCACAAACATCCCGATTCCAGAGGATAATCCAGTAAAACCCCCAACATAGCGGGAATTTAGAATAAGCAAACACAGATGACGTTGTAGAAGCAGTAGTGATAGTTTGTGGAGTCATTTTAAGAAATAAAGATGTAATAAAAAGAAAAGACGGATAAAATGCGACGGGAGCAGCCGCTCTATTTGCTGCACTATGATTTGGAGGTGAATGTTTTTTCATAGTTAACATTTTTAACTGAATAAACATAATAATGACCTTTAGATTTAATAATAAACATTTCCACATATCATCTCCGATGTCCACCGGACTCTCAGTTGTGCGATATGTTGCGCGATATGTTGCGCGATATTGCGCGTTTGTGATTCCTCTCTCTTCTTACGTCACCGCGCTTTCTGATTGGCTACCTGTCACATTCAGCAGGTTGTATTCTCGTTCCGACTCAGGGAAATCCCCACAGGCTGCGATAAAAGAGCCAAGACAACCCAAATAGGGCATATTCAGTATTTAGTGGGAACACCAACATGCAGAAGCCTTATCTGACTGTTCAACCCCCTCCCCCTCTCCCGGGCCGCAACAACATTTCCAAGTCTTGACCGGTCCGCGGTAATAAACAGGTTGGTACCACTGATTTAGCACGTGCTAGTAACAGACACGAAGGATCAGCACTTTTACTGTTGCAGTTACCGGAAACTACCGTAATCAGTTCTGTTAAATCTAATCTTGGCAACTTTTTCTTTTTCAACCATAATAAATGTGATATTCAATTGACCTGTTATGACTCAGATTTTGGGTGTCCGCCCCCCTTTGCTGCTGCTGCATTGTTGTGACCTAGAGCGGCAGAGATATAGATGTGTATGTTTACTGGTTTAAAAAAAACAAAAAAAAACGTTGGCCTTGTGGTTTATAGTCCGGTGCGGAAAATACGGACTATAATCCTTCCTGGATTTTTTCTGTTAAGAACCCAGAGAGGATTGTTTGGTTATTTATTTCATTAATAGTGTTATTATTTATGTCCTGACTTGTTCTTTGAAGAACCCAGAGAGAGTTATTTGATTGTACTTTCTGGAAAACAAAATATTTTTACATTTAGGCACTCCTTCAATCGTCACACTTTTTCTGTTACAAACTGACTCCGGCCCCCCACCAGAGAAGGAAAAAGTTATGTGGCCCTCACAGGAAAAAGTTTGGGGACCACTGCTGTAGATCTTTAATATTAGATCTTTACCATTGGCTAGTAAGGGAGTAGAGTGTCATAATGGGATCCTTCTGTGTGTCACGATCAAAACCATTTTTACATGCAATTATGTCACTTATTTTTCCAGAGGTTATACTTTGATATGTGAACATCTGTTAAGAAAACACAAAATATTTAATGAGGTTGCTGTGTACACACACTCATGCATTAATGGTATATAAAATATAATATCCCCTGTTTGCTTCAAAAGTCAATCGCTTAAAGATGGATCTAATAATCAATCTAAATGCTAAACTTTATTACTGATCCTTTATTTGCCAGCAGAGATATGTCCCACATTTTCTTGTATGTGGTTTCTTATTTATTTCTAAGTTTCTAGCTACAATTTTCATTCTTACTTTAAAGTAGAAAATCCACATTTTCTCCCCCCCGCCCCCAACCACCATCTCTCCTCTGGAGGCTGATTATGATCAAAGTTCAATTCACAGAGTTTATTACCAAAACCTGCAGAGTGTTGGATTTATTACCCACAATTTATATACTGCTCTCTGTGGGGGTGGGGTTGAAATCAGTAGAAATGAAAAGAGATGAGTCTGGCTGTTGGTGGGATATGAGCAAAATAGAGTTGGCCAGTTGAACGTGGAGATTGGTTGTGCTCCCAGCATGCTCTGCGGCAGGTGGTGGGCTCAGAAGCCCCGCCTCTGATATTTTTCCAGATGAAAAAAAAAAGAATCAGATCAGGAGCCTTCATCTTTTTCCTTGCTGTGACTGACAGAGTGCGGTAGCCATGGTTACCTAAACTGCTCCAGCATCGCCAAACAGCGGTGGTAACCAAAGCAACTGGCTTCAAAAGAGAATGGGAGGGACTGAAAAGAGAAATGAGAAAGTTCTTCCTGGAAAACATAAAGCTGAAACTCGTTTCCATAGAGGAGCAACACTGTACCTGCAGCTACACATCAGTGGAGTTCAGATATGTTTAAAATAAATAGATGACTCTTTAACATCCATGACATTATTGTGTATTGTCCAAACACTTAGTGGCATTTTATAACATAATCAAGAAACTTTGTTACCATCAGTTGTTATCAAAATGCTGCACAATCTGTGCATGGAAGCATAGATTGTGAGGAGAGAAAAGATCAGAATAAATGCAGCATGACTTAAAAGAAACTTCACTTCCTAATTTAACACCTTGAAATTGGGTCTCTGTCTCTTTAAGAAGCTCCTGCTCTTTCTGAAACTCAACCTTCAGGAAGTCATCACATCATCACTCCTCTATTAACCCTTTTCCAATGTTTTTTTTAATGGAAATGATCATCACCTGCAACTCAGAAACATCTCCTGGTGAAGGTTGATTAATAGAAAATAACTGAGGTGTATGTTTTATATTCACCTAACTCCTCTAATATTCATGGTCCATTAAAATACATAGTGTATTCCAGTTCATGGTTCTGTCCTTTGCTTATAAGTGTAAGCAAAGGACAAACTTACACTTGTTTGTCCTTGGCAGACCAGATCACGTTCTGGTTTTCTTCCAACCCACATAAAACCCCAGAGGATTAAAACTGTTCAACAACCTGTTCCTTCAGAAAATGGATAACAGAGAAGGTCTTTACAAGACTGTTTAATTAAAGTTCACTACTGGACCCACTGGAGAACAACACGGATGATGACATTGAGAGGACAGTGGACATCATTACATGACAATACACAGCACTTTTGCAGGGATGTTGTGATACAAGCTGGGACTGCATGCTGCTTTCCAAATAAGACCTGGATCACCCTCAAGGAGCTCCTCAATCAGAAAAAGCAGGCATTTAAGGAGGGGGACCAGGAGTAGTTCAGGTGTGTCTAACATGACCTGAAGAAGAGACTGAAGCAGGTGATGCTGTAAAAGAATGGTGTAGAGTAATTTGCAGCAAACACCAGAGCGCAATGAGGAACATCGCTGGTTAGACAAGCAAGATTGAGGGGGATGTAGACTTCCTATACCACTCAGAAGTAACACTCATACTCAACACTCATTACTACACTTTGTCTTGTTCAATGTGCTGTAGTCAATGCTGAAGGCCACTGGCTTCAGTTTCTTCCATAATTGGTCTGATTGAACAGCCACAGCCCTGTCTGTCTGTACCTCTCACTACTCACTCCACTCCTACTGGCTGAGGCATTTATTCCAGTTTACTGCTGGCTGACCCACCCATCACATCTTATTATCCTACTGTCATTCTATTGTAGGGCATTACCCCTTGTGGTGACGGCGGTCGGAGTTTGCCCTCCAATCGGTGGGTAGACATTTCAATTCCCGTTCTGTTTGCCTAATTCATTGCATCCTTGGGCAAGATGCTTCACCCGCCTTACCTGCTGCTGTTCTTCAGTTTTAGATATAGTAATACGAGAATATGTGGAGCATTGACATGTAGAATCCATACCAGATCCTACACCTTGTAGCACCTTCATGTGAAATACTTCATTTGCATATAAAAGATGGTAGTCTTCTAGCTGAAGCTGTATGGTTGTGTTAGACGGACTGTAGAACCTTTGACTTGTCCCTCATCAGCACATGTAGCCTTACATTTTAACCTCTTTCTGATGTCTGCCTCCTTCAAGCTGTACCTCAGTGTATCAACTTCCATCACTACCAGTGACCCCCGCCAATAACACTGCTTCACCGTCTTTTAACAACTATCCCTATTACGTTAACACCACCCCTCAATGGTAACACCTTAATCCCGCCTTCATTCCAGCGCTGCACCGCAGTGAAATATGTTTCAAATGCTGCCATAATCCTCAGAGAAGAAGAAGAAAGAGCACTCCACGTTGGAGGATCCCACCCCTCCCCATCCCTCTCCACCCCTTGTTGCTCGCCGATTCCTCATTCCCTCCTTTCATCTCTCAGGGATTATCTCCCTCAGCAGCTGGGGGTTCTGGGAAATATTAGAAAGAGGGGGAGGGTTCTTCCTGAGCACTCCAACCCGCACGCCAGCTGGAGCTTCCTGCTCCTTATTGAATTGATATCAGGTAATTACAGGTTATCAGAACTCATCAAACCTCACCTGGAGCTGCTGACTACCTCACTCCCTGACAAGACCCCCAAAAAGAAGCCTGTCTGTTTGATGCCCACGAACTACCTCAAGTGACCCAAAGGGCAGAAACAGCTGGAGTTGCTTGTTGACAGGTGCATGAGACACTGGAGCACTTTATTCCAGTTTTTAATTAACTTTTATTAGCCGAAATGCAGCAATAGATAATAAATCCATAAATTACTTTTTTAAAACTTCAATAGCTTGCATAAGTTCAATAACTCTGAAGATGATTAAGAACACCCCGATGAAGGCTGAGCTGCGGCTTTTTGTCAACCTGTCTGCGATACTTAGAAGGAACCCAGGGCTGTTCTTGTTCACCCCGATTAATAATGAATCTCTTCTAATGTCACACTCTAAGCTGAAAAACTTTTCCTTTTTGTCTCTAAATGAGAGAAGTGACAGTGGATTTACCTAAATCTAATAGCCTAATTTTTTTTTTACACCAGAAACACTAATGTAATACTGATGCATGCTGGGAAATCTTGCGCTCGGTGTCGATATGACATGATGATGATCCCTTAGTAGGTGGAATGTGAAACAAAGGTCCAACAATTTAGCAATCCAAGTGTGATTCATTGTTTCTGGTAACTTTTGCCAACAGTGGTCTAATTATTAGCACAATTTGTGGTGGAATAAATGTAATTTTTTCCCCAAAATTGCTCAGTAGACCTGACACCACATGTACTCCATTTCTATCACACATTTCTATTATTATTAGGACATTTTATTGACACCAATTCATCCACCAAACTTTACCCTTACCAGTGTAAGCCTGTTCAGTACTACCCTGATAAAAACCAACCCTTGTTCAAAGCCTTGCTTCAGACAGACGATCTGGACCCTCAGCTGTTCAGAAACGATTACTAGCTGGAGGCGTGGACTCTGTAGACATTTTAAATGATTGGATCTGATTTTACCCAATCGCTAACGTTTGGTCGTGGTGTATATAAAGTTCCAGCTACGCTATGAAGCTTATCAGAAATTCCCTGCGCTGCAAACAACCACCCCTACACGAAGACAGGAGTGCCAAGCCAAATGTCATGTTTTCCAGCAGTAAAATGTCTTCTACATTCGTCTTGTCTGACTTCATTGCTCAGTATTTGGAAGCGTGGCCAACACAAACTGAACTGCTTTGTTCACTTCCTCCGCTGCCGAATTGTAAAAACTACAATTCTAAAAGCACAGAAAATCAACATCATTCCCAGCTTCTGGGAATCACTTATTACTGATTGGCCCGGTTGAAATTCTACAGAAGAAATCGAGGTCAAAAGGAGAACTCCCAGATGGAGCATTGAAGGAGATGAGAATCTAGCAGAATCACATAAGGCAACTGCCAGGTTACTTCAGTGCACGTCTGTGCTAGTTTGTGGCTGTATCTGCCTATATAAGCATCAGATATAGGCATATAAAAGTGCAGTTGCATGCACTTTATCTCCAGGTAGACCGAGCTGCTTCTGAATTTTTGGGCATGTCAAAAAATTCTGTACACGGACCATTGCAGTCCTGATACACCATACGTCTTTTCACACAGCGACCTGCAGCTCAGCAAGTTCAGCTGATGTGGATGTACTGTCAGAAATCTCCCTGTGCCACACCAACATGGATAGTTATCAAAATGGCTCTTCACAATTATGAGACTGTATTTTGTGTTGTGAAATTATTATTGTTAATATGGCATTTTTTTATATTTTTAACATTTTTTAAACTTTTGTGGAAGCCTATATATCTTTGCTCCCACTTTTCTTGCCTCCTAAAAGCACTTTGTTTCTATAATTAAAGGTTTAAATCTAAACCACAGAGATTAATAAAGAATTCAAACCATTCTGATCTTGGCCTAAAAAGGAAACTACCGTGTTTTCCGCACTATAAGGTGCACCGGATTATAAAGCGCACCTTCAATGAATGGCCTATTTTAAAACTTTTTTCATATATAAGGCGCACCACTTTGTAAGGCGCATAGAATAGACGCTACAGTAGAGGCTGGAGTTGCGTTAAGCATCCACTAGATGGAGCTGCACGACTCCAGTCGGCGAGGAGAGCCTTCCGCGACTGGGCCGGGGCGTGGCCGGACGATGGTCACCCTTCTCCGTTCGCGCACACCATGTTCGTGGAGAACGTGGCGCTAAATGACCTGCAGATGACCTGATTCTAGACGGTCGGTAGGTAGATAGGTCAGTCAAACTTTATTAACAAACCAGCGTTCTGACAACTATCCCAGCATGCACTACGCGCTTCTATGTGCAAAATGATGTTGGCGGCTGCTTACCGTAGTTGCTAGAACTGTTGTGGCTCAATATTGGTCCATATATAAGGCGCACTGTCAGCTTTTGAGGAAATTGAAGGTTTTTAGGTGCGCCTTATAGTGCGGAAAATACGGTACTTAAAAGATACTCGGAGGAGAACACAGATCTCTTGCTGAACCTGAAGTGGGCGGCCATGAGTCAGTTAAAGGAAATACAGACTGCTGCAGCAAAGCCATCGTGTCCACAGATATCACCATCTATAATGATTCTTTGAAGGATATATTAATTTTCCTTCGAGATTAATAAAGTATTTTTTCAATAATAAAAAGTTTGTGTATGATTCATTTTCCATAAGAAATGTTTGGAGTTGTAAATTTAGCCGGCTTTATAAATCTGGTTAGTGAAGTAGTAAGAGAAACTATCTTTAACAAAAACTTTGAAAACGCCTTAAGAAACTACAAGTTGTTGAAAAAACTCAAGTTAAAACAGTGAAATAAATATAAGGCAAACAAGATTTGTCTGGAAGGAAGAAAGAGGTTTATTCCATCTACATGTCGTAGTGCAGGAAGCTTTTATCTACAGTCTCCACCTTATCACTTGGAAATAATACAGTTTTTAAGAACAAAGAACCAATGATGTCATATTTCCATTGTTTCCCTTCTTAATGTGTAAAGTGAGCATTTTCATGGTCGACTGTTCATTTTTAACCTTTTAGTATTGGTATATGAATAACAGTTTATTTCCATGTTGCTTGTTGTGTTTGTGAGTCGACCATGTGGTGTTTGTTTGGTCATGTGACGGCAATAGTGATGCAGCGGAAGATTGTGGCGCGTCGAAAGAGTATAGCAAAAAAACGATCGATCGGTTGGCCTGAACGTCAATGTTGATATCGGTTATTAATATTGGCCCAGATCTTCATACCCATGCATCCCTTCTTCTTGCTTCCATTTTTAATCCAGTGAAATGAGTTAATAGCCAATGAATCGCTGACTCCTCCTTCTGTGTGTCTGCAGTGTAAATGGCTGAAGGAAGACCTGCTTCAGAAGGACCAGTCATTCAGCCAGGTAAACGACTACTGATGATGTCCCTGTCCATCTGTTCATCATCCATCCATCCATTATTATTATCCATCCATCCATGACTCCATTCTTGTCTTCTTCCATCCATTCATTCATTTGCTCCAACACCACTGTAGAAATATGTCCATATTAGGGGAGGGACTTGATTAAAGTTTTTTAATTGAGTTAATGTAATAAAACATATTATTTTGTTTAGATAAACTATATATTGACAAAATAAGCAATATTTTAAATTTAAACCCCCTTTGTGCTGCTTAATAATTGAATAAATAGGCATTTATTCAATTATTATTCAAATAACCGATCATTTGCTCAACAAAGATCGGTTATTTAGGTTCTTCACCCATCAGATTGATGCAAAGTGTTCTAGTCATTCAGTGTTTCAGGAATTCCTGATCATTCCTGGAGCTTCTTCATAAATATGAACTGTAGACGCTGACATTCGCGTCTACACTTGCTAAACGTGTTGCTGCTACATGTTTAGCATTGAGATGCTAGTTTAGGCTTGACTAGCTTCACTTACAGGCTGACTCCTATTAGCACAACTTAAACACAGCATTAGTCTTTTCCGCGGTCCCATCAGGTCGTTTGATGAAGTGAAAGTTGATCCCCAGTGGGCCAAGAGAAGCAGCTTCGTCGTCCATCCAGCGAACGTGGGTTTTGCATCAGGTTTATGGGCGTATCAGAAATGCACAAATACAAAGGTTCTGGCCAGGTTCATGTGTAAAAACATGTGAATGTGAATAATGGCGTTAACATTTTTATTGTTATTGTAAAATGTTTAGTTAATTAAGTGACACATTAAGTTCTGGCCCCAGTCTGTAGTAAACCTCTGTGTTATCACGTAAAAATGGATGATTGTGAACTACAGAAAGTATGGATTTAACTTTTTTATGAAAAAAGTGAAGGAATCGTAATTTTTACTTTTTAATTCTCAAAGCCACACTCTGTCCCTGGTTACCTTCTGCACACATGAAAATACGGTCCAATCAGCGAGATTAAATGAAATTCTGTAGGAACATTTTTCGCAAAGTTTTGTATTGGACCATCTGAGAGAAAACTGGGATATGAGTATCTATAGCATGTTAAATCCTCCCTTTATATGCAGATGAAATGAAAAAGTATGTAAAATCCTTTGGTTGAAACTGTTCACTCTTTGAAAACTTTGAATCAGCTCCAGTTTCTCGATCACTTTTTGTGTTTCCTGAGCAGAGAACTCCTTCCTCCCTCATCCTGGCTAACATGCATAGGTTCCTGCTTAAACCCTGCACCTGTCTGTGCTTAAGGCTTAAAGCTTACACTTAAATCAAGACTAAAACACTGTAAAGAAAACAAAAAATATCTCATACAAGAGGAGAAGAATGAAATTTTCTTGCTAACAAATATTCTCCTTTATCTCTGCCTGCATCTCTTTTTTCCCTGAAATAAATTAAATTTTGTTATTAATGTATCGCTGCTCTGTGTATCCTCCTCAAGCCTGTTAATTAGGCTGGGCTCTGGGGGGATTAGAACCGGGAGAGCATTTTAATTTCACACAGAAACATCAGCAGCTGCCATCAAATTAACGCCAGACACTCAGTGAGCTGCTGAAATCCTGCAGCCCAAATCACAAACCACAATTCCTGGCTGAACTTTTAAATCAGGCCTTTGAACCGACTTGAACCTAAAGTTTCAAATCAAACTAAAGGATGCAGCACAATTTACCGTGACCTTCTAACGGTATGTATCAATACCAGACCTGGACCACATACCTGAAATGTTAGAGTACAGTTTGTGACCATTATTTAAGAGTACTTGAGCAGAGACGCCTTTAAAAGTTGCAGGATGTGATGTAACCTGAATGTCACTGTGGCCTCAACTGACACTCGGTTTTTGTGCGACAAATTGAGGAATTTGTTGAGGAACACTTCTTGCTCCCGATTAGGAATAGTCAGCCGAGTTTATTTATGCAGAGCATCATCACTCTGAGGACATGAGAGGAAAGATGGGCTTAAATGAACACAAATATTAAAGTTTAGCTCAAATAGAACCTATATTTAAAATTAAACGTGGAGAAGCAGCATTCAGCTTCCATGCACCACAAATCTGGAACAACCTTCCAAACAGCAAAACAACTGAAACATTGAGTTCCTGTAAATCAGTGGTCCCCAAACTTTTTCCTGTGAGGGCCACATAACTTTTCCCTTCTCTGGTGGGGGGCCGGAGTCAGAAAAAGTGTTACACGTTTATCACCTGTGTTGCCGGAAATTGTTGAGGGGGGGGGGGCGTTTCTTGATTGATTTTTACCCAGAAAGCACATGGGCAAAAACCATTAGTGAAACGGTCACTGGGACTGACTAGTATATATTTCATTGAGGGAAACCTGGAATGCGGCGTTCATAACAAACACGTGTGTTCATCTGCTCTACCGCTAGCAAACAACCGTACTGATTAAATAACATAAAAGTCCAACAATGCGCCATGCAAAACATGGCGCATTGCCATGCAAAACATGGCAATGCGCCATGCAAAACAAAACACCCACAGTTTACGGGATACACCTCCTGCTAAAGATCCCCCTGGTGGTTGAAGAAAAATCCACATATAAACCAGAAAATACAATATATGAAAAAAAATCTGAATGCTCTCTGGTATTGTTCAGGGGGCTGGACCCGGCCCGTGGGCCGTAGCTTGGGGACCACTGCTTTAAATGGAGGCTAAAACCCACCAGTTCAGAGCTGCTTCTGAACCATTATTGGTTGAAACTGGTTGGTTGACCGAAGTGCTCTGACTGCAGTGTGGATGGTTCATGCTTGGATTTCAGCCCGAGAGAAAACGGAGAGTCAGAGCAGTGATTGGAGAACTGGTTGTTACGGGATCCATTTTACTGGCGGTGTTCAGGAATCTGAAAGCACCATTTTGGATGAGCTGCCACCTGCCTACCGGATATTTTTTTTAATTATTTTTAATTTAAAGACTAGTACACATGACAGACCTTGTTACTATAATCTAATCTACTAAAAATAAAAGCATGTGGTAGTTATTCTGTGTCCTGTTTTGCAGGAAACCCTTTATTCACATAGTTTTTTAAGAAGATGGTAAGCTGATTTAGTATGTTTTTTGTGTTGGTTAAGCACTCTGGTTTCATACATGCTCTGTGGTCTCTGTGTCTCGTTAAGCACTGATCTCTGTTCTTCTATGTTTTGGACCAAAACCAAAAGCCTCTGTCTTACATGCTAGTGGAAACTGACTCAAGCACTAATTTAAACTACGGACAAATCGCTGGTGACTTTAGTAAACTAGAGTCAGGAGGTGACAGAGATGTCAAGCTGTGGCTCATCTGCATAAATACGGTAGAAGATGTGGTGATATTTTGTAAAGTGAGCTACAGAAAGTTCATAGATGTGAAATAAAAGAGCTGCACCTTCAGGAACCCCACAATTTACTGTTCTTGTCCTGTGATGCTGTGGGCCTGTTTCTTTTTCGATGGCCCTTGAGGATCTTGTTAGAGTGCATGACATTATGTATCCTGTGAAATATCTGGACATTTTAAACAAAATGCTGGTTAAACTTTACCAGTAAACAGAAAATGGACACTGAGTTTGGCTGAGTCTGTACCTAAATCCCTTTAACGCTCCATTCAAACATGGCGCCGTCCATAAGAGCTACAACAAGTGAAAATGTTACTCAGCATTTGTTTTAAGCTTCTCATTTTGGCCAAATGTTAAACACTGATGAAGCAAATTAAGCAACCAGTCAGATTGGTAAAAAATGTAATTAAGCTGTGAAAGGTCATGTGACCTTTCAGCACATGACCTAAGAAAAATTATCTTTAGCTTGATTAAAAATCCTCAGAAAGGTTTAACCTGCAGAAAAAAAAAATAAAAGTGGATTCAGAATTTTAAAAAAAGAAGCTCATAAAGCAAATCAGAGTTTGATGAAATGAGGTTTCTTCCTTCTACATGCAAAACCGACGAGTTTTCAAAGTGATCCAAATTTCCACCCAGTCAGTTTGGTGACAACCTTATCCCTTGGAGAGCTCTCAGAACAAAGAACCATATTTTTCCACTATTTTAATACAAATAGGTTAGACCTTCTCCATGTATGGGTCTTAAATATGCAGCATAACATGTGAAAAACTGTTATGCTGCAATAAAAGATTCCATATGAACAAACTGATGAATCCTTCAGAACTTCAGGGCAACATGAACTGAAATGATATTCCCCCAAATGTTTTGGCTTTACTTCGCATTTTTATGGATATCCCAATATTTAAAGTCTGTTCCTAATCTCTGTTTTAATGTTCATCCCTACAGTATAATGCAGTGGTGAACCGTATCTCTGACAGAATAAAAACAACAAACCTTATATTTCACCAGTTCCTTTCAACTGGTAAAAAGCTCAAGTTAAGCAGCAGTTTGGCTGTTCGTCCATCATCCTCCTACCACTTCCTGTCTTAGTGTTTTCCACCAGTTTCAGGTTGTTGATCATGTGACTGGTGCGATGCGAAAAAAGTATTTCCATTGCAGTTTTTGTGAAATACATTCATTTCAATACAGCCCCCCCCCCCAAAAAAAAACACCTCATCCGAGCGCCAAAACTTTTTATCATAAAACGCGTGTTTTTTTTTTTGTTTGTTTTTTCAAAATTGATGTTTCCTTTTAAGCAAATTTATTTTTGTAGCTCAAATTTGAGCAACTTTAAGGTCAATAGAAACGCAGCTTTCAAATAGTGAGTACGCTGACGGTTAATTGTATGACCTCGGTGTTATGCAGGCAGTTCATGGATGGGTTTTATGTTTTTATGGGACGGCTTCAGGATTCTGCTTTGGGACAAACTGTACCGCTCATGGTCTACCCTAAAAACGACAACCAGAGGTGACCTGAAGTGGGTTCCTGTGAACCCCCCCCCCCTCACCAGGAAGTCACAGAAACCGAACAGCTGTCAGGGCTGTGTCTGCGTCTTGCTGTAGTTTTGGCGTTGTGCTGCTCTTCTGAAGCTGCGTTCTGTGGGTTCGGTTACCCTCTGTCTCTCTTTGTGACGGCTGCACTTCTCTGCTCCTGGCTCCCGCTCTGTCTGACTCTGAGCAGAAAGTCTGCAGCTGATTATGTGGTCTTCATGTGTAAAAAAGGCTTATGATATTAAGCTCATTCTCACCTCATTTCCACAGCCTGAATGAGCTCTTTCCCCCTCCTTAATGTCCTCTCCTGTTCACCTCAACTCTTCTTGTTAAAGGTCAAAGAACGTTCCCTCGCTCTGTCCTTCCTTCCTCCTAACCCCTCCGTCTCCATCAGCTCCAACTTCTCCTCCCATCCTCTTCCTCTCCCTCTGACATGGCCAATAAAGAAGCCGTCATTTTCTTCTCCTCCCCCTTGTCTCCCCCTGCCTCTCTAATCTGCCCTCATCATGTCAAAGGTCCCAGCACAGTAGTTTTATTACCTCCTCCCACCACTCTTCCTTTCTTTCGTTGACCTTAACTCCTCATGTTAAAGGTCAGCTCTGTGTCACTCCTGCTTACTGATCACCTCATTTGGAAATGATTCTGATTAATAAGGCGGGTAGCCCTTTTGAAGCGTCTCCTCTGGCCCGGCTGGAAAAGACACATATTGACTCTCTGGGTTTGGTTCTTCTTTTGATGTCTCACTTTAAACTCTCAGACCTCGGAGGCTTTAATTAGAATAGAGCAGGAGGAAGAGGAGGAGGTCAGGGTCGGGCCTGTAATCCCAGCTGGAGTCGGCCTCGACGCACTTTTACCAAAGATACAGTGGGACTCTGCGTGCTGGAAGAGTCAGCTGACTGGTTTAACAGTGGAGTGGGGGTGCAGCAGGTGTGGGAGACCTGTTGGAATTTGGTCATATTTCACTTTCTCTATTATTTGTGCTCATGTTGTCTTAATGTTTGGAAGTTTACGGTAGTTGAGTATTTAAAGCCAGGTAACGCATGATGAGACATTTTAAAGGGATGGTATTCTGAAAAGTTTTATTTGTAGCGTTGTCTTTTCCTGCCTGGACTTCGTCCTCATCCCTGAGCACCAACCCGCCTTCATTCTGCTAACAAATATCTGGAGAGAAACCAGCTGACTCAGCATCTTCCTCAATAACATAACACACACAAAGTTAAACTTAGCAACTGCAAACCAGCATCATAAATAAATCAGAGTGGTTGTACCAATGCCCAGACTGAAGCCAAACCAGGAAGTGCAGAGGAAGTGCTGTATGTTGTCATCCTGGACAGTGGGTCGGCACTGTGCAACACTGATGGGAAATGTTCACATTTTAATGCCTAATCTTTATGAATTTATCATTGGAAGAATGTATTTAAACTCATGGAAAATTCAATGAGAGGCTTCTCGTTGCCATCAGTCTGTCTGATATTAGCTGGTTAACAGACTTTTGTTTATGCAAGCATTACTTTTAAAGGAAACATTATCTTGGTAGGAGGAATCAGCATCTGATCATTTTCAGCCCATAATATTCCAAGGCGCCTGCTGACTTTCTTGTAAACAAGAGAAGTGAATGTGACCAAGTGGAGAGAAGCGAATGGGAAACGGCTCTGCTCCAAACTCCACTCACTCACTCACTCACTCACTCACTCACTCACTCACTCACTCACTCACTCACTCACTCACTCACTCACTCACTCACTCACTCACTCACTCACTCACTCACTCACTCACTCACTCACTCACTCACTCACTCACTCACTCACTCACTCACTCACTCACTCACTCACTCACTCACTCACTCACTCACTCACTCACTCACTCACTCACTCACTCACTCACATTTTATTAGAAGAACTTGAATCCATAAGAGAGATGAGACAGAAATGTGATGCTTTAGAACCCAGTTTTGTAAAACCCTGACGTACCTGGAGAGACCAGCAAGTTTCAGCTGAAATCAGATATTTACATACACTAAATAAAAAAATACAAACTCTTAATTTTCCCTAATGTCTGAAGTTAAATCAAACCAAACATTTCTTGTTTTATGTTAGAAATAATTTAAGTAATTCTAACTATTTGCTCAATGCCAGAAAACCTGGTGAGAACATATTTAGAATTTTGTTTTTGTTTGTAATTTCCTTCGAATTCAAAAGTTTCCTGTTTTAACCCAGTACCAGAGCCATCAGTTCAGACTGATCTCTCCATGGGGTTCATTCGCTGAAACTTTTCAGCATTTAATGTTAATGTAGGTCAATAATGGTTAGCTGCAGTACCATAAATAAACCACATCATTCTGAATCTGTTTTCAGCTGCTGCTCCATACTTTCTATCAGACTTTAGTAAATACAAACCCACTCCTCTGTTCACAAACCTCTACTATCCTACTCCCCACTGTGTCCTTAAATGCACCTGCAGACGTGGTGCAGGAGGCTGCAGTCATGTTGTAGTGTGGGATCAGGAGTTGATGTAAACACAATCCTCATTATCAGGTGTGTTGACATTTATGTTAATGAATTAGTCAGTTAGTTAGTTAATTAAGCCTTTATTTAAACAGTCAGTCTAATAGTTATCCAGAACTTGATCTCCTTGCTGCTCGGTGGGAACGCACATTAAAAGCACAAACACGCACTCTGTGGAGTGTTGTTCTACGCCTGTAGACCCATACATGCATTTTTCTGTTATTCACTCAGAATATGGGCAACGGAGCAGAAAAGCCGTCATTTAATTAAAGCGTTATCACTTTAAGCAACTGTGCTCAGGACTGTTATGTCTGACTGCCATGTGTTTCATCTGGGCAGGAGGAGCTGCTGAGGCTGCAGAAGGAGAGAGACGCAGCTCTGGACGACAAACAGAAGCTCCAGGCTCAGATCCAGGCATTACAAGCCGATCACAGGTTAGTGACAAGCAACAAGAACAATTGTTGCTCCTGCTGTCTGGGACTTTGCTGTGAGCCTCAAAGACTATCTAACAAACTAACAACTGATTTTTTTTCAGAAAGTAAATCCTCTCCTTTATTAATATCTAAAACTTGTTTCAGATTCTATAAATCAGTTGATGTCTGAAACGTTCTTCCCTGGTCAGACCAGACAGGACAGCTAATGGCTGTTTTGGCTGTTCATAATTAATAATTAATTCATAATGGCTGTTAATGATTATTTTACACCATATTTAAAAGAAAACAGAGAAGAGCTTGACTTTATTTTCAGAGCATCTCTCATGTTATTCCGTCATGACACAGTGACAGTTCTAACAAATATGTACAAGAAAACTGTTTGTAAAAGTTACATACTGCAGCTTTAATAACAGTAAAAGTTCCCTGCTGTGTAAAGACTCTTCCCTGATTTCAGATTTTTCTTTGTGTTGACATTTTCTTACAGCAATGTGATTTTATGACATTGTAACATTTAGAGTCGCCAGTGTAGAAGAAATTAGAATCTTGGTCCGACACAGTTTAAATGTGTTTCACATCCCTTGAACACACCTTAAATATACATTTTCTGGCCGTGTTTTCACAACCAGAAAATGACTCATGACTCTTCTTTAGCTAAAGCAGTTTTAAAACTTCAGTTGGCAAAGTGCAAACAGCATGTAAGTTAAGCAGCTGACAGCAGGCTCTGCCTGAGCAGATAGCTTGACTGTTTAGCCTGTACTTATGTTATTCTATTCACAGTGGAATTGCAAAAACGTGCAATTCTCCACAATCAGTATTCCACATATAAAAGCCAGATTTTGCTGGGAATCATCACATTCAGGTTGTTGGGATTTGGCAGTTTATTATTAGCACTTGATAACAATAGAAATAATCGTTGGCTTTTTGCTTTAAACAACTGCAGTTATGTTATACATTTTTGTTTTAGATTTGTGTTTAATGGAAGGCAGAGTTTCAGAAAGAGCAGGAGATTTTAAAGGGACAGAGGCCCAATTTAAAGGTGTTAAGTTACAAAGTAAAATTTCTTTTATGGCATGTTTTATATAAACAACATTGTTATAACTAGAGATGTGCCAATCAGGTTTTTTCCTTCCGATTCCGATTACCCATGAGGGCCGATCACCAATACCGATCACATAAGTATTTTTTTTTTAAATCATAAGCACTACAGTTACATTATATGGAAAAAGGAACCATGAATCCACCTAGACAAAAACTTGTTTTTAATAAATTTTTCCAAGAAAAAAAACAAAACAGGCATTGTGCAAATTGTACTGCTATCAATAATACTATCTTTAACAGACTGAAAACATATGACGGCTCTGAAGAGGCTAAATAATGCAAAGAGCCAAAATAAAACCTCTCAACATTGCCAAAAAATTTAAGTATAAAACTTAACATTCAAAGGCAAATACAGGTTCCATTACAATAAACAATCCTGAGTTACTGAATGAAAACTTCCTGATAGCATGGCGGCTAGCTGATTACTGCTAGTTCTGATTGGCTGTTTCTGACTGAGCAGCGTAATTATGCAGAACAGGGAGGAGATTGGTTATTTTTTTAGAGACTATCTCTCATGTTAGGACAGCAAAAGTTTTAATACGTATGTAAAATGTATTTTTTTACGTTATATGCTGCAGCCTTAAGCAGAGGTTCAGTGTGAGAGTCACTACCAGGTGGAGTAGAAGCGGTGCTGTCTGAAATATTACTACCTGTAGCGCGTAGCAGCGGTTCAACAGCGAGAGCAGAACCAGCGTCTTACATCGCAGCTCGAAGACTTAAATAATTTTGCAGGTTATTTGTTTAGCTTTCTGACCGTCATGCTAATCCGGGTGAGTGTTTGTAGCTGTGCGCTGCTTTACCTCCTATCTGATCCTCCGTATGTCTTTTTTACTGCAGTGAGCCTCGATGTAGCCAAACTCCGTCACATGTTTTTATGCCATATTAGATTCGTCGTGTTGATGCATTTTGACCTGCTTCACCCCACGTACTTTAATTTTCCGCAGCAACACGCAAACTTCCCCATTCACTCAGTGCATTATAGTTCCACACGACATCGCTTAGGATTTGCTGCTGCGCGGTTGCGCAGTGTGAAGGAAAGAGGAGACCAGCTGCACAGGCAGACTGCGAAATGAGATGCAGGTGATCGGTTTGTGTGATCGGCAACAAGAGACCGTGATCGGCAATCACCGATCATACACTTTTTCACGGAAATCGGCCGATCGGTGGCCGATCGGTGGCCGATCGATCGGCCGCCGATCGGCAGAACCACTGAACCTCTAGTTCAGTGGTTCTTAACCTTTTTTGAGGTACCGAACCCATCAGTTTCATATGCGCATTCACAGAACCCTTCTGTAGTGATAAATAAAATATGATTTTTTCCTCCCCAAAATTCAAGACATAGGGGTGACCTAGAGTCTAGTTGGGTCACCCCTATGACCCAATGTTGGGTCACCCCTACGGGTAGGGGTCACCACCCAACTAGACTCTAGTTGGGTCACCCCAAGATTACCAAGTCTTCTTAAAAGGTAGAGTCTCTGAGAACAGTTCTTCAAAATATAATCAGTGTTTTCAGCAAAGTTGAGCTGACTGTCCAGGAACGACCCAAGGTATTTAAAATTTGCCACAGTTTCAACAGGTTGGCCATCGAGAGAAACTGGAACCACTTTAAGGTCTTGTTTAGGTCATTTAATTAGCTCTACATTCTTAAGAGAATGAAAAAATTATAAATAATAAAGACTTTGCGGTATTCTGATTTAGTAATGTAATTACATTAGTTGTGTTACCACCCCCACGCCACTAGAGGCAGTAGCAACCCCGAAAAGATGCAACTAAGGAGCAGATTTAGAAGTTCACCGAAAGCTACAGAATTTGGTAAAAACTGTGAACTTTGCTGAAGTAATTAAAGACACAAGTTCAAATCCATGCTGAGAGTGGAGCTCCTTCAATCAGGGCACATCCGCAGCACTGATTGGCTAAACAATGTAACGTGATCCTCTGCATTAAGTGACGGCAAAGCGGGGCGTCATCACGACTTTACACAGGTGTGTCTTTACCTCTGCGGCAGAGGCTCCGCCGAACCCCTGAGACCGACTCACCGAACCCCTGGGGTTCGATCGTACCCAGGTTAAGAACCACTGTTATAGTTATAACAATTGATGGTCACATTGTTAATTGATTGTACTATAAAATGGCCCTATGCGCCTGGAAAATACATCATACTGCCCCTTTAAATAAACCGATTTAACAAAATAGGTTTTAGTGGTTTTCTTCTTCCTGTTGATCAGAGCATTTAATCCATATACTAAAAAACGTTAACTATTTATCAACACGACAACCAAGTTACCCATCAAGAGACGTTTTAAGTGTTTTCACAGCTTTAAAATGAGAATATTTTATTTTTGATCCAGGATGATGTCCGGAGGATTTGCAAACTTAGGGAAATCACTGATAACAACAGTACCAAGTGGAGAATTAGCTCCACCTGCTGTTTACCTCTCCAGTCCACATTAATGACCTTCAGCTACGCTGTGCTTGAAGACATTTTATCAGGATTCAGAAGCAAGACTTGAGTTTGACTTGGAGTCAGGGAGTGTGTACATGTTCAAACAGAAACCTGTCTGACAGCAACAAACACACAGCTTCGGTGTGTGTTCAGTTAGTGCTGTCTGTTCTCTAAAGCTCTGTTTTTTAAAGAATGAGAGATAATTCTTATTTCATCCACTTTGTGCCATAGAAGATGGTGTGGTGTTAAACACGTTTTAACATCAGAAATAGAGTAAAATCACTAAAAGCAATTTTTGGTCTTTTTGGTATAAGCTACTGAAACCAAGCTGGATCTATGGGAAACAACTCGTCCTGTTAAATCATGAAATAACTGATTGACTTTGTTTTGGTTGAGTTTCATGATCCACACACAGGACTGATCACTACCAGACACATAGAGTCAAAACATTCCATAACATGAGGTAGGGTAAAACAACAAATCAGTCATAAACAACACAAGAATCAAACTCTTTTCAATCCACTAGTGTAGAGAGGAGAGTTACAAATCAGAGAACGGCAGTGAGAACAAATGGAGAGACTATGGAACAATGGAGAACATTCCCAAGAGTCCGTAGTCTGCCAGAATGACTCCAAGAACTCAACAATTCATCCAGGAGGTCACAGAATGACCCAGAACGGCATCTACAGCTTCATTTTCCTCGGCTAAGATCAGAGTTCAGGATTCACTAGTAAGAGAGACTTATTGATGATCCTCAAACATGGTGGTGGTAGCATAATGCTTTACTGGAAGCATGAATTCTGTTCTATAGCAGAAAATGCTAAAGAAGAATGTCTGACCTTGAACTTAAGGTCAACTACGCACTAGGACAGGTATCCAACACACACCAGCAGAGCCATTTCTGAATAGTTGAACAAAACCTGATTTCGGAGTGGCCTGGTCAAAGTTCAGACTTAAATCCAATTGAGATTTTCTTTTGTGACTGTGAAAAAGCCAGATATGCTCAAAACTCCTTCAGTGTGGCTGAATTAACTGTTTAATGAAA
Source organism: Poecilia reticulata (assembly GCF_904066995.2). NCBI lineage: Eukaryota > Metazoa > Chordata > Actinopteri > Cyprinodontiformes > Poeciliidae > Poecilia > Poecilia reticulata. The sequence goes on from NC_088851.1 coordinate 3,121,056, forward strand.
TTCCTGCTCAGTGAAGGAAAACCCTGCTAGCCTTGTGGAGGAACCAGTTATCGGGTTTTGGAGGGAATTCATTTCTTATATAAATGTTGCTGGTCTGAATAACTTCATTTTATTTAATAAATAAAATCATCATTTGAAAACATGTAGCATTCACTCAGGTTGTCTGATATTAAAATGAGTTAAAGGGGTAGCGTCATGTAAAATTGACTTTTTTGAGCTTTACATCATTTCATGATGTTATTCCCTCATCAAAACATTGCTGTAATGTTGCCTTCATTCTTTCATGCATGTTACTCAACTGTGTAAAACACCTGGGTGGACCTAGCCCCACCTTCAAAATGCAGCTCCTCCTCTGCAGTTTCAAGCATCCCTCCATTTGGAGTAAGATGAATCAAAACCATTACTCCCCCACTCAGCTCCTTCAGACTAGCCAGCAGCAATTAGAAAACACCTGCTGAGTTCATTACAGAAGCTGCTTCTCAGCGCAACGCTGGTTAAAATGTTGTTAAAGGGTTAATAGTTGTGACTCCCTGAAGGTGGAGTTTCACAAAGCACAGGAGTTTTTAAAGGCCCAGTTACAAGGCGCTAGATTATGAAGTCAAATTTTTTTTTAGGTCTTATGTGATATATATAGCCTTTTATAACGACTGAAGGTAACAGTTACTTGATTACATTATAACATGGCACCATGTGCCTGGAAAACAATACTGGCCTTTTAAAGCAAAACCAGAGGAAGTCTGTACGGAGGCAGATAGTTTTTCTCAGCTCCGTAAATAATATCCAATTAAAGTGTCAGAAAGAGATTCTTTGGGTAGAGGAATGATAAGAAGCACAAAAGTGATGGTTTGATTCATCTCAGTCCAAATGCAGCCAGTCGACTGGTGACTGGAGGAATCTGGATAACCTGTAGAATAATAACAGAAATAAACAGCCAGCAATGAGGACGACAAACAAACAGTAATTAGATAAGACGTTGTGAGGCAGATTTGAGCCACGGAGAGGTGTGTTTTGGGCTTTAAGATCAGTTGGAGGATTTCCTGGAGGGGTCCGAATCCAGTTCTGAGCAAAGCAGCTGCGGCAAAGTGAAACAGAATAAAGATGAGGAGCGAGTCCGACTATGCTGATGAAAATGTGAGCCTCCATAAATTACTAGGATTGATGCTGAACGCCTGCAGAGACACCTGAAGAGGCTGCAGAAAGCAGGCGGAGCAGGAAGACATTTTGTTTTCGCCGTCAGTCTAGATGAAGAAAATAAAAACTCTGCTTTAAAACAATTTATTTCTCCAACATGTTAAATTTAACATTCAGTGTATAGAGTTGGGCTGAATGTAAATCTGACAAAGTTAGATCAGTTGTTGAACAGAACAGTGTGTATTAAGGTGTGTTTTTTTTTTTTGTTTTTATTTTATGCATGCCACAATTTCCAGAAATGGCTCTGTGCAATTGTTCAGTACAAAGTTTTATTTTCTGTCCACTTGGCAGTTCTGCAACACTTTATTTTGGTCTGTCATATAAAATCAGACCAAAACAACGTGGAAAAGTTCAAAAGATTTGAAAACATTGCATTAAAAGTCAATAAACAACAAAACCCTGGAATCATTTTAGCAGGTCTTTAACTCAATCAGACAGTAAATTCAGGCTGTTGTTGAAGATTTAATGAGATAAATATTTTAACCAACCCAATTCTTAACCGACCCAATTCTTCCTCTCCATCTTCCTCTTCCTCCGTCAGCTCTCCGGACCACGCCACTCCATCCCAGATGTCACTTCCTGCTGAGTCTTCTCCAGACCAGAAGGACTTGTCCTCCTCCCAGGTCCAGTCTCTGGTGGTGCAGCTTCAGCAGCTGTCCAGGGAGAAGGAGGACACTGCGGCTGAGCTCCAGCGCTGCCAGGCGGCTGAGCAAGAAGCCAGTGAGAGAGTTCGCAGGTCAGTCAATTTGTTCCGTTTTTCTCAGATTTGTTCACTGCCTGCTGCTTCCTCGTCCCATCAAGCTGAGACGAAAACAGTCTGACAGCTCTGACCACATCTGCTCTGTTTTCACCTGTTTTGTAGTTTTATTAGTTTCTCTGCAGCTCCTGAAATCACTCCTGAGTTTCAGGAGTGATTTTCATTAAATCACAGCATTCTGTTTATTTTGTAACATTCCAGCTGGTCAATATTTTATAACTCAATTCAGTTTTTTTTTTGTTTAGTTTTTTTTATCTAAAAACTTTGATCATGTCCATTCTGCTCTGTCTTCTCGTTCGTGACAGGTGTCTGCTGGTACTGAGCCAGGTTCTGGTTCTGCAGGAGTTCTTTCTCTCCGCTGTCACCACATGCATGCTCAGTCTGAGGGATTGCTGTAAACCAACCAAAGCAGTCGTCTGCTGTCACCATGTCCTCATCCAGGAGGAGTGAAAGCTGTGAAAAAATGACTCAATACAATCTGCTGGTTTCCTTGGAAACGTTTTAAACGACCTTGAATAACTAACTGAGCTTTCTGCATTGTTTGATAACAGAGCAGTTATGCAGTTATCAAACTGCAAACAGTGCAAACCACATGTCATTTGATATCGTGACTGACTTGAAATGTTTTTTTAAGTGTCTTGAAATAACACAAATATAAATAAATGATCAGACAATGCAGTCAAGTTCAGATTATTATTCAAACTGTCTATAATGTTTTCTAAGGAAACTCAGCAGATTGCATGGAGTCAGTGACGTAAAGCGATCCCTCATACATGCTGCATGTAGCAACAGTGGAAAGAGAAAACTGTCCTTTAACCGGGGCAGACCTCTATCAGAACCAGAACCAGGTCCACTGTTGGGCCTCGTCTTACAGTGGAGCTGCTTCCACACGTATGTTAGAGAACAAACGCCATCAGATCTTTTGCAGGAAAGCAAATGATTTGAATCAGCAGTGCTGCCAACACTGATGCCGTCATTCAGAACATTTTACTGTGGAAAACTGGAAACGAAGCTGTTGGCATGTCAGGACAAGCAGCCGTCTGTAAAACCTCTTCAGATTCACTGCCAGACTGACTGCTACTGGAGCTCCCTGTGGCCCACAGGACACGACGGGAGTTACAGCAACATTTGATTTCCCTTTGGGATCAATCAAATATATGTTAAATAAACCACTCTGAACACATCACACCCTCTGAAACATGGCGGTGGCAGCATCATGCTATGGGGATGCTTGTCTTTGTAGAGACAGATGGGAAGAAGGTTTTAAAATGATTATTTTTTTCTTGATTAAATCTGTAAAAGTTATTTATGGTCGTCACCGTCTGACCCTCATGTGACCCAAAGTCCAGCTGAATGTTTCCTCCAGCAGCCGTTAATGGACCGACCTGCTGCTGTCTGTTCCAGGACTCAGAGGGGAGATGTTCACCCAGCAGTCCATAGTAATGGGGACGCACCGATTGCAGTTTTCTGGTCAATCACTGATCTTTAATTTAAAAAATTGAGACTAATACTAAAAAGAAAGTTGCTGAGTTGGTAACAGTGAAATGAATATTGTTAACTGCAAATATGCAGACATGACCCAGTGGGCAGGTCTGTCATGGCAGAGTGATGAAGGTCAGTGGCTGATTCTCAGATGTATGTCAAGCCAGATAAGATCGGCTTCACGTGTATCGGCTGATCAGGAAACTGAGGCCGATATCTGGGTGCCCGGTGCACCCCTAGGTAATAATGACCTCACAGAACGGCGTTTTCATGTAAACGCCCCTGATTGTGGAGGGAGTGTCTGGTGGGAACCAGCTGCTTCACGTTGATGGAGCAACAGTTTCCCTCAGAGACTCCGGAGGTGTTCAAAGACCGGTTAAGTATGTGGGACTAAGGAGATTTGGCTCTGATGACTCATATCCAGCAGACTATGGCGCAAGTGTCCCTGCAGCCGAGATGATCAGGAGAGAACTAAGCCTTGCAGATTTGGATTCAGGAAAAGGGAAAACGCTCTGGTTGAACGTGACTTCTTCTTCTTCTTCTTCTCCTGCTTCTGCTGCTGCTGCTTCTCAGCTCATCAACCTGAAGATGAAGGGATGAGATCGGTGATGAAAACAGCTTAAGTCCTCCGTCTGCGTCCTGCGCTGTCCTCCTGGGCTCAAACCTGGGGCTTTCTGCAGTAATTTGGCTGCCAGCGGGGGGAGCAGAGTAAGGAGTAAGAGGGGGGGGGGGGAATGGGAAGTGCCTTCCAAGTTTCTTGGTTGTGAAGAGGAATGTTTGCTCTCTGATGGGAAGGACTGAGTCAAATCTGCTGCTTATTACAAATGAGGAGTTTAATTTGAATAGGAAAGGGAGAGAACCTCGCTGATTGTTAGAAGGTCATCCAAACCTCTCTCTCTCTCTCTCTGTCTCTCTCTGTGTGTGTGTGTGTGTGTCTGTCTGTCTGTCTCTCTCTCTCTCACACTCATACTCTCACACACACACACACACACACACACACACACATGCAGTCACATCAACATCTCTCTGCAGTTAATATTCTCATTGACGGTTGTAAAGTGGACTTTTTTGTCGGCGGTGCATGCTTTGCTGCAGCGCTGCATTAACCAGCTGAGACGTTCTCCTGTCCACTCCCACTCAGGTCTGCAGGGTTCATCATCCCCTCTGTAACCCTCCTCTTCCTCCTCCTCTTCCTCCTCCTCAGGTTGGAGCGTTTGGTGGAAGTGTTGAGGAAGAAAGTTGGAGCAGGAAGTCTCCGTGCCGTCGTCTGATTCGTCAGATCCTTTTTATGTGACCAAACTGATGGTTTGTTTTTTTTGTTTTTTGTACTGTTGAAGCTTTTCTACTTTTTGTGATTAAAACTTGGTTACATGTGGAAGCAGCAGAAGAAATGAAGCAACATGTTTGTCTTTGTTTCCTTCACTTGTTTTGGATGTGGAAGTGTTTTCAGCTGGAAAACTGAGCACTTTTACTTTTTATTCCGTGTGTTTTTCTCTCTTTGACTGGAGGCAGAAAATTAAATAAATGTGATTATGTCATCAGAACTTGATACTAAGAGATGTGAGCTTTATTACTGCCAGGTTGTTCAGGTGATTCTAAATAAATTGTAATATACAAAACAAAAGTATTCATTTATTTCCATAAATAGGTGTAAATGTGAAACTTGTACACACAGGGTGACACATTTCAGCTATTTGTTGATTCTGTAAAAAATGAAAAATTAAAGTAAAATCAACTTGTTTTGAGCTTTACATCATACTATGATCTTATTCTCTCATCAAAAACATACCTTTGATCATTTCATGCATGCTTGAGAAATCCTTTAGTCTCCACGGCAACCATTCAGCTGTGCAAAATGCCTGGTTGGACCTAGCTCTGCCTTCCAGGACACAGCTCCTCCTCAGCCCCTCCCCTCCAGCAGCACCCCCTCTCAGCTCCTTCAGACTAGCCAGCAGCAGTTGGCAAGCACCTGGTATTTAAAAATCTATTTTATGTTTCATATTTTTTATTTGTAATTGTTTTTGCAGAAAACACTTTGATATTATTTCTTCCCCCTGATTCTAATGTCAAAAATGCTACATTTTGCGATCATAATTCATTTGTAAAAGCAATTAAAAATTTAACTCATCCAAGGGATTGAATACTTTTCATAGTCACTTTAACATCAGTGATAATGTTCAGTGTTTTGGTTACTAGGGCATCACGTTTGTTTCTCAGTAGGTTTTGAAGAAAGCAAAAGGCATAAATTAAATGCAGCAGCAGCAACATCAACGCTGCTGAAAATAAAATAAAAAACAGCAGAGATGAAACTGAATTGTATCCGACTAAATGTTCCGAGTTAGTCATTGGAAACGAGAATATAATCAAAGTGTTTTAATTATCAGTAGATACTTAATATGACCCAGAAATACTGAAATCTAATCTAAGTCCTTTTGATCTTTTTAAGTCATTTAAGTGCATTCGTTTGCATTTTGTGATCATTTCATTAATACCACAGATAACCTTTAAAACATTTTCTCAGTGATTGTTTCATCAGTTGCATTATTGAAGCGCTGTAAACTGCAGATGACAGGAGAATGAAGAGTTTAATAAAGATCCGAACGCTTCCAGGTTGGCAACACAAGTTGGAAATGAAAACCGAGGAGATAAAGTTGGCTTCAGCTGAGGAACTCCTTTAATGAAGATATCAGAGAGACGGGATTTTCATCAGTTGTGATGTGTGGCTCATAAAAAGGGGGGCGGGTTGCCTCCCGCTATGGGCTGGTTACCATGGCGATAGCAGACCACTTGTTGTCGACTTGGGTGTCCTGCTCTTAATCCTGCGGCCGATAATCTGCTTGTTCTCAAGAAAGACTCAGTTTGTTGGAGCTCCAACTTCTGATGCCACCTGGGTGTGTGTGTATGAGCGCGTGCGTACGTGTGTGTGTGCGTGCGTGCGTGCGTGCGTGCGTGCGTGCGTGCGTGTGTAAGACATTGATCTTTGTGGTGTGTGTTAACTCTGCAGTAACATTCAGATGGCGCTCATGTCAAAACAAAGACATGAGAACAGATCTCCAGCGTCTCCATCACCATCAGCTGGTCTCCAGGCTGCGCCCATAAACGGAGTTTATTTCTGTTTATGTGAAGTCAACGTAAAGACGCCGGTTAAAGAGTAACGACAGATGTTCCAGCTTTCTTTTACCTGAACTCTGCAACACGACACAAATATTGCTTCCAGTGAGGACGAGCAGAACCCTTTGGAGATGAAGACTTTACCTCTGAGGTCAGAGGTCAAAGGGGAACTAAAGAGTTCAATTCTGAACAGCATCTCCAGTTTTATCAGTGTTAATGGTGGAAGAGATGACGGCATGAAGTCATGATAAACCTCCAACATCACCAACAAGAGTGTAGTTATGGTTGTTATTGTCTCTGATCTAAAAATACAAAATTTAATATCATATAATGAAGGAACGTGATGCACTGCAGCATGAAATAGTTAAATGACTTTCAAAGTAACTGAGTGAGTGAGACCTTAGAAATGATTAAAAAACAAGTACTTAGTTTTTATTTAATCACATTGGTGACGATTAATTTAAAGGGATGTGTTGTGTGTTTTCCAGGCACATGGTGGCATTTTATATCACAATCAAGGAACTACGGCTTCAGTTGGCATAAAAAATGTTGCATGTATCACACATGACAAATAAATTTGACTTTGCAATTTAACACCTTGAAATTCGGCCTCTGTCTCTTTAAGAAGCTCTTGCTCGCTCAAACAATAGCTCTTCATAACAATGCTCCTCCATTTTTAGATCCGTTCTAACAACTTTGGGCTGAGAATCAGAACGCTTGCTGAACAGTCTCTTCTCCAGTCCAGCTGATGCTGTGATTCAATTTGGGCAGTGATGGTCACACTGAACCAGGTTCTGGTTCTGCTGAAGGTTTCTTCCTGTTAAAGGGAAGTTTTTCCTCCCCACTGTTGCTCCATGCATGCTCAGTGTGAGGGATTGCTTTAAAGTAACAACGCACGACAACACAAACGGTTGTTGCTACATGTTTGTCCAGGAAGAGTGAACATTCAGGTCAGTCTGCTGGGTTTCTGTTGGTAGAAACTTTTTAAACCAAACTGAATAATGAACTGAGCTCACTGCATCTCATAACTGGAATCAACTGGAATGTATGTGTGACTAAACTGGGCCAACTTTTTCTCTAAAGTGCCTTCAGACAACATTTGGTTCTGTAGAAATGAATTGAACTGTAGACGATCAGATTATGATTTAACAAAAAGCTTTATTTTTCCTGAATCCTGTTAGTGTTCCACTTCATCACCTCTCTGTCCAGATCTCCTGTTAACAACACAGAGAGAAAAACCAGCAAGAGAGAAATCAGACACGGTTTGATCTTTTCTCCCACTCTAAGATAAGAACTAGGATTTGATTTTGTGAAATATTTCCTAAATTAATCCATAAAACATGCTGGAAAATAAAGTCTTTAGGTTGTTTTGTTGTTTTTTTATCTGACATGTTTTGACGACTTATGTCTTTAGAAAAAGACTTTAGATAAAAAATTGTCTTAACAAAGCAACTTAAGGACTATGCTGTATATAGAAACAATGATCTTCATTGGAATATGCTTTGGAAACTGCTTGACAAATCAAAATCAAAAATCATCCTTCACTTATCACTTTACATGACAAACAGATCCAGATTTCATCCAGAGGTCTAGAATCAGTCCCGTTCATAAAACCAGAACTTCTTTTCCCAGAAACACCTTCCAGTTGAAGGTAATTTAACACTTAAACATTTTACACTTAAAAAAAATTAGGTTTGAATACTTTCAGCTTCCTTTACTCTGAAGCCACTTAAAAGTGCAGCACTATGCGTTTTCTAACCACATCATCCCAATTTACAGCACAATAAATGAGTTAAGTTACCTTCAGTTGTAAAAATGCCATGTGTATCAAACATGACTTAAAAGAAATTTGATGTCTTAATATAATGCGTTGAAATTGGGCCTCTGTCTCTTTAAGAAACTTGTGCTCTTTCTGAAGCCCTGCCTTCAGGAAGTCATCACAACATGGCTCCTCTACTAACTTAGCGTTGCTCTGAGAAGTGGCTCCTACAATGAGCTCAGCAGATGCACAGTTCCAAAAGTTGTTTGCTAATTGCTGCTGGCTAGTCTGAAGGAGCTGAGTGAGGGAGTAAAGGGGGTGGATGGGCTCTGTGAGGTGGAAACTGCAGCTCTGAGGAAGAGCTGCGCCTTGAAGGCAGAGCTAGAGCCACTCAGCCGTCTTATACAACTGAATGGTTGCCATTCAGTTACATTAAAGGATTCATCAAACATGCATGAAAGAATTAAAGCAACACCACAGGCATGATTTTGATGAGGTAATAACATAACATGATTTAAAGCTCAAAAATAGCCCTTTTAATAAAATCCGTTGCAACCAAATGTTCTCAGAAGTTACATAATTAGTTACTTCTGATTTCGTCTTAGTGAAGTATCTCTTCTGTAGTCCAGTCAAAGCCCAGATCCTCCCGGTTGATCAGGTTGTTGGTGAGGACGGAGCCCACAGGACCAGCAGAGCTGCATCCACACAGCATCAGCTGACACCTTCAGATTTTTATTGGTGATCAGTGTTGGTGAAACATTTCTGAAAACCAAAACCCAGTGCAGCTCATCAGTGTGAACAAAATCTGCTCATCAGTGCTGAAGGTTTGAAGACAGGTGAGATTCTTTTTGGCCATTTTAACAGTTTAAACAGATTTAGCTCAACCCCTTCAGTGACTTCTCCTCCATCTGAGCCAGAATGACCAGTGAGTCTCTGCCAATTACACATCCACCCCCTCTGCCCCCGCCACACCCCCACCCAGGACCACCAACCTCCCGGCTGATCCATATTAGCACCTCACAAAGCTCTAATAAACTTCCTCTGAATTATTTTAATGGAAAAGCAGGGGCTCTCTCTCTCCCTCTCTCTTCTCATCTCTCTGATTCTGGAGGGGATTTCTTTGCTCTTTTCGTTGACCGAGCACAATTGTGTTATTGGAGATAATTAATTCCAATCCCCATCAAAAGGCCTTAGTGGCCCTGGGGCCCCTGTTCTTGGCTTTCTAGTGGGGCAATGAAAGGCACGGGGAAGAAAGAGGCTGAAGGCCGCCGTATTGTGGCCGACATTTTCCTCCATAAGGAGCGAGCCAAGAGAAAAGAGGCTGAGAGCTTTGGTGAAACGATGGTGGGGGCCCCGGGGCCCGCCGCCGCTGACACTGCCCTCACCGCCGGCGCTGTGTCCAGAGCGGCCCTGGCTTTGGCCCACAGAGAACATATGGCTCATATTACAACAGCAGGCTGGGTGGCAGAGGATCAGCAGCACAACCTCTTCTCAGATCGGAACCTCAGAAACGGACCGAACCGACCAAGTGTCGGTCTCAGCGCAGCTTTGATCCAGATATCAGGTCCACTTATACAAATGTTGGGATTAAAAACGGCCACAGCTCTACAGGCCTGCATGTCTCCAGTAACCCAGACAGAAATGAACAAATGAAACTACATCCTGTTTGGGCCTGTATGAATAAATCCAGATTCCGAAGAGGTTCTGGTTCGGTTTGTTGTTCCATCTCAGAGGTGGGAATGTTTTCTTGTCGTCGCGGAGTGAAGTGTTGTGACTTTCAGACAGCTCTTCAGGCTTATTGTTCTCTCTGTTCTGCTTCCTCTCACCTGATCCGCTCAGGGACGAACGCAGAAACCAAAACACACACACGTTGTGTACTCAGGCGGAGGCGCCGTATGCAAACACGATTCGTGCTTTGATTTTAGTGAGAAAGTCGGTATTTACAGAAACCCGTTTAGAGAACTTCCAAGCAGCCTGAAGATTTCCTCTAAAACATTTAATGTTTGAAAGATGTGACCAACTTAGACTAAGTTTGATAGAATTGTTAACCAAAAATAGTAGTTCTTTGGTAGTTATTTTTATGCAGTTTTACAATCAAGTTTATGGTTATTGTTGATAATAAATCACTCATAAGACTGAGGTCTAAAAAACAAGCTCAAAACCAACAAAAAAACTAAATACTCATTAAATTAATTATACAGATATAATTAATTTAATACATATAATAATCAACTAAATTGAAAGAAAATGATGAAATCATAAGATTTGGATTTAATGAGTTATGATCACATGTTCTTGTCATAGATGAAAAGTAACACATCTGTAGTATAGTAAATCGTGATTAAATGTAAATATAGTCTCTCTGCTGGACATAGGTGCTTTATATGATCTAAATTATATTCATATTTTACCAAGTGTTATAACTCCGCCTGTCACTGTATAAGGTCATCTGTAATAATTTACCCTTTCACTCTGAATCTGATGTTTACTTTTAAAAATCACGTTTGTGATGTTTGCACGAAAGAAAAAACATTGTCTAAAAATGTTTTAAGTGGTTCCCTGATTATTATTATTATTATTATTATTATTATTATTATTATTATTATTATTATTATTATTATTATTATTAATTCCTATTTAGATATATTGTGCCAGTAATTCGTGTGCCAATTCATACGAGTACAAAATTCAGATCGTCATTCCAATACAACTGACTCCAATTTAAAATAATAAACCCAGTTATTATTATTATTATTATTATTATTATTATTATTATTATTATTATTATTATTATTATTATTATTAATGTATTAATTAATTAATCCTTTCTTATTAGCTCGACATTAGGCCCGCCATCGTTCGCGCGCTCCCGACGTGTCCGCCTGTGTTCGCGCGCGTGCGCTTTGGGTTACTTTTGTGTGCGGATAATTAGCGGATAATTCCTGGATCATTAGAGCCCTTTCTGCGGCTCGGCGGTGAAAGTGTGTGAGACAGCCTCAGATCAAAGTGAAATCTGTCGGGATGTGTTCAGGTTCACGGAGCTGCGGCGGAGGTTAAGGCCGACAGCGAGCCGTGAAATCCGGCGAGGCCGCGCGGAGCGAGCCCCTTCCCCGGCTGCTATCACATGCGGAAAGACCCGGTCCTGGGAGTCGAGGTGATGCACTGACCTACAGACAGTATTAAAATATACAAGTATAAATAATTAGGTAGATAAATAAGTAAACAAAAAGGCAAGTATCTTCCTAGAAATTAATAGTTTGTTTTTCTTTTCTTTTTTTTTCTTTTTTTTATTTTACAATTAACAGTTAATTATTTTTGAGAACGTATCGACATAAATAAATACATTTAAAACTTATGCATTAAAACTTCATAATAAACGAATAAACTATGAAAAGAATCCCTCTGGAGTCGCGTGCCATCAGGAACACAATGTTAACTGTTAGCCTTGTTAGCATAGAGCTGCTCGGACTTTTAACGGCGTCATTTTGGAGATTTATCGGCTCCTCGTTCAGGCTGAGCAGCTCCGGTTGATCCTGACCCTCCACCATCCTCTGCTGGAGGAAGCTGGCCGGGCCTCAGCCCGCTGCTCCTGGACCTTTATTCACCCTGAAAAATCAGATACTTCGAGACCTGGACAGGCCATTAAAAACTACAACATAAAAAGGAACATTTAGATGGAGTTAAGTATTATCCAGTGTGTTCAAATTTCAATCTGCTGTATTAACTTGTGAAAGCGTTTAACATTTTACCAGCATTCAATTATTTTGGTGAGAAAAAGTGTTTAGATGCTGGTAGTTGATTAATATCCTCATCTGCTGTGCGGTTTGCACTAATAGGGCTGGTATGTTTTTTTGTTGCCGTTGTTGTTTTCCTTATATTATTATGAACTCATGTAAACTAAGGAAATGTGAAAGTTTCTGTGTTAAAGCAAAACTTTATGATTCGATCTAGTTTCTAGTTTTCCTACATAGCTCTCATAACGCCGTTGCGCGTTAAACTTTTGTATTGCTTAATGTCAAGTGAAGTCAGTGGAGGTTACATGATGTTTTATGCAGAATAAAACAAAACTAAAGTATTTGTTTGTTTGTTTGTTTGTTTGTTTGTTTGTTTGTTTGATTTTTCAGGACAACCTAATTTTATCTAAACTGATTAAAACAAAACTGAGTATTTGGAAGTTTTCTCCAAATGTCGTCTATATAAATATATATATTATTCTCGTGTGTATCATCCAGAGAAGGCGGGGCTCGTCGTCCGGGCCCAAACTTACTTACAAGCTGACGCAGCTGCTGCACATCTTTCTTTTTTTCTTGTTGTCAAGGAAACGGTTTTTACACGCCATCGTTAAAATAGATTTAAATGATTTTGTAAAAAGTCTTTTGTTTCTTCTTAACATGAAGAACAAAACATGGAAGCTAAAATGATCCTGTCATAAGTTAGGCTTTCTCTCATTTGGCTCGGTAAGTTTGTTTTAAACGCTTTAACTCGTTTATTAAAGTATCTAAAACATTTAAATTCAAATCTATTACAGACCTTGAAACTTCTAATCACTGCTCATGCACAGAACAATTTACAACAAAGTAAAAATGTCAATCGTTTAAATACAAATCAATATCTATTTCTACAGTCCTTATTGGTTTGGAAAAATAAAAATGTATTTTTTTATTATTATTATTATTTTCGCTGAAACCTCTTTCAATGAACAACCAAAATCAAATGAGTCAGAACCTGAAGTTTTATGGAATTAGATTCTTTATTTCAATTCAATTTTGTTTATTTTTTGCACAAATAACAACAGATATTATTTGAAATAACTTTTCAAGGACATGTCCAATTCATGTGGAGTTATGCAGAATTCAGTTTGGTCCATTTCAGTGAAAACCATTTTCATTTTGTTGTCCGTATGACGGCCGGTTGAGGCAGAATGTCATGAAACTGTGAAAATGTTATAATGTTCTCTGTGTTCAAATGAAATTATATTTAACATCTTTTTACAATTATGTAATTTGACACTGTCCAAATAAAAACTGATATCTTTTTATTTATAAAATAATATTTAAGCACACAATTATTGTCTTAAAGTTCTGTTTGTGTGGCCCTCTATGGGGTCATGGAGGGCTGCATTTGACCCACAAGCCTAGAGTTTGACACATGGCTTAGATTAATTCTAGCCAAGAGAAAACAACCATGTCACACATTTAGTTCATCATGTAAGGCTAAATAGGAACCAGTCGCGTATCTACAGTATAACTTGATATGAACAGAACCTATTTTTTCCTGTAATGGAAAGAAATTTGGCTCTCAGAACTGAACTAAACTGAATTAAAATAGATTTATCAACTGATCAGTTTGGGCATGAAACTATATCAAGTTCTAATTACAGTAACTCAAAGTTTCTACATATTAAACCAGCCTTCCAACTGATCAGCCTTAACTGACAAAACAAAATGATTTGGACATTAAAACTGACCTTTAGCAATCATCAGCCAGAAAGCAAATATTTCTTGTATTCGTCGGTTTTATTTGAAAATGACAGAATAAGTTAAGAACATGCATGCAGAATCAAAACCAACAAAGACCGAAAACACAACAAGGAGGCGCAGCAAGAAGGGAGGGCAGGGTGATAAAACAGGGCTTCTCTTTCAGAAGTCAAATAAAAATCCAAACAAAGAAGAGAACAGCACTCGCTCCGTTCATGCAGATGGGAATAATGGCGTGGCCTGGAACAGGAAGTGATTGTGTCGAGTCATCAAACATCGATTCAGGATCAGAGTGATCATAAAGCTGCTCCCTAACCAACAGACCGTGCAGTGTGGCGTGTTCCTCTGATGAGCCTCCAGTGTCAGAGGTCACACCAGACACCTGAACATGCAACACCATGTAGCAAACGCCGGCGTGTTTGTGTGTGTTAAGCAGTGTGTTGTTCTGACATTGCAACTGGGAGGATTTTTTCTGCTGGTGAGACAGTTGGAGCGCTGCCACGGTTCTGCTGGCTCTGCTGCGGCGTTCGCTGATACAGGATTAGTCTCTCTGTTTTGGGTCAGAGACAGAAAAAAAAAACTTTTTTTAAAAGGGAAAAATCATCTTTTCTTCTGTATGGATGCCATGGAAATGAACACACAAGGTTCACTCGAACTATGAGTACTGCTGTCATTTACTCTCTTAAATAATACTAATTTACAAAAAAATATGAAATATCATTTCATCTCTTTTACGCGTGTCTGTTGTCTAACTAAATGATGACTTTCGTTGTCTAAGGGAAGATATTTACAAAGTATGTGAATACTCTGCATAAACTCTTCAGATCCACTTCTCCCAGTGATTGAGCTTCATGAGTCATTTGACGAACAGAAATCTAATCGGTTTTTGATTTTTTTCTGATAATCAAGTTGAAGTTCTGGTCAGACAGAACACAGAAGAGATATTTTTCGTGTGTGTGACTGAAGTCTGCTTTAGTTCATCTTAACGAGATCAGTTCATGTTCAACTACAGAGAGAGAGAGAGCTTATTATTGATCAGCCATCCTCATCATTTATATAGATCCCTCCCCCAAACCTCTCCGTCTTTTATTTTACACAAATCGACCCCTTAAATAAAACACCATTCATGTGTCCAGACTGAGGGCCGCGACCCCTCAGGAGGTCACCAGAGATCCAAAGGAGGTCGTGGGAGAAATAAATCCTCATCATGCTCTACAGAGAAATATGGTTTCTGATCTTGGTTCTTGATCCGTTCTGTAAACACCGGCACAATAGGCACATTATCATATCCAGGTGACCTCTGACCTCAGACTGGTTGAAAACAACTGGGACAGAATGTGGATGATTTGGCACGTTCTGGACCGGGAGAACTGAAGGCTTGGAGCTTTAAGTTCAACTTGCTTTTCAGCCTCGCTCATCAGCTTCTGCCTTAGCAATGCACTAATTCTTAAAACATGAGTTATTTAGGTTTGGATAGTTGCGTATTGTATGCCACTGAGCACAACCAACATCTGTGTGTGAAGCTGCAGTGATTCAGTGAAAATGAACATAATATTTCTGGGATCTTGTCAACATTTTGTAACAACAGGTATAACTGTGTCTGACCCAGTCTGCATTAGGTTATATGGTACTATCAACAATAAACCGAAATCATAAAGAAAAACATAATATCTGTCAGTCTTACACCAACACTTGAATTAAGGTCCTAGGAAGACAATCTATCTCAGAAGTTCTGTAAAATTTGACTGTTTAACAAAAGAAAAAAAATATTTTTTATTTATCAAAAGATAGTTTACCTATTTGAATGATTCTACAGTGAGGGGGATGATAGAGCCTCAACCAGATCAAACATTCCATGATTTCATCTTGTGCCCCTTAAATGTCACTCCAGAAACACCTACATGCAAGTCAATGGGTCCATGAGGACACCGGTGTCCTCATGGACCCATTGTCCTCATGCCATGAGGACACCGGTGTCCTCATGGCAGGTAAGGGGTTAACCAATCGAGAGGTTATGTTTTGAATAAAACAGCATGCCCCAAACCAGACTAAAGCATTTCAAACAACAACAACTTCACTAAAGGTCAAAATGTTTGGAATAATGCAATAGAAACGATCCATCAGTGCTATAGTCCAAATTCCGCAACAGCAACATTCCTCCAGATCCTGAGCTCACAGATCTTGGCCTGTTTTGGAGGCATAAATGTGACCAATGAGATCCTGCATTGATGTTTTTAGACCTGAAAGTATCTTAAAAGCATGAAAGAAGACCACAGACCTGGGGTCAATTTTAATTTGCTGAGGATTCATATGTCAGTGTCAAGGTTTGGTCACAGTGCGGGGAGTTCTCTTTAGCTTACAGGTCAGTATCAACACTATCAGACAGGAAGTCCAGGACAGCTGCATGCAGAAGGTCCAAGTCCAGACAGGAAGTGCTCGCCATTCAGCGGCTATGATGAGCTGTTCAGGAGCGGTCTGGGGTACATGCCCTGGTAGTAGGAGGCCTCAAGAGGCTCCATGGTCCTCCCCCCAAGGCCAGACGCCCCCCCACCATTGTAAGAAGAGTACTGCAGAGCCTCATAGGCCTTCAGGTCCAGTTTGTGCTGCTGCTCCGAGGATGACATTAAGTTGTTGATGGAAAACGGGTGGTTGAAAGAGTAGTGGGGGTCTCCTTTTATATGCAGAGGAGTTTCATGGGCCATGGAGTGCGGAGGAAGTGATAGGGAAGACAGTAACTGAGAGCTGGATACTTTCAGGTCAGACACACCTCCAACTCCTCCCCTCAGATCCAGGCCGGCAGGGGAGCCCGTCTGGCTGGAGGAGGCCACAGATGAGTCCAGAAGTCCAGCAGGTTTGGCAGAATCTCCGGCAGGAGAGGTACAACGGCCACCCCCTGCTCCCATATGCTCCTTCCTCCCGTCTGGTTTCCCTGGAATCTTCTTCTCGCACTTAAATCTCTTCTGACGTCGCAAGTAACAGCCGTTCTCAAACATGTTGCCTGAGTCTGGGTGCAGGGTCCAATACGAACCTTTACCCGGTTTGTCGGGCGAACGGGAAACCTTGACGAAGCAGTCATTGAAGGACAGTGAGTGACGGATGGAGTTCTGCCAGCGTTGCTGGTTTTGCCGATAGTAGGGGAACAGGTCCATGATCCACTGGTAGATCTCACTCAGAGTCAGCATCTTACTTGGTGCCTGCTGGATCGCCATAGTGATGAGTGAGATGTAGGAGTAAGGGGGTTTTGCGTGAGGGTAGCTCCGTCTGAACGTCTTGTTGTCACGGCTTCGGTTCAGTCCACCACTACCGTACGCCATGCCGGAGCCCATGTTGGGACTCATGCTTCCATACGGGTTCAGACCCAAGGAGGCCTGCTGGGCTGACACCGAGTTCATACTGGACGGGCTCAGAGGCCCACCCATGGAAGCCACACCCCCACCTAAGTTTGACATAGGCGCTGGAGCGGAGCCCCCCATCCCTCCTACAGGGGACGGACTGAGACCGGTACCGCTATACGACATGTTGAAGGAGCCTGACGTGGTGCCACCACTCGACATGTAGCCAGACATGGACGCCATTCCGAGACCAGAACCCATCCCGGTGCCTGCCATTGGAGAGTACACCTGCAGGGAGGACAGAGGACGAGTCAACTTTTATTTGAAGATGAACAGAAGTGGTAGACTCAAGAATCTGTCAGGATGGTTTACAGTCAGGTTCAACTAAAGGTCAACATTGAGTATCAATGCTGAAATCCCATCTCTTGTTTTAAAAACTGTATCATGACCTGCTCTCTGGTCGGAGCCATCAAAAGCAGAACATTCTGGGCCAGCACAAGTTTGCTCAAAAGAACTAGGGGTCATTAAACCAGGACCATGTGGACCAGATCAAATTTTCCCATTTCTACATTTCCTACAACTTCACCACTTACTACGCACACACTAGTAAGTGGTGACAGATTTTATGACTATTTCAGGTTGGCCAGACCTTGTCTTTATGTAGACTAAAAATATATAGAACCCTTTCTGGGCCCAAAGGTCCCGTCCACATTCAGCCTGGACAAAGTTAGCCCACCTGTACAGCAGCCAGCCCACAACTTAACCCCAATGTAACATCAGAAAACGTCGGTATGTGAATGTCTTTTCACCTCAAACTTTTCAACCACATACATTTCCCCTTTGTTAATACAGAAGGCAGTGTTTCTCTTTTTTTGTTTAAACTTAATAAAAAAAAATGAATTTAAGGAATCAACACCACCTGATTGCTCCCTTAGTGCAATCAAAGTGGCGAAAACTCATCAACGTCTCAGACACATATTGCTGAAGTTACCCGCAATCCAAACACATACATGTTCGGTTAAGTGGACAGTCTAATTTGTCCTTGCATAATGTCCAGTGTGTCTCTGTAATGGACTGGTGCATGTTCCCCATCTCTGGCCTGGTGAGCGCATCTGTCCAGTCTACTCCCCCACTCCCCACACACACACACACACACACACACACACACACACACACACACACACACACACACACACACACACACACACACACACACACACACACACACACACACACACTCTGCTACTCTGAACTGGATGAAGGTGTAAAAAAAAAAGAGTGAATGAGACAAAAAGTGCATAAGACTGCTGATATTATTTGCTTAATCTCTGAATAGAAACTCATGTGGATAATAGCAGCAATATTCACGTTTAGGAGCATTTTCAACTTCATTTTCATTTTTCTTAAGATTTTAACCTGATTTAATGAGAAGAAGTGTGTTTCTGTTATATTTTGCATTATTTTCTTGTTGCTTGTTTGTTTACGTTACATTATTTGTTCGCTTAAATGAGGAAATGTCAAACCATGTACACAAACATTGCATAATAAAACACATTTCTCTGATACTGAGCTTTTGAAATATCGTTGCTTAATTGCCAATTATTTTTAATGCTGTTAAATAAAATCTGTAATTAATAAACTGTTATTCTTGGTTTAAGGTCGGTGTGTGAGCAGGGTGTGAAAGAAGAAGGTCTGAGGGTTTGAAGTCATTTCTGACCTGACTGACTGACTGACTGAATGAATGAATGAATGAATGAATGAATGAATGAATATGAAACAAAAAATCCGTTCAGATCTTCAGGAATAATGATCAAAACCACGTGCAAAGATTAATAATTAATCAATAGGAAATCCCGGATTATTTTCTTCTTCCATATTTAGGATTTCAGTTATTATACGTGTAGGTTAGAAAATAATTTATGACAATAATCTTTAAATTGTCTTCTAAATTACACAAAGAATAAATAAAAGACATATAATCATTACACAATTTACTCAAAGAATAACCATCTTAACCATCAATATTATTTTTCTTATTTTACTTTCACGTAGTTGACTATTTTTATTTAAATGTTTTTAAAAAATAAAATCAGGTCCGCTTTGCACGCGAGTCTTGCTTTGTTTCTTCTTATATTAAGCACAAAAATTCCTCAAATAATCAGATACTTTTTCTCTAAAAAGTATCTGCTTTATCCAAATCTGAACCCCGCTTTTATTAACTTCAATGATTTGTAGTTACTTTATGAATCATATTCAATCTGCTTCAGGAATTATTATTATTATTATTATTATTATTATTATTATTATTATTATTATTATTATTATTATTATTATATTTTTTTTACAGAAAAAATTAAATATGAAATAAAACCTGCGGGTATTTTTGGCTCCTCTGGATTAATCCCGGGAGGATGCGGAGCGGCTGACCCGGCTCCAGCACCGTTAAAGCGGGCGGAGAGTGACCGACCTCTTCGCTGTAGTATCCGCTCCAGTCCGGAGCTTCGTGGCCTTCCATCTTCACCGTGCCCAGCATGACGGCAGCCCGCAGCCGGAACACGGACCCTGCTGCTCCCGCTCCGGGTGAACCTGTCCCGCTCCCTGAGTGTGAGCCTCCCGGTCCGGATAGAAGTGCCGAGTCGAGTCAAGCGGAGCGGAGCGGAGAGAGGAGTAAAGAAGAGCAGGAGGAGGAAGAGGGAGGAGGTGATGGTGACCTGCGGACTGCTGTGATCCTCCTTCTGCTATAGGTTCAGCCTTCATCACCTCCCTCCTCTCACAACTTCTCATTTCTTCATTCGTTGAATTCACACAGAGACTGAGCTGCTGCTCCGTTTCTGCAGCAGATAATCACTTTTCCAGCCAAAGACCCGAGACTCATGTCCGTGTGGATCATCAGGAGATGACAGAGAGAAAAAATAACATCTTGTTCTAAAATATACCTGGTGATATTCTTTAGAATATTTCAAATTCGGAAGGTTTACATCAGTTCAAACGAAGAGAAAATTCTGACTGAAATGAACATTTAGAGTCCATTTTAGAATGAGCCCAGAGTTATGTTGTCAGTCATTTATTATTATTATTATTATTATTATTATTATTATTATTATTATTATTATTATTATTATTATTATTATTATTATTATTATTATCGTTGTTGTTCTCCTTCTTCTTCTTAGTTGCAGTTTAATATTTTCATATAAATTCATAGGTAAAGGTTAATTACTTCAGTAAGAATTAAAGCAGCCACAACTGAATAAAATTGTTGTTTGATATATGTAAAATTTGCCAAGGTCAGTCATGATCAGAGGTCATTTTTGTTGGATTTGCTAAAAGTGTTAATGGTCTCTTGTTTGCATGGTCAGAGCCGGTCCAAGGTTGTTTGGGGCCCTAAGCTGAGTTTCCTTTGGGGCCCATTCTCTGAGAATCACTGACCTTTTATTTCTGGTTTATCTTTTCTTTTTCTTTCTATTTTTTTTCTTTTCCTTTCAAAAGCAGTTGTAGATCTGGTTTGATGATCACTGGCCAATTTATTCACAGAGCTGTACATATTTTACCATCTCTGACAGAAGCAGCAGTATAATTTAAATTGTGACTTTATGATCATTTCCATGTGGGTCTGTGGTAGAAGTTGCATGTTTGTCCTATGCATGCGGCCCTTGGCAGTAGCAAAGTGTGCTTAAACCTTGGGCCGGCTCGCTGCATCATTACTTTTGACTGATACCCGACTTGAAAATATCCAGTCCAATAAATATCAAGATTTCATATAATTTTTATTAAAATCTCAATTTCACAGTCAGTTTAAAAAGTCACTAAGTTAAAAAATTAAGAGAAAAAAGTTGCTTCGGAAGTTTAATTCCTGTTCAAACAGAGATCACTGTAAATAATAATCTTTAAGTTTATTTATGAGTTTAAAACAAAACAGAAGTTTCACTTCAAACAGTTTGGAGGAACCAATAAGCTGCTGCTCAGGGCCCCATGCAGGGCCGACAGGGGGCCCCAACAGGACCAGGGCTCCAGCGCTCAGAGCAGATCTTAAAAGTTCCCATTTGTAGTAAAATTCACCAAAAAATGTTCCAATGTTTCCTGAATTCTGAAGAATTTATGGTTAAAATGTTCAGTTAACATTTTATTGAAGACGTAACAAATTTACGTATGACATCGGGTTAACAGCTATCATGTTATATGATTAATAATTGTTGTGGTTTCACATTTCACCTTCAGTGTCTCCAAACCCCATCTAATAAAACATTTGTCAGTTTTTTATGATTGAAGGGAAAAACAACAAATCCAACTTGAGACGCTCTTCATGACATAATCTGAGTTCATGTTGATTTCATAGAGAAAAGAAAAATCAACATTCATCCAAAGATATCTGTTAGAAATGAAAATGAAGTGACTGGTTTATCTCTCATGTGGGGAACTGAAGGAATTTACTGCCAACATGTAAACACGTGCTACAAAATCAAATATCGTTGATCAGAATGAGACGTCAGGTATGGTCTTCACCGCCAGCCAACCACAGAAACACGACCTCTGTCCTCTTCCTTCACCATGATGATCTCAGCTGCCTGAGAGAGACTGAAGGAACGCAGCTGGAAAAACAAAGATCTCTAAGAAGTAGGTTTTTCAGTTAAAAGTAAGAAAAAAGTAGAGCTGGAATGAAGATTATTTTTATTATTATTGCTGATAGAATTTTTTTAAAAAATTTTTTTGCCCTGGTTTTTTTCCAGTGTGGTGGTTTAAAAAGCTGCTGATGGTGAAGTAACAGAGTAGAACAACCACTCACTGTTCACCATTATCTCACTGGATTAACTGGATGAGCTGGAGGCTTAAAGGACACTCTCACCAAAACACTGAGGGGGGGGAGGAAGAGGAGGAAGAGGAGGCAGAGGACAAGGAAGAGAGGAGAACAAAGGCTGCATGAAAGAAGTTTATTTCTGGTTGTTTGTCCAACAGGCCTTCAGAACGGAGCAGAGGAAACCCTGATCGTCCTGGAGGTTGCCATGGGTTACCCAATGGAAGACTCATTCTTCTTTAATCAATCAAGTTTATTTGCAGAGCACATTTTAGAAACACGGCAGTTCAAAGTGCTTTAGATCATGAAAACATGAAGAAAAACCCCCATCATGATCACATCATAGTGAAAACCTGTTACATTTGATCAAAATCATCAAATATGTTGGTCAATGTTCCATTTATTATGGTTCAAAAGCAGCTCTAAACAGGCGGGTTTAGTCCGGGTTTAAAGGAACTCAGTGTTTCAGCTGTGTTGCAGTTTTCTAGAAGTTTGTTCCAGATTTGTGGTGCATAGAAGCTGAATGCTGCAGAACCATGTGTGGTTCTGGTTCTTGAACGACATTAAACGATTTGTGTCCAATTACATCTCATTCTTCAAACACTAATGAAGACGTTGCTGAAACCTTGACACCAGGTTGACCTGGACAGCCCCGCCCCGCCCCGCCCCGACCTGGAAGCGGTGACGACATGGCAGCAGTGAGGAGGAGGAGGAGGAGGAGGAGGAGGAAGATCCTGCTGGTGATTCAGGATTCAGTGGAACTCGTTGGGGGTTTCGGTTCTGACTCACAGGAGTGTAAATTCTGCGTCCTGTCAGATGAAGAGCTCCTCACTGATAATTATGTTGTTACCGTAGAGACTGACTCACCTGGCCATCTCTCCCAGACTGACAGGCTCCACAGCCTGACAGCGCCTCCAGCCTCCAGTGAGGGAAACGTTCTTTTATTTAAGTTTGGTCCGTCAGCGGTGAACAAAAGTCATCATAAAGTGTGTGTTCTTGATTTACTCATAAATAATAAAACATAATCAGTCTTAATTGCATCTATGGGATCCTTTTTTATGCTCCATGATGCTGTTTGGATGTTGGCAATAACTGTCAGAACATAGCACTGCAGCGTGTGTGTGTGTGTGTGTGTGTGTGTGTGTGTGTGTGTGTGTGTGTGTGTGTGTGTGTGTGTGTGTGTGTGTGTGTGTGTGTGTGTGTGTGTGTGTGTGTGTGTGTGTGTGTGTGTGTGTGTGTGTGTGTGTGTGTGTGTGTGTGTGTGTGTGTAACTGTGTAAGAGTTCTGGTTAAGTCAAAGGTTATGCTGTGTGTGTGGCAGCTGCTCACCTCCAGGTGACCTGTACCTGTTTCGGAAACAACAAAGGTGAGTTTGTGTTACAGCCTGTTATTACAGTCATGTTGAGGGCTTTGTTTCTCTGCTGAACTCTTCACCTCTGCCTTATCCATACCAGTCACACACACACACACACACACACACACACACACACACACACACACACACACACACACACACACACACACACACACACACATATAAAACTGTACCATGCTGTTCTATTTTTTAAAATTATTTTTAGAACAGCACAGATTGTCAGTGGTTTTCTGTCCCAGTCAACCCAAAGCTCAGCTCTAACCACAACCCTGCACATCACGTTCTGAGACAATAAACCAAGACTCAGTCTTTAAAGGGGCAGTTTTCCAGGCACACAGTGCCTTTTTTATAGAACAATCAAGGAACTGTGTTACCTTCAGTTATTAGGAAAATGCTGTCTATATCATTTATGACACAAATTTTGATGTCATAATTAACATCTTGAAAAACTTTAAAAAGCCCGGCTCTTTCTGAAACTCCTCTATTAACCCTTTATCAACGATTTTACCAGCTTTGTACTGAGAAGTAGCTCCTATAACGAGCTCAGCTGATGGTCAGGTGTTTGCTAATTGCTGCTGGCTAGTCGGAAGGAGCTGAGAGGGAAAGTCAGCTGTGAGGCGGAAGCTCAGAAACGTGGAAACAGCTGCGTCCTCGAAGGCGGGGCTACGTCCACTCAGGCGTTTTGCAGAAATTGTTCCCATGGAGATTAAAGGATTTCTCAAACATGCATGAAAGAATCAGGTATGGTTTTGATGAGAGAATCACATGATGACATAATGTAAAGTTCAAAAGAGTCTATTTTATATTACAGTACTGCCCCTTTAAAATTAAGAGTCCAGTTTAACTTTATTTCTAAGAAGAAAAGTCTTCCTGTTCAAATGATGTGTTGTTGCTTTTTCAATAAAGTTTTGGAAATCAAACCTTTTTTAAGATGTGCTTGTTTAAAACATATACCAACGTTATTTTTCAGCAGAATGTTACCATGTTTTTCTTCAACATCATGCTGCTGCTGCTGAACATCCTTCATGCAGTGACAAATCAAACGCTGTAGATTCAAACAGAACAGGTTCCTAAAAGTCTTACAAAAATAGAAACATTCCATCACAAGAAAAATCCAATAGCTTCTTTTAGTTTTATTTTTTATTGTATTTTTGACACTTTTTTTTTCCCCCCAACCGTTATCAACAACAGCATACAGAGGTAATCCCTGTTCCACTAATTTCATTTAGCAGCGCCTCGTCCTGCTCTGCTGCCCCATATGACCACATTGTCCAGCTCAGCAGGCAGAGCAGAGCTGACAGCCTGGTGAGATGCTGGCACCTCCTCTCAGTTCTGTCCTCAGGATTAGAAGACAGGGAGAGGCGTAATATTTACAACCTTTACATGTTTAATACATTTTGTGATTCACCAGTTAAAGTGCCATATAAGTTCAGTGCATTTATTACAGTGAAGCAGCTAAATGCTGCTAACTCAGCAGGTCAGGAGGTCAGGGCCGGCCCTCCACCTTGAACCTTCTCGATTATTTATTTATTTTTATTGATTATTTATAAAATCAAGAAAATTATGAGCCACCCTGACCCTCCTCTTCATGAGACAGTCTTGGGAAAACAGAGTCTTCTGTCAGAAGCTTCTTCAGATTCACTGTAACACAGACTGCTACAAGAGATCTTTCCTGCCATAAGCCATTAGTATCTACAATAACTCTTTGAGGAATTAGAATTAATATGAGTTACAACAACATTTAATTGTCTTTGGGATTAATAAAGGATTTTTGAATGTGAGTCTGAACTCACCATCCTGATGTCTGGCAGCCTGAGGGATTCTGGGAGCTTTTTCCAACAGGAACATGGGTTAGAAAATACAGGAAGATGATTAAACTATTTACTCAAGGCTTCCTGGGAAAAATGTTTTCACTCTGATCAGGTGTCACATTCACATTTAATTCATTTTGTTGATTTACATATTCAGTTGCTTATTTTAAGCAAAGTGATTCCTTTCTCTGGCATTGAAGATGTTGTTTGTGTCATATCCACAGTTAGTTAGTTAGTTAGTTAGTTAGTTAGTTAGTTAGTTAGTTAGTTAGTTAGTTAGTTAGTTTAGTTAGTTGGTTGGTTGGTTGGTTGGTTGGTTGGTTGGTTGGTTGGTTTAGGATCTTTCATTACATGACTAAAACAATTTTTTATATCAAATAAAAACAAAACAAATGACATGGTCAAAAAAATATGTCAGAAAACATGTAATTTTATGTTAAACACATAATTAATTCTGGGGTAATACATTCATTTCACAGCCACAAACTTACATTGTTTGCTGTCCTTAAAATTTTTTATTAATATATTTAAATATATCATCAGTTGGTATTTAATTCCAGAGTTGCATACTACAGAACAACACAGTTATTTTCTGTACAGTAGTTATCAATCTTTAACATTTGGTTTAAAAAGACATCTATTTTTAATAGCATGCCTATTAAAATGAAAACGTGTATTTTAACAAAACAATATATTGAAATACAATCCCAGGAGTTCTAGTTTAAACAATATTTAAAAAAAACACAAAGTAGCTTAATCTATCTTTAACAGGCATCCTAACATGTGCATTTTTCTAACAAATGTAGAATAATGACAACAAAGTACAAAGCGAACTGCTCCACTAAACTTCACTTTATCCAATTGAGAGATTATTCATCCATCCATTTTCTAACACTCTTGTCCCTTCGTGGGGTCGGGCGGGTTGCTGGTGCCTATCTCCAGCTAACGTTCTGGGTGAGAGGCGGGGTCACCCTGGACAGGTCGTTGCAGGGCAACACAGAAACAGACAGGACAAACAACCATACACACACACACACACACACCTAGGGAGAATTTAGAGAAAAAATTATTCATATATTCTGTAAATCCATTAGAACAAACCATAGGACAGTGGATGAAGTAAGTCCACTGGAAGAGGTGCAACAGTAAACTGCTGCCACCAGATGGCGACAGAGCTAACAGATTACACATCTAGTTAAAGTAGAGACATTACCGCAGGAACAAATAAGTCTGTTTTATTATAATTTCATTTTATCTATGCAACAAAATTTCACCATAAAAGTAAAGGAATTTATGGAGAAGGTAAATAATTCCAGTTTAAATCTATAAAACGCATTTGATTAAAATTCAAATAAATCAAGATCATTAGTTCTGGATATTAAAGGTTTAAACTGGATACCAGTCGATTTGGGGTTGCAATAGTCTGATCTGGATGAAGTAAATACATGAAACACTTTCAGGGATTTTCAGTCAGACGGATCTATGCAGCAGCAGGCCTCATATGTGTGATCACACAGCAATCCTGTGTGATTGCTGCATAGCTATCACACAGGATTGCAATCACCCAGGGATGTTCATCCACATCCCTGACGACATGTGGACAAACATGTCGTCAGGGATGAGACCAGAGAAAATTAAAGTCCAGTATTATTGTAGTAAACACGCACACCAGAACAACATTAATCTCAGTGGAATCCGACTGGCGAAAACAGATGCCATTACTGCCAACGTCGTCAAATGTTCCTTAAAAAACCGAATAGTCCTTTAATTTAGCACTGAAAAGGAATCTACAACTCAGATGCTAACTTCAGTCTCATTAGGCTCCAGTGATGTACTGTATGGCTATATTCAGTAAACAATAGAAAATTTGCTTCTTTTTTTAAGTGCCCGTGTTACACCCTAAAGTTATAGTGTCCAGGGTGGCCAGCCACACGGCCCGTCAAAAAGTACTACTGTCCATTGGTCCAGACAGGCTTGAAGTGGAACTGTGGCAGACTTAGAGAAAGTCATTTGAAAGATTTTAATACTTTTGTGTTGCTCCACATTTCAGTTCGTTTGAATCGACAGTAGGGTTCAGATATTATTACAATGGTGCTTAAGCCAGATAACCTTCAAAAGTCACATGACATCCCATTTGACAAAGCCTGTTTTGGAGGCGAGGGGCAGCATTTTATTTCTGAGTTTACAGCCTTTATTTGATAGAAATCGGAAAGGAAGGGAAAAGGAACTCGGAATGGCCGCGTCGAGGTTTAGAATTGCCCCCGCTCTAAACAATACGCCACGCAACGTCGAAGACTTTTCTTTTTATTTATTGACACTAATTGTCCTTATTGAATAGTAAATTGACAGGAAGCAGGGTGGAGAAGACACGCAGCAATGACCAAATGACCCAGGAGAACCGCGTTGAGGACGAGCCTCTGAACATGGTGGACGTGCTCCAACCGGCCGCCCTGTGATAAAGACAGTCTGAGGGGAAACATTTCCTGTCTTCTTTAGTGCAGGGCTCCAGCAAACAGGAAGCCATTTTCTAAACACATCCCTGTTTTGTAGAAGACAAACACTTGTGAAAATTTGATTATGTCGTTCCTGATTTTTGGCCTTGTTATATTTTCACCATTAAACTCACAAAAATGTTTGAGCACCCTGATGTTGAGCACCATGGATGTTAGGGATTCTGTCTTTTCCTCCGTCTCTTTTAGCCTCTTTTATCTGCATACATCCACACACTGCAGCTTACATAACCATGTTTACGTGTGACTGCCATCAGTCATATGTAAACAGACTGAAACTGATTAGGTTACCCTTTAGGGAGGGTACAGATTGCAGAGAAGAATAAAAAGCTAAACTCGCTACAATCTGCCTCACTTGGTTCCATCCCTGAGCTCAGTGTGGTCCAGCGCTGGACGGTGAATGGAACTCTGGACCTGTTCCATTTGTCTGACATGTAACATTTGATCATTTTTCGGCATTAAAGCCTGTTTTCATATATAACCAAATCTCATTATTTCTCAAGGTAATTTACACAGAGGGGTTCTGGTCGGGTCCTGAAACTGGTTAACAAACCTGAGAGTTTTTTGTTATGAGGAAAACTGTTCTCTTTTTGACTGTTTGAGAAACTGAGCAGACATTTGAAATAATCTGAGATGCAACAGAAGATTTTAAAAGCAAATCTTTATTTAACAAATAAATCACAACTACAGATAAATTTAGTTGAGTGCTGCTTTTATTTATTTATTTTTTACAACCATTCAAAACAATTCAGTTTCAGTGTAGTTTATTTTTAATTCCCCCATTTCAGATTCAGTTACAGAAAAACATACAATAAAATCATTTCAGTTCATACCAATAAGGGAGAAGTTATTAGGTAAGATGATTTTAAAGTTATATTTTGTAATTCCGTAAGGTTTGAAGGGGCAGTATTCAGGCACAAAGTGCCGTCTTTCAGCACAATTAAGTAACTGTTACTGTCAGAATGCTGTATATATAAAATATGACTTACAAAGAACTTTAACTTTGCAATTTGATACTTCTGTCTTTTTAAGAAGCTTCTGCTCTTTCCGATACTATACCTACAAGAAGTCATCTTAAAAATGCTCCTCCATTGTGCTGTTTACAACTGTTCTTTGTAGCGTTGCACTGAGTAGTAGTTCGTATGATGAGCTCAGCAGACTCCCAGTCTGGAGGAGCCGAGTAGGAGAAGGGTACTCTGTAGAGCAGAAGCTTGGTTCGGGGTTGTAGCTTCAATGAGGATCTTAGGTAGCGCTTTGTGAGAGCAAGTGTTTATACAACCCCAATGGTTGCCATTGGAGATTCACGGATTTCTCAAAGATGCGTGAAAGAATCAAAGCAACACTCCAGGTATGTTTTTGATGAATGAATAACATCATAACATGATGTAAAGCTCAAAAAAGGTTGATTTTACATAATACCTCAAATCAAAAAGCTCTTTAAAATGTCTTCAGTGGCATATATAGGACTCCTTGTTGTTTATGGTTTGGTCTTCATCTTCTTGCGCCTCTTTAAGCAGCATTTTACCACGCCAACGATTACCAGTATCACCAGCAGCACAGCAACCACAGCCAGTACAGGGATCAGGATGTGTGACAGTGACTTCTTGTCAGATGTAGCTGGTGCTACATCCTGACATGAGGAGTCCTGCTCATCGGCACAGACACACCTGTAGGAACCCTCGGTATTCTGGCAGGTGTGCTTGCAGGGGTTCCCGGTGCTGCACTCATCCACATCGACGCAGAACCCTGAGTCGTCTTTCTGGAAGCCTTTTTCACACTTCTGGCAGATGATGCTGAAATTAGCAGGGGAGCCATCCAGCACTCTCCAAACTGCAGGAACTCCTGAACAGAACAGGTATAACTTTACGGCAGACCAACACTCAACCAGGATTTTGTTGTCGTTGCTGGAATCAGCCATCAGGGAGCGAATGCTGTGATGCTTGAGGTCTTTGGAATGCTCACAAGATTCTGGCTCTGATATCGAGATGTTAGGACGGAACGTTGCCAAGGCGGGTTTTGATGTTGTCTGGCTCGTTTTCAGCTGTAGTTCAGTATACGCATCGCTCCCTTTGCAGATGAAATGGTAGTGGGTTTTACAGCTGGTGGGGATTAAACCCCAAGTAACTTCTGCCTGGACATGCTGTCGCCTCAGAGCCCCACATAAGAGCCCTGCACAGGTCAGCTTCGGCTTCTCCAGCCATATGATGGCGCTGGCCTCCTGGCTGCCGTTCTCTACCCACTTGAATCCTCTCAGAGGTTGTTCATCAGTACTGCATCCGTTTTTAAGCTTCCTCAGCCCGACCCAGACGGTGGTGTTTTCCTGAAATGACTTTGACTTGTTGAGAAGCTGAAATATTTCCTGGAGCTCTTGTTGGGTGGCCACAGAGGGCAGAACACCAGGACGGCAGTTCATCATGGCCTGGTCAAAGGAAGCTTTGCTGTTGCTCAGACTGTATTTGGTGTGTGAGGACAAGTCGGTGGAGACATTTCTCAGCAGGAAGACAAACATCCAAAGGGAACTCCACCAGCAGCAGAGCCAAAATTCCATTTCCTCAAGCTCCGCCCCCTTTGGTGATGATATCACTGTCAAAATAAGCAAAATTACTTATTAAAGCCGTGATGGTCAGGAATAGGACAATTGGACAATTAGTTCCCGCAGTTTTATTTACAACTATTTCATTTGAATTCTTTTTTTTTTTATATGGCACAATTTAACTTGAGGCACTTTACAAAAACAAAGTAATTTCAGTTCAACCAAATTCATCCTAGTCATCAAACAGAGCATTAAGTTCAATTCATTATTTAAATTAGCTAAAAAAAAAAGTTACTATCTAAGGAAACCCAACAGATGGTCCAGAGCCCTCCTGGACGAGAACAAAGCAACAGGATCCAGACAGCAAATCCCTCGTACTGAGCATGCAGGTAGGGTTCTGGTGGGGAGGAAAAACTCCCCTTTAACAGGAAGAAACCTCCAGCAGAAGCAGAACCTGGCTCAGTACGAACGGTCGTCTGCCACAAGCAGGTTAACTGAGTGTAAACAAACCATTTCAGACCCAGGTACCATGGAATCATCAACCATCTGCTTATTCTTCTTAAGTATTTCCATAAGCTATGAGGATGTAAATTCATGAAATGACTCATTTAACTGTTTAACTGAAATGTATTTCAGTAACTATTCACTAAATGAACAACACACAGACCTTTATTCCTGTTAATTAGGATGATTTTCTCCTTATATTGAAAACACATTTAAGATCGACACATTAGATCAGACCAATAAGCATTTTTAATACAGAAATGTTTAAAACCTGTTTAAAGGTTGTCTTCAAAAGATATTTTTATCTGATAAATGAGCCTGAATGTGGATTCTAACTTATTGAACATTTGCACATGTTTTGTTATCGTGGTGTGTTTTGTGTGAAGTGATGTGGAACTTTGTATAAGTGTTCATGCCTCTTTAACATCTGAGTAAAGTTATAGTGATAAAGTTTATTGGGGATCACGATGTGGATCAGGACAAAGTAGATAAATATGTAGGTGTTAAGATTTTTGGTTTGTTTCACAAATAAAAAAAAGTCGCATGCATTTATATTCAGAACTTGAGTCAATACTTAGAATATGTCTCTACTAGCTTTATACATCTAGAAAGAAACCTTTGCCCATTATTCTTTGCAAACTTTAGAATTTGAGCTCTTTTTACTTTTTTCTATAAAGGATCTTGTCTACAGATTTTCCTGCTGAGCCGTGGATCTCTGGTCATGGCCGGTCAGATTAGCTGAATTTAGGTTTACAATGTTTGGACTGGATGATCAGTTTCTAAAAGCAACGAAAAATTCTTTCACGCTCACTTTACATCATTTCCTCACGTTATTTGTGTCAATGTAAAACAGTTTTCTATGCTGAAGTTTTACTAAGAAGATGTCACAAAAAAAACCAAAAAAATACCCAGATGGAATACAGAAATAAAGGAATCTGTATTCCGTCTGGTTAATTGGTCTCTCATACCGTTAGTTACTCTTCCAGGTTTTGATTCGGTTGTTTCTTTTCCTCCTCCTCTCCCTCTTTCTGCTCTGTTTGTTCTCAGGTTATTGTCTTCTCTGGACAGCTGCTGGTGTCTCCTCCACTCTTTACAGTTTTATCCTCCTGAATCTGAAAAAAACAACTCTTCTTTCTTTCCACTTCTTCCAG
The DNA here is from genome assembly GCF_904066995.2 of Poecilia reticulata. Taxonomy (NCBI): domain Eukaryota; kingdom Metazoa; phylum Chordata; class Actinopteri; order Cyprinodontiformes; family Poeciliidae; genus Poecilia; species Poecilia reticulata. The sequence goes on from NC_088851.1 coordinate 3,152,840, forward strand.
TTTAGCTCTTCTTTCTTTCTTCTGGTTCCTCCTTCACAGTAGCTGTGCTGGCAGATTTCTGGCTTCACTCCCCCACACCCAGCAGCCCCCTGTAGCCTCCCTCTCTCTGCTCCAGGACAGGAAGTGTGTTGGGTCTTGATACGGTCAGCTGTTTTCCTGCTCAGGGACGCCGTCAACTAATCAGAACAAAAACTCAGACATTCAGACCAAAACCTCGGCCTGTGATTTAGTATCTTCTGAGCTGAAGTAATTCCCAGTTGAATCCTGGGAAGTGGACATGTGACAGCAGCAGGTGGGTTTTCCTTAATCTCAGTGGCCACTTTATTAGATACACCTGTTCCATTGCTTTTCAACACATGGGTTTAACAAAGGACATGTCCACTAATAGATGGTGTTAATGAGATGTCGCGTGTAGAAGTGCAAACAAATCAGTTTTGCGGCAACTTTCACGTTCCGAGTGTCAGGACACTGTGGAGGACACGTCTTATCAGCGTTCTTTTATTCTCTTTAAACTTGCTCACAGCTCGGATTTGAACAAACAGTGGAAAGGCGCAGGGAAGCCGATAGGGTAAGTGGTGACTTAGGCATTTCCAGGCGGCGCTGTGCAAAGAATGTCAGGAAGTACTGCCGTGGAGGGGAAAGCCATTTCTGACAAAGGTTTTCTCATGGTTAGAGATGTAATGGGCGTGTTAACGCGTAGCGCTCTGAAGGCTGCAGGGCTTTGACATCATAGCAAAACTGGTAAACAGCATCAGCACTGAGAGCCAGCACACAGGAGCACCGTTGGAATCACTGAAGACGCCTGGAACTTTTACAAAATCACATATGATTTTGTAAAAACAAACTTCAGTGTATTTTTTTGGAATTAAATATGAAAGATCAAAAAAATGTGGAGGGTGTTTCCAGAGGGAACATGAATGAGGATTAGACTCAGGTTTAGAGAGAAAACACAAAGTTCCATCAAGCATGGATGGAACTTGATGGTCGAGTATGGAACGTTATCAGGAATAAGTTAAGCAGCTCCAGGTGTTTTAAAGTTGCCTTTGATACACAAGTTAACAGGAACATCAGACTGTAGTCTGTTTTTCAATCTGTCACCATTTTCTATTATTTTACCACTGTGATGTAATGATTTTCCATTTTGCTCGTTTGTTGTTTTACTTTTCATTGTGATCATATGAAGCACTTTGAGCAGCCTTGTTGCTGAAACTACAGTCAAATAAAATTGTCTTGCCAAAAAAAAAATATATAACCACCAGGACAGTTTACAACATATACAGCAATAAATGCTGTTACTTATGTTTATGTTCCAGAATTAGGTGACAAAGTTAAAGAGGAATTAATTATTGAAAAAGGGATTCAGGCGTTGTCTTTAAATTTCAGGAGGGGGCAGTGCAGCTTCACCTTTCATCTCATGATCATTTTCATATCCTGGGTTAAATCTGAAGGAAAACACAGACGTCAGTGGCTCTCCACAGCACAGCTTTACTGCAAACATGAAACACACAGAATGACAGGAATACATGCATTCACTTGCCTGGGCAAAACTCTTAGTGTCTGAATTGAAAATGGGTTTTTAAAGTTGAGGAGAAGACCATAAACTAGTTCACATAAATATAAACAAACACTGTAAAACCAAAACAATAAGGGGAAAAATGGCGGCTGTATGTTTACTATAAAGCAGCTGCTTGAAAGTTTGTGAAATTAGTCAAATATGGAAATATAAACCAGCAATACATTCACTGAAAGACTCCAAGCTGGTTTCTATGCTGCTCACAGGTTACAGTTGGAGTTTTTGTTGGATGTCACGCTGGCAGACTCTTTAAGAGTCTAACTTAAAATGTTTGGAACATTCAGATGAAGCAAAGTTGACACACAGAAAGTCACCAGAGCTGCTTACTGCTCTGCAGGCGCGGTCCTGACCTGCCTGGGTTTAGATTAGATGAGAATTTTTACTGACTGGCGCAGGAGCGGCAAAATGAAAACAAACTAACAAGTGGAAATATCCTGGACCTGCTGCTGAAAGTAACACTGACAGAAACGGAGTGCTTGTTGCTCGGTTCAGGCAGCGAACGCATGCACGAGGCGGGGTCAGGCGGGGTCAGGCGGGGTCAGGCAGCGCTGGAGACGGCCAGCTTCTTCAGGTGGTCCATGAACACCTGCAGGCTGACGTCGTCTGTAAGGATGGGAGCCCCGGACTCCTGTGCAAAAAACAAGCCCCGTCAGCGTTTTGTCTGATCGGCTGAGGTCAAAGGTCACCGGCGGGGTCCTTACCTGGCCCCAAGCGTACATGTTGTTGTGAGTTTGAGAAGGGTTGACCTTGGAGAGCAGGAAACGAGCCTAAAAACATACAGAAGGTTCTGCTCAGTGTTTCCATCACACAGACACACCGGGTCAGGACAGTTCTGGGTTCTTCATTATGGATTAGTTTTATTTCATTGTGACTTTTTCTTTGCCTAGTTCAGTTAGTTTTAATTCGTTTTTAAAGTGCGTTTGCTGGTTTTTATTGTTAGTTAAATATTGCTTAGTTTCACCTTGGTCTTTACTAAACTAGTTTTAGATTTTTTATATTTTGGTTAATATTTCGGTGCAGAATTTAAAAAGGTCAAAGTATTGCACTGTGATTATGTATGCATGATGAAGACAGAGCAGAAGAAACCATTTTCAAAAAATGTTGTCAATTATTAAACAACTGACTGGTGTTTTATATCAACATTTCCTGTTGCTATTTTGCAGACTAGCGTTAGCGAGCCAAAAAAATCTGGAGTGCAGTAATCTATTTCACATTAGCTTGAAAAATATATAGATTCATAAACACAAACACGAAGGATATTATAGTTAGATTTTCAGTATTTTCTTTAGGTAGTTTTATAAACGACAATATAGTTCCAGTTAGTTATAGGTTTTCCACATTAATTGCCATCTTTACTTATTTCAGTTAACAAATGTATCTAGATTAGATGCTTATCTAATCTAGAATAAAGTTCCAGAAAACTGCAAAACAGCCAAAATACTGAGTCATTATAAATCAAAGCTAAAAACCCACCTGCTTAGTTTCCTTTGATTAATAGTAATTGAAATGTTAATTCATATATTTCATAATTATTATTCTTGATGATGGCCTATAACAAAATGTAATGCTTGTAGCTTGTTTCATAATTGTTTACTATGTTATATTTTCATCATGTAAAGCTCTTTGAACTGCCTTGTTGCTGAAATGTTCTATAAAAAATAAACTTGACTGGATCCACTGGTGAGAAACAGTTTCTTTACTTTTGCCGTATTAACCAGTGGAAGAAAACTTTTTATTTTTCAGAAACTCTGAATTTATCTTTGTTTATTTCTAATCATTTCAAAGGGTTTTCTTTTGTTCCCTTCATGACCTTGAACGCCTGTGTTAGATGCGAGTCTGTGTGAGTGAAAAGCGGGGATGCGACAGCGCCCCCACCTGGCTGCCGCCATGCTCCGTGTCGATGTATCTTGGCATGGGGAAGCGAGTGTGCAGCAGCTCTTGAGCATCGTCCGCCGGAGCCTGGAGGAGGTGCTTAAAGTTTTCATACTCAGGCATGTCCTGGTAGCCAGCTTTCCTCCACTGAGACACAGTCTGAAAGAGACGGACGCTTACACACACATTTGTTCTAGAGCCAACACACACACCTCCTCCAATTAGCTCGTACCTCTCCATGGTAGATAACGATCTGGAAGAAGGTGTCCATCAGCAGAATTCGGTCCGGCAGGATGCTGCTGCTGTCCAAGAGCACTGGCTAAAACACACACACACACACACACACACACACACACATGCACACACACACACACACACACACACACACACACACACACACACACACACACACACACACACACACACACACACACACGCACATACACACACACACTCTTATCAGTCAGCAGGTCAACAACATTAAAGCTCCCTGTGCAGGGGATGAGGTGGAAAAGCATCAGCAAACCCTGAGCTAGAATGAAAGCAGTCCACAACGAGACAGTCTGTCCAGCCGGACTGTTAAAAGCAGGACAGATTATTTCCTTTTAGAAGCAGGAGAGGGAGGAGGAGCTACGCCTCAAAGGCGGTGCTAGATCCATTCAGGCATCTTGCACAGCTGAATGGTTGCCAGGGAGATGAAAGGATTTCTCAACCGTGAATGAAAGAGTCAAAAAAAATCCTGATGATTATATGACAGTATAACATGATTTACAGCTCAAAAAAGACTCACAAGAATAATATCTATCATCTGGAAGCTTATCACATCAACGGATCTGATTTGATGGAGGCCTTTGAGGGACATAATGGGAGCCCTCTGTGAAACAGAAACTTGTTTTAAACGGTAAACTGTGAGGCTCGTTACCTCAGGTGGGCCGTTGAAGGAGTAGGCATACAGCACAGGCTGGATCATGATGAGGGCCTGGGTCAGGTCCTGCCTGTTGAAATGGTGTCGGTAATAGGAACTCTCATCAGGACTGTTGTTGAACACCTGCAGGAACGGGGAGCGCCGCAGATGGAACATGAACTGGAAGGAAGAAAAATAAATAAAAGACATTTAGGGAAAGCAGGACAGAACAGCTGGGCGGTGACGGTTAGGGCGACATGCAGGTCACCTGAGGGTAGAGGGAGAACGTCTCCGAAAATCTAAAGGAGTTGGGATCGTCCTTGTGATAGTCACCAAACTTCTGGCACTGCACACAAACATCGAGCAACAAGAGGTTAGATCTTGTTGTTTTTTAAATATTTAATTAAAATGCGTTATTATGTAGACACCGTTTCCTACCAGTCTGATCAGCTGTCTATCCAACCATCGAAGCACATCAGGTCCTTCCTCCGTTTCTGCCCGGTAAACCGCCAACCTGGCCATCAAGATGGCTGCCGCCTCCTGGTCGAACGATGCCGCTATGCTCTGGATCTGAGTCTGAGCATCAGCCCAGCTGAAAGAAAAATAACGCTGTAAATAGACACGTACACAACGCACAACACTTGGAAATTTGTGAAGCTGAATGTGGGCGACAAAGGGATGCAAGAAAATAATATTTTCATGACAGCTTCTTATTTTCTGTCACATCTGAATGAGAGGCTCAGGCTCTTGAGTTTTTAAAACATTTTTTCTTGTTTATAAACATACAAAGACAGACATGAAGTCTAATATTAGTAATATTAGTACGTGATCAGATTTCCAATGTTTCAGTTAGCATGCTTCACTCATGTTAGGACAGAACTAAGGACGCACCGATCTACTTTTCTACTTCCTATAC